>NC_138941.1:22980120-23580120 GCF_965226115.1 Aulonocara stuartgranti | reverse complement strand
TTCTGCCTGTTAGCTTAGCACAACAACAACAACAACAAAAATATTTGTATTTTAAATATGTAACGGCGGTACATGTACTCCGTTACTCCCCAACACTGGGAATGAAGCCCATTGACAGCGAGCAGGTCTGAACAGGAATGGAACGCATCCATGGATAATACACCACTTTATTTGAAGACATCTGTAGCACTGCCTCAGTTCTGGATGTTTCCACAGACTCCTCTGGCCTCTGTGCACCTAAAGAAAAGGTCAAAGGTCAGCAGCACATGTAGTTGGGACAATTCTTAATTTACAAACAACAGTTGCACAAACGATACAATTATTTTCCTCCAATCACGACTTTTCACTTGCAGAAATGGTCCTGTGTGATTTCTAGGCTGTGATATGAAAAACTAGTTCCTAATGGCAGCGATTCACTCAGTAAACATGTGTTTCCTCCTCAGAGGTCAGACTGGGCCACTGGATTCAACAATGAGCCAATGATCATCAAGTAGTGACTAAAGCAGAGCCCTGACGTTCTGACATTCATCACACAGTTAGAACAAATGTCTGCTGATGACTTCATCTCATGAAACGACTGATAGATGTCAACTCATTGATCAGCTGAGCTGCTGCTGCTGATCTTCTTCATCGTGCACAGAAACATTCAGCTCGTTTCAATCAGTAAATAACTTTGAACTGTTCCCACTCAAAATGCTGTCAGAACAATGATCATTGTTACTCCCCTCGAGTCTTAATAAAGCTCAACTTGTTCTTTGTGTTTAAACTGACATTTATTTCGGACAGGAGGATTCTTCCACATGTCTTAACATGTAATGATGTCCAACCACAGCCGATACAATGCCGTCAGAACTAAAAGGAAATACAAACTTAAATGAATATTCTTACTAAAATCCTTAAGCATTATATACAACGAAACATTCCAACAAAATGATCAATAAAGTACACATTACACTTCACACTGCGGCTATTGCACTTGAATACCATGCAAAACTCGTGCATTTACATACAATGATAATAAACAAAACATTTACCTCATTGGCCTCACTCAAAGGGAATAAACTTTCATTTTTACTCGGTGGGGATGTCCAGAAAAGGCACTCTTTATTTATCTTTCTGCAGACGTGCAAACCTCGTGGCTCGTCTCTTAATTAGCTTGCTGAGTGTGACAGCCAAAAAATGCCCTCTTAGCCACAACACAACTTTAGAAAAGGTTCCTCTATAATTGCACAATTAGCACAAATAACACATTTAAACATATAAATCTAATCAACAAACATGGATTACTATTTATTTCTTATGTATTATTTCTTAATATTTCAACTACTTATTGTTTCAAACTTAACTATCTAATAAAATGAACTGAAAAAGCAACAGAAGAGTGAAAACATTTCGTGTTTCTAGAAAGATCTTTCAGCTCATAGCTGCTCACAGACTGTATTTACAAGTGACAAACTGCAACTCTACAGTACATCTACAGTATATATCAAATATATTCTGTATTCAAATCTATTGAGTGATGTTTGAAAGTCTTTCCAGGTGAGTTTGATCCAGGAGGGTCTGAAGCCAGAGTCAGACAGAGACTGTGCAGAGACTGTAGAAGGACAGCGCAGCAGCAGAGCAGTCCAGATACACTGATGATCCTCTGTCAGATCCAGAGGGACACACAGGGATGATGCTGGACTCTACATTGTGTCTGACAGTGGAGCTGTTCTCAGAGCAGTTCACTCTGCAGCACTGACAGTCATCTGCACTTCTTCTCATTCCTCTGTCAGTCACTGCTGGATGAAGCTCTCCTCTCCACCTCCCAGTAACATGGCCCAGTCAGAGCGTCTCTACACACAAGCTGCTGCTGCTTCAACCTCTCTGGATCATCAGGACACAGCTCCTCCTCTCTCAGCACACACACCGTCCTGTTTACCATCATATCCTCCACCTGCAGAGAGAAGAAGGAAGAGCAGAGGAGATAAACGAGTGTTTCCAGAGACTCTTCATCAGCTGTCAGTCAGTGATGCAGCACATCCAGTATAAAGAGCAGCAGGGACTTCAGTGCTGGGACTGTACTAGGACTCATTGTTGCTTCACTTTTTCTAATCTTTGGATTTTTATTGAAGTTGATGAAAATGTTTTTCCCTCCTAGTTTGAGTTTGGACTTTCATTCATTAGAAGAACCTTGGTGTGTCCACTCTGAGCTCTGTAGGAACCCCAACAACAAGCCCAACAATCCAGATGGACAGTTCCAGCTGTTAACTGGAGGAATTCCATCCAAACATCTGCTCTCACTAAATTCTTCCTCACCTACAGACTGTGTTCTTCACTGCTTTAAACTTGGAAATGAATGCAGTCATTGGTCTGCGTGCTGCTTTGTTCAGAGAGCTGATTGGCTGTTGACAGTGTTTGATCAGAGCGTGTCAGCCATTACTATGGTGACCATAAAGGTCAGAAACAGGAAGTGTTTGTGTCCAATCCTGAAGCCTGTCACCATTCTCCTCTCACAGCTTCACTGAGAAGCGGCAGCTTTACAGGAAACACTGGATCTTTGTTTCATACTGACTGTGTTTAGTACAATACTGCTGACAGCACCACCCACTCACTCCATCACTCTACTGACCTCAGAGTCTCCAGTCTGTAGTCTGGACTCTGAAGATCAGACAGCTGCTTCACATCTGGATCCTTCAGGTTGTTGTCCCACAGGTCCAGCTGTCTCAGATGGGAGGGGTTGGACTTCAGTGCTGCTGCCAGATAATCACAGCTGATCTCTGACAAACCACAGCGACTAAATCTGTATAAAGAATGAAAGATGTAAGTTTATTAGACAAAGTGTGAGCTTGAAATCATTCAGTGTTTCATCATCTGTTCAGAGCTGAAGAAGGTTCAGAATGTAGAAGTTTAGAAAATGGAAACTCCAAACAGCTGAAGCCAACAGGAAGCAGCTTCAAACAGGAAACTGTGCAGAGTTTCAGACTATATGTCCTGATGCAGCCAGTTGGATTTTGGAGATTTGAATCTCTGTTCTGTGACTAAGTCCTTGAATCATTTCTTCCAGTTGGTCCAACAAGACAGACTAAGTGTTGGACATGTGTTGTGGCTCCATTAGGGGAGCTTCTAAATGTGATGTGATGGCCCCTCTGGGTCTGTCAGGTCACAGCACTGAAGAGAGCTCAAACTGGGCACACAGTTGTTCCAGTCTGGACCAAAGACTCTATACTGGGACTGAGGGACTGCTTTGACTGCACCCACTGGGACTTTATAAAGGCTCATGTTCTCACTTAGATCATCGATTTCTACTTACATTTCTTTCTGGGAAAAATGGGGATTACTTTGAAAACAGGAAGTATTTTCCCCAATAAGCAGCCCTGGATTAGTAAATCACTCCAACATGTTCTCAGGCAGAAGAAGCTGTCTTGTTATGAGGGAGAAAAGAAAAAGATTGAGGCACAGAAACTTGTTGAAAGAGAGATAAAGCAGCTAAAATCAGGTGTAAAAGTAAAGCAGAGGATGAGCTGAATAAAGGACACTCAAGGCTGGCTTGGAAAGGAATGAAGTCCATGGTGGGGATGCAGAACAAGGAGCAAAGATGAATGTGATGCTGAATCAGCAGAAGACTTGGACTCATTTGATTCCAGCTTTGATATCATTGATTTCAATGAAGAGCTTTGTGATTGCAGCAAAGGGCTGGTAGCTCTGAGAGTCCCACTGATGAGGTGTTTGTGTGGAAATCTCTTAGTGGGACCAAAGAGAGAAAAAGCCCTGGTCCTGATGCTGTGGGAGGGAAATGATTGAAGTGTGCTGTGAGGAACTGACTGGGAGATTTTCACACATTTTCCAGTCCTCCTTGGAACAACAGGAAGTTCCCAGCATATGGAAACAAAGGTTAAGTGTCCTATGGCACTCAGTGATGATGGTGCTGTGGCCCCACCACCTCCACCTCTTTGTAAAGGAACTAACTGTCATCTGAAGCTTCAAATGGAACTAAGACTTCCTCCACTAGGTGGCAGTGTCTGATGAGAAAGTGTTAGTGGAGCTGGCCTGGAGTCAGAAACAGGAAGATGCAGGATTTGGGC
Organism: Aulonocara stuartgranti; assembly: GCF_965226115.1. Lineage (NCBI taxonomy): Eukaryota > Metazoa > Chordata > Actinopteri > Cichliformes > Cichlidae > Aulonocara > Aulonocara stuartgranti. Next base: position 23,576,056 of record NC_138941.1, on the reverse strand, counting down.
TGAAATGGGGAAAAGTGGTTCGCACTAGTGCCTTAAAGCAAGAAGGTTGTAGGTTGAAGCTTGTTGGCCTTTCTGTGGAGGTTGGATGTTCTCCCACAGTCCAATGAAATGCTGCTTAGGTTCATTGGTGCTTCTAAATTGGCTGTAGGTGTGGATGTGAGAGAGTGCTTCTCTGTCTCTCTCTGTTGGCCCTGTGATGGACTGCTCACCTGTGCAGGTGGACCACGCCTCTTGCCCTATGACAGCTAGGGCACAGGCTGCAGCTCTTTGAGCCTAAGCTGAATAAACAGTTAGCAAAAATGATCCATAGATGGCCTGAAATCCCCCAATTAGCAGTTTGGTAGATAGCTATGACATGCTAATCCCATCCAGCAGCTGTAGAATAGAATAGAATAGAATAGAATAGAATAGCCTTTATTGTCATTGTACAGAGTACAACGAAATTGGAGTGCCACTCCCTTGGTGCAAGTTTCAATAATAAATATAAATGTAAGATATAAAAAGTACAAAAAAAACCAATCATAAGTACTCAAACAATAGTATGTACAATATATACAGGATAGCAGCATTAATATAATGACAGTATGAATAGCAGCATAATATAATGACAGTGACGGTATGGAATAGGTTCAATTGTTTTTCTGCTTATTTACTACGGTGATAGCTCTGGGAAAGAAGTCAACCCCGAATCTGTTTGTCCTGGTTTTATGTGACCTGTACCGTCGGCCTGACGGTAATAGTTCAAACAGTTGGTTGCTGGGGTGAGAGTGGTCCTTGATGATATTACCAGCTCTGCTGAGGTACCGAGAGTTTGCAGTGACCTCCAGGCTGGGCAGAGAGCAGCCAGTGATCTTCTGGGCTGTGTTGATGACCCTCTGCAGTACTTTCCTGTCCACAGCTGAGCACCCTGCATACCATGTTGTTACGCCGTACGTTAGGATGCTCTCTATGGTGGCTCTGTAAAATGTCACCAGCAGCCTCTCCTCCAGGTTGTTCCTCCTGAGCACTCTCAGAAAGTGGAGACGCTGCTGGGCCTTTTTAACCACCGCTGTAGTATTTGCAGTCCAGGAGAGGTCATCAGATATCTGCACACCCAGAAACCTCATGGAGTGTACCCTCTCCACACAGCTCCCGTGAATGTAAAGTGGGGCCGGGTCTGCTCTGCCCTTCCTGAAGTCCAAGATAAGTTCTTTAGTTTTCGTGGTGTTCAGTTGGAGGTTGTTAACTGAACACCACTCAGTCAGTCTGTTGACCTCATCTCTGTAGTCCGACTCATCCCCCCTTGAGATGAGTCCAACCACTGTGGTGTCATCCGCGAACTTTATGATGGTGTTTGAGAGATGGGTAGGGGAGCAGTCGGATGTGTAGAGCGTAAACAGGAGGGGACTCAAAACACATCCTTGTGGAGACCCGATGCTGAGTGTGATGGTGCTGGACCGGTGGGGGGCGGGTCTGACAGACTGTGGTCTATTTGTCAGGAAGTCACTGTCACTGTTCATAGACATAAACTACACCTTTATTGGTGCTATTTCCAAGCACATTGTGCGCTGTCGGTCCTGCTTGCTACACAAGAACATTCAATATTTAGTATTTACTGCTGTTTACACTTAGCTAGATTAACGTGATGGTCAGTGGCGGTCCTAGCCTGTTTGGCGCCCTGGGCAAACACTCTCTATGGTGCCCCCCCCCCTCCCCCCCCTCCCCCACACACAAACACACACACACATATTAAGGATTGTATGTTAACATAAAACTGTTGTCGAAATTCACCAGAGAAACACACACACATGAAGAGAGAGAGAGAGTATGCATTGTATGCAGACGGCTACCAAACAGCCATCATAATTCGTCACACAATGAGAACAGGACAAATCACAAATTGACAATGACTAATTAATGTTTTAAACTGTATTTGTTAACAATTTGAAAAATAAAATTTGCTGAATGAATGATCAACAGTTGTTGTTGCTGTGCAGCAGTGGGAATACTGACAACTGTCACTGGATCATTTAATGTTGAAGAAATATATTAAACCAGAGGACGACTTTTTTTTTCTTTAATTCTCCGCTTTTCCAGTCTCTTCAATTTGTCTTTTAGAACACTCTACTCACCATATCAGGAAATGCTAAGATTTGACTAATGACTGCTTGAGAATCACTGGGCATAAAATAGTATTTTTTCCTGCCAAACTGTGTTACATTTTGAATTTTTGTAGATTAATTTAAAGAATTAAGAACAAATGATCTGTTTTGTGACAGGCTATTAATAACAAGCACCTAAAGATAATTTAAAATTAATTATTTGCAACATTGTCTGTTTTTTGTATACACAACATGGTTGATTCTTTTGAGTTAAGCACTTTTTTGTAACAGTGACAGTGTAGAAGTGAAAAAACACTGCCATCATCAGGTCAAACTTGAAATTTCAAAATTACTCTACAAATTTTATCCTGCAAATTGTCACTGAGGTTCTGTAATGACAGGAAAAAAATTTATGGAATGTTTATTTCCTTGAAAGTGGATCAAAGCCAAAGTAAAATGTATTTCTGTAGCTGTTGACCAAAGTGACCTGCTCTCCCTCTTGAGCTACAGCAACTCCTAATGTAACATTAAGTAAGATAAATACCACCTAGAACCTCTTGTACTATACAGTGTTTGTGTAGATAAAGAACTCTATGAATGTTTCTTAATCACTTTAAATAAATAATCATAAACAACCTCCAAAAATTCTGCTTGATCTGCTTGCAAACTGTCAGGGGTTAGTACTTAAAAAATTTATATATGAATGTACTACACAAAGGGAGTTCATTTGGATTTTTATGAACCCCAATTTTACAGGGAGTGCAGAATTATTAGGCAAATGAGTATTTTGTCCACATCATCCTCTTCATGCATGTTGTCTTACTCCAAGCTGTATAGGCTTGAAAGCCTACTACCAATTAAACATATTAGGTGATGTGCATCTCTGTAATGAGAAGGGGTGTGGTCTAATGACATCAACACCCTATATCAGGTGTGCATAATTATTAGGCAACGTCCTTTCCTTTGGCAAAATGGGTCAAAAGAAGGACTTGACAGGCTCAGAAAAGTCAAAAATAGTGAGATATCTTGCAGAGGGATGCAGCAGTCTCAAAATTGCAAAGCTTCTGAAGCGTGATCATCGAACAATCAAGCATTTCATTCAAAATAGTCAACAGGGTCGCAAGAAGCGTGTGGAAAAACCAAGGCGCAAAATAACTGCCAATGAACTGAGAAAAGTCAAGCATGCAGCTGCCAAGATGCCACTTGCCACCAGTTTGGCCATATTTCAGAGCTGCAACATCACTGGAGTGCCCAAAAGCACAAGGTGTGCTATTGCACACCTTGTGATGTCAGAGACATGGCCAAGGTAAGAAAGGCTGAAAGACGACCACCACTGAACAAGACACACAAGCTGAAACGTCAAGACTGGGCCAAGAAATATCTCAAGACTGATTTTTCTAAGGTTTTATGGACTGATGAAATGAGAGTGAGTCTTGATGGGCCAGATGGATGGGCCCGTGGCTGGATTGGTAAAGGGCAGAGAGCTCCAGTCCGACTCAGACGCCAGCAAGGTGGAGGTGGAGTACTGGTTTGGGCTGGTATCATCAAAGATGAGCTTGTGGGGCCTTTTCGGGTTGAGGATGGAGTCAAACTCAACTCCCAGTCCTACTGCCAGTTTCTGGAAGACACCTTCTTCAAGCAGTGGTACAGGAAGAAGTCTGCATCCTTCAAGAAAAACATGATTTTCATGCAGGACAATGCTCCATCACACGCGTCCAAGTACTCCACAGCGTGGCTGGCAAGAAAGGGTATAAAAGAAGAAAAACTAATGACATGGCCTCCTTGTTCACCTGATCTGAACCCCATTGAGAACCTGTGGTCCATCATCAAATGTGAGATTTACAAGGAGGGAAAACAGTACAACTCTCTGAACAGTGTCTGGGAGGCTGTGGTTGCTGCTGCACGCAATGTTGATGGTGAACAGATCAAAACACTGACAGAATCCATGGATGGCAGGCTTTTGAGTGTCCTTGCAAAGAAAGGTGGCTATATTGGTCGCTGATTTGTTTTTGTTTTGTTTTTGAATGTCAGAAATGTATATTTGTGAATGTGGAGATGTTATATTGGTTTCACTGGTAAAAATAAATAATTGAAATGGGTATATATTTGTTTTTTGTTAAGTTGCCTAATAATTATGCACAGTAATAGTCACCTGCACACACAGATATCCCCCTAAAATAGCTAAAACTAAAAACAAACTAAAAACTACTTCCACAAACATTCAGCTTTGATATTAATGAGTTTTTTGGGTTCATTGAGAACATGGATGTTGTTCAATAATAAAATTATTCCTCAAAAATACAACTTGCCTAATAATTCTGCACTCCCTGTAGACTGGTCAAGTTCTTCTATACCAAACTCGCTCATACATGTCTTTCTAGACCCTTCTTTGTGCGCTGCTGCACAGTCATGTTGGAACAGGAAGGGGTCATCTCCAAACTGTTTCCACAAAATTGGGAGCATGAAACTGTCAAAAATGTCTTGGTATGTCTGCGTGTATTTCAAAACATGTAGCTCTCCGACTTTATATCCTGTACGAGAGTTTGTCTTGTATTATGTTCAAATGTTTAATAAAAACGTGTATCACTCATTGATAAAGAAGAAAACTTTGAAGAAAACTCTGAAATTATCCCGATTAGTGAAGAGTGTGTCGTTTCCGCAGCACTATTCTTTGTTTCTATTTAATGTATTTAAATCTAGTATTGTGTAGATTCACAATGGTCAGAGGGCCCGGTGGCGCCAGTGTCCGGCAGCCTCGCCTCTGTCAGTGCGCCCCAGGGTGGCTGTGGCTACAATGTAGCTTGCCATCACCAGTGTGTGAATGTGTGTGTGAATGGGTGGATGACTGGATATGTAAAGCGCTTTGGGGTCCTTAGGGACTAGTAAAGCGCTGTATAAATACAGGCCATTTACCACTCAATGAGAATGATCATCACGTGTTCTTACATGATATTGTAAGAACTGTATTTAAATAATGTAATGGAGAGCAGAGGATCATCACACTTTTTTCATATAAATGGTAAATGGCCTGTATTTGTATAGTGCTTTACTAGTCCCTAAAGACCCCAAAGCGCTTTACACATCCAGTCATCTACACACACATTCACACACTGGTGATGGCAGCTACATTGCAGCCACAGCCACTCTGGGGCGCACTGACAGAGGCGAGGCTGCCAGACACTGGTGCCACTGGTTTCACCCAAAACCTCTGGTGATAATGACCCACACTTTTTTTCACACCTTGGCTCATGTTATGAAGCACATGATTAATAGTGGTCAGCAATGCACTCAAATACACTAATAGTATTTTAGTGTGATTTAAAATGGGGTAGCACAGTTACCTGCAAGAAGGTCCTGAGTTCAATTCCACTATCAAGCCGGGATCTTTCTGTGTGGAGTTTGCATGTTCTCCCCATGTTTGTGTGGGTTCTCTCCGGGTACTCCGGCTTCCTCCCACCGTCCAAAGACATGCAGTTAGAGGGGATAGGTCAATTGAAAAATCTAAATTGCCCATAAGTGTGAATCCATGAGTGAATGTGAGTACGGATGGTTGTTTGTCTCTGTGTGGTAGCCCTGCGACAGACTGGCAACCTGTCCAGGGTGTACCCTGCCTCTTGCCCTAAGATAGCTGGGATAGGCTCCAGTGCCCCCCGCAACCCTGAAAAGGATAAGCTGAAGCAAATGGATGAATTTAAAATGGTCTAAAATAATTTTTAGACCATTTCACTCATTGGATTTATTTCATTTTTCTGACAAATAATATTTTGATGAGACAAAATGTTCTGATGAACAGAAAATACTTCTTTCTGTAATATTTATTCTGTATAAACAGATTATACAGGAAACACTTGGGCTGATGGATTGTAGGTTTCCAGGTTTGGTAACTAGATCAAAACGTGGCACAGCTGGCAACCTAACAAACTTTTATCCACACTCCTAAAAGGTTGATTCTGTTCATCTGGCTGAGATTTTCATCAGTAATCTGGGACATTTAAAAGTTGATGTGTACCGTAAACCTACGCATACAGATCAGAATTTAATGTTTGACTCTCTTCATCCACTGAAGCATATACTGGGTGTCACCAGGACGCTGCAACATAGAGTGAACACCATCCCTACAGACACAGTGGCCAGGGAAGCAGAAGAACATCACATCAAGAAGGCCCAGAGTAAATGTGATTCAAGATTCTTTATTTGTCACGTGCATGGCTATACAGGTATAACACACAGTGAAATGTGACCTGATACACTCCTCGACTGTGCAACGAAAAAAAGAGAAAGACAGAACTTTATATACAGTGAATGAGTATATACAAAGAGGACATTGTGTGTTGCAAGTGGGTGAGTTATGTACATTATATAAATAGAAATAAAATAAAATAAAACAATATGGAAAATTACATCTTGTGCACATTGTGTGGGAAGGGTGTTAAAATGTCATGTGCTATAGCGAGGCCAGAAGAATCAGGATGATATGAGAATATATGCACTGCACTACACACTGTATATAAATGCCACTTGTTTTGCACATATTCAACTCTGTATATTTTATATATTTTATTATTTTTATTATTTATTTATTTATTTTTACTATTTAATTTGTAAAAATGTGTATACACACACACACACACACACACACACACACACACACACACACACTCGTAGGAAAATATTTAGTATACACATCCAGAAATGCATACACTATTATATATTGTACATATATTTATTAGTTTCAGGTTGGCCATTCTTGTATTTTGCTCGTTTGTGTTGTTGTGTTTGCACATCTCTGTTGCTTGTGGGGCTCGCACACAAGAATTTCACTCGCATGTGCTGTGCCAGTGTGCCTGCACATGTGATGTGACAATAAAAGTGATTTGATTTGATTTGATTTGAATATGATAATGAGTCCTGTCTCAGTCACTTAAGGATAATAGGGGGGTGGGGGGCACCCGTCCCATCCCAGCAACAGATGGGATGGGTCCTTCAAAATCTCTCACATCTCTCCACAGCACCTGTATAGAAAGTCCTGAGGATCACTGGAGAGACCCTGAACTTCCTCAGTTGTCGTAGGTTGTACAGGCACTGCCTAGCCTTTTTGGTCTGGACCTGAATGTGGGCAGACCATGTCAGGTCTGAGGAGATGTTGACACCGAGATACTTGAAGGACTGCACGCTCTCCACTGGAGCTCCATTAATGATAATGGAGGCTATCCCAGCTGGACATGTGTCAAAGCTGGAAAGGCACCTAAAGAAAACTCCAGCCCATGCAAGAAAGAAGGACAACTGCTGCCTAAGTGAAAACACTCAGTGATGCTTATGTGTCAGGAGTATTGGAACAGCTAAGGCACATTTTCTCTAAACACCGTGTCTCTGTACCTTTCACAAGGATGAGGTCCCCCGGCACAAACAGTCACAGTACTATATTACTCTGTACCTGTAATATAGTGTACGCTGTTAAGTGCCAGGAGGATAGCCATGATATATTCATCACTACACTACAGCATGTGTATGATGTGTATACATTTTTTCAAAACTAAAAGACATTGGTTGTTATAAGCTGCCATTCACACAACAACTGATGTCTCTATGCAGTTGTCTATAGGGTGTGTTATTTAAGCTGCTTTAGCCTGCCCACAGTTGCCGTGCACCTGCATGACACCTAGCAATCCACTTCCACTCCAGGTCCTCGGTTTATACTGTGTCTGATTTAATCATTGTCTTATCTGTGAAGCCTACTCTTTTCTGCACTGGGTCTTGGTGCAGTTTTCCATGTTTCAGATTCTCAATGTATGCAGAAAGGGTGGAGATATGTGCTGATGGTTTTTACATGTATATGGAATTAAATAAATGTGGTCGTCACTGAAATGTATTTTGTGTTAGGTTACAGTTTTAAGGTTTGCCCTATAGAGATGTGCATTCACTAGGATGATTCTGTCTTAAAAAAAGACTGAACCAAAGAAGATTCTGTGCCTGAAGTTAAAAAAAACAGTCACCTCAGTGTCCTATCAGCATCATGTAACTCTCTTGCTGTGACGCTAGCTCTTTTACATTAAGTGTAAACTTGCAGTGTTAGAGACTGATTTATAAATACCTTGGGAACCATGAAGAGGCCGCTGGAAAGGCTGCAACCACCAAGTACCTGCAGAGGGTCAGGCAAGTCCTGAGGAGTCAGCTGAATGGTAAGAACAAGATCCGGGCCATCAACACGTACGCCCTGCCCGTGATCAGGTACCCTGCTGGGGTAATAGGCTGGCCAAAGGAGGAGATAGAAGCCACTGACATAAAGACAAGAAAGCTCCTTACCATGCATGGAGGGTTTCACCCCAAGTCCAGCACCCTGAGGCTGTACGCTAAGCGGAAGGAAGGGGGCCGGGGACTGGTGAGTGTCAGCACCACAGTTCAGGATGAGACAACAAACATCCAAGAATACATTGGGAAGATGGCCCCAACTGACCGAGTGCTCAGTGAATACCTCAGGCAGCAGAAACCCAAGAAAGAGGAGGGAGACGAGGAACCATCATGGAAGGACAGGCCCCTGCACGGTATGTACCACCGGCAGATAGAGGAGGTGGCTGATATCCAGAAATCCTACCAGTGGCTGGACAAAGCTGGACTGAAAGACAGCACAGAGGCACTAATCATGGCAGCACAAGAACAAGCTCTGAGTACAAGATCCATAGAGGCTGGGGTCTATCACACCAAGCAAGACCCCAGGTGCAGGCTGTGTAAAGATGCCCCAGAGACAATCCAGCACATAACAGCAGGGTGCAAGATGCTGGCAGGCAAGGCATACATGGAGGGCGGTGAAAGAGGCGAAGCAGCGCTACGGGAGGAAACTAGAGTCACAACTCCAACAGAGTGACTCTAGGAGCCTGTGGCGGGGACTAAGGACAATAACGGACTATAAAGCACCAACAACCGGTATGACGAACGCGGCCGTGACTCTGGCAGACGAGCTGAACACTTTCTATGCTCGCTTCGAGGCTGCAGCTAAGGTCTCCAACAATGCTAGTGTTAGCGGCGCTAACGGCTGCAGACAGGAAGATACTGCCAGCACCGGAAACGTGCTCGTCATCTCCGAGCATGAAGTAAGGAGAGCCTTCAAAAGAGTGAACACCAGGAAAGCAGCAGGACCAGACGGCATCCCAGGTCATATCCTAAGAGACTGCGCATACCAGCTAGCTCCTGTGTTCACTGAGATATTCAACATCTCTTTATCTCAGTCGGTGATCCCCACATGCTTCAAAGAGTCCATCATTGTTCCTGTCCCGAAGAAACCCTACCCTGCTTCTCTCAATGACTATCGCCCTGTAGCCCTCACCTCAGTAGTGATGAAGTGCTTTGAACGCCTGGTCAGAGACTTCATCATTTCTTCACTACCAGACACACTGGACCCACTACAGTTCGCTTACCGTCCAAATCGTTCCACAGACGATGCCATCTCTCATCTCCTCCACACATCACTCACTCACTTGGACACTAGAAGGGGGAATTATGTTAAAATGCTCTTCATAGACTACAGCTCTGCATTTAACACCATAATTCCCTCCACACTCACCACCAAGCTGGAGCATCTGGGACTCAGCTCATCTATGTGTCAGTGGATCTCCAACTTCCTAACTGGCAGACCACAGGCAGTAAGGATGGGCGGACATGTCTCAGCCTCCACCACTCTCAGCACTGGAGCCCCCCAGGGGTGTGTTCTGAGCCCCCTGCTGTACTCTCTGTACACATATGACTGTGTGGCCACTACCAGCTCCACCACCATCATCAAGTTTGCTGACGACACCGTCGTGGTGGGCCTGATCTCTGATAACAACGAGACGGCCTACCTGAAGGAGATTAGGAATCTGGAGAACTGGTGCCAGAGGAACAACCTCCTTCTAAACGTCAGTAAGACAAAGGAGCTGATAGTGGACTTCAGCACTAAGCAGGAGAGGAACTACCAGACCCCCGTCATCAACGAGTGCCCAGTGGAGAGAGTGGACAGCTTCAAATACCTCGGAGTTCACATCACGCAGGACCTGTCATGGTCCTGTCACATCAACACCGTGGTGAAAAAGGACCGACAGCGTCTCTACCACCTCAGACGCTTGAGAGACTTCCAACTGCCCTCCAAGGTGCTCAGGAACTTTTACTCGTGCACCATAGAGAGCATCCTGGCGGGAAACATCTTAACCTGGTTCGGGAACAGCACCATGCAGGACAGACGAGCTCTAGAGAGGGTTGTGCGGTCAGCTGGGCGCACCATCCGCTCCGAGCTGCCTGACCTGCACTCAATCTACAGCAGGCGGTGCCGGACCAAGGCCAGGAAGATCGTGAAGGACCTCAGCCATCCCAACAACAGACTGTTCTCTCTGTTGAGGTCAGGAAAGCGATTCCGCTCCCTGAAGACCAACACAGAGAGACTGAGGAGGAGCTTCTTCCCGCAGGCGATACGGTCTCTCAATCACACCACCACACAGTACTGACCCACACATACAGTTCTTACACACACACTGGACTTTCTGGACTTTGGTTTTGCACAACACTGGTCACTATATTCTTCATTTCCAGTTAATACTTGTACAGCTGCTGTTATTGTGTATATATTTATTTATATTTAGATTTCTTCATACATTCTTATATAGTTCTATATTGTGTATTGTGTATTTTGTTGTACAGTTATTTTATTTTCAACTTTAATTTATATATTTATCTTTATCTTATTCTTCCCAGTTAAATTTACCCTTCATTCTAATTTGTGTTGTACAGTTATTTCATTTTTAACCTTAATTTATATTCTATTCCTTCCTAGTTAAATTTACCCTTTTTAATTTTTCATATTTATTTCCTATCTTATTCATAGCCTTTTCCTTTTTTGTTTTCTTTAGGTCACGAGCAGTTGTCCAAGCATTTCACTACATATCGTACTGTGTATGACTGTGTACGTGACAAATAAAATTTGAATTTGAATTTGAATTTGGAACGCCATAACCAAGTGGCCGGCATAGTGTACAGGAACATCTATGCCGAGTATAACCTGGAAGTCCCGAGGTCAAAATGGGAGATGCCCCCAAGGGTGGTGGAGAATGACCGAGCTAAGATCCTGTGGGACTTCCAGATACAGACGGACAAAATGGTGGTGGCTAACCAACCGGACATAGTGGTGGTAGACAAACAGAAGAAGACGGCCGTAGTGATCGATGTAGCGGTTCCGAATGACAGCAATATCAGGAAGAAGGAACACGAGAAGCTGGAGAAATACCAAGGGCTCAGAGAAGAGCTCGAGAGGATGTGGAGGGTGAAGGTAACGGTGGTCCCCGTGGTAATCGGAGCACTAGGTGCGGTGACTCCCAAGCTAGGCGAGTGGCTCCAGCAGATCCCGGGAACAACATCGGAGATCTCTGTCCAGAAGAGCGCAGTCCTGGGAACAGCTAAGATACTGCGCAGGACCCTCAAGCTCCCAGGCCTCTGGTAGAGGACCCGAGCTTGAAGGATAAAACCGCCCGCAGGGGCGTGCTGGGTGTTTTTATATATATATATATATATATATATATATATATATATATATATATATATATATATATAATTTATGGATTTCATACAATTGCTGTCAAAGTCTTTTTGTCTTTTTAATCCATAAATAGTTGGATTAAATATTGCTGAACACAATCTCTGGCTAGAAAGTCTATCAAAGATGTCAAGGTAACGTTTAAGAAGTATGAAATCCACATGTGGCAGAGAAGACAGACGACCAGTCGCTCTCACATCTTCACCTACAGGCAATTCAAAATCACCAGTTATTCTCACACAGAAGCTGAAGCCAGCCATGAACTATAAATATACAACCTTCTAGTTGTGAGGTGACAGTATTAACCGCTACTACGTTTTCTTTGTAAAATTAAATTTAATTAATTATTTTTCTTTTTACTACAGGACAAATACACTAAAACCTTCTGGTAAAAAAAAGTAAATTTTCATATTAAAATACAAAAACTGCACAAAAATGTATCTTTATTTCTATCAATGTTTTTAAGATTGCTTCAACATGTCTGAGTCACCTTATCTAAGATGATAATCTTTTTTGAGAGGATGCATGGAATTCCGACCATGACTTCTTATCCAGATTATGGTTTTCCAAGTTTTACTGCACGCAGGCTTAGTTTACAGTGAGACTCTACACTGTATCAAACTGTAAAGGCTAGTGCTCGTTCTCATTCCTGGTAGCTCCAGCTAAATGTGTTCTTTTCTCATTTTTTTCATAGCTTTTTGAAACCTGAGATAAAGTTTTAGTCATTATTGACTCTTCCACCCGCCACAGCTGAAGAGGATCTCGGCTTGCCGGCACTTCAGATGTTCTAGTTGTTCCTCCAGTTGGTCAGAGGCATTCACAGTATCCTCAAAGTCCTGCAGCAGGACCCTGTTGGCCAGCAGCCCACGCTGCTCCTTCAACCTCAGGTTTTGTCTGTGCAGGCGACTGTTTTCTTGCTTGACCCTGGTTAGGTGGTCCCTCTTCCCAGCCACCATGGCCTCCACCTCAGTCAGTTGCTCTCTCTTCACCTTGACCTCCATCTGGCACCAGCGCAGCTTCTCCTTTATATGTGACAGGCACTGATACAAGAGAGACAACAAATGCTATTGCTCATAATGAAAGAAATTAGAAGCAATCTGTATCCATGGATTTGTCAGCATACCCCCAAGCTACTGCTGATCTTCTTCTGCAGCTTTACTGATCCCTCGTGCTGCTTTTCGGCTTGTTTTATATATATATATATATATATATATATATATATATATATATATATATATATATATATATGTAACCAAAACGGAAGCTAAAAGGGGTCATGCCTCATCTATTATATAGATGACTTATTTTAAATTGGAACCTGGAAGACTTTAATTCTTATTTTCTCCTTAAATATTTAAATTGCCACAGTAGATATAATTGGGTTCTAAACTTATGGACATAAGGTCATTCAAGTAAATTTGAATTTTGCATGGTAATGAAGAAGAAGAAGAGCATCTCTGAATGAACAGCATGTCATAAATTGGAGCAGATGGGATAGAGCAGCACAAGACCGGCTGCTAAGAATGGGAAACTGAGGCTGCAAGTCAAACAGGCTTACAAAAAATTGGACAATAGAAGCTGATGTAATTAGTCTCGATTTCTTCTGCAACACTGAGATAGTAGGGTCTTTCCCCCTCCTAAAGATCGAAATTGAATATAAAACACAGTTTTTAAATAGAAAGTTTCAGCTTTTCGTGTACTCCTGTTCTCGCAGCAGCTCTGCAGCTTGTGATGTTAGAGCGAGACAACAACTGAACGGCCATAGGTGAGGGTAGGGACTTAGATTGACCGGTAAATTGAGAGCTTTGCTTTTACACTCAGCTCTCTCTTCACCACGTACAGGCAGCAAGCTGAGGGGATACTAGGATACCCATTCCAGCCCGCCTCTCACCAGGGGCAACTCCAGACTGAGACAGAGTCCAAGCCCTCTCCAGGAGAATAGTTATCTAGCCGGCACCTCTCAACCTCACACACTAACTCAGGGTCCTCCCCACCAGAGAGGTGATATTCCATGTCCCAGTTGCCAGTCTTGGTAGCCGGGGATTGGTCCGCCAGGGCCTCTGGTCCTGATTGCAGCCCGGCATACAATGCACGGTGCCTCCTGTTGGCCTGCAGGATGATGGACCCGTGTCACTTTTTCGGGCTGTGCCCGGACGGGCCCCATGGACCGACGTCTGGTGGCCAGACGCTCGCCCGCGGGCACCCTCCCCAGGCCTGGCTCAGGGGCGGGGCCCCAGTAACCCTATCCTGGGCAGGGTGAACTGTTCCCTTGGTGTTCTGCTCATAGGGGTCTTCTGAATCGCTCTTTGTCTGGTGCCTCAAAGTTCAGATTTCTAAACTGAAAATTATGCAAACAAAGAATTTTTTCCATGTTAAATTCCCTAATTTCCCTATAAAGTATAACACTTTAGAAAAATTTTAATTCAAAGAAATTTTCCTTGTCTTCCTCAACATTTTGGGGCTACCCTGCCAGATGAGCGGGCTGCATCAACACCCATGTTTGTGAATCAGATAACTTGTGTAGGATTCTGAAATTGATACCTCAGGTGCAGCTACCTAAAATAGTGTATAAGTCTGAGTCCTGTGACCTTCTCAAGTCAAGGTGATCTCAAGGTCAGAGGTCAAGTTTTCTGAAAGTCTTGGGAATGCGATAATTTGAGAACAAAGAGCTGTGGACTTTGAAATTCATACCATTTGCTTACCTACAAGGAGGATGAGGGGTAGCTCTGGTGATCATCAATATTTTTTTATTTTTATACGTTTTAAACAGTTTGATCTTAATCTTCTTTAATCAGATGGAAATAGTCCCAATAACTGCTGCTGAAGGTTGTACCAAGAGGAATTAAAGCACACTTCATGGAGTCATATTAGCTGACTGATCACCAATTTTTTAGTGTTTTTTTTTTGTGGTCCTAATATTTTGTGACATATATTTTTTTTAACTTTTGGGCGAGGGGGGTGTAGAAGTTGTTTTTTGTTAACAGTGTCATGCTTTGAGCTGCATCGCTGGGTTAAACCACAGCTTCATTTCCTGTCAATGTAACCGAATGAAAAGTTCTGTCAGAGGCATTTTCAGCAATTTTTGAAATTTCACACCAATGACACCCTATGTACCTTTAAAAAAAAAAAGTATCGATCTTGATAAATGTAACAGCACACCACCTAATATTTAGAAGCCCTTGCTTGCGTCTGAAGAGCAGCTGTTGTCTTTATCGTCATCATCATCATCAACTCCTGAGGAATCGTAATGAAAACCGCTCAGTTCCTTTTGCTGTGCATCCTTGGAGCTGCTTTGTTGTCTGCAGTTAACTGCAACAGTAAGATTACCTTAAATGTCATCATTAAAAGAGAGGTTTTGTTTTTTGAGTAAGTGTAATGAAATGTCTTTTTCTCAGATGCAAATGGTCCCGACAACTGCTGTTTCAAGTTGTACCCGGGAAGAATTCAAGCAAACCTCATCAAGTCGTATCGACTGACTGATCACCGATGCCCAAAGTCTGCCATCATGTAAGTGAAGAAAACTGGGTTTATTTTAATTTATAATGTTTAACACAGTGACTGAAAATTATGCAGTATGATCATTGTAACAGGACGTTTTTTGGATAATTAAAACTTGTCATTTTACACATGATGCTCAGGACATAGTATAAGTTTGATACTTTTTATTTGAACTTGTATTTGTTCTCCTACTATTGTCTTTTAATTTTATCCTGTAAATGTTCAAGAAAAATGCACAAACTTGTTTTTATAATTTGCTCAATTTTACGTGGATGTTTGGCTACTTTGCTTGTAAATTGTTTGAAATACACATTTAAGTGTTTATATTATGACATTTTGTCTACTGGTCATTTAAAAAAAAAAAAAAAGTACATATTCGGGCATTCGAAACCACTGAACGGCTACCCTGAGGTACCCCTGAGCAAGGTAACGTCTCTTCACACTGCTCCCCAGGCGCCTGATTGGTGGCTGCCCACTGCTTCACTAGAGTGAATGGGTTAAATGCAGAGAGTAATTTCCCTACTGGGATAAATAAAGTATACGTTATTATTATTATTATTGTTACTTTTACAACATATTTACTGAGAGAATTTTGAAGCTTATTTAAAATTCAGATTTCTGAATTTCCACCTCTTTGTTTCAGCTTCATTACCAAAAAGTCTCGTTCAGTGTGTGTGGATGCGTCTGCCTCCTGAACCCAACGCATCATGAAAAGACTGGACCAGAGCTCTTTCTGAACCAGCTGCCTGCTCATCCTTACACATTGTTCTGCTTTGTCAGATAATATCATATAAAACGCATGCAAACTTTTTATAATGACAGTTCTTTTACATGTGGTCCAAAGTTTATCTTTCAAGCGATTATAAGCCTGAAATAATCCACTGAACAGTCACGCTCTTTGATTGTGTAATGTCTCGTGGATGCTTTGTGCTATATATATTATGCTCCAAAATAAACACCTCACAAATACGACAAAGAGTCTGAAACTTTTTTCTCTTCTTCGTTTCTTTGAAGCATCAAGAGATGTCAAATCGAATTTTCCTTTGATACAGTTTAAAATAAGGCAAAATAACACATTTTATGTACTGTACTGATGGAATATTTAGCAGTAATATATACAGTGACGAAGGATCGGGGCCTGTGGGGGTGGGGGATCCAGGGTAAGGGTAACATGTCCACACTCCTCTTCACACAGTCTGTGACTCACTCAAACCCACTCAACACTGGAATCCACTCACGTTCATCCAACAGGGTTCAAGGGAAACAAGAAAGGGTCCAGGAAGATCTGTACAGAGAAATGAAACGTTCATTAGAAAAACATGATCAGATTCAAAAAGAGCACCAGGGCTACACTAACTAGGTGATGTTTTTCACCTCGCATTGGCTTAAGTGGCAGAAGCGTGCAAAGTGCTTTGAGTTCCTGCAGTCTGAACAATCTTTTTCCAGAGTGCATCTATAGTAAAACTGACCTGTTTCACTCTTTCACTTAGAAGTTGATTTTGTGCTTTCCATAGAATCAACTCTGCTGTGTCCCCTGACAGTAGATCTGAGGTGCAAACTCTTGGGAACAAGTCTGCTTTGTCTACAGCTTAGGTTGAAATGGAGATGGTTACTCTAATCCACTAGTTTGCTCCTCCTAGAGTGCCAGGACCAATCACAAGTAATGAAAGGCAGGTGAGTAATTGCGACCAGGAGCGGAGGATCAAGGCGGGGAGCAGGAGCCGCCCTGGCGAGGAGTGAAGAGGAAGGCAGAACAACGAAAACACAACACCAGAGAGGACTGGAGGACCATGACAGTGGCATCCAGTATCTAAATATAAACAGTTTTTCCTGATTTACACAGAGCCTAAACTGACTTGCTTGATCTATATTACAGGGTCTGAACTCTGAGGAGGCCATTTCATGCCTTATGGTGTTTTATTGTGTAATTTTGTATCCAGGTGCACTTACACTGCATTGGCAGTGTGTCTGGGATCATTGTGAAAATTGAAGCCACTTGCCAATTAAACACTTTCCACATGGTAATGTATAGATGGAGTTACTCTCAGCTGATTCTTTATTCATGAGTGGCCACTACATCAGGTAGCTCTTCATATTTGATTTGAGTTTTTACAACAGATCCCCTTCCTGACACAACCCTAAAGCAGTTCATGTCTCCTGGGATGGAACCAGACGTCGGTTTCTTGTGCCGTTCAGTGGTGCATTTGGGTAATCTCAGCATTGAGGTAGCATAGAGGACGTCACTGGCCACAACAGACTTATAGAAAATCCTGAGCATTGTCGAACAGATGTTGAAAGACTTCAGCCGCCTCAGAAAATAGAGACGACTCTGGACCTTCCTGTAGAGTGCAGTGGTGTTTTTATCCCAGTCCAGTTTATTGTCAAAGCGTACTCCTGTGAAATGAAACAAAGCCTCAAACCAGGACAGAAGCCCCACCATGTTTCACAGATGTCTGTAAAAGCACATTATTGTACCTCTCTCCTGACCTGCCTCTGTACATACTGACTTAATTTAAATAAAACATTTCCAATTTGCATTCATAACTCCATGAGGCCTTTTAATACTGATACTCTAGCTCTTGTGTAATTTGTCATACCTCAGCTTTTCTCCTACTTTCCTTTTCTTAAGAATGGCTTCTTGATGGCTTCACTCAGATCATTTCTGATGATGCTTTGGCGAGCAGTAGATGAATCGAAGGTGCAGATGCAGCACTCAGATCTTCTGTATCAAGTTTTTTTTATGCTTTTCGATTTTTGTTTTGTTCTTGTCCATTTTCATTCCTTTTTTTTCAGAACACACTACTCACCATTTCAAGAAATGCTAAGCTTTGACTAGTAGCTCCTCGGGAATCAGTGGGCATAAAATGCAGATTTTTTTTCCTGTCAAATTGTGTTGCCCTTGGCATTTGTTGTAGTTAAAATTAAGTAATTAAAGTAATTAAAATAAGTAATTAAAATAATAAGAACATTTGTTTTGTGACAGGCTTCTAATAACAAAGATACGATTTAAAATAGGTTCTTTGCTAAGTTGTCTGTTATTTGTACACAAAAGTGGTTCATCTCTTGAGAAAGCCTGGAGAACTGAAGCTCAAGACCACTTTAAAAATAACAAGAGCACTCAGAATGCACAACTGCCCTCGAAGGACAAGAGCTACACAAACATTTTGATATTTTTAATTGTTTTTATTACAACATGCTGACATCAGCCTGCTTTTAAACCAGTGCCTGACCTTTGACCTATATCTCTCTGTAAAGGTTCTCAGTCATCCAGGTCATCGTGGTCTAAGGAGCTTGGAAAGAAAAGCATCTGGACTTCTGTAAGTTTCCTTGAAGATGTTTCACCTCTCATCCGAGAAGCTTCTTCAGTTCTAGGGTCAAATGGTGGACAGTCCCAGATTTAAGCCCTGTGGGAGTTTACCCCCGAGAGGGAAAATCAACCCCCTAATGATCCTCTACCTAATCACACGAGCCAAGGTGTGAAAACGGGTGTAGCTTACAATCAGCCAAGGTTTCAGTTGAGCTTATCATGATACCTAGCCCCACCCTATCATGGGATTTCCTGAGGTCAGATGGCCCAGCATGTGAGTGAGCCACTCACAGCTAGATGAATTGGGGGTGCAGATGCAGCACTCAGACCTTCTTTGCCAAGTTTTTACTGGATTTTTTTCTATTTCTTAACACTTTCAGATTCTGTTTATCTACTGTAGACTGTTTTTTTATGCTTGCTGTCCAGTTTCTTTATTTTTTGGGGGGGACACACTATTCACCATATAAAGAAATGCTAAGATTTGACAAAAAGCTCCTTGGGAATCAGTGGGCATCAGGTGACTTAACAAACATGAAAACATTTTTCCGAAAATGGAAGGTACAATGACTGGACTGAAATAAATGACAAAGTGGTGAAAGGAAAACTTAAAAAAAAAAAGCCTGGAGAACTGAAGCTCAGGACCACTTTAAAATTAACAAGTGCACTCAGAAAGCACAACAACATGGTTTCTTGATATATTTTTATATTTTTCCAAGATCAACTTTTACCTTGGATTCTAACAATGATGGTCAAGGTCAGTGCTTAGTCATCCTAGTTACACATTTCCCACAAGGCAAACTATTTTGTTGTTGTGAAGTCTGAAGTTGATCCACAAACAATTGTGGGTAATACAAAGGTTTTAATGATTAGCACATGTGGTGTGACCATGACCGTGACACTACACTTGTACAACAGCTAAAGAGCTGTTCTGTGCTAAATGTGTTATTCAAACGACAATAAGACTAACACACACTTCTGTGTAACAGTGACTGGCTTTTGGCAGTGTGGAAGTGAAAAAACACTGCCATCATCAGGCCAAACTTGAAATTTCATAATTACTCTACAAATTTTACTCTGCAAATTGTTATTGAAGCTTTGTGATGGCAACTGTCCACTGCAGCTATTCTTGTTCTTGCTGGGTTATGGTCCCCTCCCACCATGGCTGAATATGTCGTTAAGAAAATGGATATTAATACTTTTTTATATACATTATGGATTCTTTATTTCCTTGAAAGTAGAGCAGGTCATCAAATATTGTCAAATGTATTTCTATAGCACATGTAAAAATAACAGCTGTTGACCAAAGTGCTGTAAAAGAATTTTTCTACTTTTCTACTCTGGTTTAGCACTTTAAACACTTTACACAATTTACCTCATTCACACTCATTCATTGCCAAAGTGCGTTCTAGCTAATATTCACATTCTAATTAACACATCGGAGAGAAATGTGGAGTTTGGGCATGCAGACTGAAACAGGTTTTTTTTTAAACAGTAGATGACCTGCTCTCCCCTCTGAGCTACAACAACGCCTCATTTAATGGTAGATAAGATATACACTCTTGTACTATACAGTGTTTGTGTGATAGATAAGGAACTCTATGAATGTTTCTTAATCACTTTAAGTCCTTTTTATTACGTTTAGAAAATACTAAATAAATAATAATCATAAATCTTCAAAAGTCCTGCCATATGCCATCTGCTTACAAACTATCAGTGGTTAGTGGTTAAAAAATTGGAGATCAGCTGGAGATCTGGTTTCTAAACGGGACTGTAGCTGTCGTAACATCTTTGTACCAAGAGATGGCAGTGCGACCGTGGTTTGGCCTGACGGTACCAGTCAGAGGCCAGACTCAAACCTTCCAGGAAGGCCTTCTAGAAGCGTTAGCAGCGTATTTACTGGAACTCCAACCAAAACAAAGGCCAAAGTTTGTCATACTGGGGAACTTTCGAGGGTATTAATGAGCAACATCCAGGCTTTATATTGTTTTCAATGTCATTACATTCTCATCAGGGGCTGTATACAGTGGCTTGCAAAAGTATTCGGCCCCCTTGAACTTTTCCACATTTTCTCACATTACAGCCACAAACATGAATCAATTTTATTGGAATTCCACGTGAAAGACCAACACAAAGTGGTGCACACGTGAGAAGTGGAACGAAAATCATACATGATTCCAAACATTTTTTTTTACAAATAAATAACTGCAAAGTGGGGTGTGTGTAATTATTCAGCCCCCTGAGTCAATACTTTGTAGAACCACCTTTTGCTGCGAGTACAGCTGCCAGTCAATAAAACTGATTCATGTTTGTGGCTGTAATGTGACAAAATGTGGAGAAGTTCAAGGGGGCCGAATACTTTTGCAAGCCACTGTATATATATCTATTATTTTGTGAGTTAAATGATCATCGCGTGTCCTTACATGATTTTGTAGGAACTGTATTTAAAAGCAATGAGAGAGCAGAGGATCATCACACTTTTTTCATATCACATTCAATAAGTGAAGAAAATGATCACCTATGATAAAAGGAGGAGAGACTCGAGGCGGCCGCCGGTCCAGCAGTGTTTCCAACTTAGCGACTTTCTCGTTATATTTAGCGAGTTTTCAGACCCCCTAAGCGACTTTTTTTTCTAAAAAGCAACTAGCCACCAATCTGGTGACTTTTTCTGGTGTTACTGGAGACTTATTTATGACGACGTTTTGACGTGAAAGGGCGTATTGCTCTTACTCTCAGTAAGCAGCGGGTGCTGCTGTAGGCCAAAGCACTCACGGGCGGAGGATAGTCCTCCTCCCGCTGCAGGAGATGTTCACACCTATGCGTCCAAACTGCAAATGACCGAAGCCGCTGCTCCCGCACTGACTGTAACGCAGTCAGTTCTTCTTTTACTGTTATGCTGATTACAAGGTTTAAAACTACTTATAAACACGCACACACAAAGTAACTCCACCAGAGTGCCTATTTCAGGTCACTTTTGCCGTTCCAAGCCCGGATAAAGGAGCAGGGATGGAATTGTGACATTTAAAAAAAAATTGCTAAAAGAAATTTAATTTGTTGATGTTACCACTTTGCGCCAGAAAGAAGAAACCAGCGCAGGTCGTGTTAAACAACAGCAGCACGTTTAAGCTTGATCAGCTGTTAGAATTTATTTAATATTAATTTCTAGTATCAGCTGATGTTTGCTGGAGCCACAGCTGTAAACCTGCTGGTCATGATGTCGGTTTGGTTATCTGGTGAGAGGGAAACATGAAGATGAAACCAGGAGATGTCCTTACTGAATCATCAGAGCTGAACAGGTGATGGAGAAACAGGCTTACCTTTTAGGTGACATGAATGAGTTGAAGGGAAGTTATGAACTGTTTCTGAGAGACAAATAACACCAGGATCCTTTTTTAGGTAGCTGACAGCTGGTAACTGTGCAGGAGCGGGTCTAGCAAAGTTTTGCCAGGGGGGCATGTAGGGCTAAAAGGGAAAGGGGGGCACAAAGAAATACTTTTCTTTCTTATTCTCGTTTAACATATCTAGCTTTTATTAAATAATTATCTAAATCTCACACCAAAGTTTTTATCTGACGTAAAATGTACAGAAATCATACATATACCAACAAGTCAGAACATTGCAGAGGCCTTATTGACAGTATTTGGTTCTACATATCTGTGTGAGCAGATTTTCTCTCACATGAGTGTCCTCAGGTAGCCGTCTGAATGCTGGACACTCGGAGACCTGTGTCTCTGAGTGGGAGACCAGAGATCAGATTAACATGTGTATCCCTCTATTAACAAACATGCCATATTGGCCCAGTTTATTTTTCTTATCATTGTTGTGAGGAGACCATAAATAGCATTTCCATTTTCTGTTGTACAGTTCATTTGCTGTTATGGAGTTTTTATGTTTAAAGTGTCTTTTTTTGTTTCAAAATAGCTGATAACTATTCGCTGCTAGGTGACAAAATCTGCGAACAAATATAATTCTATAAGAGAGTTTTATATAGTGTGTAACAGTTAATATAGAACGTAAATAAATTTATTGCTAATGTGATCATATGGTAAATGGTAAATGAAATATGGCACACTGACTTCTGAGGAAATTTTAGATGGCACTCATCATCAGAAAGGTTGCCTACCCCTGCCTTAAGGAATTGAACCAGGAATATTTTGCTTGTTAGGTAAATGTATTCCAACAAGACAAGATTCCAACAGCACTGGCTGAAATTAAGCCTCAGACCATAATGGAGGCTCCACTGTGTTTCACGGATGTCTGTAGACGTTGCACCTCTCTCCTGACATCCTCCACACTGACATACGAAATGATCTGACCCACTTCTTATGTAATCTGGAATTTTCTTTTGTCCTCCACAGTGATGATTCATCCTTTGAGTTAAGCACATTTCTAATGCTTAAATGATACAGAGGTCAGTGTTAGGTGATTTAACAAACAAGAAAATGCTCAGGCACAAGGACTGGACTGAAGTAAGTGAAAAAGCAGCCAAAGGTAAATTCTGAAAGACCTTCAGAAAGCCTGGAGATCTGTAGGTCAATGTTACGACCCGGCTCGAAATGACCGTAACAAGAGCGGGGTGTCCCGTGACTTCCCACGCCCAAACAGACACAGCCACAGCATCGGACTTTTAACAACAGTTTATTGACAACAATGGCACTCACGGTAGTGGGGGTGTATAATTTTGGGGTGAGCTAAGGCCAACACAACAAACAAAACTCAACCTAGGCTTCGGTTCCCCTCTGACCTGTTTACGGAAAAGAAAAGAAAGAAATGACACAGTCTGACCTCCCTGGTCTAAAAACACAGGAGAAAAGAAGGCTTCCCAAAATAATCGGCAGCTCACCCCTACTTGCCCCGCACTTCACACACATGCCCGACCCTTTCACCAAATAGCTATTGCTGAAGTCTGCCACACCCCCCGCACCACAGCTGTTCGGTCGCCCTTTTATAGTCCATGTCCACAGCAGGAACCAGTTACATCAGGCCGTTCCTTAGATCCACCAATCACAGCCGAGCCCCTGCACAGGTGAATTTGCATACACACATTAAGAAACAGATAACCCACCAACACAGGCACGTAACAGTCAATAACACTTTAAAAATAACAAGAGCACTCAGAAAGCACAACTCCTCACAAAGGTCAAAGGCTAGACTAAAACTTTGAGTCCTAGGAAATAAGGGAATAAAGACTTTTAGGCTTAAGGCTTTTTCACAGTACACTATCTTTTCATCCTCGTTCCTTTTTGTCCAGATGTTTGCCAAGATGGGATTATAGTGCAGACTTACATCTTGTTTTAGTGGAGCTGAGAAAAATATTGGAATGACTGAGAGTTTTTATACAAATCCATTTTCAGAGCCTATGATCAGGGCTGCAGGTCAACAGAGTCGTTCTCTACCAAATTTGACAGTAAGTGTGAAAATAAGGCATACACACACACACACACACACACACACGCACACACACACACACACACACTTCTAACTAACTGGCTTTTGGCAGTGTAGGTGTGAAAAACCACTGCCATCATCAGGTCAAATTTGAAATTGCTACATTTATGTTAACATAAACCGAGGCTCTGTGATGACATGGCGTGCTCTCCTGGGTGCACCTACAACCATGACTGAATATGTTGCTAAGAAAATTATTATTATTATTATTTAATTATTTATTAAGTGGGTTATACACCCTGTAATGTTTATGGGGCACGTATCCAATATTCAGAAAATCAGTGGATCAGTCCCAGGTTCCTCCATTCTGCATGATAAAGTGCCCGTGGGTAAGACAGTACACGCCACCTATAGCCCCCATGTTTGAAGCATTGAATGAATGTGTCATGAACACTTTAAGTGCTTAAGATTAGAATATATATAAAGAAACCATGTCCTTGTAAAATATTATGAGTTAGTGCTGAAAAATTATGAAATGAATATACTACACAGTTGATTTGGGGTTCATTTATATTTATATGTGATCAAGTTTGTGTGAAATAATTTATACTTTAAAAAATAATTTATACATCATTTTACTACATATTGAAATACTTTCATTTGAAAATGCCCTAAAATAATTAATTTCAACTAAATAGGCCTCTCTATTTTCTAAACAATCCTGTAGCTGTCATAACATCTTTGTCCCAGCAGGTGGCAGTGTGACCATGGTTTGGCCAGATGATAGCAGACAGAGGCACATGCTCCTTCTTTTCTGATAGTCTGATCATTTCTCTCCTATTTCAGCATTTTTTTTTAACCAAAACAGAAGCAAAAAGGGGTAATGCCTGATATATTATATAGATTACTTATTTTACATTGGAACCTGAAAGAAATTGAGAAGGGAGCCGGAGATCGACAGACGGATTGGGGCTGCAGCTGCAGTAATGCGGACGCTGCACCGGTCCGTCGTGGTGAAGAGGGAGCTGAGTGTAAAAGCGAAGCTCTCAATTTACCGGTCGATCTACGTCCCTACCCTCACCTATGGCCACGAGCTGTGGGTAGTGACCGAAAGAACGAGATCGCGGATACAAGCGGCAGAAATGAGCTTCCTCCGAAGGGTGGCTGGCCTCTCCCTTAGAGATAGGGTGAGAAGTTCGGCCATCCGGGAGGGGCTCAGAGTAGAGCAGCTGCTGCTCCACATCGAAAGGAGCCAGCTGAGGTGGTTCGGGCATCTGACAAGGATGCCCCCTGGGCGCCTCCTGGGTGAGATGTTCCAGGCATGTCCCACCGGGAGGAGGCCCCGGGGCAGACCCAGGACACGCTGGAGAGATTATATCTCTCGGCTGGCCTGGGAACGCCTTGGTATTCCCCCGGATAAGCTGGAGGAGGTGGTTGGGGAGAGGGAGGTCTGAGCCTCTTTGCTTAGCCTGCTGCCCCCGCGACCCGGCCCCGGACAAAGCGGATGAAGATGGATGGATGGATGGACCTGAAAGAAATTAATTCTTATTTTCTCCTTAAATATTTAAATACCCACAGAAGATATAGTTGGGTTGTAAACTTATGGACATAAGGTCAGTCATTCAGTTTATCTCAGCAGCTCTGCAGCTCGTGATGTTACAGTGACACAACAAGCAAACACTCCTTACTGAGGAGATCAACATATGAGATATCCTTCTGGTAATGCTGGTTTCACTGTTTATATCTAAAAACATAGATATCTATTATCTGTATCTATTATTATAGGATATACTGTACAACATAAAGCACCTTGAGGTAACTTTTGTTGTGATTTGGCGCTATAAATAAAATTGAATTGAATTGTGTGAATGTTAGTTAGAAAGCACTAAGGAAATGTGTTTGTGCGAATGGGTGTGAATGGGTGAATGCACAAGTTGTGTAAAGCACTTTGAGTGCTCAGAAGAGTAGAAAAGCACTGTTAAGAACCATTTACTGCCATCTCCTCCAGCTTGACCAGGGGAACACCAAGGCGTTCCCAGGCCAGCCAAGAGATATAATCCCTCCAGTGGTCTTGGTCTCTCCTGGGGCCTCCTCCTGGTGGGACGTGCCCGGTACACCTCACAGAGGAGCCAAGGATTTAGTCCCTACCCACATCTCATACCCATAGGTGAGGGTAGGGACGTAGATCGACCGGTAAATTGAAAGCTTTGCTTTTACACTCAGCTCTCTCTTCACCACGTACAGGCAGCAACCTGAGGGAATACTAGGATACCCACTCCAGCCCGCCTCTCACCAGGGACAACTAGACTGAGACAGAGTCCAAGCCCTCTCCAGGGGACTGGTTCCAGAGCCCAAGCCGTGGGGTTGGTTGGTCTACAGGATGATGGGCCCATGTCACTTTTTCGGGCTGTGACCGGACGGGCACCATGGACTAAGGTCTGGCCACAAGACACTTGCCCGCGGGCACCCTCCCCAGGCCTGGCTCCAGGGCAGGGCCCCAGTAACCCTATCCCGGGCAGGGTGAACTGTTCCCTTGGTGTTCTGCTCATAGGGGTCTTCTGAATCGCTCTTTGTCTGATGCCTCAAAGTTCAGATTTCTAAACTGAAAATTATGCAAATAAAGAAATTTTTCCATGTTAAATTCACCAATTTCCCTATAAAGTATAACACTTTAGAAAAATTTTAATTCAAAGAAATGTTCCTTATCTTCCTCATCATTTTGGGGCTACGCTGCCAGACGGGCGGGCAGCATCAACACCCAAGTTTGTGAATCAGATAACTTGTGTAGGATTCTGAAATTGATACCACAGGTGCAGCTACCTAAAATAGTGTATAAGTCTGAGTCCTGGGCAGCACGGTGGCACGGTGGTTAGCACTGTTGCCGCACAGCAAGAAGGTCCTGAGTTCAATTCCACCATCAGGCCGGGGTCTTTCTGTGTGGAGTTTGCATGTTCTCCCCATGTTTGCGTGGGTTCTCTCCGGGTACTCCGGCTTCCTCCCACCGTCCAAAGACATGCAGCTTGTGGGGATAGGTTAATTGGATAATCCAAATTGTCACTAGGTGTGAATGTGAGTGTGAATGGTTGTTTGTCCCTGTGTGTTGGCCCTGCGACAGACTGGCGACCTGTCCAGGGTGTACCCCGCCTTTCGCCCTATGACAGCTGGGATAGGCTCCAGCGCCCCCCGCGACCCTGAAAAGGATAAGCGGAAGCGAATGGATGGATGGATGGATGGATGGAAGTCTGAGTCCTGTGACCTTCTCAAGTCAAGGTGATCAAGGTCAGAGGTCAGGTTTACTGTAAAATAAGAACAACCCCCAGGTTTCTCTTCAGTATCAGTAATTCTTGTGAGTACTTTTCACAACAGATAAAAATAGATAAACTATTAAATAACATCAAAGTTGTACCTTTCCACCCCCACTATCAAACATTCATTAAAAAGTTGTATGCTAGTTTTACAGCTAAGCCCTACCATGAACAGAAAGGAATGAAATGTGTCCATAACAAGAAAGCATGGTTTCTGAGGTCATGGTCATTTTATCCTGTCACCACCATTTTTTCTCACTCACCAGAGATAATAACAAAGTCAGCACTAAGCTATATTTATTACCATAGACATTGTTATTTTTGCATAGAGTGGCTTTCATATTGATGGTCTCACCTACACTATCTGTGAAAGGTAGTGAACTTTAGGGAACACTGAATGGTTAAGTTGCATACACTGGAAGCTCTACATATTTCCTTCCAGTTCATATGTATTCTTTATTCCTATTGGTAGTTGCTTCGGTTAAAAAAAAAAATCTTCCCTTAGCAAATAGGAAATGGTAAACGGACTGATTCTTATTTAGCACTTTTCTACTCTGCCTGAACAGTCAAAGAATTTGCCTGTGGTTATTTCATCTGTAATCACTTGAAGTTGTGGGATGTGATTCACTTGGAATGGTCTATATTCAGTATGTCGCTTCCAGTGTTCATGGAGCTTTAGCACCATTAGCACCATTCTAGTGGGATGAAAACAATGCAACTACTATATACTTAGTAGTATACTAGTGTCACAATAATCTTATAGACTTGTTATGTCTTCACGGCACACACACACACACGACGTGGGTTTGAGTCTTTCGTACATTTTATTCACTGTCTTAACTATTGCATATTTATTTTTGTTTTATATATTTATTAGAGTCTATATTGTAAGGTCATTCTTTTGTCAAAGCACACAATTATCTAGAAAATGTTATCTAGAAATGCAGGTTTTTGCTGATCCTGCAAGAAGGAACAATTACTCCTCAATAAAAGTGATTTCAGCATGTCCACACTAGGAATAAATAGAAAATGCAACATTACTATGACATTTTTCTCTACACCTAGAATGTTTGTTAATATCTAGTTTTGAAGGATGCTACTGTTAACCTTCAGAACTTTTTTTTTTAATGCAGAAAAGAAAAAGTTCTGAAATGTTTTGGTAAATGAAACTGCTGAATCAGCAGAACTGGTAAAACAGTTAATTGTCCAGCCAATAAACTGTTGATGAGGAGCCACATAGGTGCATTTAATGAACAGCTTACTAATGGACATGACAGATTCATTTAAACTCAAGCACTTTTGTAGATGTACATGCTCAGAAAGTTAATTTGTGTCCGTGGTTGTCATTTGTACATTGAATAAGTCTCCAGGACTATTTTACTTGTGCCTGTAGCTTAGCCTCTGTGCTCTCTGGAGAAAAAAAAAAAAAACCCCTCACTGCTTGGTTGTCAGTTTTTTCTTTTGCATGTATATGAGAGGGCATTACACGACAGATGGATGGATTTTTTTAGGTAAGAGAATTGTGGGTTTTCTTTTGCAAAATGTAATATGCTGATACGGTACTATGATGGTGTTACACATCTGCAACTGTCGACACCTTTCAACACTGTGAGCGAAGTGAATAGTATGTCCCATTAAATAATACTTATTTACTATGTCTCCTGTGTGCTGTCTATAATTTCTCAAATGTACTAAACAAGCAATGAATGGATGGATGGATGTCAGTGTGCTTTCCAGTTATTAAAACACATTACAAAAAGAGTGCATTCCAAACTAACTTCTCTTTCTTGACCTTGATGAAAAGGTCAGCTTATACTATTGAAATGCACCCCAAGACGGCATCGTCTCAAGGCTCCAAAAACCATGTGATATCTTTTATATAATGCTCCAAAATAAATAACACGATGAAAAACCTTGGCACCTCCTGAACAAAAGAAAACCACAGAATCACTTCTTTGGGAAAAAGCAAAATGCATTTATTTATGTCATTTTATAAAAGTTCAACATATATACCACTATCTTCTAAAACAGACTGAAAGAATGAAAGAAAGCAAAAGACTAAAGAAAAGACAGTTGTTTTCTACAGACAAATGCCACGTGGCAGAAATATTTACATCAATGTAGAAAGAACACATTTCCTTCATGTCCTTATCATATTGACAAATAAGACACAGTGAAGCTCAACAAAGGAAAACAGGTCCTCGTTGTCCAGTCACGCACAGGCAGTGAACAAAGACACGGCAGTGTTAGATCAGTGGTCGGTGCTGTAACAGCTCATGTGGTTTAGATGTTTAAGCTGACTCAGTCTTCTTGTACGCCACCATGCTGTTCACCTTGTGGATCGAAGTGGTGAAGGAATGCAAACGCACCTCCTCTGGCTGGTCAATGGTCTGCGGCCCTGATTCTTCCCATTTATCTGGAACCACCAGGTCCTTGTCTGTATAAACCAAGAGGTCAAAAGCACCTGAGGGGAGGAGTTGAAATTATTACCCAACCACCACATCAAAGGCTCAAATGTCAAAAGTCTCATTACTCACATGGCGTCTCCAGCAGGGGCAAGAAAGTAACAGTGGCTGTTATCTGTCTGATAACTGAGCGGATCTCATGCTGAATTGTCTTAATGGACTTCTCTCTGGGTGCACTGGGAGACACATGAGAACTCAGTTAACATGCATTATTTATTAGTCAAACAATAGTCAGTTGAGTGTAATGACAGATGCTCATTTAACCAAATTACATAATCTGTTGTAAAGACTCTTCTAAAGTACAAATTTCATGTCATTTTATTGCAAAAAACCAAAACAAAAAAACTAATCCACTGCAAACATACAAATTCAGATCTGTGTTGACAAATCAGCCAACCAACCCAAAGTCTGCACCATTCAACTCCTGTCAATAAGTGTAAGTAAACAGATCTGTCCAGATGCCTTAGAGCAGGGGTAGGCAACCTTTCTGATGATGAGTGCATCTAAAATGTCCTCAGAAGTCAGTGTGCCATATGATTGTATTAGCAAGAAATTGAATAACGCTCTATATTAACAGTTACACACTATATAGAACCACTTTATAGTTCGCAGCTATCAGCGAATAGCTTTCAGCTATTTTGAAACAAAAAAATAAAAAGACACTTTTCATCCATAACAGCAAATGAACTGTACAACAGAAAATACAAATGCTATTTATGGTCTCCTCGCAACAATGATAAGAAAAATAAACTGAGCCAATATGGCATGTTTGTTAATACACTCTGATCTCTGGTCTCCCACTCAGAGACACAGGGCTCCGAGCATCCAGCATTCAGACGGCTACCTGAGGACACTCTTCATGTGAGAGGAAATCTGCTCACACAGATATGTAGAACCAAATACTGTCAATAAGGCCTCTGTAATGTTTTGAAGACAGTTAAACTTGTCAGGTAGTGATGTCCAGCAGGTGAAAATGCAGCTCCATGAACACGCACATATATGGATTCCAGCTGCTTCGACGTTGCATTAACTGGCATTAACTCAGCCAGTTAATGTGAGACAAGTCTAGCTGCTCATTAAAGCTTTCTGGTTTGATCAGAAAATAAAACATTGGTCCAAACACCTGAAAGTCCCAAAAACACATTGTGAATTCTGTCTCAAATCTACAGATGTATCTGTGTATTTCTTCCTTCCCTTATAACTTCCCTTCAGCTCATTCATGTCACCTAAAAGGTAAACCTGTTTCTCCATCACCTGTTCGGCTCTGATGATTCAGTAAGGACATCTCCTGGTTTCATCTTCATGTTTCCCTCTCACCACATATCCAAACCGACACCATGACCAGCAGCTTTTACAGCTGTGGCTCCAGCAAACATCAGCTGATAGTAGAAATTAATGTTAAATAAATTCTAACAGCTGATCAAGCTTAAACATGCTGCTGTTGTTTAACGCGACATCCGGCAGTTTCCTCTTTCTGGCGCAAAGTGGGCAATAAAAAACAAACAAGAGAGACGATCAGCTGATCATTGATCAGTTTCATGATTGAAGTAGCAACAGGAGAGGGAGGGGAGCGGATGAGAGAAGAGGCAGCTGTACAGCGTAACGACAGAATAAATCCAGCTTTGTGTGTTTATTTTTTCATTGTAGCTGAAGTACGGGACAAACTGTGCTCCTTTTCAGCTCAATACGAAACGCGTAATATTTTCTCTGAATGCGGGACGATTCTTTTTTTTAACGGGGCGTTTGGCAACTCTACTAACTAACCTTATGAAGAAAATAAAGTTCACTATCAGTAACATCATAGCATCCACCCAGCTGTATAAACTCCGTCATGCTAGCTAGTAGCAGTACGAGTTATTCTGATTTAAGAAACTAAACTACTGATCTAAAAGATCCAGTGCTAATTGAAGAGGCCAGAGGAGAATTACCAAATTGGGTGAAGTTGACAGAATGGCTATATTAATTCTATACAGTAGTGCCAAGCATAAAAGCAGTCAGACTCACAACACACCTAATGTTGAGGCTCATGGGATGCAACCTAAGAAGCCAACAATGGATTCTCTCTTGCAAGCCACGGAAATCTGACACTGCAGTGGAAAGGGCTTATATAAAACTGAACACAACCTGGTCAGATTGCTACTGAGGCTGCAGATGACACACAGCATGAGTTCATGCTGCTGCAGGGGTTGACCTTAATTTGCCAAATACCAGTTAAGGTTTTAATATCATTGCTTGAGTAACAACAGCATGAATGTGCATCTAAGAACTGTGCAACACAATCATGTCAAGATATAGCAGATTCTCAAAAACTGTCCTTAAAGAGGAAGACGACTCCAGCAGAACCAGGCTCAGGAAGAGGCAGTCATCTGCTACAACTGATTGGAGAACAGCCTGGCAGCTCCTTCTCATACTGATCACACCAGCATTTGTTGTAAGCCAGCCAGCTTAATTATGTTGATCACTTTGGCACAAACAGCACAAAACTAAACGACAATTGGTTAGACTGTAGGCAGACCATTGCATCCTCCCTACTCCCAAATTCTGGCGGTAGTTTGATAAACCACACTCTTCGGTGGGCTGAGCATTATCATCTTTCATGTCCCAGATTGCCACTGGTTGCAGAATCTCATCTCAATATCTCTCTGTAATGAGACAAGCTAATCACTGTTGCAGAGTCCATGCGCACAGGTACTGCCAATCAGGAACCTGATAGTCCACACCTGGGGTACCTGAAGCTCAAAACAATTTATATAATATATCACTCCACTCAAACTGACGGTGGGGGAAGTACAAGTGCAACATGCCAGGTGTTGGAATTAGAAGACAGCAAATTAATGACCATTAGCATGGAGCCTTTAAAACAAAACAAACAAACAAAAAAGGTAATAGAGGTCCTGACCTGCTCTCTTTAGCCGACTTGTCACACTCAATGTCAAACTGCCATCTCTCGAGCACCTCGTTGGTTTCCAGACACGTGATCACCAACACCAGCTTTTGCACAGTGCACTCAAACAGCCACTCTGCAACACCAAAAGAGCAAGCAACACTTATTAAAGTTTGTTATGCAAAGTGAGAGGTAGTTAAATACCCTAAAAACATAATACAAACATGCACAGAATTTTGTATCCACAATAGTTGTGGATACAAAATATTGATCTCTTGGATATAGTATCCAAGAGATCACAATTTCTGTGAGAAAAATGATGATTGATTTGTATTCTGTAATTTCACTACTCTTAGCATTACACAATTGAGAGCTTGAGTGATTTGACATATGCACCCAAAAATATGAATATTCTGGTACGAATTACATTAAACTTGAACTGACAATTCAGAGATATTTACTCCATTTAGTTTTATTTACATTGCACTAAAAATCACAACAGTTGCTTCAAGAGACTTTATACTTTAAAGTAAAGACCCCACAGGCCTAAAAAGAAAAACAATCAGATGATCCCAGAACAGCAAGCACTAGGCATTGATGGGAATAAAAAAATACTTCTTTTTAACAGGAAGAAACCTGAGGAGGCAGCCATCAACAGTTGCATTGCATTGGATTTAGGAAAAAAATAAAATAAAATATTACAATGGCATCACCTTGGACAGAAAAGGGTGCACCGATCTCCTTCCTCATTCACATACATAAGTATTTATGGCAAAATCAAAAATTGGTAAATCAAAAATTAAAAATCTAGCGTTTTTAACCAGAAATAGCTTGTAGTTCACCTGACAAGAGCCTAAGAGTAGC
This sequence comes from Aulonocara stuartgranti, assembly GCF_965226115.1. NCBI lineage: Eukaryota > Metazoa > Chordata > Actinopteri > Cichliformes > Cichlidae > Aulonocara > Aulonocara stuartgranti. Next base: position 23,542,714 of record NC_138941.1, on the reverse strand, counting down.
TTAACACAAATTTGTGTAACATGGGAATGGAAACTCACGTGTGCTGCTTTGTATGTTACTTAACATTGATCATAAGATGCCAGGTCATACCAATTAAAATCTCAGGCATGAGTCTCATAGGCATCTGCGTTCATCTTCAACATCATGCTGCTCTGCTGTACGTTAATTGCCCCTTGGGGATAAATAAAGTCTTTCCGATTCTGACTCTGATCTAATTCAACGCAACAAAAAGGGGAGGGGGAAATGCACCACCACGTGGCCCTACTCAGCAATCGCAACTAACAAGTTACTATTTATTGAGTAAAGACGATCACCGAATTAGCAAAATAAATTGACAAAATCATTCATTGTTCACAAACATCATCTTATTTTGTACTTCACTACGGATTTTGCCTTTACTTTGCCTTCTCCATAAAAATCCAAAGTCACTCCCCACCAAGCTGTGAGCTCAGTTCTCGCCAATTACGTTTTTTCTTTTCTATCTGGTGTTCAAGGAAATCCACTTAAAGTAAAGTAGACTGAAGTTTTGTTTTTTTTTCTTAAGTACAATATGTCCACATTTTTTTCAAGGTCTAAGAGTAAATATGTAAAACGAAGAAAAAAAGCATCTCCATAGTGACCAAAATAACCGTGAGTAAGATTTCTTGCCGTAAGCCAGCAGCCTTGTAGATATAGCTACAGAACTCGAAGCCCAAAACTACAACTGGAGTGCCTTCAGACCGCAGTTGGTTAGCTCACTCAGTTCCACAGTTATTCCACTTTCTCCTTAGTTGTGTCACGAGTGGGGAAGCCCACTATTGAGATACCTTTAAGTTGAGACACCACGTTAGTCAGATAGCTCTTCAGCTTGGGGTCGGTAGTTAGTAGGAGACTCAGGTCATAGTGGGTAACTCTGGTGAATGTCTCTGGAGGATAGATGCCCCGTTGGTACAAGATGCTGTTGATGCCGAAAGCTGTGAATGACAATGGGGAAATCAAAGGCTTCAAATACGCCGGAATTCCAGTATTCGTAAACTTTAGAGGCTTATATGATTCAAACTTGAAAGGCACAGAAGATTACAAAAACAACTACACAAGAAAGCGAATAACACGAGAGAAAACTAACTGGGAATCAATTAATATATTAGCTCGGTAGAATAGAAACGATGTATGGGGTACGTTCACGATTCTCAATAGAAGGGCAGACAACAAGACAGTCTTTACAAATTATTCGGTGTCGAAAACGAGCGACTAAAAGACGAAATAACAGAAATACTTACAAAAGAACTCGGCTACTAACTCCGCGCTTCCTTTGAGAGTAATTCCCTTCAACGTGCTTGTCATTTTCTTAACGCTTTGGTCTAGCTCTCAACAGTAAATAGATTGTACTCTTTATTTTCTTCTTCTTCTACGTCTACCGACTTCAACTACCCGCCACCCAGTTTGAATTTTGTCAGCTTCCACACTATTGCGCATGCGTGTGATATTGCGTCGCGATTTTGATGACGTTTTAGGTTACGCTTACAATTACAATTTTTTCGACACTAGAGAGCAGTGTAGAATAATTAAAGACCTTTCTACCTTGTAATTGACTGTATATTAATGTAATGTGTCACTGCACAAATGACTGAATTAATAAGTTAATATTGTAGATACCACGTTTTGTTAATCCTAAAGGGGTCCAAACAACCATTGTATGCAGACTTGGAAAAGTCACTCTGCAAAACAGAAAATTGCAAAACAAAAGAAAGACAACTTCAGTTAATGCTAGCTTTTAAGTCTTGTTGGCTCTGTACTTCTCTTTTTGCTATGTTTGTCTATGTGCTATTTTTTTTAAATTATTATTATTATTTTATCATAGTTGTTTTTTTTCTCAGTCAGTAATTGTCTTTTTCTTTCAGGAGGAAAGCCATGCGGGACCTGCACACCTCCAGGACCACTAAGTGGGCAGATGAGATTTGACAAACTTCTTCCAAAATTAATGAAAAGCTTCGAACCTTCTTTGGGAAACTTGTGATTCATGAAAAATGGCTTCTTTCCAGCTGCAGCTGGTGTCATTAACAAGGTCCCCAGACTGACACAGGATATGAACACCACACATCAAACTGTCAGAAAGTATTTTTATTTACACATCTTTTAAAATGAACTGTGGTAACTCGTGGGGACCAGCCAGGCTCTGACTGAATTATCCACATGGGCCCATCTTTCTAGTGGGCCCACCACCTGTAGGAGTCAGGCGCTATTTTGCCTAGGGAGGGGGTGGACTGGTTGTAGGAGGAGGAGAAACAGCTGGAACTTACACCACAGGTTGCAAGATAGGAAATACACATGTGTGGCCTCACCTCAGTGGAGATATTAGGTTCTGAAACTAATCTTTTTGTGAAGTACAGCCCACAACTAGAGTTCGTTTTAATGGAAGATGAATGCAGAAAAGTGTATGCTCATATGCCAGCAGTTAGGTGCCTATATGTTAGGGTTCTCTCCAGTGAATAAGACATTGCTTCCTGCATCTTCAGGTTGGGGAATGGGTCCTGACTGTTTTGGACATTTGCACATATGCTAAACAAACAAGTTGAGCTGCTGCTTTTCTACAGTTGAGCCATTTGAGGTGGTTTGGGCACCTGATCAGAATGACTACGTTCCTCATTCTGATCAGAATGAAGTTCCCAAAATACCTCCTAGGTAAAGTGTTTTGGGAACAACCAACTGAGAAGAGATCCTTAGGCAGACTAAGAACATACTGAAGCTGGCTTGAGAAGATCTCAGTGTCCCACCCAGAATACCTGGAGGAGATGGCCAAAGAAAGGGAGGTCCCAGGGTCTCTGCTTAGACTGAAACAAAGGCTGCAACTGGGACCCAGATTAGCAGGAGAAAATAAATTCTATTCTCACTACTTGAGAATAGAATTACTTGAAGCCACACAACTCTGCATTAATTGCAGTCACAGACTATGAGCCACAGACCCTTGCACGCATCCTCACATAAAAAGGCTCAAGAGGATTAAACACATTCAATGGACCCATAACAACACATCCTTCCATAAACGACCTTTTTCAAGTTCCCTGTAGATGTTCTAAAGCACTTCTTAATGCAATCCCTTCAGCTTTCCTCCTAGCTATAGGAAGTAACGAGTGTGTAAAACCACAGGAGTGAACTCATCACACATGTCATAGCCTGATGTCTTTTCCTCAACCACAAGCATGTTGCCATTCATCACTGGACTCTCCAAAAGCTCAGTAAAGTCTTTTTCTCTATGACACAATGTGCAGTCTTCAACTTGTATATCTTGCATCAGCTGATTCAGCATCCAAAAAGTTGTGACGCAGTGTGAAACCAAAATACAATGATTTGAAACCCATATTTTATTCATAATAGATAATAATAGACATACAGAACCTGTAAACAGGAAAAAAATGAGAACATTTTGATTTTGATAGCAGCAACAAATTGGGGTGGAGAAGCAGTGATGACCTTCTTGCCAGTGAAATATTTATCATATTTAAAATTGACAGTATTTTGTGCTGTTGACATCTGATATTATTTTATAATTGTGGGCAGTTGTGTGTTTATGTTACACAAAGGATTAATGTCAGACAAAGTGTTAGAATAGCAATACTGTGTGAAAGTTAGCATTTGATATGTTGTTTATCATAAGTTAAATTTTGGGTTAAATTATATCCAAATGTTTAATTTCATCTTTCTTTATCTTTTCAGTTGTTACTCTTCCGTAAAATGATTGGCCTTTTCTCATTGCAAAACCAGTATGCAGTCCATCACTCAGATCTGATTTTTAAAGTTTTTGCTGTCATTCCTGTGTGACCATTTTATTAACCAGTTTAAGTGGGAGATGGTAGGATAAACAATCAATCTATATTCCAGGTTGAATTAAACCAGTTGCAATCACAGTAATTAGCCACATGCAGGCAGTAAATCTAGAGACATAGTGTTAGGAGAACTGTAATCTCTCAAATAGTGTTGGTTGGCTTGAGGTCATTTGTAACTTCAGTCCAGCCCTCATCTCCGAGAGCCAAACTGGTATCACTTGCAAAGCCTCTGTTGGTCTGTATTAACAGCTCTCTGGTTTTGTATCAAAGGACTACAGTCCCAGTCATGTTTCATAATAGAGACTGTGGGTGCTGGCATCAAGCCCTCTCAGGAATTGTTCTGGCGCCATGAAACTCATACACTTCACTTGTTCTCTGTGCTTAAACATGTGATCAGACCTTAACCCTTAAGTCCCTACAGAACTGAAGAATCTGGCAAGAACACCAACAGATACTGGACTTTGATCAAAGCCTGTTAGCCATTTCGTTAGATGCGATCAGACAATTTAGCATTTTATAACTACTCTAAAAAACCTTACATAATCTTTTAAATGTAATGCAAATGTGTTAACAACTACACCACAGAGTCACTGATAATATTCAGCTCAGTTTTTAGCTAAATAAGCCAATGGAGAGACAATATTTTTATTGCTAAAATGAACATCTCTTAATTGAAAAAATATAGTACATTATATCTATATCAGATCTGCATCCGCTGAGCTGAATGCACTACGTTCATAATGGCTGATACCTGTGCCCAGCAAACCATGTGGGGCCTGTTGAGCTTTTCAGTCTGTTACTATTTTCAGAACCTGGTGGAGTAACTAGCAGATGCAGAGAAGGCCAGACTCAGTGGGGATGTCTGTTTAAAGGTCACCCCCACCTCCTGCATGCTGGTTGAAACATTTTTTATGCTAGGCCTCATTTCAGCTCAGAAACTATAACACAAACAGGTAATGACTTAAATTAATTTCAGAATTAGTAAATGTATAAATAAAACTGAATTGAAGTTTAGTCTATCACAACTGTTTGTTTATTTTGTGTTTCTACAAATATAGGAACACACATCCCACTGTGTTGTGAGTTGTGTGAGGGAAGGTGACTACATGCACAAAAAATGGGCCATTCTTATAGAGGAAATAGCTTTCTAATAACCAGGTGTTATCTGTCTTTTGCCTCCTAAGCTTCATCTGGTGGTTCTGGAACAAAGTCTTCACTTCTTAAATGAGATTAATAAACACCACAGTGAACAGTGACCAGGAAGTGCACGTGGAATACATATTGTATTGTCTTTCATCAACATTCATAAATCCCATTGTTTGTGTGTTAGACCGGGCATACAGCCAGTTTCTTCATTTCAGTTGTGTTGAGGTACAGCTTAGCACTGAAGCACTGAACAAGATGACAAGGTTGTCTGGATCTTTACTTCTGAATTAATCACAGAAGTAATGCTTGGCTTCTATGGGGCATGCGAGAGTACAGGAAATGAACTGTTAGTCTCTGGGAAGGCTAGCTTTAGACCCACTACAAAAGGATTTTTGTAAGAACAAAACACAGAAAGTTTAAAGAACCCTGAACTGTGCCTTCTGATCTAAGCTGTAAGTAGTTTTAGAAGTGATATCCAGGAGAAAAGAAAGTTGGTGAAATTGCTGCACTTTTAGAAAGTGAGTGTTTTGGTAGGCTTTTATGCACAGATTCTCAGCATATTTACTGGCCAGATCAGCTCTTACACTGGAACACACAACACTTTTTCACCTTTTTCACATTTCTCCTCTCCTGTAACCTGCAAGTGTCATGGTCCTGGGTCGTGTGACCCAGTGTGTTATGCTTAACCTATTTTGATGTTTATTGTTTGCTTAGGTTCTTTAAGGTAGTCCAGTCCTTTTTGTAATTATGTTACCCTTGCATTACGTCTCCCTTGCCCTTCGTGTGTTTATGTCTGTGTGTCTTGTACTGTCAAGTTCATGCTGTCAGTTATGTCACCTCCCCCTGTACTACGTCTCCCCGGTTCATGTCTCATGTTTCCTGTTTTACTTTGAAGGCCTGCATTCACTGTCTGTGTATTCAGCTCACTCCTCCTGTCCTGTCGTTAAGTTCATGTGTGTCAGCTGCGTTCCCATGTGTGGCCACTTCCCCTGATCATCCCTCATGTGTATTTAGTCTCTGTGTTTCTTACAGTCTGTGTCGCGTCGTCTGTGTTCCCACCCTCTGTGTTTCCATGCCTGGGCCCTGTTTCAGGAAGCCGGTTTGGAAAACTCAGAGTGAAAAACGACACTCACGGTTGAGTAACCCCGAACTGTCCAACTCGGAATATTCCGTTTCAGAAAGGCTGATAACAATTAGTTCAGTCAACGCGGAGTTGCTTTAACCCCAAGTGAAGCGCGCGGACGAGGATACATAAAGCCCTGATAAGCGGAGCACAGATTAAGCGAGTCACCATGGAGACGGAGGGAAAGAAGGCGCGGTCAATGTATTTCACAGCGCTTGAGGCCGAAATTCTGATGGCAGCATATGCCGATAACATGCAAATTCCGCGGAAAAAAGTAACACAGCCACAGCTGCAAAAGCATGCATGGCAAAACATAGCCGACAGAGTCAATGCGTGAGTGTTAATTTAAACATTGATCGAGGGATTCCCACCCATTTAACACGTTATTTTATCATATGTTATTTTATTTGTTATTTTATACATTTTATTTTGTGATGTGATGTGAGCGCAGGTGCAACCCAACAGGCCCCAAACGTGCCTGGCAGCAAGTAAAAATGAAATATAAAAATATAGTCCAAACAGGTAAGGTGTAATTGTATTATGAGCCATAGTGCTTGGTCTGTTTGTCCCATGTAAATCAATTGCAGTTAGAGGCTACATTAATTTTCTTTCTGTAAGCACTTATTGAAATTATCTGAGCACATTACAAGTACATATTTGCTTACTCTGTATGCTCAAATGTGGCCCGTTATAGCCAACAGAAAAAAAGCGGAGGCCCGAAAAACAGGTGGGGGTCCTCCACCACCACCACTCACAGAGGCTGAGCAGTTGGCCCTCAGCCAAAACAGTGGGCGCCCTGTGGCCGAAGGCATCTCTGCGGGGACATCCTCTGAGGCAATAACCCCGCAAGACACAAGTGCCTACATAGGGGGTAAATTCAAAATAATACATGATGTGCATACATCCTTTCTTCACAGTCACCTTTGCAGTGCTACTCATTCATTTGATAAACTCTTTACCATAATGGATTATTTTGTAGTGAAGTTATTTTCCGACTGATTTTGCCTTCCCTCAGCCTTGGTTGTCTTTGAGAGCATAATGACAATGAAGTGTAAGGTGATTGGTATGTTTGTTAATTGCCATTTGGTCCCTTGTAAGTTATAAGTGACCTGTATAAACCTCATATTCTATCAGTTGATGGTGATGGTGTACTGCATCTGGTGCAGCCTCCTGTTGAGCCAGACCAACATGCAGTTGTGAGTACTCTTAATACTCCACAGATTATATGAGTTTACAGTAGAACAGCAATGTTGTCTATTTCTTTACTACAGGAAAATAATGAAGAAACATTGACAGCTGTTACGGAGGAGGAAGCAACAGAGACACTTTATGAGGTTTACATCTTTTAATACTTTGTGTACAGGAAATACAGGCGACCAATAAAGCCAGTTGAACAAAAAATCTGTTTATTCTTCTTTCAACATGTTGAGGTGATGGGTCAAAAGAAATGATTGTGACATATGGTGTCTCTGACTGCTCTTCCATCTTGTATGTCCGTGGGAGGGTCAGGATGTTCATGGTTTGGATCACTGCTGATGTCTGGTTCAGAAGGACAGTGTTCTCCTCTAATTGTGGCAATGTTGTGAAGAATCACACATGCCACAATAATGTCACATGCCCTTTCTGGGGTGACCCTGAGTCTTTGCAGGCACTGGAACCGGGCCTTAAGCATTCCGATAGTCATTTCAATTCTGGCTCTTGTCCTGCAATTAGCCAGATTATATCGCTGCTGTGGGCCCGGTTCAGGGTCAGGGTAAGGGGTAAGCAAATGGGGTAAACATGGATACCCCCTATCACCAAGCAAGTAGCCAGTGAACTCTCCTAAGACAGAAGGGTACACTTCAGTTCAAATGTCCCTGAAGCAATTGGTCTTTATATATTTTAAAGTATTCTCAACTCACCATGTCCAAATTTTGTGCTCAGTGTACATTCACGGAATATTTGTGAGTCATGGACAGAGCCTGGCCACTTGGCTTCCACATTTGTGATAATGTTGGCAGCATCACATATGATCTTCACAGTGCAGAGAACACAAATTAGCATCCATTACTATAATGAAATAATTTGTTAGTTTGACATGCTACAGGGAACTATGTACCTGTACATTAATGCTGTGGAAAGACTTCCTGTTCACATAGTCTCCTTCATTTACTGAAGGAGCAATGATTGGAATGTGAGTGCCATCTGTACAGCCAATCACGCCTGGGAACCCTGAAAATAAATGTACAATTTAAGTAGTAGTTCAAATATCACCACATCATACATTAAGTTTCGTTCATCCTGATACCTGCAATTTTGTGGCATCCCTCTTTGATAAATCTTGTGGGTCTGTGACCGGGGAACACCACAAACGTGTACAGGAGACGTTTCAGTGCAACTGTAACATTCCTGACTGCCCGACAGACGGTAGCCTTGGAAACGTGCTCAGCGTCACCAATATTATACAGAAAGCTCCCGTCTGCAAGAAACCGAAGTGCAATACAAATAATATGCAATGAACTGAGAGCATGTCCGCGATGTGTCACATGCGTAATATATGGCCTGAGGATGTTATCCAAATAACTTATAGATTGTGCTGAGAAACGGTAACGTTCGCACAGAAAATCATCAGGAAATGATAAAATGTCCAAACGCGCTCTGATCACTCTCTCCCGGCGGAGAGCTCTGCGGAGAATTTGGGCTTCACGATCTACTGGCTCTTCAAGGAAGTGGCACGCCATGTCCGACACTTCCTACTGTCAGGTTTCCGACAAAGGGGCGGAGACAGTCAGGGTTAGTTGTAGTAAACCTGCTAGGGGGCAGGTTAGCTTCACGGAGTGTGTCGTCATAGTGACTCACTCAGGCTGCAGCTGAACTCGCTTTGTGAAACCGAAAACCCAGAGTTTTCGTTAACTCAGGGTATACTTACTCAGTTTTTCCACTAAACCGGCTTCCTGAAACAGGGCCCTGGGGCCCGTTCTTCGTACGTCGTTTACTACATCCAAGATCAAATGACACATCCAAGATCAAATCATCGCGCTAACCGTGAGCTCGCTAATCCGGTTCCCCGAACACACCTGCTGTTGACGATTACTACAGCTGGACGCAGTAATGTGACATCACTGGGTGTCGTAAAAGGGGCTACGCATCGATAGTAGAAACATTGATCGGCAACCCTCTGATTGGTCGGCGAAAATGTCGAAGGAGCGCGCTCGGCTCGGTATTTTTCGGCAGCAGAGCAAGAACTCCTGAGTGAGGGATTTCAGGAGTTTCAGAGTTTAATCAGAACGCAAGGGAACACTGCAAAGGCTGCAAAAGCAAGGAGCGAGGGCTGGCAGAAAGTTGCTGACAAATTACACTCGTAAGTAATTTAATAATAATAATAATAATATATTGGATTTATATAGCGCTTTTCAAGGCACCCAAAGCGCTTTACAATGCCACTATTCATTCACTCTCACATTCACACACTGGTGGAGGCAGCTACGGTTGTAGCCACAGCTGCCCTGGGGCAGACTGACAGAAGCCAGGCTGCCATATCGCGCCATCGGCCCCTCTGGCCAACACCAGTAGGCGGTAGGGTAGATTTATCATATCACACTATATTATCCAATATTATATTACATTATATTATATTGTTATATTATATCCTCTTTCACATTAGAGCCACAACAGGACCCACTAGAACATGGGAACAAGTAAAAGTGAAATATAAGAATATTCTACAGAATGGTAATATTTATCACTTATATTGCTTTTCGTCTCTTGGAAAGAGACCCTGAAATAATCTGTTTGTTTGTTTATAACAGCAACCAAGAAAAGGGCAGAGCAAAAAAAGACAGGTGGTGGTCCTGCACCCCCTCGTCAACAAGTTGGTTAAGTAAATAATATCCTCACGGGAAAATCGATATCTCTCAATGAGCACACTGTCGCGCTGAGCTAAAGGATCCTGTCTGTCCCGCAATATATGCTGAATTCTGAGGACTCTCCTTATCAATCTTGCACCTTCCGCAATGGGTTGCTCGCGTAAACGGACAGGACATGGCTGCGACAGACTTCCCAAATCCACCTTGGATTTTATAGCCGTGGTCTCTCATCTTGATTACACGAAGTAATTTACAATTACTACTCTGAAATATGAATTACATCTGTAATAATCACATACATGTAATAGAATGTTTATAGTACATTTCCCTTTTTTAGGAAATGACCTGTATGTATCTGTGTGACATCAATAAAAGGATCAAGTGCTGCATTATCTTCAGTTACATTGATGTTATTTATTTATCGCTGTTGCTTTCGTATGATGACGCGGACATACCTGCGTGGCCGCGATCTAATCCTGTTTACATAAAGTAAACCTGCTCCCGAGCAGGTTTACGCTTACGGCTCTGTTGCTATGACAGCAAGTCCCGGATGAGCTTCGGGGAACCGACTGATCCAGGATCACGCGAAATCGTCAACAATCTAATCCGGCTAACCTACTTAGCGAGGTACGAAGAACGGGCCCCTGGTCTGTTGTCTTCCAAGCCATAGCCTCACCATAGTTTGTTCCCAGTTTAGGTTTTTGTTTAGCCACGCCATCCCTGCTGTATTTGCACACCTTGTTTTCAGCCATAATAAAGGCTCGCCTTCTGTTAAAGCTCGCTCCCGTCTGTTCACTTGTGTACGCACCTGCGTCCATTACACGCATTCTCCACTCGGTCCGTCACAGCGGACCGTGACAGCAAGGGCATATTCGTTTCTTTGTCAAGTACATATTCACAGCAGAGAATATGATGAAATACTGCATAGTGTAATAATTTACCTTCACATTCTTCTCCTGTGTTATGGTTGTCTTACCTTAAAAGACTGGCTGCAGCAATTGGTGTGCAGCCCTCAGTCAGGCTGGCTCTGTGCCTCATATTTCTTGGCGCTCTTTGTGCAACAGCTGGAGTTCTGCAAGTGACATTTCATGTCTCATTCACACGCAGATGCACACATTCCTGTATTTCCTGTAGAAACCAAATGCAAGCATAGTTTTTACAGACACACAGTCAAGGTTGTTATAATTAGCTATAACACTAAACCGAAAACTAAATGTGAAATAACATTTTAGTTAACTAAAAAAAAACCCAAAACTAAATTTCTGGAAAAAATGTAACCAAAAAAGGTTTGTTGAAAATAAGACCCTGTGTATGTAAGTTTATTTCTCCTTATCTACAACTATGGGTTCTGGTTTTTGTGCCAAGATAAACAAAGGTACCATCTCAATTAAAACCTTTCTTGTCAAGCTGGAGCTCCATCTTTCAGCTTGTTTATTTAGTCCAAGTGTCTTAAGTATATCCATTTGACCATTTAAAAGGTATTTTCTTGTAAAATCTGTGGTTGAGATTTTCTTTTAAAGATGCATAGTTCCTTGCTTTTACAAACGAGTTCATATGTTGGCCTACAGCCTTATTAGAAACCACCTGCACTATATCCAAAGACAATAACTTAGCCCTAAGCATATGTATATCGCCCCAAAGATGATTAGGTTTCAAAAATACCTCAAAGCTTTGACATTAAGAAATGGTAAACATGCACAGTTTGGTGAAGCATTTTTATTCCTGTAAAGGAATCACAAAGTTTCACTATGGATTTGTAAATTGAATCATCACCAAGTCTGAGTTGAAAGTGAAATGCTGGTAGGTGCTTGTATATGCATTTTTTAGTCTACATGTAAATGTTCTCACCATGCATGGCATGGCAAGCTTAGTTGTCCAGGGCTTATTTGTCAGTTAAGTACTACACATGTGTGTGTGTTTGCAGACTGAAACCAAATGAGAATTAGACTTGACAATGTGACAATGTTATCTTCTAGCTGTCCATTCAAGACAAGCGTCAACCACACTTTCTACCTATTTTTTCCCCCTTTTTAAAAAAAAAAACTTTTACTGTCCACTCATATGACTAAATTACAGTTTTAATGCTGCCTCGTCAATAAACTAGCTTTAGGATCCAGTCTGGCAATTGTCTTATTTATAACAGGTGAGAGAAAATATTTAATTGTCAGGGTAAACAGTAGGAACAGCAAACTAACATCTACCTTTCCCAGCATCACGTCTTATTGGGGTTAAGCCCTGAAAGTTTTCCCACAAAGTCCCAAATCTTTGACAAAGTACAAATACGTCTTTGCTTACTTTATTAGAGTTACTTGATTATTGAATGTTGTGGTTGTGGTTGTTGTTGTTGTTGTTGTTGTTTATTTTTATAGTATGTGTACTTTTTGCTCCTTACATTGTCAAAAATGCTCTCTACTTTAGTTTAATTTGAGTTGTTGTTGTTGTTGTTGCACATCACTGTGTGCCATCAAACATTAAGCTAAATGGAGAGAACAATAACACATAAAAGATTATCACAGGCACAACCATACAGTATATTTACATATCATTTATAGGGCTATACTGAGGGGTTTTAAGCGAGCTAGAAAAAGTGCAGATGTCCCAAAATTGTTGCTGTGGTACTTCAGCAAGCGCTGCAGAAAAGCAGCATGCATAAAGGGAGTAAAACACTGTAGCATGTAATTTCAACATATCTAACAGCTCAACAAAAATCACTCAAACGGTTTCTGTGCACTTTCACACAGTGTGTCTGGGAGAGGAAAGAGTGAGAAATAACTTTACTGGTGAAAGATGTAAGAAACACAGGGCAGGAAGGGAAGAAGAGGGGTAATATTTAAAAGTAAGGCACTTTATTGGTGGGAGCCGGTTTAGTTCGCCATCTGATCAGCCGACCATATGGCGTAAAGCAGCCACCCCGGGTTTGAATCTGACCCGCAGCCCTTTGCCTCATGTCTTCCCCTCTCTGGCAAACTGAAAATTACTCAGATTGGGTCTATATGAATTATTTTGATAAACTATGTATTTTTGTTTGTCAAACACCCTGCAGAACAAACTGAGGTATACTAACTAACCTAGCCTATATACTAATAACTTTGTGGTAACGTTGGAAAAGCAGGTTAGCTTGCCGTACTGTAGTTAATTTATAGCAATCCACTATGTTGGCGTGGTGCACAGCAGCTGTGGTTTTCATGGTCAGTGCTAGATTCATTCACTGAATTCTACTTTATACTGCACTGTACTTTATACTAGTATAAATACTGTACATGGTCACTGAAGGGAACGGAAATCTGCCAATATAGCCTGGGAAAATTTCACTCTAATCTTGTTGCTCATTGAAATATTTTGAAAGCTATCAGCTGACACTAACTAACTTGCTGAGTGTTTGTGTTTTTGCAGGTAAAATCATTGTTAATTTTTAACTGTTTGGGGGGTTTATTTTAAGACTGTTAGAGGGTGTCAGGTTTTGTATTGTTGATTATCATTTATGCTTAGAAATATCTACTTATATATGCTTAGAGTTTTATAATTAGTTTTAGATTGGTAGAGGTTTGATCCTTAATAGTCTGCAAACTTTGTGTGCATTCCAGAGCACTCTGGGAGCATGGGAGAGGTCGTACCTTGTCTTATTGTTTTATGGTAGGATAAACTTCCAGACCAGCAGGTTTAGGGAAGTCCTTATAGGGTCACACTCTGACCCCCCCCCCCCCCCCTCCACACACACACACACACACACACACACACGCTTACACAACGCACAGGCAAGGTACTCTTTGTGTGTATGTATACGTCATATGTTAATGAACCTATGTATATTCATGTAACCTCAATAAAAGAGCAGTGTTACGGGAGAGTGGACAAGAGCGACTGGGGTCAAGTGAAGGAACAGCGCTTGTCCGGTTCTCTCCCGTGCACGAGAAACATGAAGAACTTTGCCTACTCGTGTCTTGCTATGCTGTGTAATTATATTGTCTTCAACGTTCCAGCGAATAGGTTTAAGTTACAAACCTATCAGAGGGGAGATAAACTATAAAGACTAAAAAACAGGAACACTAGTTAGGTTAGGTTAGAAGATTTTGGGAGAATCCACTACAGACAGGTAAATGGTTTCAGTTCTAATCATCCAATCAAAAAAGATTATAGTAAAAGTCATCAGCTGCTTCAACTGCCCAGGTTTGAACCACCTGTCTGCTGAAAACAAACCCACCAGTTAAAACTAACCCTGAAATGAATGTGCCAATCCAAATGCTCTGTCATTCCCGTGCATTTAATTTCACCAACAGCTGCCAACAGCTTTCAGTTGGACTGCAGCAAATACTGACATGCTGCTACTCTGTGGCCCACCTGCTGAAAAACAGCTTCTAAATCCAAGACCGTAACTCAAAATACTGTTTGAATCACGAGGGTCTCAAGGACTTGTTCTACACAACAGTGTGTGTTTTATGTTCCTGGTGTAGAAAATGTGGTCACAGGAGCAATTTAAAGAGTGCAGTCTTTCCTGCTGTTGGGATGAGCTCCTAACTGAAAATACAATGTATATCAATGGGTCTGTTAGAAGGTACTCCCTCCACTTGGATCCACACATTTCAAATAATCTCTTAGCACTGAGAGACATGTCATTGGAAAGACACAATGGTGGTTACGTTTTGAGGGTACAATGATGGCTGTAGAGCGAAAACTGTGGACACAGCAGCCCTGAAATACAAATGAATTACATTATAAATGTTTGTTGAATAAAGTTGAATATTTTAAAAATATATAAAAGTTAGAAATGAGAAAAATACAAGCACACATTTCGAAAAGAAGAGATATCTAATGGTGGTTTAGTGGTGGCTGGACGGTATTGAAGGAGACAGCCGGCGAAAAATGTGTGAAATAAAACTAGAATCTCAGTCAGTGAATGCGGAATAAGCTTAATCAGCATTCACATTACTGAACAATCCATTCTATGTTCAAAGTCACTTAAATCACCTTTTCTTCCCACGATTTTGATGCTCAAGTTGGAAATCGGTGGGTCATCGTGACCATGTCTATACTGTCTGTACTTCCATGTGAGCCATGTTAGCGGCTGACTAGATATTTGTGTTAATGCGCACTTGAGCAAGTGTGCTTAACACGGTGGCCAGTCAATGTTAGTCATTAGGCCCCTTAATATTTTCATTTGTACTCCAGCATTTGCAGAAGGCCTGCCTTTGGGTCTCTGTTGACTCTGGAATTGCCCCTGTAGAAGCTGCTATTTATCTTTCAGCCTGCAGCAGTTGAAAGAGTTCATTCTCAGAGTTTCCATTGTGTGTTGTCAAGACTCATCTAGGCTAGTGAGACAAGAAGGTGATATTTCACCTAGGTTTCTCTCTTCATGCACATTTCTCATGTTTTGTGGCCCTGGTTTGATAAATCCATATTTTTTGTAGAAATATATTCCTCATCTTTCCATCAGTCACTCTCTAAATCAAGCATGTGCGCATCTTGGTCTTCAAAGACTTTTCTACACGCCTTAGTAGTCACACTTCCCATGCATGGTTACACTCTCATATCGGCATTCTTCCCGGGGTGAACAAATCTGATTTATGTATGCTGCCCTCTGTTCTGTTAATGAACACAATAAATGTTTCATGAGAAACACACCTGTTGACCTCTGAGGGCATGGATAAACAGAGGGAGGATGAAATCGCCGGGCATAAGGAGCACAGGGGGAGGGGGAATGGGGAGGATCTCTGAAGGAGACAGAGGAAAGGAGGTTCCTTAACTTTTATGGCACATCTGTCTCTCTTCCGTCGCTGCAGCAATGATGCAACACACTCACACAAAAACATACTCAGCTGGCTCTGGTTTAGCCACGCAACTTGCATGTGGATCACTGCAGCTCTCATTGTGCTGCCGTTATTTGATAGTAGGTTTGGTGCAACACAAAGTGACATTTATGTGGCTAAATGTATCCTGGAACAGCAACTAATGAAATCATGCTTTGGAAAAAACTGAGTTTAGGTGTCATTTGGGGGAGGCTTTTATCCAAGACTTCTAATAGAACAAGTTTTTACAAAGTGTCAAACACCCCCATAAGTAAAATGATTCTGTTGCTTATTATTTGAGATGTGCACAGACCTCATTAAGGTCACATGTCAGTTTTTCCTCAGTTTTAACAGCACATTACTCAACATAATGCACAACATGTGGCTCCACTGCAACACAGATTTTTAGCATTACTTGCTCAAAGAAGAACTGAATGACTAAGTGATGTAGAGCATTACAGCCACTATGACTTTGTCTGTTTTATTAAAGACATGTGTGGTGTTTTAGCATCACAAAAAACCCCAAAGAAACTTCAGTGTCAAAGTAGTGACATAAAAGAGAGAAATATCTTATCAGTTTTTAATGAAGGAGGATGCTTCACTGACCAAAGGGACATTTGTAGTATTGTTTTGTTTTTTAACAATGTTGTTGTTATTGTTTTTACTTTTTGGTTGTTTTTCAGACCCCTTTTTTTGTCACAGCAAAATAAAAAAGTAGAATTCAAAACTGTCTGAGATCATGTTATAGAGACTGAAAACCAATTGGCATTTCAGGCACAGAACTTAAAAGGCTGTATAACTAAAAACATTTCACAAGCAAGCACCAGTCTGTGCTCGTATTCTAAAATATATTAGCTATCCTAACTATCCTGCTACACTAACAAAAGATTCTTTGTAATGAAAGTGTCTTCAAGCCCGAAGCTTCTCTCTACTGTTCTCTATTTTACCATCTGTGCACTCTGCTGAAATGAAATCACCTTGCTCAATCGTGTTGTTTTTTTTATTTCACTTACAGTCTTTTAACATAAATGCAAAGATAATCAACAGCAAATGCAAATATGACAATATCAAAAACATATGAAATAAAGTTCATACTAAGACAGTACTCACTAGTCTAAAATGTTAAGTGTACCACAAATGTACCCCAATCAAAATTGTGTATATGTGTTTGTTTAAATTCAGGGATCTGTGTTTTTTCAGGAATATGTCATGCTCATACTCCGGTCTGACCAGAATCTCAACCACACATCCATAGATCCATCATAACCTGAGGTAGGCATATACACACAGAGCCGTGGTATCGTTGCAGTTTTGTGTATCCAGTGCGAGCAGGTGAGCGGCAATGAAAAAGCTCTTTTCAGCACAGTTCATGCATGGTGAAAGAAAGTCAGTGTGTTGCCTGAAACACTCCTCATCTTTTTTGTGTCAACAAGGGCTCACACACACACATACCCACACACATCCATATATATAGCTATATGTGTACTGACTGCAGTGCCAAGTCCACTTCACACAACTCCAACTTCGACCAGCCAGCAAATAAGGCTGCTAAAAATAACTGAGCAGGGCTACTGTGAGCGTCCTTTGTGTGAGTTTGGCTGGGATGTTATTAAATTCTGTGTGTGTGTGTGTGTGTGTGTGTGTGTGTGTGTGTGTGTGTGTGTGTGTGTGTGTGTGTGTGTGTGTGTGTGTGTGTGTGTGTGTGTTGGGAGGGGTTGATTACCGACCAACCCTCAGACCTGTCTCAGTTAAATGCACCAGCAGGACTTCAAGAACTATCCCACAGAAAAAAGAGCTATGTTATTAAAAAGTAATGATAAAATACTGACAATGCATCTGCAACATCAAAACTGGAACTGAAACTGAAACATTATAGCTGTTGTCATGCTGTCCCCAGAAAAAAATTAAATACCACTGGGGTTTTTGTGACCGGGTCCCAGATGGATGGATGGATGGACTTTCTTTAAGTCAAGATTTATGGAAACAACCAGAAATATAATCTTAATGTGAACATTAAGCAGCATTTAAAGTAGAATAAGAAAAGAAAAATAAAATAAAATATAGAATAAGAGTGATGTAATATTGCTTTATTTTTCAAAATAATATAAATAAGTAAAGCTTTATTTACAGTTTCCAGTGCCCTGTACATAGTCGATATAATCTAAATGTGAGTGAAAAGTACACTGAATAGGTAGCTTTTTACTTTGCTTTGTTATTTACACAAGTTTAACTTCATGTTACACTTGTTTAATGTAGTAACAAGCAATGTTCCCTCTAATTTTTCATGTGTCTGAGCGAACACACAAACTCCCTGAGCGGCCCCTTGGACCACTGTGAGTAACAGCAGACGTGTGCACTGTGGTCACAGCAGCATCGAATCCATTCAAGTTACATGGTTAATTAAAATAATAAAATTACAGCATTTACATTTATGTTAGACTACTTTTAATTAAGTGCTTTAGCCCACTTACCATGAAATTTTTAAAAAATCTTGTTCATGACCTGTGTAGTATGTTAACAATATTGGAAGTAAAAATAACTTGAACTTCAGTAAAGCTCTGTCTTGTATTATGAGTCTGTGGTCTGGGAGAGAGTCCTGTAACTCTCTGTCTGCAAAATACAGTATATAATGACCAATGTTGGGTAATTAATTATATAGTTACTTCTGCATCAAATCTGATGCCACACAAATCATTTGTGTCACTCCAAAAAATAATTTCTGTCCACTATGAGATAAAGGAGAACAACAGCCTGATACCTGCAGGCCTGACAACAGATGTATCACTGCTGTAACACCTGTAACATTCAGCAGTTGCCTCATTGTTCTGACACACACAACAAAACTATTGACTACACTACACACTAACTACACAAGATTTGCGCTAAACGTGGCAAATCTCTCATCTCAAAACACCGCCGTCACTCCTAAAACTTACCCCTTTCCTAAACAACTAAATGCCATGTCGCCATGTCATTTTTTGATTGGTCATCAGGGTACTTTTTCCAACGAATAGGAAAGGGGGGGGGGGGGGGGGGGGGGTTGGTTTTGCTCACAGGCGGAGAGTGTTTTCCTTATAAAATGCAGTTTTTACCGTTTCTTACCACAGTAAATATAAACGATAGTATTCAGGAAAAACAAACATTGCAGATATTTTTTTATCATAACTCTGGTTTTACGTGGCCTATCAACACAATTTAAAAACTGGTATAAAGTCCACACTTTTTCCGTCAATTTCCGTCTGTCCTGCTCACATCTCCAATGGTTGTACACGTTGCCATAAACTCCACATCAGCCACGCCGCTTTGCTAGCTAAAACACCGGTGTTGCACATAAGGACGCTGTCATAGCCTGTCAACGACGTTAATTAACTGCTTATATACGAATGTGGATCGCATTACTGGCTGGACTACAGGATAAGGTGGCTTCGTTCTAATCCGATGCGGGAGCAGCCAGTCACTTACTGACTAACACTGCAAAACAGAATTGTTAAAGTTTTATTTTCAAATCAGGTTAGTTTTTTTTTTTCTTTTTTTGTGCGCAACGCAGATTTTCTGTACGCAGAGGTCGTGCCACCAGTGCGCAATTGCGCACGCACGCAGCTTAGAGGGAACATTGGTAACAAGTTTGTGTGTCAGGTTCCTCTCCTGTTCACTAAATAATAATAAATAAATAATAATAAAAGCAGGTTTCATAATAAAGGCGTTTAACACTTGATTTCGAGATGTAATTCTCAAGTTTCTGCAAAAAACAAACTTATTTTACAATAAGAAGTGATTGCAAGAAAACAGGGACCTTTAAGAGACACTGAATCACCATCAAACTACTCTATGATTGGGACAATTGCTGATATGAAAGCCTAGAAATGTAAAAGTCCACAATGAAAAGGAATGAATGTAAATAGAATATAAGCATAAAGAGTGTTTAATTAGAAAATCTGATGAAATGAGAGAATTTCTTGAAATAGCATATTTCAAGCTTAATGAAAATTACAGTGATTTAAACCCATACACTCAAATTAAAATGACTATGCTGACACCTATATTTATTTCAGTAAAGTAACACATCTAGCTTCTGAATCTTTATTTGGAGTCCTGTATGCAACTGAGCAGGGCTAGCTCAGTAGGTAGAGTGTTCGCCCCATGATTTGAAGGCTGGGGTCAGGGGGTTTGAATCCACCGAATGGCTACCCTGAGGTATGAGTTACCCTTGAGCAAGGTACCGTAAAGGTACCGTCTCTACACACTGCTCCCCAGTGAATGGGTTAAATGCAGAGGACTACAAAATTTCCCTGGCGTGGGCCTATAAGGGTTTAAAAATAAAAAATAAAATAAATCAAGTAAAAAGAAAAACTCAGGGACTCGGGATGTGTTAATGTCACTTTCCCAGTCTACACTGCTAAATTAGTGCTTCCTTTGTGAGGGACGATGTCCTTATTTCAACTCCTTCTCCATTTCCAAGCTAGCAAAATCCATTCTCCTCATCTATGGCTCAGAATCCAGAGCTGTCAGGTCAGCTTTTCCATAGCCGTATTTTAAGGTGTTCTTATTCCGAAATATGATCATTTGCAAAATTACACAAATACCCTTTTTTTCACTCCACATGTTGTTTGCCCACCATAGTGTTTTTTAACTATTCTTTTTCTTTCCTCTGCATCATATTTCACTGGCATTACAGCAAAGTTTTTCTTCTGACTGAATAATATCGACATTCACATCATGTCAGCCAGTTACATATGTTGCTTTTGTTTGGTTGTTTGGTTGTTTGATTTTGATGCAGTGTTTTTATATTGTCTCTTTTAAATTTTGTTGTTTTGAAGTTTATTTTATTGTCATGTTTGAATCCATCTTGTCCTGTCTTTTATCTCACATGAATGCAATGTAGGATAAGAGTGAATAAGAATGTCTTAAAGTCAGCAATCTGACTCAGTAATGCCTCAGTGAATGCAGACTGACTTTAAAGGTTATCTCTACTCAAATTCAGCTGTTTAAAACTGGAGCTCTAGGACATGTTTTGGTGTGACACAACAGAGTCTCTGTCTCTGTAGAGTCTTTGACCTCTGGCAGTCAGGGGGTGGAAGGAGAGGGAAAATGAAACTTCCCAAGAGACCAAGCCACTGCAGAGGACACCATTGTCTATAATGCTGAGCAGTAATTAGTTTCTTGCTGGCTGAACTATTTAAAACTCCAGTAGCACTCTCCAGACTGCCTTCTTTTGTTATCAGTGCATAATTTGAGTGTATTTGCATTAACTGGAGCAAGACATTCTGTCAACAAATAGCCCCAAGTCCAAGTTATGACTAGGACATCTCATTACTTATAACATAGTGAGCACTGTAGCAGCTTATTTTTGAGGTATTTGGTCTTAGATGTTGGCCTTTTTATATTTTTATGTATTTAATTTTTTTTTATATATATATATATTTCATATTTTAAAAATAAAATTGTGTGTTTTTCCTTGTTTTTGATCGCCACCATGCCCTGATAAATGTACTTTGTGGATAAAAATAATATCAATTTCTAATTAAATTTACTACACAAGAAATGTGCAAACTGTGGAGTGAAAATGTTACAGTCCAGAGGGCCCAAAATACACAGCCCCGTGCCTTTAAGGGCACTTGGTTCACTCTCAAGAGGATTTTTTTCTGTTGGACAGGTGGCATCAAAGTATAATTTTTCACAACATAGTGTAGTCATTCTGATCATAAATGTCATGCCGACTGTAAAATTAATAAACAAAAGGCAGCAAACTTAACACCAACCTTCAATTCTATTTTCAATTCATTTTATTTATATGGTGACAACGGACATCAACAGTCCCCTCAAGGCGCCTCATACCTTTTGATTATTAGATGACCTACTCTACCTCTTGAGCTCCAGTCACACTTAAAGTCCATGAGGCATATGCATAGTTGGTGTATTGTAATGTAAATTCTTTGCAGATGGCTGGGATTATACTTTCTGTGACTGCAAGTCCAGGGTTCGAACCCTCGACAGTGAGCATGAAAATTGATGCCAAGGTAGCTAAAGAACAGTCCAGAAAACAGCCAACAGCTGTTGGAGACCCCCCTGGAACAGCAGGGGTGGAGACCAGGCTACGTCCACACTAATGGGTTTTCGTTTGAAAACACATCGTTTTCTCTTCATTTTAGCCTCCTGTCCACACTGAGACCGCGTTTTTGCTCTAACCCTATCGGTCTGTATATGCTCCAGATAGCTTTTCTTCAAATTCTTTAATTCTCACTTGCTTTTGCAACTTTGTACTTTTGTGTTACTCGCAGCAACAACTCCACCTCATTGTTAGTCCATTTAAACAACTCGGTGCTTTTCCTCAACATTTTGCCGCAGCATTTCAAAGAGCTGGAAAGTAAATAAGCGGCAGACAGAAATGAGGCAGGTCAAATCTTCTTGCGTTTCATACATGCACAGTACTGGAACGGAAACGTTTTCGGCCGTTTCAATGTGGCCGCGCAACTCTGTGAAAACAACTGAAAATGCTAGTGTGGACACTGAGCATTTTCAGACGAAAACGCAATTTTATAAATCTATCCGGGCTAGTGTGGACGTAGCCGCAGTGAAGGTGACAGGCACTGCAGATTTAGTGGGGGGCCAGCAATGAAGATGTAGAAACCCAGGCTTGCTGGAGGCAAGCAGAGGAGTGGAGAGGGCAGCAGACCTGAATCAGGCAACATTGAACCTCCTCCCTCAGGTGACAGGAACCCTCAGGCAGGACCACAGGCAGAGGCTGTTAGAGCTGTACGGAGCACAATGGTTCCTCAGGGCCTGGCTGGAGCTCCACAGGACAGACTGGATTTACTAGCTGGGGCTGTGCAGGTCATTTTGGACTCACTGGGTTCAGGATAGTCCCGATTAGCAGGCACAAAAGATACAGTTAGCTGTCTCAGTAGAAGAGTCAGAACTAGGAAACTCAGAAGTGTCAGAACACTCAGTCATGGATGTGGCAAGCTCTGAGGAAGCAGCTTCAAGGTTAGGCTAATCTCAGGAAGCAGAACCTAAGGGGCAGAACTACAGTGAATGGGGTCTCAGGGGAGGCTGCAGAGCGGAGCGGTCTCTGGGTTGGCCCTGGGCAGAGCAGCCAGCAGACTGATGCCTCGCATCAGTGGACCTATGTGGAGTAGCAGGTAGGTGCTTGGCATCCTCAGACCAAAGGAGAAAGACAGGGTGGTTAAGGTGTCCTCAGAACTGGGTGGTGAGAAAGAGTGGTGCCTAGTTTTATCCAACACACCTGGGGAAAATGCAGGCACTGTTGGAGATATGACCAGAATTCTGTTGGGCCTTCAGGCTGGGCAACAAAACCTCCATTAGGCCAGGCAGCAGTGTAAATTGTGAAATGTGAAATTGAGGGTGCAGGCAGACTATGATTCAAATTCCTCTACATTTCTTTCCACCTGGGTAATTGTGAAAAATATGCTATTGTAAGTTGTAACTGGAAGAAATGCTATGAAAATACAAGAAGATTAAAATATAAACAACAAACAAGCTAATGACAAGAGAGAATAGAGAATATTTGTTGACAGGTTAAACTCTAAACTCTAAAAGTTTAGAGTTTAAAGATGAACTCTAAACTCAAGGTCTAAAAACCCAGGACTATGACAGAGACTCAAGCTTGAGGTGGACTGGACATGCACAGAGGACAGAGTGTGAATATAGTGCATAAAGAATGTTGAAGATGAAGTGGCCAGGTAAGAGCAAAAGAAGAGGAGGATGCAAGAGATAGGGTGATGAACCGAGCCACCAATAGGGAGCACCTCGAAGGTAGAAGAAGATGGTGAAGTAAATTAACAGAAAGAGATCAGGGAACAAAAGTGTTCCTGCTAGTGAGACTTCCTTTGTAAAAAGTACAATTCTGTCTGTTCCCTCAGAGTTAAGTCACACAATGAATACATTTAATTTAAGACATTAATTATTATACACTTTTCTACCTTACTTGTGGATATGAATCACTCTGTTCACTGCAGGTCACCGGCTTGGAGCCAACAGAAATCCCTGATTGGTTCCCGGTGCTGCACCCAGTGTGTGGGTGTATATTTGGAGAATGAGTTGGATTAGAATCTAGGACAGCAAAGAGGTTGTTCCTAAGTGGGGACAGGTTAAAGAATAATGAAAGCAGATGTTTTTCTGATCAACCCTGCTGACTCATCATTCTTACTTGCACACAACTTGCAATTTTGTTTTTAGCTACAAAGGTAAGGAGCCCACAACTATTCATTTGTATGAATCTAATCATAAGGATTCAGCATCTGGTCAATGCAAAGGCGTTTAAAAACTCAATTGACAGATCTGTCAACAAAGTTCATTTTAAGACACAAAGTTCTTAAAACTGAATTGAGAGTTGACTCTGACTGATGATTAGCAAAACAGTTATTTCACTTCACTTCCAGCATCTGATTTTATACCTTCATACCGTTACTTTCCATCACTCTACAGAAAACTACTTTCTGAAATGGCAAAATGATGAAACATGGAGAGAATGTTATGTTGAGCATAGTAAATATGCAAGAAAAACAAGATTATGATTAAGATTATGGTTTGCTCAAATCAAGGGATTCCATGCAATGATCGATGCAAAATGTTGACACAACTATCTGCAGGAGTCAGCCTGGAACCTCGTCCCACCTGATGGTGCAGCATCTTAAAGAGAAGTAAAATAAGGAAAATCTCAGTGCAAATCTCAGTTTTGTCCTTTACCAGTTGCTCTGTCTCATGTTTACTTGTTCACACATAAGGGATCACTAAGGGTTTTCGCTTAGGCAGCAATTGTCCTTCACTGGAGCTTTCTTTCCCAGCTTTGAAAAATGTCCAACTGGGATAACCACTTTTACTCAGGGCCTTCTTGATGTGATCTTGATGCATTCTCAATCATCCAGGTAATTAAATCTCCAAAGGTTGTTTCTGTTCATCTGAACGTAATACTTTCAGTGGGAGGGAGAATCTCTCTAAATGCTTCTCAGCTTTTAAGGAGAGATTCTCCCACTGAAATCGTTACGTCCAGATGAACAGAATCAACCTTTGGAGATTCTTGATGTGATGTCCTTCTGCTTCCCTGGCCACTGTGTCTGTGGGGATGGTGTTCGCTCTATGTTCTAGTGTCCTGATGGCATCCAGTTTGTGCTCCAGTGGACGATGAGATTCAAATCTTAAATACTGAACCCTATGCCTAGATTTACAGTACACATAAACTTTTAAATGTCCCCCATTACCAATGTTGGGACTAACGCGTTATTAAGTAACGCGTTACAGTAACTACGTTATTATTGTGGTAACGAGCACGGTAACTTGTTATTATTCCAAAATCAGGAACGCGTTAGTCGTTACTACGATTTAGATAGGGTCGTTACTCATTACTTCGTGTGGTGACTATGGCGGGGCTTCCACAGATTCAGTGACATTAGCAAGTGGTGGAGGCCAGCAGGTGGATGAAGGAAAAGGGACGCAGAAGGAAAAGAGACCCGAGGTGGCCAGCGGTCCAAGTGTGAACTGAACTTCAGGTAAGAAGTTTCTACTATCAGCTGATGTTTGCTGGAGCCACAGCTGTAAACCTGCTGGTCATGATGTCGGTTTGGTTATCTGGTGAGAGGGAAACATGAAGATGAAACCAGGAGATGTCCTTACTGAATCATCAGAGCTGAACAGGTGATGGAGAAACAGGCTTACCTTTTAGGTGACATGAATGAGTTGAAGGGAAGTTATGAACTGTTTCTGAGAGACAAATAACACCAGGATCCTTTTTAGGTAGCTGACAGCTGGTAACTGTGCAGGGGCGGGTCTAACAAAGTTTTGCCAGGGGGCCAGGTGGGGCATTAACAGGGAAAGGGGGGGCACAAGGAAATACTTTTCTTTCTTATTCTCATTTAAAATGTCTAGCTTTTAAAAAATAATTATCTGAATCTTACAGCAAACGATTGATAGATTGATACATATATATACCATCAGAACAGTGTACATCACTGTCACAACAGTGTTTGTTTTCATTCAAAGGCTTTAAGATTTTTCCTATAATGGTGGGCCGGCCTCTAGTCAAAATGCCCGGGCCAATTTTTTGTCCCAGTCCAGCCCTGTATGCAGCTCATCTGCAGTCTGGTGTTACCTACATCTTCCTATTCAGAAGGCAGAATTTCCGAGTTCTGAGTACAATTGAAAGCACCACGACTGCAGTTTTTGTGTTGGATGTAAAAAGCGCACATGACGCTGTGACGTAGGCTAGAGTCTTGGCAGCAGTCAATGACGGTCCAGGCGTGGGATTTCTCTCGTGGAAATATGCACATTATCTTTTCCTTTCTATTGGTAGGTGGCACAGTGCACTTGTGGCAAGTAAGCAAGTTAGAAGACTGGCAAAGTTATGGAAGCAACACATTAACAAGAGAATTCTGAGTAAAATCAAAGTTACTTTCCCTAGTAACTAGTTACTTTGAAAGTAACGAGTAACTTGAAGTAACTGAGTTACTTTTGATAGAAGTAACTAGTAATGTAACTAAGTTACTAATTTAAAGTAACTTACCCAACACTGCCCATTACTGATGGAAATCTCAAAGTCTAAGAAGGCTAACCTCCCACTTCATATCCTCCCTGGTGAATTTGATGTGTTGGTCCACCGAGTTGATCCATGGTCAACTCCATGAATTGTTGTACATCATGAAATTTGATTTTCACCCAGGTTTTATCCACATACGTGAACCATTGACTTGGTGGTGTTCCAGGGTAGGATAGCAAAGCATTCTTTTCCACTTCTTCCATGTACAATGAGTGAAACTGGGGAGCCCATGGCACACCAATGTTTCTGCCTCTAGTACTGACCCTTGCATGTGAAATAGGTGGAATTAAGACACAGTTCCAAAAGCAAACATACTTGGTCGGGGCTGAGAGTGGTCCTGTTGCTGAGGTTGGGGTCATCAGCGACTGGAACGCAAGTGAAGAGAGATGTAACATTGTACGAGATCATTGTTTTATCTGCCTCCATAATGACATCTCTCACCTTCTCAACAAAATCCAGGTGTTCTGGGTGTGGGTGCGGAGGTTTGCCCTGGTGCAGGTGTGCTGCAGCGGTCAGTGGAAGAATCCACGAGTTTCTCTGTGAATTTCCCATTACGTCGTAGCGCACTCGTGCTTGCTTAGGGGTTTTTTTCGCTGTAAAAAGAAGTTTTCTTCCCACGCTAATGTTTTTGTCACTTTTTATGGAATCAAACTCAAAGTAAGGTCAGTGCTTCCACGCTTTAAACGCTGCACACTCATACTCTCTCCCGCACTCGATATTTGATCCATTGTTGATCTGCACACAGCTGTTGTCACGAACGTCGCACTCGCTTACGTCATTGTCATGAGACATTCTCGGAAAAAAATCCCGGTTTTAGTAACGCAGTAACGCAGCAACGCAGCGTTCCTACGGGAAAGTAACAGTAATCTAATTACAGTTTTTGCAATAGTAATCCCTTACTTTACTCGTTACTTGAAAAAAGTAATCAGATTACAGTAACGCGTTACTGAGATGGGCAGTAACGCGTTAGAAGTAACGTGTTACTGCCCATCTCTGCTGCCCACCAAGGGGTTGAGAACAGAAGCCAGAAATTTTGAAATGTTATAGGTGACCGAGTTTATCATACAGACAATTGGTCTTAAATGTACCAATTGTCTGTATGATAATTGGTACATTTATCATATGTGTATGTATCTTCAGTAAACCATACAGACTTGGTGTTGATTCCCCTGGGTAAAGCCTGTGGTATGAGGTCCGATCAATAGCATTGTCTTGTTCTAACTGCTTCAGACAATCTATCACCCACTTCCTGGGTCTCGTTTCAGGGGCTCATAAGTATTTTTACTTGACAAAAGTTTATAATAATAGTCTTTCTTGTGCACCTACCCTTGTCTGCTGGAAGGATGATAATGTTATTGTAATTACTAAGTGATGTGAGTGCCTTCCTCTCCTCCATGCTGATGTTGGATGCTGGGGGCTTTGCATTGCTGAGACAGGCCGATAGTTGCTGTAGTTGCTCTGCTTCCATGTCTGTAATGATAATGTTTCAAATCACTGTTTCTGTGGCTGTGATCAGTTCCACCAGCACAGACCTTCCCAAAGTGTGGGGCCCGCCCCCTAGGGGGGGGCGCAGAGCCATTGCAGGGGGGGGGGGGTATGAAAAGGGGAAAAAAAAAAAAAAGAAGCAACGCTTGGACACTGCTAGCACGGGGTGCCTCCACAAACGCAAAGCAGGAGATGAAGCATCGCTGAATATGTTTCCAAACCAACTTCATTCTAAGCCAAAGACTAGAAAATATGGTGAAGCAAATCTTCCCTTTGGTTTCACCTGCACAAGTGCCAAATCACGGACAAACAGGATCCCACATTCTTGATTTTTAGTTCACAAACACTTGTTGTAATGACTAACTACTCCTGACATTTCTAGATGTTAGGTGTTTATACAGTGAAGTTACAGTGGGATACAAATAATATCAGGCTGATCCTGCCACGATTTGTTCCCCCGGTTCAAATCACGAACAAACAGTATCCCACAGTTGTTTATGTTTTTAAACCCATTTAGCAAAAATGTATTGATAGCTATGTTGAATATTATTACACAGGAAAAAACCAACTACATGTAAAATAATTATACCATGAGGCCTCTGCCTTTCTAAATGGAGGGACAGTAACTGCGTGTGTGTGTGTGTAAGCATGTAAAACCTGAAGATAGAGACAAAATAGAAATATCCAAAATAAGACAGAATATGCAATTCATCTCATGTAAACAATAACGTGGCGCACAGCATGACGTGAAAAAAGGCACATACGAACTCTGTATTCCTCGTCCACTCGTAAATGCAAAAAAGGAGTTTTAAAAAATCTCTGTGTGTTTGTGCACGTGCGCATGGGGGGGGACATTTTTCTTGTAAAACAAAGGGGGGCCTAGCAAAAAAAGTTTGGGATCCACTGCACTAGCAGGATTTGGCTCGGCGTCGAAGTGGCGTCGTTTTTCTCTGCTTGGGTGACTGGTTTGTCAAACAAATTTTTAACCCACTTGTCCCCATCCTCGGTGTGGCATCCTCCTCTCTCGTCTGGCCGCTTTGGACACTCTCCCTATATCACTGTGGTTTCTGACGCACAACAATTAAGTCAAGCTTCCTTTGTTACTGGGTCTTAGACTTTTCATGCTGTTATAGACGAGCCTTCTCAGTGAATTCAAACACCTTTTTAAGAGTATTTTCATCTAGAAGCATGGTAAGTCCCTGTTAGATCTGCTGCTTAGATTTTAGACTGTATCACAACAATTTGCATATTAATGATCAAGAAACTGACCTCATAGCCCATTGTTCATTCAGTGGGCTAGTTTCAGTCTTTGTGGAAATGTACTGTTTACTTGCTAGGTGATTGAGTAGGCGTCAAGACACACTGTTAAATGTTTGCTGAATTTTACTTTCTTTGTTTTATTTAATTAAATACTAAATGAGCACCATGCAGGGGACCAGCCATACATAACAAATAGAAACCACTGTGAAATAATAGCAAAAGCTAAGACTGACAGAGATTACATTCCCTGTTCTGTACATCACTGAGACACTAATTTATCGATTATCAGTGGTCTTGAAATATTGCTGGTTTTGTAGGACATAAGTTAGTTGGGGTTTGGTAAGAATGTTAGACCATCTATGAGACAGTTCTTTTGCCATAATGTCTGGCCAGAAAATTTGGGATCAAAAGTTAGGTTTAGGCTGGTTCCCGATTCAGATCACTGCCGTCTTACAACTCTAATCTCCT
The DNA here is from genome assembly GCF_965226115.1 of Aulonocara stuartgranti. Classification (NCBI taxonomy): domain Eukaryota; kingdom Metazoa; phylum Chordata; class Actinopteri; order Cichliformes; family Cichlidae; genus Aulonocara; species Aulonocara stuartgranti. Next base: position 23,513,252 of record NC_138941.1, on the reverse strand, counting down.
GCTCACCTTAGTGGGTTCAAATAATACAGAAGAACATTATATTACTTATGTGTAATTATTTCCTCTTAATCCACACACAGTGAAAGTACAGGTGGATAGCAAATTACAGTAGCAAGGGAACAGTTTTTTTTAAATAAATATTGTAGAGACCAATGAAACCAAAAAGATTAGCTGAAAACACAGTGTATCAAAGCATTTAAGTTGAATCTTCTCTTTCCTCTCTTCCCCCTCATCAACATTCCATGTTTGGATGAAGACTATCTTAACTACAGTGGGGCAAAAAAGTATTTAGTCAGCCACCGATTGTGCAAGTTCCCCCACTTAAAATGATGACAGAGGTCAGTAATTTGCACCAGAGGTACACTTCAACTGTGAGAGACAGAATGTGAAAAAAAAAAATCCATGAATCCACATGGTAGGATTTGTAAAGAATTTATTCGTAAATCAGGGTGGAAAATAAGTATTTGGTCACCTCAAACAAGGAAAATCTCTGGCTCTCACAGACCTGTAACGTCTCCTGTAAGAAGCTTTTCTGTCCCCCACTCGTTACCTGTATGGATGGCACCTGTTTGAACTCATCATCTGTATAAAAGACACCTGTCCACAGCCTCAAACAGTCAGACTCCAAACTCCGCCTTGGCCAAGACCAAAGAGCTTTCGAAGGACACCAGGAAAAGTATTGTAGACCTGCACCAGACTGGGAAGAGTGAATCTACAATATGCAAGCAGCTTGGTGTGAAAAAATCAACTGTGGGAGCAATCATCAGAAAATGGAAGACATACAAGACCACTGATAATCTCCCTCGATCTGGGGCTCCACGCAAGATCTCATCCCGTGGGGTCAAAATGATCATGAGAATGGTGAGCAAAGATCCCAGAACCACACGGGGGCACCTGGTGCATGACCTGCAGAGAGCTGGGACCAAAGTAACAAAGGTCACCATCAGTAACACACTACAACGGCAGGGAATCAAATCCCGCAGTGCCAGACGTGTACCGCTGCTGAAGCCAGTGCATGTCCAGGCCCATCTGAAGTTTGCCAGAGAGCACATGGATGATACAGCAGAGGATTGGGAGAATGTCATGTGGTCAGATGAAACCAAAGTAGAACTTTTTGGTATAAACTCAACTCGTCGTGTTTGGAGGAAGAAGAATACTGAGTTGCATCCCAAGAACACCATACCTACTGTGAAGCATGGGGGTGGAAACATCATGCTATGGGGCTGTTTTTCTGCCAAGGGGACAGGACGACTGATCCGTGTTAAGGACAGAATGAATGGGGCCATGTATCGTGAGATTTTGAGCCAAAACCTCCTTCCATCAGTGAGAACTTTGAAGATGAAACAAGGCTGGGTCTTCCAACATGACAATGATCCAAAACACACCGCCCGGGCAACAAAGGAGTGGCTCCGTAAGAAGCATTTGAAAGTCCTGGAGTGGCCTAGCCAGTCTCCAGACCTCAACCCCATAGAAAATCTGTGGCAGGAGTTGAAAGTCCGTGTTGCTCGGCGACAGCCCCAAAACATCACTGCTCTCGAGAAGATCTGCATGGAGGAATGGGCCAAAATACCAGCTACTGTGTGTGCAAACCTGGTAAAGACCTATAGTAAACGTTTGACCTCTGTTATTGCCAACAAAGGTTATGTTACAAAGTATTGAGTTGTATTTTTGTTATTGACCAAATACTTATTTTCCACCCTGATTTACGAATAAATTCTTTACAAATCCTACCATGTGGATTCATGGATTTTTTTTTTCACATTCTGTCTCTCACAGTTGAAGTGTACCTCTGGTGCAAATTACTGACCTCTGTCATCATTTTAAGTGGGGGAACTTGCACAATCGGTGGCTGACTAAATACTTTTTTGCCCCACTGTATCTCTTTTTGCAATACACTATCTGCCTCACAATCTGTTTTGTCTGCCTTTGCCCTTGGCCCCAGTGGCCTGTGTGTGTAGCGTCTTCCCTCTAGCTGTGTTATGTACCTGAAAGTCAAGAACGAAATAAGGGTTTCCACTTACCATGCATACCTTTGCATCAACACTTGCCCACATTTCAAAAGGCAACAGGTCTGTGTGGAGGATTTTCTCAACAGCTCGTCCTTATCTGTTCTTCATCTGAACAGGGTGTCAAGGCCACCATTACAACTATCATCGTGTTCATCTCTCCAGCCTCTTTTGTGGCTTGGAATGTCCCCTTAATTTTAGTGGTTTTCACAAGTGAGGAGACAATGGCACAGATCTTTCTTCTTGCTTCTTGCTCTTAGGGACTGTGTAAACATTCCTGGCATTGACCATGAAACTTGAATTTCAAAAATTAAATTAAGGACAAAAACTTCCTGTCACTTTTATTTTGTTTGGATTCATACATTACGTTTCACCTGTAAATTTAAGGCACACATCCTGGTATAAAACTAAACATAGTGGTATTTACTGACTGTTTTGGTCTGTGTGATGAAACAAGCTTCGATCATGACTCCCCCAAATGATCTGAATAGAAAGCATTGAAACTGCTAAGCCATCTAAGCAATCTCCAAAAATTAAAATAAATTAAATATCGGGGGAAAAGTCACTTTACAATTATATGGTAATTGTATATGCTAAATGGTGACAGTCTTTCTATGCTCTTTGACTGCTCTTGTGCTTTAAGAATTTTCACTCTGTCTTTTGTTCTCTGAATTTGCTTCACTGCAATCTATCATCCATCTGCATCCGCACAGACTAAAGCTGTTCAAACATCTGCAACTGTGGGTGACAGGTGAGAATTCTGATTCTTGTTCACCTGAGCAACATCATGGAAACCAAGCAGATAGCGATTGTATCTGAACAGAAGAGTATGTCTGAAGTCAGCCAAGCAGAAACAAACAGGGCCCCTTCTGTTAACCCAGTAAGGTTTCTTTGCTGTGGCTTGTCTGACGTGCAGACAATGCAGGCAACAGCAGGTTAGGACTGTGGCTTTGATGGAGCAATACACTGAATATCATTTTAAGATTATGTTACAGCCATCATCATTTTACTGAATCTGGTTAATAAACACAACAGAACCTACACAACACAAGCTGGAAAAAGTGATCTTTTAAACAACATTGTCCTTTGTGTAAAATGGTACAGCTTATTATTAAACTAAAATGGCTGGTAGACACGAAATGTTAGCAAGAAACAGCTTGTTTCTGCCCAGTCAGTCCCGTAAAACCCAGGAGCCTAGAGCTGAATACTAATTTATTGTGGAGGCGTCTGCTGTGTTGTTTTTCCTAATCACTCTTTATTGGGATCGCCTGCTGTTCATTATAACTTTTAACTCACCCCAGATTTGGAGTGGATCTGCTGAAAGGTCAAAGCAGTGCCTTTAGCCTTTTAAGATAAGCTGACTCGCTAGATTGTTGTAGGGGAGAGAAAAAGTTTCCAGATGGTGATAGATGGTGTTATACACAGAAGAAAATGCATCAAAGGTTGTACTAAAATATTGCAGAATCTCTCTTTCTTGACCATATATAGATGATCTCATTAAAACCCATCACTCAGCGCCCACTAGTGTCTCTGAGAAACACACAAAAGGTCCTCTGACATAGTTCCCTTGATGCCATCCCTTGACAAAAACAATCCTTATCCACAGATTTCATTTTATGATCAGCAGTTTCACTGTTTTGACGTAACCTAATTTACACTGCTGTACAAAGTTAAAACTCAGCAACTAGCCAGTGGATTATACTGTATAGTTTAAAAAAGTTAGCTGAAAACACAGTGTGTACTTCTAAACATCGTGTTTAGAAGTAGTGAAGACCAAACAGAATTAAAAGCAAAGAGTATATTAAAGCCATTCTCAACTTTCTAGAAAGGTCACTCAAAAAAGACTGACAACATTATTTATACATTTTTGGTTGGAAAGCCAGTCCAACCAGTGTCCACAGTTGTAGTGTGAACACAGCGTACCTGTTTGGATTATCCCCAGTGGCCCAAAATTGCTAATTCAGATTCTCCAAAAAGAGCTGAAAGTCTCTGAACAATGTTTTGCTTTTCAAACAGTTAATAAAGTTTAACATAACTTAAATGGGCCAAAAGCTGAACTAAGGCAGCTCTCAGCATTGCTGACATTTCTCTTCTATCAGCTAATCATGGGTTCTCTCCACTGAGACACAGTTGCTTTGTAGACTCCATCTGGTTCACCATCAACTCACTCTGGAATGTGTGAGACAATAACAGAGCTGGGGTGGGAGCTCATATGGGTAATCCACTTCAGATCTCATTCTGCTCACACAATGAAATCATCCACTACATTGCTGTTGTATACAGGTAAAAGCACTCTAAAAGGTTACAGTTTTTACATGTGTTGGAAGTGTTTATTTAGTATTAAAATGTGGTTGTAGTTCGCACTTGGCACAAAAAGTTGCAGCTCCCTGACAGAATTTAGCCTGCCACTCTTGATGAAACACAGAATACATTTTACAAGATCTGACATTTGCCCTGATTTTCCTTGCTTTTTGTTCATGGAAAAAATAAGAATAATGTTTTTCAGGAGAAAATGAAATAGCTTGGCGGCCTATATGGCACATGACCTCTAGGTAGGCATTTCCATTTGTAGGGTATGAGTACATTATGCCATGTTAATCCTTCCAAAGCATTATTTCCCATCAAACGATTGAAAAGTCACCTAATTTATAAGACTGAACACCTGTGCTATTGAGGTTTTGGTTAGACAAACTTAAAGTCAGCAAACTGCCTAACAAACTTCCACTTGGAAAACATAAGCTATGACTTGGTTGGACTGGGACGCCAGTATCTTCATTTTCATTTTCAGTGCCTGCAGCGCTCCAGGCTACTGCACTAGTGTTCATCGAATGGTAGTTATTTTAACTTAGTCATCTATATTTTCTTGGTCAGACTCCTGAACTATGTTCAAAGATAAAAACAACTTTCTAAACTGAACATTAAAGTATTTAATATCTGACTTCTCAGTGCCTTGTTGCAGTATAGATTATAAAGCCTGGTTAGATTTTAGGGGAAGAAGCACTAAGTAAAAAAAAAAAATACTGCATCTCAAATGCATTTATCATCATAATTAATAGCTGTGTCTGATAGCTCCTAAGCATAATGCAGTTGCAGAGACTCATGAAAACAATGAGACTCATGAAAACTTAGCAATTGCACATAATGTCCATTTAATGTGGCGAGACTGTTCTTTTTTGTAACCATTTATTATTTGTTTCAGACTATCAAATGAGGTGTTGCTTGAAAACTATCCCACCACATAGTAAAAGTGACTTTTGATGAGCTCAGTTCCTAAAACATTCTAAGAACTTGAGGTCACATCCTGTTTCTGAACCTTATATTCATCTCTTTGTAATAGCACGACTAAGTAATTGTACCTCTTTCAATGCTGAACATTAAGTTTGTGAATTGTGTTATTTAGGAAACTGAATACATTTGATTTTTATCATGGACTGATGATTCATAAATCATTTCTATTCTAGTAACACGTGCAGACATGCTAAATGAACTCTCCTGCACAATCTTTGCTCTGGATGCTTAAATCTATCAGCTTTTTTTCTAACAAGAAAAATAATTTGTCTACACACTACTCTGTTGACTGGTGTGTATGTGCATGCGAATACAATAATAATAATAATAATAATAATAATAATAATAATAATAATAATAATAATAATAATAATAATAATAATAATAATAATAATAATGGATTGCATTTATGTAGCGCTTTTCAAGACACTTAAAACACTTTACAATCCCACTATTCATTTACTCTCGCATTCACACACTGGTGGAGGCAAGCTGCACTTGTAGCCACAGCTGCCCTGGGGCAGACTGACAGAAGCGAGGCTGCCATATCGCGCCATCAGCCCCTCTGGCCAACACCAGTAGGCGGTAGGTGAAGTATACTTTGTATACTTAAAGTTACAGAATGTGAGGGCCTTTCACAGCACCTCCAGTCTTTCCTAACATCTCTGGCCCAGGTCATTGACTTACAGCAGGTTTCTTTACATAGCACAATTGGATCATATGGAGAGATTTAGGTCAGCACCAGATAGAGACTGCTGTATCACCTGGGAGCAAACAAACACCTTAAATGAGTCTCATATTTAGAAAAACGGTTTTTAAAAAACCCACTCCTATTTCTGTCAAGGTTACATTGAGGCTAAATTTATTCTTTTAAGATTTTTCAGCTTAGATACCTAAACATTTCTTTCTGGGATTTATGAGGGAACTATTAGCTTGCAAAGCTGCAACCTCTATTCAATTCGAATGCCTTCTACCAACTTGTATGACATTTCTGCTTTTAATTCAGGTCCTGGTGACAGTGAAAGCAGGAAAAATCTTCATCCCCAACCTAACTTAACTGAGAGTAAGTGAATAATGTTTGAAGAACGCTACATCACAAAAAATTTGATTGCACAAGCACATTACATGACAGTGCATCACCATGTGTCATGGATAATGGATTTATGGATAAGTTTAATGGCTTTTATATTTGGCAAATGAACAATTGCATGGTACAGTTAAGACCTTCTGCCTGCATCAGCACAGTCCTCACTTTTCTGTCAAACTCACAGCAACAATTTTACAAATAAACATATCAACTATTAGCCAGGTGCCTGGGTTTTTTTTCTTGCCTTTCTATAAGAGTGTTTTCAAGGTTCAGCCTCTTTTGGTTAGTCTAAGGTTACCCTACAAAAATAACTTTATAACATTAGAATGTTTTATTTTCTAATTAACCAGGCTGCCAAGTCCCACCTCATTTAGATGTCACAACACTAGTGCACATTTTTCATAGAACTTTGAGCGCCTGCTAAAATGCAACGCTATTTCAATACCCTACTAGCTTGTTTTCTGAAAAAGGACACAGCCCTTTTCTATAATGGTCTTAATACAGAGATAAGAAATGTAAATGTAAAAATCATGTATTAATTTCAGAAACCTATCAGCAATTTGATGAAGCCAGATGTAACTGTCAGTGTAACACACTCACCATCTAAAATGTTTTTTGCAAGAATGCTGGCAACTTCAATACTTCAGAGTTTGAATGTGAGAATGTTAGACTGGAAGCATTTAAATAGAAAACCATCAAAAAGTGCTTGTATGAATAGGTGTGAATGAGACGAGTTGTATCAAGCACTTTGAGTGCTCAAGAAGAGTAAGTAGAAATGGGTTGTATAAGAACCAGTCCTTTTATGTTTATCCCAGAATCCCAACAGTAGATGTTGCATGTGCATAAACATATTGCAACCAGACAGTCTCAGAACATTTTGATCGTATATTGTTGTTTCTGTAAGTGAAACACGGCACTTCAAAACCATTACTTACTTTTTTAGTTTACCTACAAAAGTCCTTCAAGTTATCAAATCCTCATTAGCTGTAGTTATACAGCTGAAAATACTGGTATTCATCAGTTTTTCTGTCGTCTTCGTGCCCTCATCTTGCTAGTCTCACTTGCATGTGATTTAACAGGGTTGAGCATTAACTTAAGATATAATTATTAATTATTCTTTGGGAGGGGGGGTAATTTTTTCGAGTTTTAGTTCATCTTTAAAGATGAGTACTACAAACATAATTTTTGTAGTTGTGGCTAACACACACGGGGGTTAAGGGCCGCTCCTGGATGTTTCTTGGTAAAACGTTGCTCTGGGAGCTGCAAAGAGAGAAGGACCTGCCTCCTCAGCGTGTGGATTCAGTCCTCAGAGCGCTGACAGCTTGGAAACGCGGCTCAGTCACAGGATGGAGAACATCTGCAGTGGAGCAGCTGTTACACGCTGCGAGTTAGCTCTGGAAGTCCAGCGCGTCTTCTGACAAAAACTACGCAACCGGAAGAATGACTAAAGCTGTGCTGCGACAAACCTCAGCATGGGCTTGTGTGTCTATCACGGTATGAACGTTTTCGCCCGCGGTAAAAGGAAAAAAGCAGCTACGCCAGATGTGTTTGTTTTCTGGGACCTTTCCTCAAATCCTGGAGCTCTCAGAGGATTGTTGGCGTGGAGAGAAAGACTGAACCCGATTTCCAAGTGTTGCCGTTCCCCCTGAACATGTGCAAAACGCCGCCGCCCGCATACACAGCGTTATGGGCCAACAGTTAACGCCGACTTGAATCTAAATCTGCCTGAAACATGTTTATCTTGTGGGTACCGTTAAGTTTATTCTTCGGTTGTATTATTTCGCAGACCTGGAGCGTTCAGATGTCGTGGGAAAACTGGAACGCTGAGCTGCACAACCAAGGGAATGAGTTTGGGAAATCGAGCTCTCAGCCACATATCATTTTTATCCTGGTGGATGATCAAGGCTTCCGGGATGTCGGGTACCACGGCTCGGAGATCAAAACCCCGACCTTGGACCGGTTGGCAGCAGAGGGAGTCAAACTGGAGAATTACTACGTCCAACCTCTCTGCAGCCCGTCCAGGAGCCAGCTCATGACGGGAAGGTAGAGTGCATTATAGAGACTGTTCTCTGCTCTGTCCCGGTTGTAGTAACCATGCGTCGTGGAGTTTAGAGGAGAAACTATTGGCGTCTGGGAAGCTCAAGGACGTGTTTGGTCAGAAATAAATACACTAGAGGAAACGATCTCCAGGCTCATGTGCTGTCCGTGCCCTCATACAGATCTGTCACGCGAAAAGTGCACTGAAAAAGTGCTTTGTTTTGAGTGAGCGGTGATAAATACATATACACATTATACTATATTTATTGTTATAATCTTTATTGTTTTTATTACATTCTTGCTGTAGCTGGGGATCAATATAACTACTTATCTGCAGTGTAGCTTTATTTTATAATATTACAGTGTCATATTCGTATCTTAAAATCTGAAAAATAATAACTGACTAAAGCTTAAACATTGTGTGGGGTACAAAGTCCATTATTATAGTGCATTAGAAGCATATATCAGCATAAGAGAAACACCTAGAGTACATTATATAAAAAATTAAAGTACCTTAAAGTACCTTAAAGTACATTAAAGTTGTACCCCAAAACAATTACTGAAGTTACATTCATGCACTGGTCATATACATGCTCTTATCCAATCTATGCCTATGGCAAGATTACTCAAGTACTGTAGTCTAGAGACAAATCATCTTTCAGGAGGAATTAGGCCACCTGACCACCCCTTTCTGGGAACAGCATTTTCCCATTCTACATTTTTCTTAACTTTAAAGTGAAGTAAGTCGCTTCCAAGTACAAGATTACAGTAAGAGTAAAAAAAAATTATGCCATAAATCTTTTATTTCCAAACATTTTTAAATTTACAAAGAAGACACAAGGCAGGAAATTAAGCATCAGGAAATTAATCAAACTTTGAAGAGCTTTGAAGATTAAAAGGATATGGCAAACAATTACGTAGTTTGATGCTTTCTTTGAATTGTAACAATTTCATTACTACTCAACTATAACACTTTTTCAGACTTTCCACCTAAACATTGATTTGCAGATCTAACTATTGCTGTCTTTGAAGGCCCTGTTGGGCCCAAACCAAAAGAGCTAACAAAAGAGTTTATACAATGTTTTGCATCACATTGATGGGTGTCCAAGACAATAATGAGAAAACTGTAGCACCCCTGGCTGCTGCCCACTGCTCTGATCACCAAGTGGAGCCGCGACCTTAGGATCCATCTAGGTGTAGATTCAGTTATGGTTCCATGCTTCTGATAATGAGCAGGTGGTCACAGAGAGATTAGATTAGATTAGATGAAACTTTATTAATCCCTCGGGTGGATTCCTCCGGGAAATTCAGTTTCCAGTAGCAAAGCACCGAAAGAAGTTGCATGTTACAGATACATTAAGGGGAATGAGAGTAAGGATATAAGCATAAATACACCATATATACACATATATAGATACAGAATATACAATATGGATAAATAGGATTGCTCATTTGAGTGAGTATATTGCACAGCGATTATTGCACAGTCAAATATAAGAAAAAAGACAAAACAAAAAACAAAAGTCAAATATTGCAAATATTGCACAGTGTAGAAAAGTACCTACAACTCAGTTGTTCCCGCCCTCCCTTGTCCCCCTGTTTCTCCTCCCTCTCCCCTCCAGTGAGGAGTTAAACAGTTTGATGGCGAGATAAGCATGATGAGGTTGAATATGGGTGAAAGAAAAGCATCTCTTCCTGTGTTGAGACTAAAACATTACATGTCTGTGTAAACTGGATATTCACAAAAGCTCAGAAAACAAAATTGTCTCAAGTCTCACTGGCATACTTGGAGAGACTTGTCATGACAAATTTAAGTCACTAAAGGACTGAATCCAAAACATAAGACCTTCTTAAGCTCCTGACTGAGTTTTTACAGGTTGTTTAGACTGGTTACCTTGGCTACCAGCTGCATCTGAACCATCTTCTTGTTCACCATACTCACATTATACACTATCAGTCAAAAGTTTGGGCAACCATTTAATGGTTTTTCCTTATTTTTATGACTATTTACATTGTAGATTCTCACTGAAGGCATCAAAACTATGAATGAACACATATAGAATTATAAAGTAAACAGAAAAGTTAAAAATTACTCAAAACATTTTTTAGATTTTAGATTGTTCAAGAGAGCCACCCCTTTGATTACTGCTTTGCTCACTCTTGGCATTCTCTCAATGAGCTTCATGAGGTCGTCACCTGAAATGGTTTTCCAGCAGTCTTGAAGGAGTTCCTAGATATGCTGAGCACTTGTTGGCCCTTTTGCCTTCACTTTGCGGTCCATCTCATCCAAAACCATCTCAATTGGGTTTAGGTCAGGTGACTGTGGAGGCCAGGCCATCTGGCGCAGCTCTCCATCACTCTCCTTCTCGGTCAAATAGGCCTTATACAGCCTGGAGGTGTGTTTGGGGTCATTGTCCTGCTGAAAAATGAATGATGGTCCAGCAAAGAACCGCCACACCACCACACCTCCTGCTCCATGCTTCACAGTGGAAACCATGAATGCAGTGACCATTCGTTCACCTTTTCTGCGCCACACAAAGATATGGCAGGTGGAACCAATAATGTCCATTGTGTTTTTTGGCTCAAACAAATCTCTTCTGCTTGATGCTTTTCCTTAGTTGTGGTTTCTTAGCAGCTGTTTGACCATAAAGGTCTGATTCACACAGTCTCCTCTGAACATGTAGAGATGTGTTTGCTACTGGAACTCTGTGTGGCATTTATCTTGGCTCTAACCTGCGGTGCAGTTAACTTGCGATTTCTGAGGCTGGTGACTCAGATGAATTTATCTTCAGCAGAAGAGGTGACTCTTGGTTTTCCTTTCCCTTTCCCTTTTTGATGGTTTTTGTGACTGCACTTGGGGACACATTCAAAGTTTTAGCAATTTTCCTCACTGACTGACCTTCAGTTCTTAAAGTAATGATGGACAGCTGTTTCTCTTTACTTAGCTGATTGCTTCTTGCCTTTTGAATTCTAACAGTTGTCGAGAGCTGTTTAGAAACCTGACTTCTGCATGACACAAGAAGCTAACACTAGCTTACACTAGCTGCAGAGGTGGCCGAGTACATTGAATAGATTTGAAGAAAGCAGGGAACAATCCACATCACTGTAAAATGCTGTCCGTCTTGTCAGCCAAGGAGGAAAGTTTAATGGATCATGGCACTGATGTTATAATGCCAATGGATGATCTGTAGGTAGAGATTGCAAGTATTCAGGGATACCACGACCATAGTCTTGCATGGCAAGCTTGCACCAGTAGATTAATTCAGAAGGCGTGCAAATCTACGAGTGTACAGGGTAGTGATGCAAGTTCAAGTTCACTCAGGTCATCAGACAAACAATCAGTTATGTTGCTGATAGAAAAACAAGTTAGCGGCATGAATTCTGGTCTCAGTATAAAACAGTTATTCATAACAGTGATGTACTGTGTAAATGGGAGAAGCTATCTGACTGGAACATTAACAAGAGCGCCAACAGAACCTCTTCAGAACCAATAAACAAAATTCAGTACCCCAGTGAAAAAGTCGCCCTAAGGGCATACATAGAGCTACACACAGCAAATGGAGTTTATCACACTGGATATATTGTGCAAGTACAAACATGAAAGAGAATATTATCCAGAACATTCTGTGACTGCTCACAAAGAGGAAGCAAGAAAACTGGCATAGTGTTATGTCTGCCTTAACACATAGTGAAATTCTGCAGAGTTGAGTGTTTCACCTCCTGACATCATCAATTAGTTTGCGATCAAAAAGAAGTACATTTGAGTACTGATAGTAGCAGAACAAATGCTTTGGTGTCATTGCTTGCCAGATGGAGGCAGCCAAAAACGCATAGTTCATGAGAGCATAGTGAAAGAGCTAATGCTATCATTGCTGAGGCACAACTTCGGATCATCCGCTCATGTGGGAGTGTCACTGGAAAATGTGGTGAATACACAGCAAAGAGTTGAAAAGGACAGAGCAGCTTGTTGGTTTCACAATAAAAGGCACTGAACTCTTATTATCAATAGGAGTGAATTATTAATGGCAAGTAGTGTGTTGCAAGGTTGAGAAAATAACAAAATCACTAATAGCTGTTGAAAGCAGTTTAGGATGTACATTGCTTGGACCACTTTCAGCATCAAGTGTCACTGAGACAACTGGCAAACAGCCTGACTGTGAAATACTACATGCCACATTATGAGATAAATTAAGAGTGGTGTTTGATGCATCATTCTGATGTTTTAGGAGCATTACAATACAATATAAAGTATTCTGATTACCGCCCATTTAAACGGTAACTGTAACAGAATACAGTTACTCATATTTTGTATTTTAAATCCATAATGCCGGTACATATATTCCGCTACTCCCCAACACTGGATTCCAGTGACAGTGCTGCTGCCTCAACATTGTGACTCAATTACAAAGTTTCACAAATCCAGAGCTGTGGTCACACTGTGCTAGCAAAAGCAATCCTGCTGAGCTAAACACCACATGACAGTGTTCAGAACCTTATTCAAAGTAAGCTGTGGTGGAATACATGTTTCACTGATGAAGTTAAAAAGGATTGATGTGTTCAAGATGAGGTGAACTCTGAGCTAAGATCTACCTTGTAGGCTACAGTATAGCTTACCAGCACTGAATGAGCTGAACCACAGCTAGACCTAGAGAAGTACAGAAGGTTAAAAACAGTACTGAGAATAACTATGGGTTAAAAGGCTCATGGTCAATTCCCACTGTAGTCAAACAATAAAGGGAGCACTAATTCCAGAGTAGCTCACCATGGCAGATGTTTTTTAGAGGAAAGTTACCCAAGAACATAATTTCAGCAAAGGAAATCTTAAACCTGAAATACGAGCAAGATGTCAAGAGAGACTCAACAATCAAAGATTTGAAGCCATTATTAGATAAACACAGATAGTGGGAGACAGGCTGCAGTATCCTGATTTTAGTTTGAGCTAGTGGTACTGCCTACCAGTAATAGATACTCTCAGCTTCTTATTCAGTAGTGTATTGTGTGATGGGGTCAGAGATACTCTTTTGCAAGTGAGGGAGATGTACTGGTTGTTAAGGGGCAGATGGTTAGTGTCATGTTGTTAGAGTTGCAGGTGAATGAAGGTGAAACTAGCATAGCAAGTCACATCTCCATTACCGAGCGACAATGCCAAAACGTTTGCTTGAGCAGACCAAGTTTTATGATTTAAGTTTTTGGAAGTCAATTAAAGAATCAGAGATTACAAGATTTTTCAGTGATAACAGGATCACCTAGAAATTTATTGTCATGCATGCTGCTTTGTGGGGCTGCTTGTGGGAAAGACTTTTGGGGTCTATAAAACAAGTCTAAAGAGGGTCCTACGGAGGGCTTCACTAAACTTTGAGGAGTTAAATGGTAAATGGTATTTGTATAGCGCTTTACTAGTCCCTAAGGACCCCAAAGGGTTTTACACATCCAGTCATCCACACACATTCACACACACTGGTGATGGCAAGCCACAGCCACCCTGGGGCGCACTGACAGAGGCGAGGCTGCCGGACACTGGCGCCACCGGGCCTTCTGACCACCACCAGTAGGCAATGGGTGAAGTGTCTTGCCCAAGGAACAAGGCGAACTCCCAACTCTTAAGCCATGATCGCCCCTGATAGGATAGGATCCCCTGAGTTCGCTGATAGGAGGAAAGGCAGTTTTAAATCCCAGACCTCTGTTCTTTGTATACAGTGAAGCGTCAGAGCTCCAGTTACTTATACCCTCTCATTTCCTGGTTGGTGGGAGACTAATTTCTCTTCTGCCATCTCAGGTGACCAGCAAAAGCCAGGAGGACATGGGTCCAAGATGGGGGTGGAACTGCTGGTGGAAAAACTTCTTGATGGATGTAAAATCTAGTCACAAGTATGAAACTCCTACGCCTACTCTGGTGAATATAGGAGATGTTGTCCTAATTGGACAAGATAACCTACCCAGGCAAACTTGTAAAAAGGGCAGGATAATGGAGTTGTTTCTAGGGAAAGATGGGTGCATTTATTGATTTAATGTTCACATTTCTACAGAAAGTGTGCCGTCCCTTGGGCTGTATCGCTGGATTAAAAACATTCTGCCAAGGTTGACAGAATGTTTTTAATCCAACAAAACTGCCCAAGGGACTGCCAGCCATCACAGCTTTGCTCAAGTTAATCAAACAAAGGAAGTTAAATGATAACTGGGGATCGACTGGTCTGGAGCAAATATACAGCGTATGGGCAATATTAAAACATCGTCAGTGCCACAAGTTAACACTTTCAGTATGTGACTGTTATCTATGATAGTGCATGGTACAAGTGCATGGAACGACTCAGCAATGTTAGTTCCAAGAGTAATCTAAGATACACAACATAAAATCCAAGCCAAGGGAGCAATAGAACTGCAGAGATAGCAAGGAAATTAACAAAGAAGCTGCTATAAGGAAGAGCAAAGTAAGATGAACTACTCGAGGCTGACTTTGATTAAATGCAGATCATTAGGCTGAGGCTTCTTATTTGAGCCATGTTTGATGAGAAAGTTGTGCAGAAACACTAGGAAAAGCTCCCAGTTTGGGCAGCTAGTCTGTCCGGGAACCTCCTCAACCTCAGTGGTTGAAGGAGTCACCAATTCACTTGCCATGTGGGACCTTAGCGATTGTCAGGGCTCTGTGATTCAAGTTTAATGACGTGTATGATTTGCTGGCGTTTTGGCTTAGTGGTTGTGTAAATAAACCAGAGAGATAGCATGATTATAGCTGTGTTTGAAAGCAGAACTTGCATTTTCCTGGGCAAATACAACAGCTGTCTGTACATGATAAGAACTGGAAGTGAGCCACTCTTTGCTGGAAATATTTTTCTGGCTATGTGAGGCTTGAGTCCAGGCTAGATAAAAGAGCCAGCCCCCAAAGCTTTAGATCCTCGGCTTATGCCCTGCTGGTCTCAAGAGAGCAGTAGTTACTGCAGTCATTATTTAAGTCCTTATAAACACTAAAGACCTAGAAATGTCCTTCAGGTGCTCCAAAACCTATAAAGTCAAATCATATTCACCCTCGTGTATGTCAAAAAGAAACAACACAGACATACTTTGAAAGTCTTTACCTCTGTAGCATTTTCCATCAAGACCTCAAGCTGGTTTTACTGATTTGTGGAGCGAGCCCAGGCTGCTCTTAGCATGACATGCCAATTACACGGCTGTAACCTTTTGGTATGTGAACACCATCAAACCTGCAGGAGCTGCTTTGGGGCTCTTTAGGGTCAAGTCTTAACGCACATGTATATGTCTAAATGCATTTGACATTGTTGTTTTGTAGTTTTCTCTTTTGTTCTATCGGGACTGATTCAAAAGGCAGAAGGAGAAGAGTAATCTTTATTTAAATAGAATTAAAAGAGATTGAAGATAATTTAGAGTATTAGATCCAAGTTCTCAGTTAGTTTTTAACAATATATATATATATATATATATATATATATATATATATATACATGTATATATATATATACATGTATATATTTAAATAAAGATTACTCTTCTCCTTCTGCCTTTTGAATATATATACATGTATGTATACATACATGTGTATATATATATATATATATATATATATATATATATATATATATATATATATATATATATATATATATATATATATACATACATGTATATATATATGAAAGAAATACCACTGTACTTTGGGGAAATACCACATATCAATCAATATATTCCTATATTTTCTCAATACAATGGCAGTAGGAAACATGGTTTTAATCAAACTTCAATAGCACTGTCAATATGCTATTTAAGAGCATAATGACAGTGCTATTATTATTGTTATTATTTTTTTTGACCTTCAGATTAATTTGTGACAATATATTTTATTTATTAGGCAGCAAAATGAATTCACATTTTATACCCAAATTTAAACTGGTACACTGGACTTCTCTGAGATGTCAGAAAGTATAACACTCAACCACAAATTTTTCTGTTTATTAATGCAAGTAACTGTATTTTGGCATCTAAGCAGTAAATCTGAAAAGTCACAGATAACAAAAATTACAAGGACTGTTTAAGGCAGTGGTTGCATAAATCATACCTTATGCAGTCAGCTGAACACTGAATGTAGCTGGGTTACAGTTACAGTGCTTCACCTGCCTAGACCACCAATTGACAAGAAAGTCGACCCATTGCCATATTATACAATAAGGTCTGGTATGGTCTCGTTTTAAATCCACCTCAAAGACTTGCAATGCCTAGAAACATCAGATTCAGATATGGGCCTTACTATTATCCTGTAAAGTTTGAAATTTCAAAAGTCATGGGAACCAGCTTTGGATATGAGTCAAAAATATTTTCTATGTTATAAAGATTGCATTTGCAGTCCCCAGTAGTTTTGGAAAAGGGCCAAAAACACATTTTGAATTAGCAAAGCACAGTGTAAGGCCAAAAGCATAATTCTGCCAGCTGCAGCTGGCACTGAAACACTGGTGATGAGGTAGGTTAGGATTTCCCAGGAACAAGTTAGCAGAGATGGTGAGAAATAATCATACAAATATTCTCCACTTAAGCAAAATCCTTAGCATCTGAAGAGTATTTACTTCAGCTGTTGGCTCCATGAAACTGTATAACAGCTATAATCCCATCAATTCATCACACATGTGCTCAGCCTAGAAAGCTCTGTGCTTATGATCAAATGGCTGAAAGGTTACACCCATATGCAATGCAATATGCACAACTTTTTGTTTAATGATAAAATGAAAAGATCAGACAAATTTGAAAAGCAGTTCTACATAATACACAGAATGCTGTGTCGCAAGTTAAATGGTGTTAGATACAAAGTCAGTTTTTCATTGTACATCTGATTTAACATTTCTCTTTAGAACCACACCAGTTTTGCATGTAGGTCATGTAATAGTTTGTGTTCCAGTTGTGCTATAGCCAGCCAGAAGTACATTTTTATACGAAAAGGTCTGGTATTTTATGCTTGCAGGGAAGTACCATTTTTTCGTCCAACCATATCCCAGAAATCCCTTCATCCCAATCAATTTGCTACAAATATTCACTTGGACTGGTAGAGTAGTGCAGTGGTTTGTACTGTCACCTCTTCAAATCCACTTCCAGTTCCGTCACAATTAATATGATTGTGAGTTCCGTCACAATCATATTAAAGACATGTTATGGTTAGTTGCATGTTGCTTGTTAAGGTTAATTGTGACGCTACGGCCAAATGAACAGAATCGCTTTTGGAGATTTACTTACCTGGATGATTGAGCATGCATCAAGACATCTACAGTAGTGAAAGCCTAGCGATCTGAACAGACTATAATAGTGAACAGTGTACGCACTATGACAGAGACTATGCTATGCCAGTGTCCTAAAACTATAGCAGTAACCAGTGTGAGCATACGGTGAATGATTAGAATAAATGACAGTCATGATTGTGGTCATTGGGAGGGATAGGGGGGAGGAGCAGTGTAGACGGGTTAAGTTGAGTGTGAATGGAAAGGTTCAGTGGGGACTGAGTTCAGTAGGGTGACAGCAGTTGGGAAGAAGCTGTTCCTAATCCTGCTGGTTTTAGTCTGTGAGGTCCTGTAGCGCCTTCTAGAGGGGAGGAGCTGGAAGACTTCATTGGCAGGATGAGAGGAATCCCTGAGAATGATGCGTGCTCGGCATAGACATCTCTTCTTGTAGACATCCTCAATGGCAGGAAAGTGGAGTCACTGTGATGTGTTAGGCAGTTTTCACCACCTGCCGGAGTGCTTTGTGGTCAGCGACAGAGCAATTACCATACCAGACTGTGACATGCTCTCAATGCTCTCTATCGCACAGCGGTAGACATTACCCAGTATGTCAGTTGTTCTTCTTCAATGTCCTCAAGAAGAAGAGGCACCGATGGGTCTTCTTGACCAGGCTGGAGGTGTTAGTTGACCAGGACAGATTCTTAGAGATCTGGGGGTTCTGAAGAACTTGAAGCTGGGAACCTATTCAACAGCTCTGCTATTTATGTACCTGAGAAGAGAAGTACAAACTTACTGAAACTACATAGCAATAATAAGTGATTACTATTTAAGCCATTGTCTGCTGAGTGTACATTATTGAAGTATACTGGAATGAAGCAATTATGAAGCAAACTGCTTTCATTTAAGGTGGAGTGTAGCATACTAAGGGAATTCAGATATAATAATTTATAGGACATATTACAATAACACTTTGTGTTTTCACTTATTTTTTAAGTATATAAAGAAAGTGTTTATGTCACTTTGGAAACTTATGTCAAGCCTCCTCTGTTGTGATGTTTTCAATTGTTGAGTAACTGATTGTGTGGAGGCATATGACTGGGACATTCTTGGAAGTTCTGCACGTGGAAAATCTGTGTTTTGAGTTAGAACTCATAAACGATTCTATAAAACTCCTGCAGGTCCAAGTTTTTGCAAAGTAGCATTAAAAGTCAAATAAATCACCCATCTAAAAAAAATGAATTCCCTTGCACACCAAAATTAGGAGTTTATATTTGCATTTAGTATAGTATCTGTTCTTCATTTATCAGATGAAGTACAGGGTGACCTGCTGCCAAGTTGGCTGCAGGTCACCCTTTGCTACAAATCATAGTTTACTGTCTGGTCTTTGGTCTGTTATTTTTGCCTCCCATTACCCATCAACTTCTTTTCACTGGACTTCTCAACATTACCCTGCCCTTGCAGGCCTATAAGCCCTCTTCTGCTTTGGATAATAACATATTGGTGTAAAATTTTCAGTACAGAGATCCTCTCTGTGAAAAGTCACCCTATTGGGGTGTGTAGGGCTACTGTATATATGTATATATGACAATTTATCTCTTTTTTCTTTTTTCCTTTAGATATCAGATCCACACAGGCCTTCAGCATTCTGTCATCCGAGCTGCTCAGCCCAACTGCCTACCCCTGGAAAATATCACTCTGCCCCAGAAGCTAAAGAACGCAGGCTACTCCACCCACATGGTAGGGAAGTGGCACCTGGGCTTCTACAAACGTGGATGCCTTCCTACCCAGCGTGGCTTTGACACGTTCTTTGGCTCCCTGCTAGGAAGTGGGGACTACTACAGTCATTACAAATGCCAAGGCCCTAGCATGTGTGGCTATGATCTGTATGAAGGGGAAGAAGCAGCTTGGGAACAGGACCGCGGCTTGTACTCCACTGTGATGTTTACACAAAAGGCTGTCAGTATTTTAGCAAATCACAACCCTCGTAAGCAACCTTTGTTTCTGTACTTGGCTTACCAGGCGGTTCATTCCCCACTGCAAGTTCCTGCTCGCTACCTCGAGCGATACAAGGGCATCCCAAACCCGTACCGTCGTAAATATGCTGCCATGGTTTCCTGCCTGGATGAAGCCATTCATAACCTCACATTAGCACTAAAACACTATGGTTATTATGACAACACAGTTATAGTGTACTCTTCTGACAATGGGGGCCAGCCTTTAGCAGGAGGAAGTAACTGGCCCTTGAGGGGTAGTAAGGCCACATACTGGGAAGGGGGGATCAAGGCAGTGGGCTTTGTTCACAGTCCCTTGTTAATGAACAAAGGAACAAAATGTCGATCTTTGATCCATATTACTGACTGGTTCCCTACACTGGTAACCCTAGGTGAGGGAACTTTAGATGAAGATCTGAATCTGGATGGGTATGACGTCTGGGAAACTATTAGTGAAGGCCGCCCATCACCTCGTCATGACATTCTCCATAATATTGACCCAATTTACATCAAAGCCAAAAATGGATCGTGGAAGGCTGGGTACGGCCTATGGAACACAGCTATTCAGGCTGCACTCCGAGTTGGCCACTGGAAGCTACTAACAGGTGTGCCTGGTTACAGTGACTGGGTGCCCCCACAAACTTTTTTGAATCAGCGGCTAACCACTCGCTTGCATAATGAACGTGTCCGCTGGGACCGAGGTAAGTCCATCTGGCTGTTCAACATTACAGCGGACCCCTATGAGAGAGTGGACTTGTCTCAGCGCTACCCGCATATAGTAAAGAAGATGCTAATGCGGCTAGCTCAGTACAACAAGACTGCTGTGCCGGTGTGCTACCCAACTAAAGACCTGCGTTCTAATCCTCAGTACAACGGTGGGGTGTGGGGACCCTGGCACAAAGACATGAGGGAGCAGCAGGAAGAGGATGAGATGTATAATAACTTGTTCACCAACCATCTCGGTAAAAAAAGATGGGAAAAAAAATCAAAGAACACAAAGTTGAGAAGAGAGTAGAAGAGTAGCACATTACATACCACGTTTGTGAATGCCTTAAGTTATATTTACTCAGGGATTAATGCTTACTCTTACAGGATTGTGCTGTCAGACATTCTAATTCCAGGTAGTTTTAACTTGACTCCAGAAAATACTGTATGAACAAAATGCAGATGGACATTTTCAGAGTTCCTCGAGAGAACAATTAAAAGATCAGTTGTTCAAACACTACTGCTATGCCCAGACAAAACCAAGACCTCATGTAAGTGACAAGGGCATTTAAAGAATGTTTATTTTTCTAGATTCTGTTGCATGCTTGACCTGTTGTCAGATTTTTCTTATAGATTGACGTTTCACTTAGAGTAGAAAACAAATTTCACTAGACAGTTGCCATATATGTTTGGTGACAGACAAATAAAATAAAACATAGTTCTATTGTGTTGTTGATTGTAGCACTAAGGTACTGTGGAAACAGATGTGCAAGTAGATGTGTGTTGTTTTTTATAAGCATAGCCAGTGTGAACTTTAAGATAATAGCATTTGTTCCCTTATTCTTAGATGATATCTGGTTGAGCACAAACCAAACTGAATGTGAGACAAATAAACAAAATAAAAGCCCTAGACACAACATTTCAAGTTCTGTTTTACTTGCATTTTACTATATCCTGATTTTGTTTATTCTGCTAACAACTACGTTTGTAATTTGAAAACCTTGTGTATGTTTTTCATGTTTAGAAACTGAAAGGCAGCTTCTGGGTATAGTTATTTATAGAAAATACAGTAATTTTGGCTTTTACAGGTGAGTAAAAAGTGAATTGCTTTTGTGGAGTCCTTAAAAAATCTCTCCCTCATCACTTAGAGTGTACTGTACAAGAAGTTGGGATCGAAGAAAAACGAAGAATGCAGCTATTTATATGAAGTGAACACACATACATACAACCTTTACAGCAATATTTTCTTATACATCTGTTGCTTGGCACCCATGGAAACAGTTGGAAGTCTTACGACTGACTTGAGCTGATTGCAAGCTTTGCCAGTATATGATTGATCAAACTTTTATGAGCCACTTAACTATTTTAATAACAAAAAATGACCTCGAAGTACACCACTTCCTAGAAGATCCTCTGTTAACCAGATGCATGGATCTGGTACAATCTGAGGGATCAAAATAGGGCTTCCCCCAAGAAAGGCTGCCAGGTTGCTTTGCACATCCCCCTCTCTCTGCAAGCGCCAACTTGTGACCTCAGACTAACTCAATTTT
This sequence comes from Aulonocara stuartgranti, assembly GCF_965226115.1. Lineage (NCBI taxonomy): Eukaryota > Metazoa > Chordata > Actinopteri > Cichliformes > Cichlidae > Aulonocara > Aulonocara stuartgranti. The sequence continues at coordinate 23,491,376 of NC_138941.1, read as the reverse complement.
TACAGCAGCATTTGTGTACACAGCTTATGCTGATATGAGCATGGTTCTTTTGATTCTTAATCCCCATAAATGTGAAGAAGGTGAGGTCAGTTTCAGTTTATGATACTGGCTCATTCACAGTCATTTATGTCTACAGGCAGATTGTACCCATGGGAACAGAATTTACCTGGCTAAGCTCAAATTGATTTCTCACCATAAAACGCAGGTGATGGCATCTCGAGTATCTCGAGCTACAGCTGAGAGTATAGAAAATCAGATTCTTATTTTCTCTGCAAAATTTCCCCTCCTGTGGGCCATGGGAACACTTAAACCCTGGATTCTCTTGGAATTCACATTTGCTTTCACTTATGGGCATTAGCATCCCGCTTATGGGAAAAAGAGCTGTAACTAAGCTATAAGGCAACACATCAAGCTGCTATCTCACTTTAAAAATGCCCATCAGTGCTCATTGGGAATGATAGGAGAAAATAAACCTTATGGATGGCAAAACCACAAGGCTTTGATCTGGCTGGAGTGTGGCAGGCAATTTTGCCTTATTGTGATGGTTTCCTTTCAGTCATGGCACTGTGTGAAACACATGGTTTAGGTTCTCGTATGCTTGATTGAGGTTCAAATTAGCTGAATTATGTGTAGCCAACTGGAGCTAGCTGACCACACGGCTGCCAAGAGCTACATGTGAAATACTATGATGCAGCCAGGCTTACATTCCCAAAGACATGAAATGAATGAATGTAATGAAAAAGAAGACAGATATCAAGCAGCTGTTAACCAAAAGAATCAGGATTAACACAAAATTTATGAACAATCTTGTTACCACTGCCCCATGTTTTCACTTAGACACCCAAATAACTCTGGAAAAAAAAGAGTAGCTAAAGAATGTGGTTTTAGAGGTTGCTAAAAATAAAGCAAAGAGTTACTGTGCTTGTCTTACATGAGGATAAACCAGTAATATCATCTGGAGGCTAAATGAAGTAATTTGTGTACACAGGTTTTATTCTAACTGCTTTTTTTGCCAGGTGATCATTTTACAGCTGTTATTTTGTTCAGCCTCCTTGTGGAAGACATTCTTCAGTCCAGCTATTTATTATTTATGATTCATTTATTTTGATAGTCCACCACCAAACTATGCCATATAAAGCTGTTTTATTATTTAGTTGGCTCTGCTTTGTTCATCAGGGCCTTGTTTTCAAACGTTTCAGAAAAAACTATAACATTAAAGGAATCTACATGGAAATGGGTTGCCATCTTTATTTTATTTGGAGTGTGGTCTTATGTTCAGGTTCAAGGTTTCAAGGTTCTTTATTTGTCACATGCATAGTTATACAAGTATAACACACAGTGAAATGTAGCGACACACAGTGAAATGTAGTGAAATGAAATGTAAATTAAATATGAGCCACGCACACCCACACCCATGCAGAATACTTGCCATTAATTACAGCTGAGCTCACCTGTGCATACCTGTTTGAAAATATTCCTGTTCTTGTTGCCACAAAGACTTTCTTTAGAGTTTAAGTCTGAGTTCGCCAGAATTAATCTGAACAAATTTTAGCTATAGGATCACATGAGGTCTGAACATGGTTACTCCAAATAGAAAAGGGATTCTGAAATCAGACTGGATTACATTCTACAGTCTGGGTTTTGCTTCTAATTAAAGCTTCATGATGTGTTGTTCACTGTGAATTGCATTTGGTTTTTATCTCCATTTTACTGTGCCCCAGCTTTTTTTGAAAAAGGAGTTGTAATCAGTGCATCTCCAGCTGATTTCAACATTATGACAGACTGATCATAATATTAAATATTATCAGAGATGAATCAGTTTCTTTTTCATGGCAATCCATCTGTAATGAGTTCAGTGCAATGAACAAATTTTTACAGGGTAATTCACCAACTTTAGGTAAGGATTGTTAACTTTATGTGACCGTGTTAGCGGCCCTACTTCTGTTACTGTTATGTGATGTTAAAGGGTTTTCATTTCATATTTTATGTTATACAAGTTTTGTGGACGAATATAAAAAAAAATCTAAAAAAGACTGTTGCAGAAACCTGAAGAGAGAGGTTTAAGACTGCTGAAGGACCTGCAAATAAGGACACTGAGCAGTTGAGTGAATTGCTGACAGGAATAATAGAGAACCAACAACCTTTGGCGAACATATCCTATAATGGCCATCTAGACAGTTAATAATAATAATAATAATGGATTGGATTTATATAGCGCTTTTCAAGGCACCCAAAGCGCTTTACAATACCACTATTCATTCACTCTCACATTCATACACTGGTGGAGGCAGCTACGGTTGTAGCCACAGCTGCCCTGGGGCAGACTGACAGAAGCGAGGCTGCCATATCGCGCCATCGGCCCCTCTGGCCAACACCAGTAGGCAAGTAGGGTAAAGTGTCTTGCCCAGGGACACAACGACCAGGACAGAGAGCCAGTTCAGATGAGGGATCAAGCACACCTGATTTGAGTATATTAGTGCATTGATTTAGCTATTCTCTCATTTCAGATTATTGTTTTTCATCAACAGGTGTCTCGTTTAATGTGTTCATTTGATCATATGAACTGTTCTTGTGTGTAGGTGGAAGTGAAATGGACAGAACTGCAGAGTTGCAAGGCATAGCTTCCTCAGAAGCTATGATGTGTGCCAGCACTGCTCGAACAGAAGACTTACGATGAATGAAAAGCTGGCTATTGAATTTCATTAACACAAGTTGAAGTATCTAAAGGAGGAGCATGAAATGAAAAAGAAGATACTCCAAGTAGAATTAGAAATGAAAATGTGAGATGCATCAGTCTCAATATACCAGCAATGAATAAAAAAAATACAGAGTAGAATGCAGTAATTTGACCATGACATGTTCAAGTCCTTGTCTGTGGTTTGTTGGAATTGAAGGCATCTTCTCGGCATGAATCAAAGTATATTCCAAAGGCACTGAAAATGACTCTTTCAAACACCAAACATGCACTCTACTAGACCCCTTGTGCATATATAAGCTTGGATATAGCACCTTTGATTAGGAGTAAGTGGGTACAAGCATTGTGTAAACAAAAATTTCCTTCCTTGTACTCATTTATACCTTGACTGAGGAAGCAGATTTATGTTAGTCTCAATTAACGCTTCTAATTATTCACAAAATGAAGAAGTGTTTTTCTTTAGTCGAGAAAGTTTGCTTATAACCCATTGCAAGTGCATGTATACATGCGTTTCTCACCATTATAATGGCGAGAAACGCATTGACTCGGTGACATCAGTTGTTTTTGTTCAATTTAATAAAGATAAATACTATAGAATTCAGAAAGTTTAAAAAACTATTTTTATTTGAAATTCAAAAACGATTATTTGTTAAAAAAAAAATTAACTTGACACATACAATAGGTGGATGGACCTTGATGCGTCACGGCAGACAACACCGACAACCCAGGTTACAAAATACTTACGGGGATGATCCTCACCACAACATCACCTGGCTGCAATCCACTCTACCAAATTGGCAGACTCACTGCAATAGATACATTCAACTTCAACTGTTTTTTCCTCAAAGCTAATGTCACTGGTACTCTGAACTTGATTTGAAAGAAAGTCTGAAATAATATAAATTACTTTTGATTTAACTTTGAAATTTTTGATTGATTTTAATTTTTATTCATAGTAACCTGAGATTCAAACCCACATCTTTTCTTCATCACTATTCTAACATTCTGTGTTGCTATGCCTATGATGCTCTTCAACTCAAACGCTGACATCTTCATAATCCTGTCCTTGATATTGTCTTATAACTATATTTTTCTATCCATTTTCTTTTTAAGTAGACCCTACTACTAATACTTCTCAAAAGACTGGAGCTCAATGGACTAGCCAAAGACCTTACCCTAAGATATAAAACTCTGTATTCATACACTTTTTCAATGGGATTCTATTAACTTTTCCTGAAATAAAGCTTTGACAGCAGTGGTTATAAATATGTCATCTTGCTATGTCCTCTTCTGCTGCTAAGCCTAAATGACACCTGACTGCCATCAGCAGTTTATAATAATTACCTGATCCAATGGGAAATGTGTAAACATGAGAAACACTACATTGTATTTTCTTTTGTTGAACTTTGGCATGGTTACACATCTCAGGATGTGACAAAAGACCTCAGTGTTAACAGTCTACCACAATAGGAAAACAACCAACTTTCCTGTTTACTAAGCTCTGATCTTTAGGATTAGGATTCAACTTTATTGTCATTACACATGTATAAATACAGGGTAACGAAATACAATTTGCATCTAATCAGAAGTGCAAGAGAACTAAGTGCAATAGGAGCAGATTATATACAGATAGGGGTAGTATAAAAGCCATCTACACTATATTTGGATTAGGCTGAAACAGAAGTAGATTTTGTCTCTGCATAAGTTTGAGGGCCATGGGAATTCGTGAAACAGATCTTACAAGCAGACAAAAGAGAGAAAAATCCTTTGTAATATTTCCACAAAATCTTTATTTTAGATTCATGAAAGTAAAAAAAAAATGGAGAAAAATAAACCTTGATAGTTTTGTAAAAAATATTTTATGTAATTTTATGATAGGAAAACAAATTTAAATCAAGAAAAACCACCCATGTGTGTCCTGCAGGCCTCATCTACCCCTCCAGCATGTAAACAGTGTTGATAAAAAGCTGCTGTGTCATTAGCTTTTCTATCAACTCATGTGCCAGTATTTCTGAATTTAGACCTCAAACATTGCTCTTATGATAGAATAAATTAGAAAACCTAGAAGTATAGATGAGGTGACTCATAGTAAACTATTTTTCAACTTATTTTCAAGCTTTCAGGACACCTCAGGAATAGGGATGGGTATCGTTTAGGTTTTATCCAATACCAGTACCAAACTGATAGTTTTGAAACGGTGCCGGTGCTTAAACGTTGCTCAAACCGGTGCTTAAAGAATGAAGAACACAAACTTCTCATGTTCAGCTGTTTTTTTGTAAAAAGATAACAATGTTAGCCTTTTCTGCAGCTATAGGGGATTTATGCTATCACTCTTGGCTGGAACCAGTGCTTAATCAATGGGGGGAAAAAAACACCAACTTTGTCCAAAAACCTCTCATGTTTAACTGTTTTCCACTTTTTCTTTGGTCATTTTAGCCTTTTTGGCCAGGGTGAAGGGAGTATCTGCCATCAAACAAGAAGACAGCCTCATGTAACTACGACGGTGTTTTCTAGTTCACCTTACATGCATTAATGTAATAACGTGGTTAGCCTACTCAACGTAAATTACACACGAACAACAATAAGCTACTCACGCAGAGAAGAACGGCTGCTGCTGCATCATCATCCTCATCATTTCTGCTACACTGGCAGGGCTAGGGGCCAGGACTCTACTCTTCGGGTTCTTGGGGGATGTTGCTAACTCCGGGACCGATAACAGACACCACACCCGCAGTAGATGTGCACGGTGTGAGGTCTTGCAGCAAGCTATCAAATACGGTGCATTTCTCTGCTTTTAAAAAAACGCTATGCGTTGCCAGGTGTTTCATCAGATTCGAGGTGTTACCTCCTTTGCACAGTATCACCTTAAAGCACTTGTTGCAGGCTGCTGAGTTTGCATCTTTTGCTGTGAAGTACAGCCAGACTTTGACCGCTTCGCCTTGGGCGTTTTTAATCTGTAGCTCTGCTCTAAAAGAACATACGTACCTGGGCTCGCCTACTATCCTCGGAAACGTAAAATGATTGGCTAGAATCTAAAGTGTATGACATCTCAGGAAAAGAAAGCACCGAAATAAAGCACCGAAATGTGCGCTGCTTTTCGGTCTGGTTATTACCGTTTATGTGATACGGGTACCCATCCCTACTCAGGAATGACGAGATCTCTTTGGTGGATATAATAAATCATACCACGTGACACGAAACAAACTGTAAACAAAACATAAGTCAGTACAAAATGCATTTTTATAGACGAACATTAGCAAAAACAAAACAAAACCCTAAAAATTAACTGGGTAAATTTGACCATCCCCCAACAATTACACTTGTGTTAGTCTGCAAGGCCTATTTGCACAACCACTTGACCACTTAATCATTGTGGTTAAGTTAGTTTGCTCCTCTGTCTCTCCATTTTCAGTTTTGTGTTTTGTTCTCCTCTAACTTCTGTGAGATCTCTGTGGTTCAACAGCCAAAGTCTCTTTAGTGCAAATAGGCTGTCAGCTACTGCCACCTCAAAACAGAGAGGAGAGGCCAGAAGAAGATCATTTTCATGCTGGATGTGAAGCTGTGTTTAATTTGGTGCCTGGAACCGGTCTGAAAAGAGCAGAGAAAAACAAAGATTGTGGTATAACTGATGATCTTTAAATTAATTTTTATTAGTATTTAAATAAAAATAAAAACCTTTACTCCGTGCATTACTGTACTAACTGCCACTCTAAAATCGTGTACTGCTCAGTCTGCACTGCTGCTCAATCCTGCCACTTTATCCCATTTGTAATACCACCCCACCCACACCCAAATACATGTCAGCAGTCACATTTCTATTTAAGATTTCTTTATCTTCTACTTGATCCATTCTCAATCATCCAGGAAAGTAAATCTCCAAAAGTTGATTCTGTTCATCTGGACGTAGCGTTTTGTGGGAGAAACGTTTCGTCATCATCCAAGTGACTTCTTCAGTCTCAGCTGACTGCAGGTTTCCCCAAACCTTATAAACAGTACATTTGCATAATGACTGAAACCAGCTCACTGAAGGGACAATGGGCTGGGAGGTCAGTTCCTTAATCTTAATCATGCAGATTCTCATGACCATTGATCAACAACCACTGACCAAAACCCACTGATCAATGGCCATGAGTACCATTTACAGAGAGTTGGGGAATGGCTGCCATCACAGCATGTAAGATGGTGACAGATGTACCCTTAGGCCCCCTCCTGGATTCAGAGATGGTCTTTCCCTTTTCACGTAAATGCCCTCCTTGACTCCGCCCTCAAACCAGCGTTCCTCCCTGTCCAGGATGTTACATACTCATCATTGAAAGAGTGTCCACTGGCCTGTAGGTGTAAATAGACTGCAGAGTCCTGGCCTGACGAGGTGGCTCTTCTGTGTTTTACCCAGAGGTTGTTTGGTTTCCCCGATGTATAAATCCTGGCAATCCTCCTGCACTTAACAAGTGTACGCAAGTGTAAAACTAAGTGTATGCTGTTAAGCGGCCATTTACGTGAAAAGGGAAAGACCATCTCTGAATCGAGAGAGAGACTTTTTTTGACATTCAGTCTTTCCAATAAAATAAAACTGGATACAAATTAGAGACTGAGCCACTGATTGTAAGTTTGCTCACTTATAAGTGGCCTGTATATACAGAAATGAACAAATAATTATTTTCCCCACTGTACGTGACTCTGCAGAATCATTGTGTTAACCCACCTGATAGCTCTCAAAGGTGGGATGGCAGAGACTTTGCCCACAGGTTTCGGTCCTGCTGCTGAGGGCATCATGACCAGTAGGCCTGGAGGGGCTTTGGAGAGTGAGGTCGGGACTGGACTCACTTGGGGGGAGACTGCTCTGGTAGGGCTCAAGGGGAGAGGCCTCTGAGGAGGGAATTTGGGTGTGGGCTGCAGCTCAGACACCAACTAAAAGAAAGATATTAGCTTTATGTACATTACTGAACAGTGACATGCAAAATGTTTTTGGAGGTTGGTAGCTTATATCCACTTATAAATCAAAAAAATTACTGACTAAAGGTAAACATTATATAAAGTATATTTTTGTTCTTCTAATATGCTTTAATGCAGCACTATTAGCTCTTGCACTTAAAACAGCACTAAGATCTTCTCTCTCTCATATACATACATATGTATGACCATCGAGCTCCCAGGCCTCAGGTAGAGGACCCAAGCTTGAAGGACAGACCGCCCGCAGGAGCGAGAGGGGAATTTTTACTTTATGTGGGTTACAGTTGCTTCAATATAGTAAAACAGTAACAGACTAAACTATTTAACAATATAATACAATATGTTACAGCTTTACAAATTTAAGAAATAGCACAACATATACAAATCACTCAATAATAAGGAATCAAGAATTGACGGAGGTGATTATAAATAAATATTCAAGAATGTTTACAAGAATATTACTGAGCAGAAAAGAGCGTGTGCAATAAAGGGTGTAACGATGTAATGATTTCCTGTTTCGTTCAGTGGTGCTTTTTTGGAATCTCAGTGTCCCACTGAATGTGCTCCTGTGACTAGCCGGCGCGTCGTGGAGTGGGTGGGAGGTATTATCAGATTTCAAACATATTAAAGTCGCAAGCAACAACATGGATGCCCTCTGGGTGCTCTCTCTGCTAAACAATGGTAATTATTGCTACTGTTAGCTTCCGAGGTCGAGAAAAAGGCCTGTACTGAATAGACAAAGCGTTTAAGTCCAGTGAGCAGTAAGGGTCTACAATTTTACTGTTAATACACCAGTCATGAAGCACAGAGCCCACCGCTCCTTCCATTGCCGGAGTTTTTATTGAGATTGCAGATACATGCGGTAGAAATTAGCTCTCTCCAAAGGTTGATTAGACACTCCCTTAGAGAGAGGGTGAAGAATTCAGTCATTTGAGAAGGTTACAGAAAACAGCTGCTGCTCCTCCATATCAAAGGAGGCAATTGAGGTGATTTGGGCATCTGTCTAGGATACCTTCCCTTGTCTAGGTAATTTTGCATTTTTGCTTGTCTAAAGCTCCTGTCCTCTGTAGACTATTTTGAGTTTATATGCCCTGACTTTTTCCTTACACTCTATAAAGGGCCTTACCAGGGGAGATCGTGCTGGAGTAAGGGGTAGAGGTTTCTGTGGCGGGCTCAGTCTCTGAGGTGTTGATGGGGATTTGGGTGGTGCTACTGGATGCTTGCCAGTTGGAAGAGTCCGTGGACCACCCTTGGCAAATGAGGCAGGTCTCAGAGGTCGCACTATGTTGACTGGGTGGGTGCCATTTGGGCCTGGTCTAAGAGATGGGACCTCTTTGCTGGTGTGAGAAATCTACAATTACAAGAAATTCAGTTAAATCCCATATATATATATATATATATATATATATATATATATATATATATATATATATAGCACCAAATCACAACAACAGTCACTTCAAGGCATTTATGTTAACAAATGTTAACAAACCTAACAGAAAAACAGCTTCAAATCATTTCACAGAGAGAAGAACTCATATGGGCATTCATTTCCTACTTTGGTCATGAAGAGAAAGAATGCATACTTTACCAATAGGAGAATCTTATTCATAAAACAACAGTGAGATAATAGACTTCACATTAATTCATGACATTTTTTGGTTCTTTGCTTTTTCTTTAGACCTACAGTTATAAATAAAACTATTAAGAGATTAACTAGGATCTGTGAAAACACTTTTATGCAAAATAAGTCAACACAGAGACGTTTTTGCTTGTTTGATGATGATAAGTGATCGATGTAAATTCCATTTCAAAGCCAGCAGAGGTTAGAGAATGAGCTTGTATGTGTGTACCAATGGGCCCCTGGACATGTTTCTGTCAGAGGCATTTGCTACATAATGAGATATCATCAAGTAAAGCGTGCAGATTAAATTCATGACTTTCATGATAATGGTAATATTAATTCTTTTTTTCTTTTTTTTTTACAATATTTTTATTGGTTTTGCAACAGCATACAAAGATTTGTTTTCACAGTAATATGCCGCAGTAGTAAGAACACTTTTACCCCCTCACCTCCCATCCCTGCTCTCTCCCAAACCTACATCAAATAAAAACACATGAAGTATACATACATTAGTACAATATGTGGCATTTATACAATTGAAGGAAACAAAAAGAAGGAAAAAAACAAAAAACAAAATAGAAATAGCTAGCACAAACAAAACAATTTTCACCTCATCGACACTCCTGCAGGAGTTGTCTGATATTTGCTTCTTTTATAAAGTTTTTAAATGGCTTCCAAATATCATCAAAATATGTTAACTTGTATTTAAGAAAATATGTTATCCTTTCAATTGCCATACATTGTGCCAAAGAATTTATCCAAGCACCAATAGCAGGAGGATCTGATTTTTTCCAGTTTAATGCAATTATACGTTTTGCCTGTAATGTACAATAATCCATAAACTTAATTTGATGGGCTCTTAGTTTAAGATTTTTAGGATACATATGTAGTAGCAACATTTCTGCATCTAAAGCATTCTTTGTAGTTAAAATTTGGTTTATTTTGGTTATCACTTCCTGCCAAAATGCGCGGACAATTCTGCATTCCCATATACAGTGGAAAGCATGTATTTGGAATTTTGTTGTTATATTTATTCAATTTCACCAGTGTTACATATGTCTGCATGATCCAGTTGTTTTGTAATAGCTTTAGGTTACTATTAACCGATTTTGTGATTTTAAGCAAATTGACTTCATGTCTCCTCAGAAATATTAATATTTAGATCATTTCTAACTGAGAAGCTGATGTTTCTGGAGAGGCAGAGACAATCCAGTTATAAAATGTTGAAATTAAGTCTTTGTTACAACATTTTTTCACCATTAACGCCTCTAAATTAGTTAACTGGGGAACATGCATGGAAGAAATGAAGCTTCTAATCTGTAAATACTTAAAGAAATGTTTTGTTGGAATTTGAAATTTTGAGACTAAATCCTCAAATGAAACCATTATTCCATCACAGAAAAGATCATTTTCCTGGTACAAATAAAGCATTTCCCCAAATAGGACTAAACTGAGAGAGATTGTTCTTAATATTCACCATTTCTTTTATTGTAAATCAAACTTCAATCATATTTCAGACTATAGGATTATTTGTTTCTTTCTTTAATTGTTTTGGCTGTGCAGAGTATAAGTACAAGTTTAATGGAATTTTAAGAGAATTTGCTTCCATCCCCACCCAAGAAGGGATATTTTGGGATGAAAAATAACACATTATTGTCCTTAGTTGAATAGCCAGATAGTACCAGTAAAAATTGGGGCATTTCAACCCCCCTGTATCGAAGGGAAGATACAACAAAGACAAGCGAATGCGGGGACGCTTCTTGTTCCAAATAAACTCTCTGATTAATCATGCTACTTTGGTAAACAATTCAGTCTGAAACATATACAAGAGTTTAGGTCAGGGGTCTGCAACCTTTTACACCCAGTTTCCATGCAAAAGAAAACACTGGGAGCCGCAAATACTTTTTAACATCTAAAATGAAGATAACACTTTATATATTGTTTTTTACCTTTATGCTTTGTGTGAACAACTAAGGTGTGCTGCTTATGAAATCCATGAAGTGCTACAGAGAAAATTACATTTTATTTATGTAATTAACACATTTTGAACTCTTAAAGAAATATAACAAAAGAAAAAAGACACCCAGCTGAACTAAAATGATCCGTGTAGCAAACAAAAACTGTTGTGAGCCGCCACCCTTATATTGCCTTTGGGCTGTTGGAGCCTTGAGCTGACTTTTAAAAAATAATTGGAAAAAAAAGACACTATGCTGCTAAAAAATGAAAAATAGATATTTGCAAAATTCTGCCTAAATATGTATTTTCCCTGGTTAATGTGTGCGGCGGGGCGTGGTCTGCGGCGCCGCTGCAGGGGAGGCGGACGCACCTGAGCGACACAACGGCAATCACGCCTTGCTGCCTTTACGTCTGCGCTATCTGTGCTGTTGTGTTGTTGGTGGTGTATGTCAGCTGTGAGCTGAAAAGCTACAGCCGGCTGCATGCGTACAGCAACCGTGTGTGAAAAGTGGTCAGTATAGAGATGCTGAAAAGCGTGTTCATGCAAACATCGTCGGGTCTGCTGTGATATGTTTACAATGGGACTTCTGCTCCTGATCCTCTGCAGACAGCGTCTGCAAATGTACGAAGTCAGTTTACGCAGGACTGTAAGCTGTCATCTGTCAGGCGTGAACGGTGTTTGTCTTTAACATAGTTCACGGTGGAGAACAGCTGCTGACATAATGTGGATCCGAAGATCCATAATTGGCCTCTCTGTGGTTGAAAGTCTCGATAAATGCACGGCGTTTCTGCGGGTATACCGGCTTCCATGAGTGTGACTAATTTTGAGCTATGAAAAAATAATAGAATATAATTTTATGTTTATATTTCAATATCACAATAATCTTCCAATTTAGAACTACAAGTTAAAAAGAACTAACATAAAGAAAATACACTTCAGCTAAATACTTCTAACTTATTTTCCCAAACCACGCGGAGCCGCAGTATAAGGACTAAAGAGCCGCAGGTTGCCGACACCTGGTTTAGGTAATACATTCATTTTAAGAACACTTATCCTTCCAATAATAGATAATGGTAAACTTATACAACGCTCCAGATAGTTGGAAACTTTCTGTAGAATTGTATTATAGTTAAGTAGGGCCACATCTTTTAGTGAAGGAACTATTTTAATGCCTAGATAAGTGAATTCAGAATTAACAGTAAAGCCAGTTATATTCTGACTTACGTTTTGACTATATTCTTGTTTAAGTACCATTAATGATGATTTTGTTACATTTATTTTCTACCCTGAGAAGGCCCCAAACCGGTCTATTAAATCCTTTACTGCAGGCACAGAAAATTTTAGTTGCTTTAAAAATAATATGACATCATCATCAAATAAAGCGATTCTATGCTCCTTTCTACCAATCGTAACACCTTGTATTTGTCCACTGGTTCTAACACCTATTCCCAAAGGTTCAATAGCTAAAAGGAATAAAAGTGGAGATAATGGTGAACCCTGCAGACACCCTCTTTTAATCTCAAATGGTTCCGAAATTATCTCATTAGTCATAACCTGAGGAACAGAATGACAGTGCAGTAGTTTGATCCAATGCAAAAATGATTTACCAAACCCAAATCTAACAATGACATCAAAGAGATATGGCTGTTCGATTCGATCAAAATCCTTCTCCGCTTTGAGCGAGGGAATGGCTGTATCTTCCTGTTCACTTTGATTATGAAGAATGTTGAGGACTCGTCTTACATTATGAAAACCCTGCTTATATTTAACAAATCCATTTTGATCATCTCCTATAATAACTGGAAAAACATTTTCTAATCTTTTGGAGAGAATTTTACAGAGAATTTTATTATTACTAAGCTTATAGGACGCATATTTTCACATGTCAACATTTTCTCTGCCTTCCACGATCTCTGTAACTTAAGCACTTAATTATGAAAGTTCTCGATCGGTTTGCAATAGAACTTTGACTTGTGGTTATCCTTTGTGCTCTCTCAAGGACAGGGGGGGGGGGGGGGGGGGGGGTTAAAAATGTCCGCTATAAACTTCTCCATGAAAGTACACGCATCTGTACCTTCTTCTTTCTCAGGTAATATTAATTCTATGTATTATTGGGAAAACAAGCCAAAAATAGTTTTATTTGGCGATTTTGATTGTATTAACATTGTCTGTACTTTGATGTGCCCTGAATAGCAAAGCACAGAAAAACCAAAGTTGAACTTTTTTTCTCAAAATCTTAGACTTATATTCTCAATTGATATTTTTATTTCTGTCTACTGCCACTTGTTAATTCGTAGTCCTAGAAACACTCTGGAAACATAAATCCAATAATCTTAAATTAAAATTTGGATCACTAAATGATATCTACCATTCTGCTGCAAAATTTGTCCCATGATTCAGGAGGTTTTTTAATCTTATAATTTACTAGCTGCTTTTTTTTTGCATATTATTTTTATTTATATATTGTTTTATGCACTCACTGGTGCCCTATATGTAATTGATATTTGGCTTATGACTCTTTGGTTTAATTTATACACTCCATGCTAATGTTTTTAGCCTTTCAGAGGTAAAAACTCCTTTTGTTTTTAGTCACTACTGGTATTATTGGAAAGAAATTGAAAAGTTTGCAACATTAAAAAAAATGTAGTCATTTTAGTAACAAACCAAACACACGTTTGAAAAATAATTATTTTCATTTTTATTTTCTTGCTTCTTTTTCATTAAAGCAGTCCTTTTTGAAATGTTCTTTGTAGCTCCATCTCTTTCGGTGATGAATAATGCCACTGTCCTCTTTATCTACTCACCTTTGACGTTCTTCTTCACATCTCTCATGTAATTTTATCATTTCACCATTTTAAAGTATTTTTTTGTATACATTTTTGTGTTAGTATTTCCTAAGAGAAATTAAAGCTAGATAAAAGCAACATAAAACATAAAAAAATGAAATCCATGCAGTGGAAGCTTTCATCATCAATCTTCTACTCACTCTGTATCAGTAAGGGAGTCTCCTTCTCCACTTTCCTATTTGAAACTCTTATACCACCTCATTCTCAAGTTACCACATTCACAAACTTGGGTGTTCATGCCGCCTGTTCATCCACCAACCTGACAGGGTGATGCCAAAACTCCATCGGCCATTTATGGCTGAGGGGTAAAAACTCTGAGATACCAATTTGTTATGTGTGCAGTACATGTGTGCATTTTGTATCTTATAAGTCAGATATTAAAATGTTAACTTCAGGCTGATATTAAGACATAGGATGCTTAAACAATAATTTGACAAACTGAATATTTAATTCAATATGAAGGTTAACCTCATGGACACTCAGTTATTCATTCACAGAAAAACAGTCATCACCCTACTCCCATTTCCTCCTTCCCTTTCTTTTGCTTTATTTTGTAACACACTAGAAACACACATATCACTCACCCCCTTGTGGCCATTAACTGTGTTGATTGGTCCTACAACTTTCAGGTGAAAGGCAGGATTAAGATGGCCATTCTTTCGCTTATCTGCTGATCCCTCCATCCTGAGCACAGAAAGACAAAAAAATAAACAAGAGCCTGTTGCATGGAAGATGTACAGCTTCATCACTTCGCTCATTCTGACATTCTGGTTTTATGGCCCAAATTGAGAGATAAGAAAACTAGAACGGAACATGAAGCTTCTTATCCAGCTGATGTTAGTGGAAATGAAATTAAACAAATGCTTCCATCCAGTGATTAGACAAGTCTAACTGAGTGAGATGGTTCTTTGACTAAGCTACCATCTTAGAAATAATTTGTTCTAACCAGTCTATGGAATTTCTGTTTGTGTTTGTGTTTGTGATACCTTTACTGTTTGTACTGAGAAACAAAAAGAGAGAAAAAAAACCTCATTCTTAAAAATGCCCCATGCTGTATCACACTGACAACCTTCAGCTTACAAGTGAGACATTAGCGATTGATAAGTACGCCAATGGAGGGGGCAGCACTATGGTCTGTTACAAAGACAGAGGCGAACCAATCAACAAATCATATTAAAATGGTTTACTGGCACCATTTTGCCTCTCATTCTGTACAAGTCATTGACCCTGGATCAGCAAAACAGCCCAGACCATCACACTTCCTCCTCCATGTTTGACAGTTGATGCCACACACTGTGGAATCACCCTACTCGACGGTGTACAAAGATCCTGTATGATGAATCGAAGACTACAAATTTTGATTCATTAGCCCATTATACTCTGGTCTTCAGTAGTCTAATTGCAGTGTTTCATGGCTGAGGCAAGCCTCTTTGTCTTATTCTGACGCCTTAGCAATGGCTTTCTTGCCGCAACTCGTCCTGTGAAACCTACAGCTTGAAGACCACTGTTAAAGTGTACTTGAAGCTGTTTTCCTGTGAGCAACCTATTACGCAAGCTGTTAACTCTCAGAAACTTGTCCTCTGATTCATTTGTGGTTTTGGGTCTGCAGATCTCTTCCTGTCAGTTTGCTTCTGAGTGCCTTTTGATGGTGAAAGAAACCACAGTGTGTTCCAACACTACTTTTATGCAGACAGAGGGGGTTGGAAGTAATCCAGAAAAGTTGCGAACACCTGTAGGAATTAGTAGTACCAGCTTTTAACGCTCAATCAACCTCCACTGCTGCAGAACTGCTTTAAATTGTTAACCCGTTTTGTGTTCCCTGAAAAAAGGCATTTTTCTGTCATTCTAAAATGTACATTATTTTTCAGTTTTGAGCATCATAATACATCAGTGCATATTATATAGTTTTACTTGCTAGACCCCAAAATGAAAATGCTACTTTTTTAAATTCTAGGCTTTCCTCTTTTTGTTGTATCAAGAAAATGTAGTGTTAAGAAACAGACAAACAGTGAAAGACAGACAGTACTTCTTGCATGTGTTCTTTTTTCTTTGGGAAAGCCACTTATGGTAATAAGACGTCTTGATCCTGTGGCAGTAGAAGACCAGCAGCACTGCAGGTAAAACCACCAAGAAGGCAAACAACAGTCCAGCCACCAGCCCCACCTGACCTGTTGACATACACAAACACATATATACATACACACTAATGTGTTTACTAGTATATTTATATGGCAATTGAAACACTTTAATTTAGATCAGCAAGTATCAAGGAAAAAGGGCCATCCATGTCAAAATTTTCTGTTTACTTCTAGTGATCGAACATTCTGAGCCTGTCAGCGAGTCAGAGGGAAAAACAATGTTAACTATAAAGTTATGTTTTGTTTATTTTCAGAGTGAGTATTAAGCTGTAGCAGGCAGCGGGTAAAGCCCAGGCTTGTGAAAGAGGAGAAAAAGGAGGAGGAATAGAAAAAAGAAATGGACATGACAGAGAAAGAGAAAGGGAGAGAGAGAGACTTTGACTTTTAACACAACTTTATTTACACCACATTAAAAAGAAAAACCACGAAAAAGTCAAACCTAACACAAAGTTGCTACTACATCATCAGCAACATCAATATGCACTAACCATTTACTAACCCCAACCAAACTCACACACACATACTTAAAAATGAAGGACAAATGTCCCATCTGCTCCTATCGAACACAAAACCTGTCCAATCCCCCACATAGTTGTAAAGGAGTCCCGATCTTTAGTCAGAGAGTTAAAATCATGCTGTACTGTCAGACGCAATGCCAACAATTTTTATCCCGTTTTCCTTCTCTCACCCCAACCAGTCGCAGCAGATGGCCCTGCCCCTCCCTGAGCCTGGTTCTGCCAGAGGTTTCTTCCTGTTAAAAGCGAGTTTTTCCTTCCCACTGTCGCCAAAGTGCTTGCTCATAGGGGGTCATATGATTGTTGGGTATCTACTTTGCAATATAAAGCGCCTTGAGGCGACTTTTGTTGTGATTTGGTGCTGTATAAATAAAACTGAGTTGAAATTGAACAATCCCTTTAAACTATGCACAGCATCAGTCCAACCCTGACCTAACTTCTGGTTCTTCCTAGTCTTCTATATTGCCAGCTTGGATGTACCAAACAAAAAATTAATCCGAACCAGAGTCCGTCCTTTCTTCACTGAATACTTAGGACCAAAGACAAACAAGGGTACAGAGAATTTCTCCTGCAGAGATTCCACCCACTCCTGCAACAAAGAAAATAAACCCACTAGCCGCAGACAATCAGAATCAGAATCAGAATCAGAATACTTTATTGATCCCTGGGGGAAATTATTTTTTGTTACAGTGCTCCACTGTATGAACCACTAAGTGCTCCAGCGTCTCCCTTTGTGAACAGAAAGGACATCCCTCCCCAGTGCTTGGATCCAGGTGGGCTCTGTGTCTGTTTGTGGCTATTGCTCAATGTATAATCCTCCACTGGAGGTCAGCCATCCGTTTTTCAACAGGAGGCTTATATGGACCCTCCACCTGCAGGTAACACAGCTGTAATATAGCTGCTTCTTTCCACAAGAGCTGAAACTATCTAGCACTGATGTTCTCAGGGAGAGAAGTAGGCTCCCCTCAGGCTGCTCCTTAAAGACCATCAAGGAGAGAAAAACATATCCGCTGTCATCAGCCCATTGATCAGCTAGGACACAGTTTCCAGTAAACTCTCCCAGTGATGCCGACAGGGATTGCCAAGTTTCCTCCACAATCCTTCCCAGCACTCTGGAGGCCTGTGACACACCCAAGAGTTCCCATTGACATCCTTGTGAGATGGCCCAGTTTGATAATACCAGTCTCCACAAACTTGCTCCTTATAGTGGCAGTAGAAAACACAGTACTTGGAAAAAAGTCATTAAAAAACAGCGGCTCTTCAAAAAGCCACATCCCAGGTCTGGGGTCAGGAGTCTGTGCGAAAGTCATCACTCCCCAAGTAAAACCCAAGAGTTTTAATAGCCCTTTAACCCCATCAAAGATTCCCAGGGAGTCTAGTAATACATGCCAAACTCCACTGCCCCACTAAACACACCTCACTCTTCTCCCAATTAACCCTGGCTGAAGAAGCTTTTTCATATAAAACATTAACATCATCAGCGTATGCTGACACAATAACAGGAGGGCTCTGAGGCAGATCTGGCAAAGAGAAACCCCTCAGCTTGTTCCTCAACCTGCACAGAAAAGGCTAAATAGCAATGCTATAGAGCTGGCTGAGATAGCGCAACCCTGCCTAATCTCTCTCCTAACTGGCACAGGGCAACTCAACCCTCCTCCCACCTTCACAACACAGCAAGTGTCGCTATACCACAGCTTCACCCATGTCTGGAACCCCTGCCCAACAACAAAGGTCTTCTGGGTGGAAAAAAGAAAAGCATGGTCTACACGGTCAAAAGCCAACTCTAGTATAGTGTAGTTTACATATGTCAAATACATCTCTCATTAAAAATAAATTATCTATCATAGACCTATCTGGAATACAATAAGATTGATCCACACCAGTCAACAGTTAAATGACCAGTCTATCTGATAGGACCTTGGAAAGTATCTTATAATCTGTACCAGGGCCACTCGTCTCCAGTTTTTAAGAAGGGTTCAATCTCCCTTTTTTGGTATGAGAGAAATAACTGCATGCCTACAGGAAGCTGGAAGTTTCCCTTCTTTAAAACATTCCTTAAACACTTCTAGAAGGTCCAGACCCAGAAGACTCCAGAAGTGCTTAAAAAAGTCTGACGGGAAACCATCTATTCCTGGAGCTTTGCCTGAAGCCATCTGAGATACGGCAGCAGACGGCTCATTCAAAGTTATATCCATGCTTAAGATGTCCCGATCCTCTGGACCGAGTTGAGGAAGCCCCTGCAGAAGTTCTGAAGCAGAGTCTACATCGCTGCTATCTGCCCTGAACAAGTCTGTGTAAAAGTCCACCGCATGCCTTCTCATCTCAGCTGGATCTGTGATCACATTTTCATTCGAAAGACGAAGACACACCATTTGTTTTCTCTGGGCTACAGACTTCCCCAAATTAAAGAAAAGGTTGAGGCGTCCATGTCCTGGAGTCTGGTGAAGCATGCTCGAACCAAAGCTCCTTTAGCTCTCTCATATTGAAAATGATCAAGCTCTTGTCTTTTAGAATTTAAACAGTCATTACATTACAACAGTCATTATTCTGCTGATCTAACTGTGAACCAGAGACATTCTTTTTATGTTTTATCTCTTCTTTAACTCCTGCAGAGTTCTCTTGATATTGGCTGTCAAATTAAAACCATATTGCTGCTGCAAAACACACAAATCTGGGCCTTTCCTACTTCCCACTATTGAGTAAGGGAATTAAAATCACCAGAATCATCAGAAGACGACTGAAGATGCAGGTCCTCCCCAGTCCCATCCAAAGTAAAATCAAGACAACAATTCCAGTCCCCACCCAATACAACACAGTCCCCTTGATCAGCACCTCTTAATTTCTCTTTTAATGTTTAAAAACAAAACCTTACGCTCAGACCCTAAGTTTGGTGCATAGACATTAATCAAAGTAAAAATAAAAACGTCTATTTCAGCTCTGCGCTTTACTCCATGCTGAAAGTAATATTTGCATTTAGAGAAGGAGAAAATAAAATAGCAACACCTGTGCTAAAATTTGTCCCATGGCTAAAAAACTGCTACCCCACCACAGACCCGTCTACTTCATTTGTACTGTCAGTATGTGTTTCTTGAAGACTATATCTAGTCTCTTCTGCTTGATTACTTCTTATTTGCATCCCTGCACCCATTCACATTCAAGGAGGCTACCCTCAACCCCTGCACATAAGAGGAAGCCATCAAGAAAGGAAACAGCAAACAGAGATGAAACACCCAGTGTTGCAGGATCATGGCGATAATGCTTTTTACCATCCAGCACACCAAAAATGTTCAAATATATTGAAGGTGAAAAAACATTTTCTTTAAGGCATAGGTTTATGTTGTATACTCACTGCCATACTGAACCGGCCCACTGTCCACACTGCCACCAAGTCCTGGCTTCTCACAGAAGGGTGGTGCCCAGCCTTGATTACAGTGGCAGTTCCCATTGCTGTTACACACCTGAATATTATACACACAAAAGAAATGTCTTAAGTTGGTCTCTGACCCCTTTCTCTCCCTTTGTATACATGTCTGTGTGTGTGATTGTGTGCATGCTTGGATATTTGTGACTACCTGGAGGTGTATTAGTCAATGCATTAAGGCATTGTGTGCTTGTATTTATTTATATGCGCATTTATCTCAACACTATGAAATTTTCATACTGGAGAAAAAACTGCATATTGAATATTTTAAATATTCCTGACTTCAGCTAATTTCTAATATTTTCACTGACAGCGGGGAAGAAAGAGATTAAAGGAGACTCTATGCTTGCATTTTCTTGTTACTCATATTGTTTCAAATACTAATTCAATCCTGATATAATAGACTCTGTCAGGTGAGACAGGATCCACTTCGAAAAAGCTGCTGAGCAGTTCAAAACACAAACTAGGCTGTGCCAACTAGGGTTATTCTCATAACATATGTGTAAAACTGGGCATTGGAAAAACTTTGCCCTGGTCAAGACACACCAAGCTACAATCAAGCACGGGTACACAAATACCAGCTCCAGCCTCCATTCTCTGCCAGATTGTCTGCTAATCACTGGCAACTTGGCCTCCAAATGATTTTGTTTTTGACAAGTCTGGACTAAGCTACCTTGCAGTCACCTATTTGCCTGCCCTCTGGACTCAATTCACCTCTAGGCTCGCTAACAAAATCTATCAAACACCTTCATTATGCAACCATAACACACCAGACAGAACCTGTCCACTTGGACCTAGTCTCTGGCAATCACAGGGAATCTGTCACCTTTGTCACCTTTTCTGTTTCCAAGACTCCTTGGTTAGCAAGACATACTGACTGGTCAAAAGGGCGAGTGAAGAGCTGGAGTTTGTTTTGCCTGGCTCACTATTTAAAATCAGCTCTGCCCCCTGCTTTAAATAGTCCCCAGACAGAACCCGAGCCTAAGCCTGATTTATCCTCTGTGCCACTAGCACATCATGACTTACATGAGGTTTTTAATAAAGATAAAACATTATTTCTTCCTCTGCACAGGCCCTATGACTGTGCCATAGACCTCCTCCCTGGTGCTCCGTTGCCTCCGTCCTGTAAAGACTGAAGGTGCTGCCTCCCATTCTATTGTACTTTTAAATATCCTAGGAACAACAAGTAAACAAGTGGTCTCTGAGAGAAGTACTGTATTGGGGTGATATAGTACTTGAGGTCTCAAGGATAAGATGGGGCTTGACAATTCAAGACCTTGTATGTCAGGAGAAGAATTTTTAATCTTACTGAATTTAACAGGGGGCCAGTATGGGTGAAATATAGTCTCTCTCTCTAGACCCTGTCAGTACTCTCGCTGCAGCATTTTTTAATCAAACTGAAGGCTTTTCAGGGAGCTTTTAGGAGTGCATGATAATAATGAATTATTGGAAGTGCAGGAACTAGTTTTTCAGCATCAGGATGTTTTTAGTTTTAAGATGTTCCACACATGGAAGAAGACAGTGTTTCATATGCACACTGAAGGACAATCAAAATTGACTCCAAGACTTCTTACAGTGTTACTGGAGGCCAAGGTAATGCCATCCAGAGTAAGCATCTGTTTTGACACCATGTTTTGTTGTGTGACTCTGTGTGATTATTGTGTATATATACATTTATATTGGTGTGTGTGTCTGTATGCTTACCCCATTGTTGTGACAGCGTGCAAGGCAAGTCTCTAACTCAGTAAAAGAGGCATTTTGGCATCTGCGGTCTCTGCACACCTTTGGCAACAGAAGGACAAAGATTACATAACGATTACAGAGCAGGTACACGCAGAGTTTAAAGGGGCTCCTTGGCCTAACTCTTGTGGGGATACTATAGAGAGAAAGCAATATATACAGAAAGACAATTTGCAGATGGGTACATTTTCATCCATTTGTATCTCACACATAATTCAGCTCTTATTTTGTAGGGTGTATGTGGGGAATTTACTTACAACTTTATATTCCATTCGACAAAGTGCCAAATAAACAAGATACACAAACAGGCCTCCTTAACCCCCAGTAGCCCTTTTTATTAGATCAATAATATGCATTGATCGAATGATCAGTGCATTATATTAGATCAGTAAATTTTGACAAAGGGAACAGGTGACAACTATAAACCATGCTCCTTTACACAGTAAATAAAAACCACAAACAGCTTATACTTAAAGAGTCAGAGATATCAAACTTTCCTTGAAGTTTCAGTTACATTCAGACCACATCTGAATGAGTCTGTTAACTTAGGCCTATAAGGGAGCCAGGAATGACAAAATGATGAATTAAATATGCTACTTACTAATTAATTACAATTTTATTAATTAATAAAAAATGGAATTCATTAATTAAATATTTCAATAATGATTTAAATGCTCGTTAATTTCATTTAAAACATTTAATAAATTATTTATTACCTAATACCGTTATATTATATCTGGGTATAAAGTGTAATCTCGAAATTACAAAATATTTAATTCAGTTCAATTCAGAAGCCAACATCAAAGAGATGTAAGTGACATTAAAGCCATATTAGTCAACGTGTAGACCACTTGGGGCCAGACTAACTGGCTCTAAACATTTAACTTTATATTTGGCAGGAGGTTATATTAAAACTGATAAATATATGGCAATTTACACTTGTTTCCTTGTTCTAACAATGCTTCTTGGCAATGAATCTTCTACCGTTGGAAAGCCTGTTTATTTCTTCTTGAATGTTGCCATATTCTTAAGGAAAATACATCTATGTATTAAGGAATAGAGGTGAGTATGTGGTTTGCCAAATCTTTTGTGGTTATACTAAACAACTTATCCTGCTATTGTTTTGGGCTTCTGGTACTCTAGGTGGTGACAAGTGGGTGCATGCTTGGCACCTCAATAGCAACACCACAGACCATGACCCAGTGATCCGTTGATGTCTGCTCCATGCATGCCACATTTGACTGATCTGGATAGGGCCCCAGCCACAGGGCAACTTCAACATGCAGTAAGTATCAAGTTTTCATGTTTTCAATCAACATTTGCCTGACCACAAAATTCCAGCTTGGTCTGAACCCACCTTGCCCTCTCCGCACTTGGTGCCGGTCATGACAAGACCCGGGTCAGGCAGGTCACCCTGGCCATCCTGGGTGCTGTAGACGTATGTGCCACGACATTTCACCTCTGTTCCTCCAGTCTTGATGGTAGTGTCAATTGACACAGCATTGGTGCCTTTTGGCTTTGTGGCAGCACTGTGGCACTGAATCTTCCCACACTTGGCATCGCTAAACAAAGATACAAGCACATAAGACTTAATTTTTCAATGGCCAGTCATTTAACCTCTGAGAAACCATTTCAAATAACCTCTGAATGTTGATGAACAGCCACAGTAGCGCAGTTGGGTTCAAAAATACATCAATTATCCACTGCTTGAGATATAATGGTAGGGGAGATGCCATATGGTAGGACGAATAGCTCTGTACATGGGATTAAAACTAGCCCTGGATAAAAAAGTAAATATAGTGGAAGTAGTGGTGAGAACTAGTTTCTTTTAGCAACAAATGAGGAAAGGCTCAGAGTCTTTCACCAAAGGACATGGTTATAAACTAAATGTGACAACTTGGAATAAAGATTAAGACACAACCTATGAATAAATGAATGAATATGTCCTCGAGGGATTGAAAAAAAATGATATAGTGGTACTTGTGATTAACTTTACTTGCTCATCACTGTAAATTTATGATGATGTGGATATCTACGTATTGAAAGTGTATAATGTTCATAGACGAGTTAACCCAAAGAATAAGCTCCACCATGTGCAATATTGTTTACTTTCTAATCTAACAAATGGCAGAACATGTTATCCAAGCATGGAAAGGAAACATCATCTATGTAGCTTATTGCTCCTATTGTTAGCACATGGCATTGAATAAGTTATGCATGCTCTCTGATTACACAGAATGACTTTGAACACTTGTGGTAAATAACACACTATTAGCAAAACATAGTGTGAAATAATTACTAGAGATGGCACGATACCATTTTTTTATGTCCGATACCGATATCACAAATTTGGATATCTGCCGATACCGATATGAATCCGATATAGTGTGTTTTAATCAATAAAACAGTTTTTTAATATCTTGCTGCTTTTTGTATAAGTTCATACTCAAGTAAAAACAAACAAACAAAAAAAAAACACTAAAGCTATTCTGTTATACCTGTATGCAAAAAATACACTGCACCCAAAATATTTCATAGTTCAGCAACACTGATCAATCTAATAAACTTAAACCTGCACCATCCTCCCTATTCTGGTATTTTAAAGAGTAAGCAACCTAACGAATAGGGTTGCAAACTCCCAGCAAAAAAACAAAAAACAAAATAGGGAACCACCCCTCACGCTCCACCTCATGATGCTTAATCGACGTAATCAACTTTAATTTGATGCAGTGTGAAAAAAATGCACAGAAATCAATTATTTTTCAAGAATAATTAAATAGATTCAACATCTTTCTTCAACAGATTTGCAGACTGCACAGATGGTATCTTCCCAAAGGAAAAAGTACTATAGCTTACTAGGGTATATTAGACTTAATAGTTACTATATACAGTAATGGACTTCTATACATTTTACATCAGATTAAAACTTTGGGTGTAAGATTCAGATAATTATTTATTAAAAGCTAGACATTTTAAATGAGAATAAGAAAGAAAAGTATGTCTTTGTGCCCCCTTTTCCCTGTTCATGCCCTATCGGCCCTCCTGGCTAAACTTTGCTAGATCCGCCCCTGCACAGTTACCAGCTGTCAGCTAGAAAAGGATCCTGGTGTAGAAAGTAATATTAAATAAATTCTAACAACAGCTTATCAAGGTCAAACGTTCTGCTGTTGTTCAGCCGCTGGTTTCCTCTTTCTGGTGCGAAGTGGGCCAAAAACAAACAAGAGAGACGGACTCGCGACAGAAAAGCCGATCAGCTGATCATTGATCAGTTTCATGATTGAAGTAGCAGCAAGAAGAGGCAGTCGCTCCATATATCGTTATTAAGCTTAACGCCGGAATGCTTTACAAACATTCAGAGATGAACTTACACATTTGCTTTACTTCTCTCTGGGATAACTTCCTCGGAGATGAAATGCCGCATTGGTAACGAGGCTACAAAAACACACAGCCGCTCTATCACGTGAGGCACACTGCTGCCACGTGCTACGGTTATGAGCCGAGTTACGCCATGTCGCAAGTTTTGTGAGGTGCTTTTTTGATATTTAATGGATCGGATTACATTTTTTATTTCCCTCCGATATCCGATCCAGTAATTCACGTCAGTATCGGACCGATACCCATACGTAATATCGGATCGGTCCATCTCTAATAATTACAGATCAACATACAAGTGAAGATCTTTAACTACATTTAGTGTTTAAAGCAGATGCTGTGCAGGTTTGAGATCAGCAGCTTTCTTAAAGAGTCCAAGGATCCTGTTGACCTTGTAAAGTTCAATGCAATCTAGTATCCATGTGTGGGGCATTATGTCATAGGCTTTCTTGTAATCAATCCAGGAGGCGCACAGGTTGGTCAATCTGGTCTTAGAGTCTAAAGTAACTGCTCTATATACTACTATATGCTGAAGGCCTGTGCTAGCCAGCTGTGTGGAATAATTCATCACCTATACAACCTGAGTATGCACCTCCAGAGAGTCCCAGTGCTATGGAAAACATCACGAGTGGTCCCAGTGCCTAAGAAAATCATCCAGGGCAATAAATGACTACAGGCCTGTAACACTAACCTCTCATGTTATGAAAGTTACAGAGAGCTTATCCTGGAACACCTCAGACTCCTTGTGAGCAAGACCCTCTGCACTTTGCATACCAGCCCCACTTAGGGGTGGATGATGCAGTGATACATCTGCTGCAGAGAGGGTATTCCTCCCCCGACAGACCCAACACCACAGTTCGGATAATGTTCTTCGACTTCTCTAGTGCCTTTAATACGATCCAGGCAGGGCTGCTGAGAGAAGTTGGAGAACATGCAGGCGGAGGCTCCACTGGTCCAGTGGATCACCGACTACCTGAGAGGCAGACGACAGTTTGTGAGACTGCAGAGCTGTGTGTCAGAGAGTCTTAACAGCAAAATAGGAGCATCCCAATCAACTGTTCTGTCCCCTTTCCTCTTCACCATCTACTCGGCCAACTTCAAGTACATCACAAAAACTTGTCTCCTCCAGAAAGCCTCTGATGACACGGCCATTATTGGATTGGACACGGAGCTGCCTACAAAAAGGGTTTTACGAAGGTTCAGCTCCTTCAATGTATGCAGCAGCCTGCTCTATATGTTTTATCCGACTGTTGTTGGCATGAGGAGGAGGTGATCAGTGACAGAATGCTGGCAGTCATGGACAATGACTCCCACCCCCTTGATAACACACCTGACAATCTGAAGAGCAGTTTCGGCAACAGGTTCCTTCAACCTCGCAGTCTCGCAGGAACATCACAGGAGTTCGTTCCTTCTGCTGCCATCAGACTCTTTAACTCATCCACAGATCCACACATGTGGAACAGTATTAATGACACTTTGATGCACCCCATCACTTTTGTACACCATGACATATTTGCCCACATGTTTTTACCTATATTGCTATATTCATCTATTTATTTTAATATTTATCTTAATATTCATCATAACTCTGTTTCTACCCTCATATCTGGCTTTGCACCCATTTAAGTTCAAGGTGGTCCACAGGTCGGGAAGGCAGATGGTCGTGGCCGATTTCCTCCCGGTGGGGGAGTAGGTTCGGCAGGATCTAGCCCCAGCCTCAGTCAGGTGGTGGGGGTGGGTGGCAGGGGTGTGGTCCCTGGCTCTGCTGCAGTGGAGGCGTGCTGCAGCAGGGAACAGGGAAGCTGAGGGCCAGGTGGAGGGGATTTCACTAACGAACGCTCTCTCTTTTTGTAGTGATGCTGAGGACCAGAGAGGGTGTGTGTGTGTGTGTGTGTGTGTGTGTGTGTGTGTGTGTGTGTGTGTGCAGGAACAGCTGGAAAGCTATCCAAAGGCGTCGAGTTGCCGACCAGGAAGCTATGTGGCTGAGCTCCCAGGACGAAAGGCTGTCTGAGGAAACGTTACAGCAGGTTGTTCCTTCTGCTGCCATCAGACTCTTTGACACACTAAAAATAAACTGTTACACTACATTTGAAAGCTGTGTGGCTCCATGATGTGTCAAAGTATAGTACTGTAAAGATATGTTCAACAAAAGCATTTCCAATATTAGTTGTATCTGTTATCAGTGTGGATAACCCTACGGTAAATAGCTGATGCTATTTAACACATGCGGTGATACCTGATATGTGAAGCTTCACTTACCTTTTCTTACACTTCACATAGGTGCCATATTCATCTTTCCCACAATTTCCAAAATCATTTCCTGCTGCATTGACATCTTCAAAGCAGACATCATGGGCCGGTTGAGCTCCTGGAAACATATCATACCCAATTAACTCTATTTTCCCAAAATACCCCAAAGGCAAAAGTCACTACATCAAAAGTTGAGTAACATTAGAAATGTAAGGATATGTGAATGTTTGGTGCTTTGAGTGCTTTGTGAAAGTAAGGATAGACCTTTCCAAGTACCAGGCTATTTACTATGTACTAAACTTCCTGAGAAGAGAACACAGATGTTTGGATGACTAGACGGAAGAGTTACAAGAAATTGAAGACATCACTTTTAGGAAACATAAGTTGGAATACAATGTCAACTAACTAACCTTGGTAAGCTGACAGTATAGACATTTCATTTGTAGTTTTATTAAATACTGACCTTCAACAAAGACTTAGTGGTTTATAGGCATGTGCAGTAAATTAATGTCATATTGAGGGAGGTGATGAAGTGCATGTAAAACCATTTTCATTACCGTAGCCCCAGAGCTGCAAGCACTGCTGTTCATGGGTGAGGCACATGCCATTGTAGCAGTAGGCCATTCCGTATTGACAAGAGGAGCCATCCAGCAGGTAAACGTTGGCAGGGCAGTAAGGAGAAGCCCCAGTGCAGTATTCTGGAAGGTCACATGCTCCTGCTGGGCGCCGGCACATGGTACCCGCCTGCTTCAACTGACATGCGTAGGGAACAGAGGGTGAGGAAGGAGGAAAGGAGCACAAGACAAGGAGAAGCATCTTTAGTTTAGTGATACTTAGCAAAATGATGCACACTGAAGCCTTCTACATATAAGGATTAAAGTGTAAATATCTGCCTACAAATACTTCAAATTTGATTTCTGATGCGTTTAACTAGAATTTTCCCAAAGCAAACAGATTTTCCCAAGCAAATGACAGCTCTACCTCCCATCACCATAGGGGTAGGCAATATACAGAAGGTTTATGAAAGCTTTTTTCTAGAAAATATCTTTGTGTGTTCATTGTTGATGTAAAAAACAAAATCCTGGAGGTGGTTTAAATCTAAAAGCACACTTACACATTACAAATAGTTATTTGAACCAATGTTTATATGAAATACTCTTTAGTCTAAATGAGAAGAAAAACTAAAAACAGTATTAAAAGAGTTTTTAAGTAAAACCATTAGGTTTAAAATGCAAACGTATAAAGGAGAACAAACAAATTGTTGCCACAATGGATGGACCAGCACATCTGATTTGGACCTGATTTTTAACCCACATCCCCTGACACAGCCCTACCATTTATCCAACCTCGGGACCTGCACTTGGAGTACACGAGATTATCTTGCAACACTAATCCTTCACTTGTAAGGCGAGTGTGTTAACCATTATACTCACAAGACAACAAATACAGGGCTCTAGAGTGCGACCAAATTTTTCAGTGGTGCGACTAAAAAAGAAATATTTGGTTGCACCTGTGCGACCAACTGTTCAGGTAGCAAAAAAAAAAAAAAAAAAAATCTGCAACCTTCCCTGTGGTCAACAACAGACACACATCATGCCCCTATCGTGGACTAAACCAATCAGAGATAGTCAGGGGCGGGACCTCTCTGATTGGCCGTGGTCCAGTTGAAAGTGCAGGTGGAAGTGGGAGGTGAGTAGCTTGAATAAAGCGATATCAATTCATTAAATCCAGAATCAACTTTTAAATATAACTGTGTTTTGCCATAAACAAGAAAGAAAGCCCAGCAGAGGATGTACTTCCTGAGGCAGCTGAAGAAATTCAACCTGCCAACACGGACGATGATGCAGTTCTACACTGCAATCATCGAGTCCATCCTCACCTCCTCCATCACCGTGTGGTACGCTGGAGCCACTATCAGGGACAAACAGAGACTGCAGCGTGTTGTGCGCTCTGCTGAGAAGGTGATTGGCTGCAGACTCCCATCTTTGCAGGACCTGTACACCTCCAGGACATTGCGGCGTGCAGCTCGGATCTCAGCTGACCCTTCTCACCCTGGACACAGTCTGTTTGACCTGCTCCCCTCAGGCAGGAGGCTCCGGTCCATTCGCACCAGAACCTCTCGCCATAAGAACAGTTTCTTCCCCTCTGCTGTTGGACACATGAACAATAACCATATGACTGTACCCGCCACTAACACATGACCCTACGCTGTGTCACTGCATCATTCTATGTTTGGCACTGATCACCACCTGCACTCATGTATATATCTTTCAACATAGCACTCTTAATTCTTATTCTCATGTATATATCTCATGTATATCTCATGCACATATCTTTCCACGTAGCACTTTTAATTCTTATCCCTACTTTTATTTTTTTCCATGTCTATTTAAGTGCTATTTATGACAGCATGTTTGCACTGAAGCACCGCAGCAATTTCCTAATGTTGTAAACCTGCTCAACATTTGGCAATAAACCCCATTCTGATTCTGATTCTGATTCTGATAAACGCCAGATTCTCAGATTAAAGCTCACAAAACCATTTCAACAACAACCAAACAGCAGATGAGAGCAGGTACACGGATTCCACACAAAGATGTAAACACAGACCCGACGCATCAGAATCAGCTTTGTCTTTCTCGGCTTTCTCTTACTTTGCACCCCTCGCAGCACATTCCATGGGCACACTGGACCGCCTCCTTCAAGGTACAGTTATTGGGATTGCAGCAGTCGTTTTCACATTCCTGTTGACAATCATACAATAACATACAATATCAAGGTTTAAACACTGAAGCGTATATAACGAAAAACAATAATAATAAAATAATAACCTCTGCTTTAACTTTAATGATTCGAATAAAACGGACTTCATAAATGATTTGAAGGTTATGTTTAATCACCTTTTTTACAGAGTAAGCTCAGTTATGTAAAAAGAACTATATTTAACCAATAAGCAAAAGCAACTACACACACACACACACACACACACACGCGCACACACACGCACACACACACACATACTTCTCTGTTCAGAGTATCTGTCTGAGCTGCTGCCTTGTTCTGCCTCGTTCTCTCAGGTCAGCAGACCAAATGCTTTTCCTTGTTCTAAAGACATAATGGATACTCGAGGGGACAGGCCTTCGCAGTTGCGGCTCCAAAATTGTTGAGCAATGTGTGACTGCAATGTGTATGACAAAAGAATTTCCCTCGGGATAAATAAAGTTCTTCTTATCTTATCTTATCTGCACATAAGGAAGGCTTAAAAACGCACTTTTAATCCACTCACCGAAATCAGGACTCGAGTCTTGATTTCCACTTTGACATTCAGATGACGGGATCAATATTTGGTGTAAATAACATGAACTAGCTGCATTAGTACTAGCATAGTGGTGAATAAGTATAGAAGTGTGTGTGAAGTCTCCTTATTTTCTTTCAAGACTGTCAGTGGACCACCGCTTTTGGCACCAGTAGAAAACAACAGTGATCGCAGTACATCCATACTCCCTAACAAAGGCTTGTATGCTGAATCACAATGGGCACAAGCACTATTTCTATGCAGAAGTGCTTTCTATCT
This sequence comes from Aulonocara stuartgranti, assembly GCF_965226115.1. Taxonomy (NCBI): domain Eukaryota; kingdom Metazoa; phylum Chordata; class Actinopteri; order Cichliformes; family Cichlidae; genus Aulonocara; species Aulonocara stuartgranti. Next base: position 23,460,294 of record NC_138941.1, on the reverse strand, counting down.
AACATTACTCCTTACTCCAATGGATGCATCGGAAACAGACTTGGGGTTAACCTCATGCCTAAGGCATGCCAACTTTAGGGTTAGGGATAACCTAACCCACCAACCTTCTGATTAGTAGATGATCTGCTCTACCTCCTGAGGTACAGCCACCGCAGTGGGCGTCGTATCACAGTCTCAAAAAAGTGCTGTTTAATTTTTTTAAACAATACAGTAAATAAATGCATCTGAAATGCAGTGATGTGAAGTCATTACTTTCATAATAAGAATACTCTGGCTTTTCTCTTCTATTTAAACCTACATTCGACAAAGATGAGAACTCTGCACAGTGGTATGACAATTAAAAATCCGATTATCTATAACAACATAGCATAGCATTTCATCTGTTTTTAAAAGCTGAAAAAACTACAGAATGGACATGATGATGAGATGGTTTTGTCAAAAGTTGGATATTTTCTCTTCAGCTAAGTTTTGTGTGAAAATCAGCTGACAATTGTCTGCAAAATAATTTAATAATAGGACAAGTAAATCATAACCAAGGTTTAAAGCTGTTACAAAAAGTAAATGAGCATCAAAAAAGTTTTTTAACTTACGAGAATTAAACATAATGCATTACTTTATTGCAGGGGTCAGGCCTGTGTCCTGCAGGTTTTAGATGCGTCCTTGGTCCAACACAGCTGATTCAAATGGCTAAATGACCTCCCCACTTGTCATGAAGTTCTCCAGAGGCCTGGTAATGAACAAATCATTCGATGCAGGTGTATTGACCCAGGGTGATATATCTGCAACCTACAGGACACCAGCCCTTGAGGCCTGGAGTTTCCCACCTCTGCTTTATTTATCCTTTTATCTGGTAGGGAAAGTTAATATAAGTTCAAATTGAATACTTGTCCTCACATCTGGTTCTCCACAATCACACTCTTCTCCGTCCTCCACAAAGCCGTTGCCACACTTCTTGCCCCCCACCAGATCGTTCATGTTGGGAATGTTATATAAGCACATGCCCCCTCCCTTCTGGAAATAGCGGTCCAAATCGCGTTTGCTGCAGTAACTGAAGACTCGAGGGAATGGGTGCCTGGACAGGGACATTATCATATTATTAACATTGAACAGAAAGTAAAAAAATATCAATGTTATGCATGCATTTGTACATTTTACAATTATTCAATCTGTAAGTATTTTGACTGATATACTATTTAAGTCATTAGCAATTAGCAGAGGGAGAGAGAGAGCATGTGAGAGACAGAGGTCACAGGTTCTGAATGAGCTGTGTGTTACTGCTTTGTATAACTTGAACTATTTTTTTTTCAAAGATAAAAAAACCAAGGTGAAGCTGTGAATGATGAAGTATTTTAATATATTTTGCAGTTAGGCTTAAACATGGCTCTTTACCATCCCTGCTCCCATCACAGAAACCATTAATATTGAATGTACGACTACCACAGTAATCTTGGACATGGGTGTAAGAAAAAAAGAAGGAAAAAGCGTGCATGGGCAAAACACCTTCCAAGTACTATTCAGCTACCTCCCTCTTCTCAACATAGATGCTCATCTAGAGGCTAAATCCATGGTCATCATAATCATCAAGGTGATATATAAAGAAGATGCACTGACTCTAGAACAGTTCTGCACTTATCTTAATCCCGTGGCCTTCTCAGCTATTGCCTAGACTTTTAAGCCACTTCCTTTGTAAACTAGTCACGTGTATAAGCTGACAGACCAGGGATCTCAAACTCAGAGGAGCTGGGGGCCACTGCTGGCACTGTCATCTCATCAGAGGGAAAGTCCACAAATATTTCCAAAAATTTAGTGTTTTTGTTTATTTTAAATATGACAAAAAAACCTATGACTGAACGTTATTGGAAAACACAAACCGTGTATAGACGAGTCTTAACAGTTTACTTACAACTGGGCTCGTCAGGCACTCTACACTTGCAGTGGTTATTATTATATTTACATGCTTTCATCTTCTGTTTCTCACCAGTAGCAACTTGTACTTTTCAACTCTCCTTTTCCTCCGTGCCTCGCACTCACACACACACACACAAAGGGAGGGGCAGTCCCACACATTCTCCTTGCAGCACGGACTACACTGTCCATACACTGTCACAAAGGGCTATGCCTGTAACACTGCTCATATTGCCTTCATGTTAAATCATTTTTTTTAAATAATATATATATATATATATAAAAAAAACACCCAGCACGCCCCTGCGGGCGGTTTATCCTTCAAGCTCGGGTCCTCTACCAGAGGCCTGGGAGCTTGAGGGTCCTGCGCAGTATCTTAGCTGTTCCCAGGACTGCGCTCTTCTGGACAGAGATCTCCGATGTTATTCCCGGGATCTGCTGGATATATATATATATATATATATATATATATATATATATATATATATACACTCAACAAAAATATAAACGCAACACCTTTGTTACTGCTCCCATTCCCCATGGGATGGACGTAGAGACCTAAAATTCATTCCAGATACACAATATAACCATCCCTCCCAAACAGTGGTCACAAATCAGTCCAAATGTGTGGTAGTGGGCACATCTGCTATATTGAGATAATCCATCCCACCTCACAGGTGTGCCACATCAGGATGCTGATCTGACATCATGAGTAGTGCACAGGTGTACCTCAGACTGCCCACAACAAAAGGCCACCCTGGAATGTGCAGTTTTGTCTCACAGCAAAATGCCACAGATGCCACAAGCAATGAGGGAGCGTGCAATTGGCATGCTGACAGCAGGAATGTCAACCAGATCTGTCGCCCGTGCATTGAATGTTCATTTCTCAACCATAAGCCGTCTCCACAGGCGTTTCAGAGAATATGGCAGCACATCCAACCGGCCTCACAACCGCAGACCTCGTGTAACCACACCAGCCCAGGACCTCCACATCCAGCAGGTTCACCTCCAAGATCGTCTGAGACCAGCCACCCAGACAGCTGCTGGAACAATTGGTTTGCACAACCAAACAATTTCTGCACAAACTGTCAGAAACCGTCTCAGGGACGCTCAACTGCATGCCCATCGTCCTCATCGGGGTCTTCACCTGACTCCAGCTCGTCGCCGTAACAGACTTGTGTGGGCAAATGCTCACATTCGATGGCGTCTGGCACGTTGGAGAGGTGTGCGCTTCACGGATGAATCATGGTTCACATTGTTCAGGGCAGTTGGCAGCTGAGAATGTCCCAGTTCTTGCATGGCCAGCATACTCACCGGACATGTCACCCATTGAGCATGTTCGGGATGTGCTTGACCGGCGTATACGACAGCGTGTACCAGTTCCCACGAATATCCAACAACCTCGCACAGCCATTGAAGTGGAGTGGACCAACATTCCACAGGCCACAATTGACAATCTGATAGACTCCATGCGACGATGTGTTGCACTGCATGAGGCAAATGGTGGTCACACCAGATACTGACCGGTTCTGGGTCCCCAGACCCCCAATAGCGCAAAAAACTGCACATTCCAGGGTGGCCTTTTGTTGTGGGCAGTCTGAGGTACACCTGTGCACTACTCATGATGTCAGATCAGCATCCTGATGTGGCACACCTGTGAGGTGGGATGGATTATCTCAATATAGCAGATGTGCCCACTACCACACATTTGGACTGATTTGTGACCACTGTTTGGGAGGGATGGTTATATTGTGTATCTGGAATGAATTTTAGGTCTCTACGTCCATCCCATGGGGAATGGGAGCAAAAACAAAGGTGTTGCGTTTATATTTTTGTTGAGTGTATATATATATATTTCTTCACCTCAATATGCGGGCTGCAAGTAGGGGTGACGTGGGCTGCAAATGGTCCCCGGGCCGCGGGTTTGAGACCCCTGTCTTAGACAGTGCTGGAGGAAAGCAATCCTTAGGTTTCAGTTTAGCTCCACTATAGCCACTGCTACTTATTGTAAACCGTGAAAAGCTTACATGATATTTTGATTCTACGCTTTCTGTCTGATATTGTATTGTATTATGTCAGTTTGTTATATTGTAATTTTTATTGAACTAAGTTGTTTATCATGTTTATCAAGGAACAAAGTCTTTCACACAAATACTTGTTTTCCTTCATTCAGATTTGTAGTACCTATTTACAGGACAACACAAGAAAAACAAATTCAAAGGCAAAATATAAAAATCTAATAAAAAATTATCAAGGGAATAGTTTGTTAAACAGCCATGCTAGTATTTCAGCAGCTAGAACTGTTTTTCATGTGTCAAGTAATGTAATGTGTCAGTGTGTTATGGCTGCTTCGTTCTATAAAACATTTCTTCCTGTTAAAAGGTTTTTTCCTTTCGTTGTTGCCACGTCCTTGTCATGTTTACTATATTATTGTAGGGTCTTTATAAGGAAGCTTGAGGGAATTGCTGTTGTGGTGCTATATAAATAAAATTGACTTGAGTTGAAATCAAGGTGTTAGTAACAACATCTGAGGGTGACTAGGATGTTTCTTTAGTCCTGTGCAGAGCTCGTGGCTAACCCGGTGGCAGCGGCCATCACACAGCCTCCTTGATCGGCAGTGGCCTCCACACAGCAGCTGTCATGGTCATGGCTCATCCCAAAGTTGTGGCCAATCTCGTGGGCCATGGTGGCTGCAGCACCAATGGACAGCTCTGAGTGGTCCTGTAGAGGAATAACAAAAGGAGCTGTCACTTATGTGATGCAGTCTATCAACAATATGTTCAAACTAATTTAATATGGGTGTGTCAAAGTAAGCTGACTTCATGGTTGGGCCAGGTTATTATGGTTATTGTTAAGTCTATTAAAATGATTTTAGTGCATCTAAGTTAAAAGTTGAACTGTGGATTTGTATGTTGTATCTCAAAACTCCTGGTTATAAATTTGTATTTGTTTGACTGATTGTCTAACTTTGTGTTCCTTTTTCAGTGATATATTATTTTTTTGATTGTTAACTTTTCAAACTGACATGTTTAAAGAATGAATTTGTTACTTTTAACATACATTAAATTATATCTTTATTAAAGTAACAAAATGAGTGAGTGTGTTTCCAGCATGGCCAGAGGGGTGCTAAGCCTAGAAGACTCGCAACACACAGAGCTCTTGATTTTTTTTAAAACTTCTATATTACAGTTCGTTAATACCAAAGAACCATCTCCAGTACTTTCTCCTGTCTCAAAATTTCATGTCAGAAAATAATGTAGACATCAACAGGCATAACACGCACATACGATTTACACACGGTTTACACATGCCTCAATTCGTGGGCATGTCCATGTCCCATTAACAATAGCTTGATAAACAAAATAAAATTATTTTTCTAGTGTCTAAATGGATGCTCAGTCAACCAGGTACGGAAATGGTCATGACAATTTGCATATTAATGAAGAAACTGACCTCATAGCCCATTTTTTGCCAGTTGTACTAGTTTCAGTCAGTATGTATGGTTTAAAAGGTTAGGGAAACCTGCAGTCAGCTGAGACTGAGCGGCTCATTTATCATCACTTCGATGAGTGACAAAATGTTTCTCCCACTTAAAACGCTACGTCCAGGTGAACAGAATAAACTTTTTTGGGATTTTTATTCCATTATTTCAGACTGCAGTGATCCCAATAATATGTGGGGTACATCAACAACATTTATTTTGAGTCAGATACTAAAGGCTTCTCTAGGAGCAGCGGCTGTCTCGCTATCTGAGCAGTACAGCAAGTTTTTCTTTTGAATTCAGCTGTTGCTAGAAAGCAGAATGATGTCAGCTGTGAATTATTATAAGAAAATGAAAAAGCTAAAAATTAGAAAAAAAACCCTCTGGATTTGTAATTTACCTGTTTATATAAGCCTGTTAATTAGTGGGCTTTTAACCTGGATCATTGACCATCTGATAATACAAATAAGATGGTCAGTGATATTTCAGTGGATACTCTCCATGCCCAAAAACAGACAGTGAAGCGAGCAGGAAAAAATTACATGACGTGAAGACAGAGAAAAAGAGGAGGAAGAAGGAAAGAAAAGTAGAAATGTATTTCCACATACCACATTGATGCCTCCAGAGTTTTCCAGGCTGCACATCCCCTCCAGTGGTGCCATGCCGATAGTTGTCCCCTTGAATGTCACACCCCTTTCACACAGAGAAAAAACACGAGAAACAGAGTGAATTATGACTTAACCTCAACCTTCTTCCTGTTCACTTCGGGGTCCACAGTGGATGCACTGAATGCAGTTGGTCTCTTGGCATGCTAAAACAGAATCAAGCTCTGACTGAATAATGAAAACAAAACAGATCCTAATGTATCAGCACATCTAATCACAGAGTCTACATTTTTCTAATTAACATTTGTGCTGCTCCTGCTACTATTTTGAGTTTTTTGCTCTATTGGAAGCAAAATCTTTTGTTTGTTTTATAAGCATTTATTAGTTTATATATTAACCAACTGCCAGAGGCTCATCATACAATGGTGAGTGCAGAGACACATGGCACTGTGCTAATTATCAGCCCAGGTCTAAACATCACAGAGGTTGAGCGCAACTGATTTAATACAATTCTCCTGAGCTTGATATTCAGTGAAACAATTACAGATCAATCCTGTTACATCGGATGCTTTCACAGTATAATGCATGGATGGGTAATTCATTTTCCCAAGTAACCACATGGGAAAGTGGGAGTGTTACACCAAGGTTACACCAATGTTATGATGCTTAGGCAGCAATTGTCCTTCTCTCCTGGATCACCTGGTGCTTTCTCTGGTGCCAAGCAACGGGGCTGTGACAGCCGGAATAGCTCTTTGGGTCCGGCAGCAGGTACCTACCAGGTGTAGACCGGGAAGGAAAGAGGCGATGAGCCAATCCATAAGCAGACGAAGATGTCCACTTTCCAGCTTACCACTGCGTTTCCCCCGTGAATGGTGATCCAATATTATTGATTTTACAATTTGAGTAACAAGTGCCAGAAACAGCACAAACACAAACACAAATGGCAGTGACAGACGGCAGGCCACTTTAGAGTCGCTGTGAAAATGCTTAACAACAAAAATGTAATAATTAAATGTATTACATTCAGACATGCTGCTGAACCTGCACCTGCTCAACTTCCCTGATTTATTAGACTGAACATGGTCAGAGATGCCATCACCTCTCCATCATGATTAAAGTTTTGCTTGTGTTTTCTAATCTGGTCTAAAGACCGACCTTTTCGGTTTGGCTTTTAAACCCAGTCTAGAATGTTCATTTTGATATTGATGTTCTATAATTTTACTGGTTTTTTTTACTATGTATTTTATTTATAGTACTTATATTTTATTAATCTTTTGGCTCTCTTCCACAGCATTTCTTTTATCCTGGCTTACTTCTCTTGAACCTTGAGGCTGCTGTTGTTGTGTATAAATAAAATTGAATTGAACTGAATTATGTTCAGCACTTTGGTCAGTACTCCCTGTTTTTAAAGTGCTTTATAAATAAAGTTGGCTTGGCTCAATTGCTCAATACTGGCATGTTGAATATAAATAAAATACATAAACAATAAATATGTTGAATTAAAAATGAAGAATAACAGTGATTTTAATCACAGGCCTCACTGAGAGAGCCTCTACAGAGTCTGAGTCCTGGATGTTGTTTTTCTCCTCTTGTTTTTTTGTTTTGTCGTCTTGTGATAGGAGCAGTAAATTCTAAGAATACTAAAAATATAATTTGTAGGTGGTTGAAATAAGAGATATTACTTCCTGCCATTGCAGTATTGTATCACAACACTGTAAAGGCTTGCTGGAAATACTCCACTTAGTCTGCTGACACTGTGACCCAGTTTCAGATAAACAAAAGATAAACGTTGGAGCCTAATCAGTTTCACAGCCACCCCAATTCTTGACTTATTTGACAAAAGAAAGTCACACATTCTTTCATAGACCTTTAACAAATAATATTTTTTTTAAACTTCTTGTCAATGAAAAAAAGGTCACATTTTCTGTCATGCAAGTCCATGTAAAGTCACTAAGAATATGAAAAAGTGAACAAATGTCTATTATGTAAACCACTTGAATGGATTCATAAAATAAATTTAGCATTTATTCCGCAGACAGCAATGAAGCCATACTGAATTTGTATACTAAAGTCATGAAAATATGTTTTCACAGGACCTTATGCAGAGGCATATATGTGTAAAACTGAGTACACAGGAATTTAAAGGATAAGTAACAGCCAGGTGCTGCTAATCATTTCATTAATTATTTTTGAGAAAATGTAGTCACCTCGATAGAAGCTGAATTTTTGGCATTCAGTGGTATGTTAACAAAATGTCACAATCTTCCTGAGTAACTGTAAAACATTTCTTCACAATGATGTGAGAGTCATTCAGAAAGTGATTACTGCAAGTTACTACTTGCTACTGGTTTTACACACTGTTAAATCACTGGGTATACTTGACACATTATTTTTCCCTTGACTGTATAGTATAACTATTTTTTTAATGAAAAACCACAGTCGGCATATCCACTCTGTTTCCAACTGATCACTGAAAAGGTAGCTGTGAACTGACAAGAAAAATATTATTTTGATTCCAACAGGTATGAAAATGATTTAAAGTTCCTGCTTGAAATACAAAAATGCTTCAGACAGAGGTGAAAGACCCGATGTAAACAACATGATTTTGTTTTCTACATGTCTGGTGTTGGCTCAGTGCTGTGGTATGTTTCTTACGTAAGCAACTGGGCATTGTCATGCTTCTTGCGTGATTTTAGCTTCTGTCTCCATTGGAGGAAGGACCAAAGGGTTGCATTTGGCTCCTCGGTGATGATGCACTGATCTCTTTTAGTCCAAACCTCCAGACCAATGAGAGGCACACGGATGTTCAGAGCCCTGTAGAACTGAACATAGACACAACAGATATTATTTTTCTACATTTTTCCAAATGGCAAATAAAAAAAAACAACAACAACTATTACTAGTGACTGTCACAATATTAAAACTACTGACAGGTGAAGTCATATTAAGTACTGTATTTGTGTGTTTTCAATCACTACGGATTTAGAACATAAAAGTTATCTCAAAGTAGATAACTAATACATGACAAGGAAATATATGTGGACCCAGCAACAATAGCTTGTTGAATCAAACTGTCTGTTCTCTGGAGAACAGGAGTGAACAGCAGAAGCCCTCATCCTTACCTTATCCACATAATTAGCAATTTCCATTATCCTCGCCTTAGTCTTTTCATAATCTTGATTCTGCCGTTGAAACTGCACGATTACATAAATGAATGTTAGCCATGAGGGGAAAATGTAAAACATTTTAGAAACAATTAATCCCGACTGATACCAATTAGAGTGGGAGAGGACTTCAGTCTTCTTATTGGTAAATATATTTTATAACACTTTGCCCAACTTAGAATCTCTGAACATTGTATACACTGCTGGATCTTAGTAATGCTGATGGTGGTTTACAACTAAAATGTGTTTTTCCCTTTAATAAACATCAAGAAGAATACTGGCGAGAATACTGTCAGTATTTTTTAATGAATTGTGTTCCAGTCGCCTTAAATGTGGCAGGAGCCCAAAGTGTACTTCAATTGAGACATAGTATTTAATTACTGCAGAACAACCATTTGAAAGTCCGTCCACCTGGCAATTCAACCTAAATCTATCCCCACATTAAGCAGACAAATACTAACTCCACTTACTTTTGCCTCAGTACAACTACTAGATAAGCTTAGAATTGTCCATATAAAAGAGTCATATTATCTTGAATTACATAATTGTTTAGTATGTAACTGAGTGTCCATCCTGCTGTGTGAGTTTGATCTTAGCAGACAAATGTAGTAGTAGATTATTCCTGTAGTTGCACAGGAATAATCGGCTTGGGCATGAATAAGGCAGGTGATGAGTCATCTTACCAATGTATTATCCGCCACAATGTACAGTTCGATGTACTTAGTCGTACCCAAGGTATTCCTTTTAACCTGCCATTAAAGAGAAGAAGGAAGGAGCAACATGTTTATAAATACAGTAACATAAACTGATGGGCTAAAACACTCTCAAACAAAGATAGGAGATAGGGAATACCTAAAATGTTAAGAGACACATACTTGTCAGTCCATTAGAGTGGACGAATGTGCAGAAAAGGTGTAAAAAGGCTGTCACAGACTTGACATGAAATATTATACATATTTAGACAGTGAACTATGGGGAAAAACACTGGATGAAGATATAACTGTTCAGCACTAAAAGAGATCCTTTAAAGCAGTAAACAAAAACAAAATATTGAATCAATCAATTGTATTTATATGATTATATTATATTATATTATATTATATTATATTATATTATATTATATGAAATAGCAACAACAGTCAACAGTTAACCCCCTATGATCAAGCAGTTGAAGGCTGCCAACTGCCCTGTTGGGGCTGACAGGAGGACGACAAAGCTAAACATAACATACACTGTGGAAGAGACCCAGAGCCCCGGCCTTATTGGGCAGTGGGGGTGTGAGGCAGGGGTGTGGTCTCTGCATTCCACATTTCTCGTATTAGTGACTCGTCTCCGTGTTCCATTTAAAGTTTTCCACAGCAAATAAAAGCTGCCTCTCTCAGTTGAACCGTTTCATTGGAGTCCTGTATTTAAGTCCTACCTCTGACTGCTACACAGCACCTCCATGGTAGCTTTAGAAATGTACAAAAAGACAACATGGTTTGACAAGAACAAAATATGATTGAATCTAAGCAAAACTAAAATCATGTTATTTGGGAATTTTCAAATTAACTCATAAGCACAGATTCACAAAGATGGTGTGGAAATAGAAAAAGATCATGAGTTTCTTGGTTTCTGGTTCATTTTTACACTGAACAAATTATGTATTAAGCAATATACAACCTTCCTGACAATATTATAAATCTGTTTTCTAAAAGGAATGTGGGATACAATTTGAGGGAAGAATTACATTTAAAATATTCCTGTTTTCCTTATGCTTTGTTTGATTGTGTTTTTTCTTTTCTTTGTTGTTGCATCACAAACAAACAAACTTGACTTGCCTGCAGTGAGTCCTGGCCTTAGTCCAATGAAACATCTTTGAAATAAATTAGGTCTTATTGTCTAACATCAGTGTCACACCCCTAAACCTCGTAAAAAGCTTTCCTAGAAGAACTGAATCTGTTATAGCTGCAAAGGGATGGCCAACGTTTTATTAGACCCTATGGATTAAGAATGAGATGTCACTCAAGTAATTCGTGTGTGAAGGCAGGTAAGTAAATACTTTTAGCAAGAGAACATAGACGCCAGTGGTACCTTTAGAGAAAGTGCTTTGACACAGACATGAAAGCTACAAAATAGACTGAATGGTGGTGGAGTGGTTTAGAAATTCGCTCACAGAGAGAAGGTTTCTGGTTTAAATCCTGTTTGAGGTGGCTACACATATTCTGGTTGTGCTTTCTCCCTTTTGGGGGAGTAATTCATTATTTTTCTCTGTTCCAGATCTGTCTATATAAACCTAATGTAATTTTTGACTTAATCAACCCAATTTGGTTTAGAAAAGGTGTACCACTGATTTCTGGAAGACTCACCCTTGAATGAAATGATGAGAGCAAATTAGAGAAAAGGTTGGGCTGTGTGGTGTGACGCGTGTGGTAGCAGCTTCCACCCTTAATTGGCAGCTTCATGGTACTCAACAGTGAGTGGTAGACTGGATCTACACTGCTGATTGGCTCCAGGTAGTAGGTGTCACTAGAATTCAGTGATATCAGCCCTCTGTGTAAAAGGGGGAAAAAGTGTTGCAGTTTGAATTGAAGCACAAAGATAGACAAAAAATACAGACTTGTTTTGCCTCCCATAGCAGTCTGACTGCTGAAGACCTGTGTGAGTTACAAAATGTGATCCCCAGATAACACAACCGGCAAATGCAAAGCAGGGGCAGGATTCACATTAACATGTACATCCCTGTATTAACCAATGTCATATAGGCCCAGTTTATTTTTTCATGTCACTGTTGTGATGAGACCTTAAATAGCATTTGCATTTTCTGTTGTATGCTTCCTTTGGTGTTCTTGTTATGTATAAAAACGTGTTTTTTGAAAATAGCTGATCTGCACTTTGCCAACATGTGTCAAAAAATATAGTTCAATAAAGTTGCTCTATGTAGTGTTTAACTGTTGATATGCAGCGTTATTAAATTTATTGTTTATGCAACGGTTGACATAGCACATTTGCTTTTGAGAATATTTTAGATGGCACTCATCATCAGAAAGGTTGCCGACCCCTGTTGTAGCCAAAAGGATTTTATTTGCCATATCTTCACAACAGCTGCTCATATAACAGCCACGGGAATAAGGATTAATAAACTAGTACGGCATGAAGCAGAACAAATTAGGATGAAGTATCTGTGGCTCTCTTCAGACCTCCCTCCAATCTTGCCATTTAGGAAAAGAAGGATATCACATCCCAGACTAAAGACTAAAGACTAAAGCATCACCATACTACCAGCAAACAAAAGGAGATGCATCATCGTTCTTAAGGCTAAGCTAATTTGACCTGCTACTAGCCTACTCAGTTAACTTGTGCTTGTAGCCAGGTAATGCATGCAAGAAGTGAAGCAGTTACATGTGAGTGAAACTTCCAGCCAACTCAGACATTAAAATACAGACATTTATCACTACATCCAATCCAAAAGATTGATATACGTTTCAAAATGATTAAACTAAGCTTATTATTAATCTTAGAACTATGGTATCTAACCAGATTCTTACTCTTGATGGCATTACCTTGGCCTCCAGTAACACTGTGAGGAACCTTGGAGTCATTTTTGACCAGGACATGTCCTTCAATGCACATATTAAACAAATATGCAGGACTACTTTCTTTCACTTGTGCAAAATCTCTAAAATTAGAAATATCCTGTCTCAGAGTGACGCTAAAAACTAGTTCATGCATTTATTAAGTCTATGTTGGACTACTGTAATTCATTATTATCAGGATTTCCTAAAAACTCCCTGAAAAGCCTTCAGTTGATGCAAAATGTTGCAGCAGGAGTACTGACAGAGGCTAGAAAAAGCAGATTTTTCCTATATTGGCTTCTCTTCATTGGCTCCCTGTTAAATCCAGAACTGAATTCAAAATCCTGCTCCTCACATACAAGGTCCTGAATAATCAGTCCCCATCTTATCTTAACCCTTTAAACCCTAACCCCTTTTTAGCAAGGGTGTCCAACTCCAGGCCTCGAGGGCCGGTGTCCTGCAGGTTTGGGTTTAAAGGGCTAATGACCTTATAGCAGCAGTCCCCAACCTTTTTTGTGCCACGGACAGATTTAACATCAGACAATATTTTCACGGACCGCCGTTTAAGGTGTCACGGATAATTACAACAAAATAAAATGATACGACCAAGACAAAAACTGTGGTATTTTGTAAATATAATAATAACCGCGAAATCACTGTGTAATTGTGTAACTCCGTTAGCAGCGTCCTCCTGAAATGCGGCAACAACATTGAGAGTAACATCCTCTTCTTGCCCTTTAATGCTCTCTGGTTGCTATGGTAACATGCAAATATTTCTTTCAAAATAAGACACACAATTACAACATGGGAAAGACCCAGGGAAACCAAGTTAACGATAAAAACCCTGAAAACCATATATTTCACACTCGAGCCTCAACTTTTGCGGCCTGGTACCAAACGACTCATGGACCGGTATCGGTCCTTGGCCCGGGGGTTGGGAACAGCTGCCTTATAGTACCAAATCACCCCATTAGGGCACTTTGGTCTCACACTGCAGGGTTACTTGTTGTTTCTAGAGTATTTAAAAGTAGAATGGGAGGGAGAGCCTCCAGTTTTCAGGCCCCTCTTCTGTGGAATCAGCTTCCACATTGGATTCAGGAGACAGACACTCTCTACTTTTAAGATTAGGCTTCAAACTTTCCTTTTTGCTAAAGCATATAATTAGGGCTGGATCAGGTGACCCTGAATCCTCCCTTAGTTATGCTCTGGCTCTTTTCCACAGCATGTCTTTATCCTGTCTTCCTTCTCTCACCCCAACGGGTCATCGCAGAAGGCAGTTTTTCTCTGTATGAGTTATTGTAGGGTCTACCTTACAATATAAAGTACCTTAAAGCAACTGTTGTTGTGATTTGGTGCTGTATAAATAAAATAATTTGAAAAATTGAAAAATAAAATTATTAGACAATCATTCACTGGACCTAGAAGAAGCATTCTGTGCAAAAGCAAAAATCTGTAATCTGCCTTTCCTCATCTCCAGTATTAAGCAGCATAACTACTTTAAAAGCCTCAACATAAACACTTCTCTGACAGCCTGGTGGGAATTCCTAAAAACAACTAAGTCTTCGCTTATTCCATGTAAACTAACACCCTTTTGGAACAATCCAGTTGTTTATCAGAAAAAGGGTATACTAAGTTTTTTATCATGGTATGAGAAAGGGATTTAAAAAATCTAGAACATGTTATACAAGATGGAAAATTCATTTCATTTGAAGAACTATCAAAACATAGACTGAGCAAATGTGACATTCTTGAATATCATCAACTGAAATCCATCATAGAAGAAACATTCAATCCTGGTCAACTGAATCAAGAAATACCTACTTGGGTAACAAAATGTTTTAAATACCTGCCCAAACAGTGATCAAAAATGCTATAAGCTATTGTTTAAAAATGACTAAATGCCCCAACTTACAACTTACACAATAATCTCTATAGAACACACTACACGGGACAAAGGTTGTTCCCAATGGGTCTTACACAATCGAACATATGCACCTATTGCAAAGACAACTCTGTTGAGAGCTATGTGCATGCTATATGGTTCTGCATGCCTGTCCAACAGTTCTTGCAGAAGATATGTGAAGACCTAACCACGTGGTTTAGTTGCTATATCTCAACCTCACTGTGCAACATAACATAGTTAACATAAGTGAACTAGATATGGAAGCAAATACATCATGTGTACTCCTTACTTCCTTATGCATCACCAAGAAAAGCCTGATGCTTATGTGTTCAATATAAAGATTTAGTTCTTGACCACATTGGTCTGGAGAAAATGTCTGTCTCCTCAAAACACCAACTGGATGAATTTATCTCTCTCTGGTTCCCACTGATCAATTCCATTACTTAGTGGGGGTGATCTGCTGTAGTCTCGTTTCCCTATTTGAATTGGAGGTGGATGGTGGTGGTCTCCTGGGCTGCAGGTGACTGGCGGTCTTCCTGAGGGCTGGAGAGCTGCGGTTGCTGTTTGGCCTGTGCATCTACCTCAGTTGGTGGTGGTGGAGGACTGGGGTGGGTGCTGCTTGACGGTCTTGAGATGTGGCCCTGGGGTGCTAGTGGTGGCCTTTGGTACTCTTGGAAGCTGCGGATAGCGTGGTTGTACTGGTTTTATCTCTGTCTGCCCCAGGTTTCTGCAGGGCATTGCTGCAGCTTCTCACCCTCATTATCAAGTACATTTGTCACAAAGACACAGGCATTCTCACACTCACTCACTCTCTCCCTCTCACAGACACACACACACACTATAGGAATATTGTAGATTTATGTATCTCTGTATTTTTTTGTGTGCTGTACATTTGTTTTGTTTTGCTTTTTCTGTCTCTTACAGGTGCAGCAATAGGCAATACAATGTGCATTCCTATTTGTGGAATACACGATTGCTTTTGTAATTGTATCATCGGATCTATACCCATAAGTTCTGGACACAGATGAAGAAAAGAGCTGAACTGTCAGCTGATCCCAACCAGGTGGTGAGTTGGATCAGGTGGCGGATAGTATGCCAGCACGCCTAAAGGTGGAGGTTATCCCCGCTGTTATGTTTTCCCCTGTTTGTGTCATTAACTAAGCAGGAGTTATACAGAGCCAGACAGATAAACACGTTAGCTGTTTACATTCAGGCTTCTTCTTTTTATTCATTATACCTCAGGAAGATACACACACATTACATGGTGACCACTACTGGCGATAGCTTGTATAACACATATATAACACCAGTGACGTGGCACCAGATAAATGAAAAAAAGATAGATTAATGTTTGTTTATGTTCACCTAATAACACTTGATACAGTGTAACAACAATTAATCATGAGGTAGGGACAGTACCTGAATCCTGAGCATGTGCGGAGTGCAACCCAGGAATCTGGATGTTTTCTTACATGGCCATGGTAAAAGCAATGATCCTGAAAGAGAAAAGATTTAGAAACATTATCTCCATCTTTCATTAGCAAAAAAGCTCTACAAAAATACAGAATTGTTTCTTCGGTGTGATGGATTGACCTGTTGGAGATTAGATTACTTTTGTTAGAGAGACTTCTGGATGTTATTCAGGATGTCACCATAGACAAAGTTGAACAGCTCCTCCTTTCACTTGGTTGCATCTGGCTGCACAACATCAGAGAAGTCTTTTAAGTCTTCACTGTTTTGAGTTTTGAGAAGTCATTTATGCTTGTAGTTTCTATAAATATAATTTGTTTTCCTTGTGGTTATGATTTTTCCTGATTCCCATATTGTTCTATTTCTGTATTGTTCTGTATGATTGATTTTAGGTTTGTTCGTTTCCTTTAACTCAGAAAATTTGCAACCTCGCCCATTCCATTGCAACCTCGCCCATGTCCTGTATATGGACATATTACCAGTACAGTTAAGGGTACCTTTCACCAGCTTCCATCCTCACCACTGCCAGCCAGCTCCTGTCCGCAACCATCCTTCTTTCTGTCTGTTCAGGAAGGCAGGTCTCACAGCAGTGGATTAAGAGTAGCAATTCCTCACCTGAGCAAGTGTTTGCTCCCATTCTCGTAAAAAAACTGTTCTTGTGACGCCACAGTTTTCCCCAGTGTTTTCCATCAACCGGAACAGTTTTCCCTCTGGTTATGTCTGGTTTATGTTGATTTCCCTTTAATGTGTTCAATACTTTTTCTGTCATTTCCTACTATTACACATTTTTACAGATATCTATGGTTTTTTGGGGGGTTTTTTTGTATGTGTGGATGTATGGGTTTTTTTTACTTACATCTGGTGAGAATTTAATACCAATAGCACATTTGGAAAGATATATACTTAGACAATTGAAATACACACACACACACACACACACTTAAATAAATACATATTGATTTATATATGTCCACAAAAATTACAGGAAGTCCTTGTCTGACTTGGACATAACTGACATTTGGCAAGTTGGGAGGGTGTGTTTTATTAATTTACATTAAACTCGGATCCAGATCATGCGAAACATTTCCTGTATTTCCTGCATCTTTTCAACAATTCAAATCACGTAACAAGGAAGTCACATCAACCAGGGCCTCGTTTGTCTTTACCAATGACTGTAGAAAACATGGACGACGCGACAGCACCTCCTCCCATTGTGCAAAAATGACTGACGACTCGTTCAGTTAAGGAAAATACAACCATGTCACTGTTATGAAAAAGACACACAGTTTAACATCTTATAGACACAGCTTTGACTAAGAACCCTCTTTTTATTCTTACTTTATGGCTTTAAAAAAATATCGAGATATATATCATATGTTGCCATCCAGTTAAAGAATATCAAGATATGATTTTTGGGTCATATCGCCCAGTCCTAATAGAGACTAGTAGTGGATTTTCAGTGTTTCCCTGTGTTTCAACAGCACAGTTGTATTTCTGACAGCATAAGAATGGCCTGCCTGGTGGAATTACTACAAAGAAGAGCTTTAGGGTGGGCCAAGAAGTGTTAAAAACTAAGCCCTGCTGACACCTCTAATTCTCGGGGACCCTTGGCTTTGTATTCACAATCCTAACCTTGACTAGTTTCACACTGGCATCTCTGGTTTGAGGACATGGCAGTGGTTTTCCATCAGGACAAGTAATCAGAATCAGAATATTTTATTAATCACCAAGTGAATTATGTGGTTACAGTTGCTCCAAGACAATATCAGGAAAAGACTGAACTAAAATAAATGATACCAATATATTACAAAGTTTACAAAATATAACAAATAGCTCAAATATATATAAATAGCTAAATAATTAATATCAAGAATATTACAGAGGTGAATATATGATTGACATTTTACTCTAAACTATAAGCTTGTTATTTTCCCTGTAGAGCATATGCAATAGGGTGTAACTACTGCACTGTGCATTAGGTGGAGGAGTTGTACAGGGTTAGAGTTAGCATTGATATCCACAGGCAGGAATGATTTCATGTGTCATTTAGTGGTGCATTTGGGTGATCTTAGGCTACGTTCACACTGCAGGCGAAAGCGCATCAAATCCGACTTTTTTGACCCTATGTGACCCATGGTATGATAGTGATCATGGTATGACAGTGTGAACAGCACAAATCCGATATTTTCAAATCCGACCTGGGTCACTTTCGTATGTGGTACTGAATCCGATACACATCTGATGTTTTAGAAAGCGACTGCTGTTTGAATGGCCATGTCACAACTGACAGACGGCAATTATCAGCGCCCGAGAAGACATTGTGAATGCTTCCTGGCCATCCCGTGTAGATGTTAGTGAAACTGCTGGGAAGACAGCGCTGGAGAAACGTGAACATTTTATTTGTACTGTATAATCTGCAGATTCTGACAGAAATCTGCAGCTATCCTTTGAAGCACCTGTTAAGTTTAATTGTTGAATGTTGCCATTGTGTTTCTTAAATTTGTATAGTCTTAGTTTAAGCAGTAGGATCAAAGCCATCTCTTTGATTCTGACCACCTCTCCAGCCACTCTGTGCTGGGGGAGGTTTTATTGTAGATACAGTGGGGCAAAAAAGTATTTAGTCAGCCACCGATTGTGCAAGTTCCCCCACTTAAAATGATGACAGAGGTCAGTAATTTGCACCAGAGGTACACTTCAACTGTGAGAGACAGAATGTGAAAAAAAAATCCATGAATCCACATGGTAGGATTTGTAAAGAATTTATTCGTAAATCAGGGTGGAAAATAAGTATTTGGTCAATAACAAAAATACAACTCAATACTTTGTAACATAACCTTTGTTGGCAATAACAGAGGTCAAACGTTTACTATAGGTCTTTACCAGGTTTGCACACACAGTAGCTGGTATTTTGGCCCATTCCTCCATGCAGATCTTCTCGAGAGCAGTGATGTTTTGGGGCTGTCGCCGAGCAACACGGACTTTCAACTCCTGCCACAGATTTTCTATGGGGTTGAGGTCTGGAGACTGGCTAGGCCACTCCAGGACTTTCAAATGCTTCTTACGGAGCCACTCCTTTGTTGCCCGGGCGGTGTGTTTTGGATCATTGTCATGTTGGAAGACCCAGCCTCGTTTCATCTTCAAAGTTCTCACTGATGGAAGGAGGTTTTGGCTCAAAATCTCACGATACATGGCCCCATTCATTCTGTCCTTAACACGGATCAGTCGTCCTGTCCCCTTGGCAGAAAAACAGCCCCATAGCATGATGTTTCCACCCCCATGCTTCACAGTAGGTGAATGCAACTCAGTATTCTTCTTCCTCCAAACACGACGAGTTGAGTTTATACCAAAAAGTTCTACTTTGGTTTCATCTGACCACATGACATTCTCCCAATCCTCTGCTGTATCATCCATGTGCTCTCTGGCAAACTTCAGACGGGCCTGGACATGCACTGGCTTCAGCAGCGGAACACGTCTGGCACTGCAGGATTTGATTCCCTGCCGTTGTGGTGTGTTACTGATGGTGACCTTTGTTACTTTGGTCCCAGCTCTCTGCAGGTCATTCACCAGGTCCCCCCGTGTGGTTCTGGGATCTTTGCTCACCGTTCTCATGATCATTTTGACCCCACGGGATGAGATCTTGCGTGGAGCCCCAGGTCGAGGGAGATTATCAGTGGTCTTGTATGTCTTCCATTTTCTGATGATTGCTCCCACAGTTGATTTTTTCACACCAAGCTGCTTGCCTATTGTAGATTCACTCTTCCCAGTCTGGTGCAGGTCTACAATACTTTTCCTGGTGTCCTTCGAAAGCTCTTTGGTCTTGGCCATGGCGGAGTTTGGAGTCTGACTGTTTGAGGCTGTGGACAGGTGTCTTTTATACAGATGATGAGTTCAAACAGGTGCCATTCATACAGGTAACGAGTGGGGGACAGAAAAGCTTCTTACAGAAGACGTTACAGGTCTGTGAGAGCCAGAGATTTTCCTTGTTTGAGGTGACCAAATACTTATTTTCCACCCTGATTTACGAATAAATTCTTTACAAATCCTACCATGTGAATTCATGGATTTTTTTTTCACATTCTGTCTCTCACAGTTGAAGTGTACCTCTGGTGCGAATTACTGACCTCTGTCATCATTTTAAGTGGGGGAACTTGCACAATCGGTGGCTGACTAAATACTTTTTTGCCCCACTGTACATCCTATCTGAAAGATCTGTTTCTTTTGATGTAAGCTTCCTGGGTTTACGACCCTTTGGTCAGCAGGAGGTCTAACACACACACACACACACACACACACACACACACACACACACACACACACAGTGTATACATTTACTAGAGATGGACCGATCCGATATTACGTATCGGTATCGGTCCGATACTGACCTAAATTACTGGATCGGATATCGGAGAAAAATAAAAAATGTAATCCGATCCATTAAATATCACGAAAGCACCTCGCAAAACTTGCAACACGCCGTAACTCACCTCAGAACGTTAGCAGTCGGAGCAGTATGCATCATGTGATAGAGCAGCTGTGGCATGCCGGACCTGTCGGTGGTCTGGATAGCATGTGGAGATTCGCTAGCAACCTGGCATTTCATCTCCGACAAAGTTATCCCCGAGAGAAGTAAAGCAAGTGTGTAAGTCCATCTCTGAATGTTTGTAAAGCATTCCCACGTTAAGCTTAACAAGCGACTGCCTCTCGCTCTCCGGCTGCTACTTCAATCGTGAAACTGCTTAAATGATCAGCTGATCGGCTTTTCTGTCGCGAGTCCGTGTCTCTTGTTTGTTTTTGGCCCACTTTGCACCAGAAAGAGGAAACCAGCGGCTGAACAACAGCAGAACGTTTAAGCTTGATAAGCTGTTGTTAGAATTTATTTAATATTTCTTTCTACACCAGGATCTTTTTCTACGTAGCTGACGCTGGTAACTGTGCAGGGGCGGATCTAGCAAAGTTTAGCCAGGGGGGCCGATAGGGCATGAACAGGGAAAAGGGGGCACAAAGACATACTTTTCTTTCTTATTCTCATTTAAAATGTCGAGCTTTTAATAAATAATTATCTGACACCCAAAGTTTTAATTTGATGTAAAATGAATAGAAGTCAATTACTGTATATAGTGACTATTAAGTCTAATATATACCCTAGTATGCTATAGTACTTTTTACTTTGGGAAGGTACCATCTGTGCAGTCTGCAATTTTGTTGAAGAAAGATGTTGAATCTATTTAATATTTCTTGAAAAATAATTGATTTCTGTGCATTTTTTTTCACACTGCATCAAATTAAGGTTGATTACGTCGATTAAGCATCATGAGGTGGAGCGTGAGGGGTGGTTCCTTATTTTTTATTTATTTCTTTTTGTTGTTGCTGGGAGTTGGAACCCTATTAGTTAGGTTGCTTAATATTTACGCTAAGTACTCTTTAAAATACCAGAATAGGGAGGATGGTGTAGGTCTAAGTTTATTAGATTGATCAGTATTGCTGAACTATGAAATATTTTTTTGTATACAGGTATAACAGAATAGCTTTAGTGTAGTTGTTGTTTTAAACTTGAGTATGAACTTGCAGACTTGCAAAATGCAGCAAGATATTTTAAAAAACAGTTTTGTTGATTAAAAAACACTATATCGGATTCATATCGGTATCGGCAGATATCCAAATTTATGATATCGGTATCGGTATCGGACATAAAAAAGTGGTATCGTGCCATCTCTAACATTTACATACAGTCCTTGTCTATGTAACCAAACGGGGTTGCAGGGGGAGGTGTTTTGTAAACTATTGTTTGAAGTTTGTCAATAAAAGGCAGCGAGAGGAGGGCCACCATTGTGGTCATTTCGACGTGCTGGTCACAGATGGAAGGGCCTCCCTTGCGCAAGAAATCGATCGAACACTGTTGCCTTGTTTTTCTTTCATGGGAATAAGTCCTGGATACAGCGGGGTCTGAGTTTAGACCCAACAGCACCGCTCCTCTAAAACAGCAATAAGGATAGTAGTAGTAGTATAGTAGTAGGCCATATGTAAATAACAAAATAACTTTATAACTTAAAGCAAAATTGGGAAACGTAAAGTCCGCAACAAGTCTTTATATTAAGGGCCATCAGTCAAACAATACTGTTTGGTCTGGGTCTAAACAGAGCGTGTTGTGTGTGATGTCTTCTTTTGGGCATGTGGGCCGCTTTGAGGATTCACACTAGAGCGCGTTTGCGGTCACATTTTATTTGTAGTGTGAACAAGCAGACAAAAAAAGTCAGATTTGATCAAAACAATCTGAATTGAGCATTAAGACCTGCAGTGTGAACGTAGCCTTTGTCTCTCACTGAACGTTCTCCTATGACTGTCCTGCATATCATGAAGTGGGTGGGAGGTTTTGTCCAGCATTGTCCTTGTCTTAGACAACATCCACCTCTCCAACATCACCTTAAGGGAGTCCAGCTCTGTCCCAACAACATTCTTGGCCTTGTGAATTAGTTTACTGAGTCTATTGGCATCTGAGACCGTCAACCTGCCGCCCCAGCATGCAACAGCATAGAGGATGGCACTGGCCACAACAGACTCATAAAGAAATCTCCTGAGCATTGTCTGATAGATATTAATGGACCCCAGCACAGCTGGACTGGCCATCGGGCATTTTCCTGGTGGGCCATTGGTGATTTTTTGTTGTTATGGGCCGATGTTTTTTGTTTTGTTTTTTGTTTTGTTTTGTTTTGTTTTTTTGTTTTTTTTTGGGGGGGGGGGGGGGGGGGTTGTAACGGTTTAAAAAAATGAAAGGTGGTGGATTGGCTAATTGGTCATGATCGACTCTGGGCTGGCACAATTACAACCCCCCCCCTTGCTCGGGCAACGGCTCTGAAAGCAATCTTATCACAGACAAAGACAAGAAAATGGTGAACAAAAAGTGAAAAGGAGGTGCGGAAAAAATAAGGGCCAATAAGAAACAAGCCCTTCAGGCAGGTGGTGGCTATGGCGGAGCTTCCACAGATTCAGTAACATTAGTAAGTGGTGGAGGCCAAGAGGTAGATGAGGGAAAGGGAAGGCAGGAGGAGGAGAGACCCAAGGTCGCTGGGCAGAGGGGCAGGGGAACTGAACTTCAGGTAAGAAGTTATGAACTGCAGCCAATCTGGGTCAGATATAAACCAAGCTTAGGTGTATTTTATTTTCGCTGTGCTAACGTTACGTTTTACAGTCAGTTACAATGACTCGTACTGTGTAGTAGCTAGCATGACAGATATATATATATATATATATATATATATATATATATTAGGGGTGCAACAATACTCGTATCGATATTGAACCGTTCGATACAGTGCTTTTGGTTCGGTACACATATGTATCGAACAATACAAAATTTTTAATTAATTTTATCAACTTTCCTTCTGACGATGCTGTCTGTGTTGAGCGCTCAGTGGATCTGCGCTCGACAGTACAGCCTAGGCGGAGTAGTAGAACGCAGATTCACTGAGCACAGGGCAAGCTAGGAGACCGAAGTTAAGCTCTCCTTGCAACATGGCAAATTGAAACACCCCCCCCCCCCCCTCCCCCATTCAGATCTGGCGTTTGGAACTATTTTGGTTTTCATGTGACGTATGACCCTGAAGGTAAGCGCGTCATGGACAAAAGTAAAACACTATGTCGGATGTGCCACGCAATGCTCAATTATATTGGTGGGAACTAGTGCGTTAGCGCATTTTTTTTGTATCGAAAAAATATCGAACTGTGACACCAGAGTCGATATGTTTTCGATACAAAAAAATGTTCATGCTTTTTTAATTTGTCATTTATTAAAATAATAAATATATATTTTAACTCAAACGTACAGTTTTTAAATTTAATGTTGCTGAAACAACAAAGGGATAAAATAATAAGTCAATCTAATCGAGACATCACTCATCTTTGGAAAAGAGAGTTTATTACAGAGAAATGTCTCTTTCCAAAATAAAAGCTATACTATACACTTCTTCTGGGCTATATTCTCAGCAGCATATTAAACATATCAGGTCCCCATAAGGAGAATCACATGCTAACGGCTGTCTAAATGACTCGGGTAAAGTTTGTAGCATGCGTGCTTGTTGTTTTTGTCTGCTTCCACCTGTCTTTACACTAGGATGATGTCGGCGTAAATGTGCAGTCATATTCATTTTGTTCCCACCCGTGACGTTAACGCCACAACACGGCAAATCTCTGTTAACGAGCTACGGCGTATCGCCTCGTGCGTGTTAACGAGCAAACTGCGCTAACGCAGTAGTTCCCACCCATGTAATTGAGCATTGCGTGGCACATCCGACATATTGTTTTACTTTTGTCCCTGAGATGCTTACCTTCAGGGTCATGCTTCACATGAAGACCAAAATAGTCCCAAAGGCCAGATCTGAATGAGGGTGGGGGAGGTTCAATTTGCCATGTTGCAACGAGCTTAGCTTCTGTCTTGTTAGCTTGCCCTGCGCTCAATGGATCTGCGCTCGACAGTGCAGCCAAGGCGGAGTAGTCGAACGCAGATCCACCACCCACGCTCAACACAGACAGCATCGTCAGAAGAAAAGTTAATCAATTAAAAATGTTGTATTGTTCGATACATATGCATAGCGAACCGACAGCACTGTATCGAACGGTTCAATATCGATACGAGTATCATTGCACCCCTAATATATATATATATATATATATATGCTTCCCAAACAAATACACATGTGCTGTCACGGTTCTGGGTCCGTTGGACCCAGTATTTTGAGTTCATTATGTTTTGGTGCTTTTGCATCATGGATTTTCCTTTGTTTCTCTGGTTCTTGGTGTTTTTCCATATTATGATTTATGATCTGATACTGTTGTGATTATGATTATCATTTAGTAGCCTTTGGTCAGTGTCAAGTCTGTCTCTGTCTAGTCTGTGTCTTAGTAAAGTGTGTTTTGTTTCCTGTTTTACTTTGAAGGTTCTTGTTCCTGTCTGATGTTAGTGTGTGCAGCTTTGTTCCCCCTGTCTCGTTAGCCCTGATCTCTCCCAGCTGTGTCTCCCTCCTGTTGCCGATTCCCCCGTTACTACCCTGTGTATATAAGCCCTGTGTTTTCCCATGCTCGGTGTCGCGTCGTACCATCAGATTATGCCTGTGTGTCCTTGGTCTCAGTGTTCCATCATCACTTCATGTTTGTTTTCCTGCCAGCAATAAAGCTGAGGTTTTTGAGTTTCAATTCCGTGTTCGAGTCCTGCATTTGGATCCTCATCTCTGCCTGCCCGCACACAGAGCCCTGACATGTGCGGCTTGGCACTTGTGCTGTACGTAACAAGTCACGTGACGTGACGCTGCGGCTGTGATTGGTTCGGCTCTGCGCTACTTAATTTGGATTGGCTGTTCTTTTTTTTTTTTTTTAAGAGGACAAGAGAGATGAGGCCTATCGCAATAGTTTAACTTTTCTATCGAGAAAAAGTTATTTCGCAATACATATCGTTATCGTTCTATCGCCCAGCTCTAACGGAGCAGTACAGTGTTCAAGGAGTCCTATCACAGGGTTAATCTGTAGGAGAAACAAACCCAAGAAGAGACAAGACACAGATGCTTCAATCCAATAGGTGAGACATGGTGGTGCGCCAAGCATGATGCCCTCCAAAAAATCTTTGTGGACATTTTGGAAAACCAGATGATGATGCCCTCTTTGTTGATGCAGTGCTCACGCTGGAAGATTAAAAAGAGGGAAAAAGAAAAGCCAGCTGTTTATGCCAAAGCACAAGGCTTTAAAGAGTGTCTCTTGAAGCATGAAACTGTGTTAACAGCACAGATTTCTTAGAGTGTTTGAGCATACAACTCTTCTGTTGAAGTACCTCCAGTCAAATGGGATAGACATTTTCTCTGCCCATCATATGATGACCGCCACACAAGATAGCCTCAAAAGTATCGCCAGGTACTTCGCAACTGTGAAGGCAGCTGCAGACACATTTGTAAAACAGACAAGTCAGAGGGAGGACAACACAGACATGGAAGCAAAGCACACCATTGTTTTTCTTGTGACATTACCAATAAGTTTGATGTGTCACATGGCCCTCTTCCAATTGAAAAAAACTAAAGTTGTATCCAAGATGGCCAACTTCTAAATGGCCACCATGGTCACCACCCATCTTGAGGGTTTTGCCCCCTCACATATACTAATGTGCCACAAACAGGACTTTGATATCACCAACCATTCCCATTTTATTATGGTGTATCCATATAAATGGCCCACCCTATAGATAGTTCAGGAGCTTAACTTAACAAAGCAGTCTTTTGGTTTCCACTAAGTACGGGTTAGAATACCAGAATAGGGAGGATGGTGTAGGTCTAAGTTTATTAGGCTTCATGGCTTTTCCTATAATACCTGGTGAGCTAATCTCTAGTCAAAATGCCCAGGCCAATTTTTTGTCCAAGTCGAACCCTCTCAGCCACCTCAGAAAATAGAGTTGACTCTGGCCCTTCCTTGAGAATGCAGTGGTATTTTTAACCCACTCCAGTTTATTATCTATGTGTACTCCGAGCTATTTATAGTCCTCCACAATGACCCCCTGGATTGTACCAGAGGTTACAGTCCACAATCATTTTTTTGGTCTTTGTCACGCTGACCTGCAGATGATTCTGCTTGCACCACGTGACAAAGAAGTCAACCACAGCCCGGTACACTGTGTCATCACAGACAATCAACAATCCAGGAAACAAGAAAGGCATCCACCCACATCACTCTCAGCTTATCACCCAGGAGGGTCAGCCTGGTGGTACTGAACGCGCTGGAAAAGTAAAGAACATGACCCTCACAGTGCTCGCCAGCTGGTCCAAGGGAAGCAGTGCGTGCATTGTCAAATCTAAAAATACACAAATTCAAACATACCAAAGTAAAGTGATCTCACCCTCTCGCTCTCCTATAATCTCAGACTGCCCTTCAAATAGAAACAGCTAGCATTAGGAAGTAAACAAGTTTCAGTACTTTAGCACCATTACCAGAGTCTGTTTGTTTATATAGTTTTATCTCAAAAATCTGGGTTAAAAGAATCATTCTATGAAGAGAGGGAACTGATCTGCCTGCTTTTTGGAACAATGAACTTCACAAACAGAGACCCAAGTTTAGAGCACATAAATTGAGTTTATGTTACAATCAGGAAATTCTTTAAGATGAGTTAGCCTGAATAGATTGATAATATAACTGAAATTTTCTTAGGCATCTACCCCTTCTTGTTTCTTTATACTTACAGAGTAATTGTGATTAGTAAGAGTAACAGGTTTCCCATCCTCTGTGTAGTATGTCTCTGTAAAGTCTTGACCCAAAAGCTCACTGAGAGAGAGGGGGGGAGGGGGGGGGGGGGGAGAGAAAGAGAAACAGAGGAAAGTGTAAGTAATTATAAAATACCTAATTTTTTAAAATCCCTTTTGAATGCAAGTGTCAGCATCAGTGGCAGACAGCAAATCAAACACAACCTGAAGCCAAGATCACACAGAATACTTTCTTGTCATAAACTTTTTTTCACTCTTTATATGTGAAAATTGATAATTGTTTATACCAACAAAACAATGTGTACAAAAAGAATGTGAATGAGACACTGGAATATAGCAGGGGATTTTAGGAGACCAAAGCACATAACTGTGCTACAGAAAATGATAGTGACACACAAAATCTGAGACACATGTAGTTAAATGAACTCGCTAATAATCCTTTGATAAGTCAAGGTTGGTGAAAGATTTTTACTGAATTGACCCTATCCACACAGTCTTCCTGCAGGAACCATACTTGGAGGCAGGATTTCAATGTTTTAACTATTAAAACACTGCAAGGATTTTGGTTTGAACTAAAGGTAAGGTTTTACCAAACACACTTGTATCAGCAATCACAAACTTAACATTTGAATAGCAGAAAGAATTTTCATTACAGCTGAACCATGAGAGATTTAAACAGCAAAGAGAGTTGGAGATGATGAAAGAAAAAACTGAAAAGGATCGCTCCTAACTCTTGGTAGCACTGTCACTTGGTGTTCGCTCTCTCTGCGGTAGAGTATCACTTCCTGTTCCTGCTCAAACACAGTGGTGTTTTTGAGTAGCTTATCTGCTTAGCAATTTAATTAAAAACTTTTATATACATTCATTTTTCATAGTATAATTTTCACGTTTCATCCGAAGCACAGTTTCTGTGTAGTCACTACCTAATTTATAGCCAACGTATTCACTCGCTGTGTCTGTACTGTTTCGCTAGCTTAGCTTAGCTCGTAGCCGACTCACTAGCACCATGGCTACTTCACCTGTCCCTCCTGCACTTTCCTGCTCATTGTGTCAGATGTTTAGTTACTCCTCGGCCTCCTTTAGCAGTAATGATATCTGTAACAAATGTAGCATATTTGCAGCTCTGGAGGCCAGGATTACTGAATTAGAGACTCGGCTTCATTCACCTGTAGCTAGCCAGGCCCCTGTAGCTGCTGCAGCCGAAGATAGTGTAGGCCCCGCTAGCTGTTCCCCGGCAGACCCCAAGCAGCTGGGGAAAGAGGGTGGCTGGGTGACGGTGAGGAGGAAGCATAGTCTTAAACAGAAGCCCCAGGTACACCACCAACCCGTTCATGTGTCTAACCGTTTTTCCCCACTCGGCGACACACCCGCCGGGGGTCAAACTCTGGTAATTGGTGATTCTGTTCTCAGACATGTGAAGCTAGAGACACCGGCAACCATAGTCAATTGTCTTCCAGGGGCCAGAGCAGGCGACATTGAGGGAAATTTAAAACTGCTGGCTAAGGGTAAACGTAAATTCAGTAAAATCATAATTCACGTCGGCAGTAATGACACCCGGTTACGCCAATCGGAGGTCACTAAAATCAATATTGAATCGTATGTAACTTTGTCAAAACAATGTTGGACTCTGTAGTTTTCTCTGGTGCCCTCCCCAATCAGACCAGGAGTGACATGTTTAGCAGCATGTTCTCCTTAAATTTCTGGCTGTCTGAGTGGTGTCCAGAAAACGATGTGGGCTTCATAGATAATTGGCAAACCTTCTGTAGGCAACCGAGTCTTGTTAGGAGAGACGGCATCCATCCCACTTTGGATGGAGCAGCTCTCATTTCTAGAAATATGGACAAATTTATTAAAAACCCCAAAATATGACTATCCAGAGTTGGGACCAGGAAGCAGAGTTGCAGTCTTACACGCCTTTCTGCAGCTTCTCTCCTCCTGCTACTCCCCCAAAAAACCCATCTCCACTGAGACTGTGTCAGCTCCTAAACAGACAAAAAACAAACTAAAAACCAGCAACAAACAACTTAAACATAAAAAAAATCACAAAGAAAGAACAATAAAGTATCCACATCTGAACCAAAGAGTAAAACAGTGAAATGTGTATTATTAAATATTAGGTCTCTCTCCTCCAAGTCTCTGTTAGTACATGACTTAATAATTGATCAGCAAATCGATTTACTCTGCCTTACAGAAACCTGGTTGCAGCAGGATGAGTATGTCAGTTTAAATGAATCAAAAAACCCCTAGTCATTCTAACTACCAGAAATCTCGAAGCACAGGCCGAGAGGGCGGTGTGGCAGCAATTTTTCACACCAGCCTATTAATTAATGAAAGACCAAGACAGACTTTTAATTAATTTGAAAGCCTGATGCTTAACATTGTCCACCCCAGCTGTAAAACTCAGAAACCAGTCTTATTTGTTATCATCCAAGGGCGTAGATTTGGCATGGACGGAAGGGACATGTCCCTACCAATATCCAACGATTATTGAATTGTCCCCACCAATAATTTGATCTCTTTGAGTAAAGAAAAACAAACCCGATAGAAAGAAAAAAAAAGATCTGTCAACATCTCATTCACCTAGCGGTGCAGAAAGAGTTAAATTACGTTCGCTACTGGAGTCCTACCTCATGTGACAAATATGGCCAATGTGATTGGCTGTGCCTCTCAGGGAGCTCTGTTTAGTTTTAGCAGCGGCAAGCCTGCGCTGCAAGGCCCTCCAAGGAGGAGAGGAGGATGCCACAAAAAGGAAGAACTTGGATATAAGAAAGCACTTTTCAAAGAAACCTCTAAGTCATTTAAAGTCAAGTTCACTCATAAAATGTCTCCGTCATAATAACGTTACAGGCTATGCTAGGCTTTGGCCCACAGTCTAAAATTGTAACAATGAATAACGTGTTTTGGAAACTGACTGCACCACAGGCAGCACTATTAGTTATCTCAGTCTCAGAGTAGCATTTCTAATTTTGATTGAAACTGTCAGAGAAAACGGCAGCCTTGAGCAAGCCAGTTTACAGAGGCTGTTAAAATTATATGTCTAATGTTAAAATGTTGGTGACACAATAATTTCATCCTAATGGCACTGACATATTCATAGGGTTAATTTTTGAGACAAAATATCATGAGGTAGGCATGATTTTGCAAATATTCCACCTTGTAGTGCAGTTTGCACAAATTGTTTTAAAAATGCACTCACCCTACAAACATTACAGATGAGGCAAGATCTGCACAAATTGACAGAAACACTGAAGCAGTTACCCATTTTATTCTTATTGTCATGTATGTCCTATTTGTCAGATGACAGAAGAACCAGCACAAAGCTTAGAGAGTAATGATGATACAAGATCACACGTGAAATTGGATGATGACCTATTGGTTCATTACTGTATCTGAAGCACATGTGTGACTGCATGTATGTGGAATGTCTCACTGTTATTTATCAGGTGACAGAGGCAGCTCTGCCATGTTGTAGCTCGGACAGAGGTGAAGAGGCAAGGTAACTGGTACCTGACTGATGTTTTGGTGCTACAGATTAACGAGAGGAGCAGGCATGTCTTTGACTCCTTCACATAGTGGACATTGAGTTGTTGTGTGGGGCACCAGTAGTCCATGTCTGTTGCTGTAACAGTAGTTCATGTTTAGAAGAAAACATCCCAGCTCACTGATTTGATAGGGGCAATAGTGCCTAAAATGTTGCATAATGTTGCTGAGAGATCTTTTACTTTATGGTAATCTTAGATGAGTAGTTTTATGGACAAAAACCACCGGGTCATTCAGTGTTCCCTTAGTGCTAATGTATCAGAGATGTTGGTGTACTATAGCTGAAGTAATGTTGTTAAGTCCTTAAAGTCATATTCTTTTATTGTTATGACTTCATTTGAAGCTATTTTTACTTTTGTATGATATCTGATTTATATGGAATATGGCTGAAGTAAACTAAAGCCTAAAATACTTAGTCAGTCATTTGTTTAATAGTAATTTAACATTATATAATTCACATATACAACTATAAATTACTAATTGTAATTTTTAATGGTTTAAAAGCTTGTAGAATAGCATATGTAGGCAAGTATATTTCTCTTCTTTTTTTTATCAAGAAGAAAACATAAAAAGGGTGGAAAAAAAGAAACAGGGCAGGGTTCGGTGGTTGAATCATCCGTCCCCACCAATGCCATCTATCGTCCACCTGGGCTTTACACAGAGTTTCTGTCTGATTTCTCAGACTTTTTATCTGATTTAGTGCTAAGCTCAGATAAAATAATTATTATGGGTGATTTTAATCCATGTAGATGCTAAAAATGACAGCCTCAACATGGCATTTAATCTGTTATTAGACTCAATTGGCTTCTCTCAAACTGTAATAGAACCCACCCACCACTTTAATCACACTCTAGATCTTGTGTTAACTCTGACCTTCCCAAAGTGTGGAGCCCGCCCCCTAGGGGGGGCACAGAGCCATTGCAGGGGAGGCGCAGTATGAAAAGGGGAAAAAAAATTAAATAACATACAAGTAAATAATAGCATAATTGACAGGTTTTTGACGGGGCTCCCACACAAACACAAAGCAGGAGATGAAGCATCGCTGAGTATATTTCCAAACCAACTTCATTCTAAGTCAAAGACTAGAAAATATGGTGAAGCATATCTTCCCTTTGGTTTCACCTGCACAAGTGCCAAGGTAGGTCTCCCCTGCAGAATTGCTTTTCCCTTCG
Source organism: Aulonocara stuartgranti (assembly GCF_965226115.1). NCBI lineage: Eukaryota > Metazoa > Chordata > Actinopteri > Cichliformes > Cichlidae > Aulonocara > Aulonocara stuartgranti. The sequence goes on along the minus strand of NC_138941.1, from coordinate 23,428,272 downwards.
TCGGGATCACACGCTGGGCTCTTCAAATCACGGACAAACAGGATCCCACATTCTTGATTTTTAGTTCACAAACACTTGTTGTAATGACCAACTACTCCTGACATTTTGGAGACGTTAGCTCTTTATACAGTAAAGTTACAGTGGGATACAAATAATATCAGGCTGATCCTGCCACGATTTGTTCCCTCGATTCAAATCACGGACAAACAGTTTTTTGTGTTTTTAAACCAATTTCCACAGAGAGGCATTTTTCGAAAAATGTATAGATAGCAATGTTGAATATTATTACACAGGAAAAAAAACAACTACACATAAAATAATTACATCATGACGCCTCTGCCTTTCTAAATGGAGGGACAGTAACTGGGTGTGTGTATGTAAGCGTGTAAAACCTGAAGATAGAGACAAAATACTGTTAATCTGACTATCTGCCATTCTGCAATTCATTTACGTGTGGACGAAACAGCTGCGTTTTCAAAAATACCCGTGTAGGTGTGAATGTAGCCTAAACAAGTTAGTAGTTTATTTTCTTACTACCTGTAATTTATTCCTTTTTACTTGTATTTACTTAATTGTCTACTAAATGCTAAATGTTTGAGGTGTGAAATAAACCACAATGGAGAAAAATATGGATGTGTGTGGTTGGAGGACGTGTTTGTGTGTGCGTGTGTGTGCGGGGGGACGGACATTTGTCTTGTAAAACAAAAGGGGGGCCTAGAAAAATAGGATCTACAGGTTAACCACTGTGTTAACATATGAAATAGAAACGTAACATTAACAGTGTTTCCTGAAAACCCTCTCCTGTCTGATCATTTCCTGATAACATTTACATTTACAATAACTGAATACACAGCAGTGGAGAGTAGACTTTATCACAGTAGATGTCTTTCTGAAAGCGCTGTAACTAAGTTTAAGAATATAATCCACTCACTGTTATCATCTTCAATGACCTGTACCAACATAGAGCAGAGCAGCTATCTGAACGCTACTCCAACGGAGGTCGATTATCTTGTTAATAATTTTACCTCCTCACTACGTACGACTCTGGATACTGTAGCTCCTGTGAAAACTAAGGCCTCAAAACAGATGTACCTGACTCCGTGGTATAATTCTCAAACGCATAGCCTAAAGCAGATAACCCGTAAGCTGGAGAAGAAATGGTGTGTCACAAATTTAGAGGATCATCATTTAGCCTTTTTTTGCTTTATAAGAAAGCCCTCTGCAAAGCCAGAACATCTTACTATTCTAAAGACCTTCTATGACTCTGTGGTGGCCTCAGCCATCTTTTACGGTGTGGTCTGCTGGGATGGCAGCATCTCTGCCGGGGATAGGAAGAGACTGAACAGGCTGATCAGAAGGGCCAGCTCTGTTCTAGGATGCCCTCTGGACCCAGTGGAGGTGGTGAGTGACAGGAGAATGGTGGCTAAGCTGTCATCCCTGTTGGACAACATCTCCCACCCCATGCAGGAGAATGTGACAGCAATGAGCAGCTCCTTCAGTGGCTGCGGCACCCACGGTGTGGGACAGAGAGATTTTGCAGGTCTTTCCTCCCCACTGCTGTCAGACTCCAACTTCAAGACTTCAACCGATCAAACACACACATCCACACATGTCCAATAACACTAAGTGCAATACTCTTTTCTGGCATCGTATTTTTACTCAGTTGTATACAGCATTTGTATTCTATTTTTATCCTATTGTATATTTTATTCTATTTTATTCTACTGTATATAGTATTTTATTCTATTCTGTACAGTTGTGTACTGTATTTATTCTTATTATATTCTAATTTTTGCTTCATAACTTTTGCACTGTCCACTTCCTGCTGTGACAAAACAAATTTCCCACGTGTGGGACTAATAAAGGTTATCTTATCTTATTCATCACTGATTGAAGAAAATAAGAACAACCCCAGGTTTCTCTTCAGCACTGTAGCCAGGCTGACAAAAAGTCAGAGCTCTGTTGAGCCAACCATCCCTTTAACGTTAACTAGTAATGACTTCATGAACTTCTTCACAAATAAAATTTTTATCATTAGAGAAAAAATTACCAATAATCATCCCACAGATGTAATATTATCTACAGCTACTCTTAGTACCATTGATGTTAAGTTAGACTCTTTTTCTCCAACTGATCTTTCTGAGTTAACTTCTATAATTACTTCCTCCAAACCATCAACGTGTCTTTTAGACCCCATTCCTACAAAACTGCTCAAAGAAGTCCTGCCATTAATTAATTCTTCGATCTTAAATATGATCAACCTATCTCTAATAATCGGCTATGTACCACAGGCCTTCAAGCTGGCTGTAGTTAAACCTTTACTCAAAAAGCATTTCTAGACCCAGCAGTCTTAGCTAATTATAGGCCAATCTCCAACCTTCCTTTCATATCAAAAATCATTGAAAGAGTAGTTTCAAACAGCTAACAGATCATCTGCAGAGGAATGGTTTATTTGAAGAGTTTCAGTCAGGTTTCAGAGCTCATCACAGCACAGAAACAGCTTTAGTGAAGGTTACAAATGATCTTCTTATGACCTCTGACAGTGGACTCTTCTCTGTGCTTGTCCTGCTAGACCTTAGTGCAGCGTTCGATACTGTCGACCATAATATCCTATTAGAGCGATTAGAACATGTTGTAGGTATTACAGGTAGTGCGCTGCAGTGGTTTGTATCATATCTATCTAATAGACTCCAATTTGTACATGTAAATAGAGAGTCCTCTTCACACACTAAGGTCAATTATGGCGTTCCACGGGGTTCAGTGCTAGGACCAATTCTGTTTACATTATACATACTTCCCCTAGGCAGTATCATTAGAAGACATAGTACAGGGTGGGCCATTTATATGGATACACCATAATAAAATGGGAATGGTTGGTGATATTAAAGTCCTGTTTGTGGCACTAGTATATGTGAGGGGACAAACCCCTCAAGATGGGTGGTGAGTTTCTCACCACTTATAAAATGTGTTCAATGTGCTGCCCATTGTGTTGGATTGTCAATGCAACCCTCTTCTCCCACTCTTCACAAACTGATAGCAACACCGCAGGAGAAATGCCAGCACAGGCATCCAGTATCCATAGTTTCAGGTGCTACACATCTCGTATCTTCACACCATAGACAATTGCCTTCAGATTACCCCAAAGATAAAAGTCTAAGGGGGTCAGATCTGGAGACCTTGGGGGCCATTCAACTGGTCCACGACGACCAATCGACTTTCCAGGAAACTGTTCATCTAGGAATGCTCGGACCTGGCACCCATAATGTGGTGGTGCACCATCTTGCTGGAAAAACTCAGGGAACGTGCAAGCTTCAGTGCACAAAGAGGGAAACACATCATCATGTAGCAATTTCAAATATCCAGTGGCCTTGAGGTTTCCATTGATGAAGAATGGGCCCACTATCGTTGTACCCCATATACCACACCAAACCATCACTTTTGTTGTTCCAACAGTCTTGGAGGGATCCATCCAATGTGGGTTAGTGTCAGACCAATAGCGGTGGTTTTGTTTGTTAACTTCACCATTCACATAAAAGTTTGCCTCATCACTGAACACAATCTTCTGCATGAACTGAGGGTCCTGTTCCAATTTTTGTTTTGCCCATTCTGCAAATTCTGTGCACCGATCTGGGTCATCCTCGTTAAGATGCTGCAGTAGCTGGAGTTTGTAAGGGTGCATAAGAATAAAGTTACGTTGAAACCAAGCACACCATTGTTTTTCTTGTGACATTACCAATAAGTTTGATGTGTCACATGGCCCTCTTCCTATTTAAAAAACAAAAGTTGTAACCAAGATGGCCGACTTCTAAATGGCCACCATGGTCACCACCCATCTTGACGAGTTTGCCCCCTCACATATACTAATGTGCCACAAACAGGACTTTAATATCACCAACCATTCCCATGTTATTACGGTGTATTCATATAAATGGCCCACCCTGTAATTCAAACCTCCTTTGTTGCCTGATCTTAGACTTTCTGTGCTGTGCTAGACAAGCATTCTCAGTGAAGTCAAACACCTTTTTTAAGAGTACTCTCATCTAGAATAGACTGTATGGGTCCTCTTCCCCCTTTAAAATCTGGTTCTCTGTATTTATTGATTGTAATGTGTAAAGCAGCCAGATATCCAGCCACTTATCCATTACATTCAATCACTGCTAAGGCAGATCTACAGGTCCTAGCCAATTATTTTCTGTGTTCAGATTTTAGAGTTATCAAGACTTTAATTTTATGTCTAGATCATTGGTTCTCAAACTGTGATACACGTACCACTGGTGGTACTTGGGCTCCCTGTAGTGGTAAGTGGGAAATCTAACAGAATTTTTCAGTTTAAATAATAATCCATTCTGAAGGTATCCAAAGATCACACGAGAGTTCCCGAGGCTCTTCTGGGAGCTGGCGTCAACCAGAAGACATCTCCCCAAGCGAGTCCTCTATGAAAAGCAGCCTTTCCTTATCGCCAGTGGTCGCAGCCGCTAGAGAGTGCTGGCGGGCTCGTTTCCCTGAGCCTTAAAACTGCAAGTCGGCAGACAGTGCCGCAGTGTTGACAACTTAGCGACTTTGTCGCTATATTTAGCGAGTTTTCAAACCCCCTTAGTAACTTTTTTCTAAAAAGCGACTAGCGACAAATCTGGCGACTTTTTCTGGTCTTATCGGGAGACTTATGACGACTTTTTGACGTGGAAGCAAGTATCGCTCTTACTGTCAGTTGGGCTCACAGGTGGCAGATAGTCCTCACGCAGAAGTCCACCCGAGCTGCTGTCAGAGCAGGAGATGCTCACACCTATAGGTCCAAACTGCAAATAAATCGTGCATGAGCGAAGCTCCTGCTCCTGCCCTGACTGCAATGCAGTAAGTTCTTGTTTTACTCTTACTTTTTGTTGATCACAAGGTTTAAAACGACTTAAAAATACACAAACAAACAGTAACTACACCTAGAGTGCCCATTTTGGGTCACTTTTGCCGGTCACAAGACTGGATAAAGGAAGTGGGTTGGAAATGTGACAAAAAACTAGAGAGCGAAAATTTCAGAAGAAATTTTAAGTGTGCCTATGCCGCTGCCAATGAGTGCAGTTTGCCATTCATACGGCTACAGGGAGCAAAACGCAGCAGAGCAGCTATTCTCCACCATGAACTACGGTAAAAACAAACACCGCTCGCTCCTCACAGATGACAGCTTACAGTCTTGCGTAAAGATGAAGTGACTTCGTACAGCCCCGATTTGCAGATGCTGTGCGCACAGGTTCAGGAGCAGAAGTCCCATTGTACCACGGCAGACATGGCGATGTTTGCATGAACACGCTTTGTAGCATTTCTTTATTGACCCACACAGCCCGACACACCAACACAACAGCTGAGAGTCTCTAAGCCGGAGAGGCGTGATTGCAGATGCCGCTCAGGTGGGTCCGCCTCCCCTGCAGCAGCACTGCAGACCACGCCCCGCCACACACATCAAACACGTAAAATAAATATTTATCCAGATATTTTGCAAATATTTATTTTTCCTTTTTTAGCAGCATAGTGCTTTTTGCCAAATATTTTTAAAATTCAGGTCAAGGCGCTAATCATAGTAAACTGTATTTTGATCTCTCCTATATGCAGCGCAGCATACAGAGAGACGAGAGGACGAGGCTGCAGGTACATCACAGCCAAAAAACTAATAAATAGAAATAAAAGAAGTAAGAAAATAAATATATGCTTAAGTCTCAGGGGATAAAGACAAGGCACAATTTAGAATTTACCATTTAAATTTGGAGTGGTTTAAAGTAAACAGTGTAGCAGATTGATTTTCTTGGGAGTAAAGAAATGTTTTGCATGCACCTTTTTGTTTTTTGTTATTTTTACACAGCGTTCTGATTGACTGACAATGATCTACAGTCAATTTCGTACATTATTATAAAAACTTTGGTTGAAAGATCCGATCCACATAATCATTTAATAAAAGCTAGATATTTTAAATGAGAATAAGAAAGAAAATTATTTCTTTGCGCCCCCCTTGTCCTGTAAATGCTCTACCTGGCCCCTGGCAAAGATTTTGCTAGACCCGCCCCTGCACAGTTACCAGCTGTCAGCTACCTAAAAAAGGATCCTGGTGTTATTTGTCTCTCAGAAACAGTTCATAACTTCCCTTCAACTCATTTATGTCACCTAAAAGGTAAACCTGTTTCTCCATCACCTGTTCAGCTCTGATTATTCAGTAAGGACATCTCCTGGTTTCATCTTCACGTTTCCCTCTCACTAGGATATCCAAACTGACATAATGTTCAACAGCTTTTACAGCTGTGGCTCCAGCAAACATCAGCTGATACTAGAAATGAATATCAAATAAATTCTAACAACAGCTGATCAAGCTTAAACGTGCTGCTGTTGTTTAGCGCGACATCCGCTGGTTTCCTCTTTCTGGCGCAAAGTGGGCGATAAACAAACAAGAGAGAAAAGCCGATCAGCTGATCACTGATTAGTTTCATGATTTTAGTAGCAACAGGCGAGAGAGAGGGAGAGAATGAGAGAAGAGGCAGCTGTGCAGCAAAGACAGAGTAGACAGACAGAACCTGAAAATTGTGCTGAAAAGAGCAGAAGAGGCTGAAAATTGTGCTAAAAAGAGGTGAAGCGTGCTGTATCTTTTGGTGCACATAACTTTTATACTTTTTCAGATATTAAGCTTTTTATGTCATTTTTGGCCCATTTTACTGAATGGGACAACATTATCAGTGTGATCACCAGCTTTGCTTGCTGGGCTGAGCCATGTTTTTTTTCTGTACCCTCACCAATTTCACATCAAAACATAGGTATTTTCTATGGCTTTCAGAAAATGTCACTATCATTGTTGTGGGAGTTAGAGATTTTTGGAAAATCTCCTCAGAGCAGCACAAAGTCTGAAAACTCTCCATAGAAACTCAATGGACACTTTGTTCAAAATCAGCGCTGGAATTCTCCAATGAGACACATTTTCTAATTGTCATGTCTCCTTAACGAAACGAAGTTAAGACATGAGGCTTGTGTCAATATATCTTCAGACACTCCTGACGCTCATGAGTCAACAATTTTTTTCTTACCTATTACCGTTTGGCCATGACTTACATTTGTTTGAGGGTAGGAAATTTCTGCCCGTGGTATGGCAAAATGTCCACGTTACGAAATAGATAAAATAGAAAACTGCCACTCCTCCTCCACCAAGAACCTCATCTTCAGCCAGCATCATCTCACTCAAAAGGCGATGGAAAAAGGTGCTTCGACTTACGAAAATTTTGACTTACAAAAGACCCTCTGGAACAAATTAATTTTTTAAGTCGGGGTTCCACTGTATTTGTTTTAAATTATAGTATTTGTGCTAAATGGTAGTATTTGTGACAAATCATAGTACTTCTGCTATGTTATAGTATTTCTGCTAGATAATAGTATTTCTGCTATTTTGTAGTACTTTTGATAAATAAAAATATTTATACACAGCATTCACACTGCATTTTCACAGGAAATGCAACCTTTTCTAGTTATTATTTGGTATTAAGACTACTTTTAATTAGATTTGTGCTGTGTGTTTTATTATTAATGTATTTTATGTATTTCTGTTTTATATTACTGTGAAGCACTTTGTGGTTTTTATCCTGTGAAAAGTGCTATATAAATAAATTGATTTGATTTGATTTTAGTGTGCATCAGCACCAGACTGACAGAGGGTGTGATGGAGTGACGGCAAGTCACAAGGAAAAATGAGTGCTGGTGAGGCAGTGTGTGTTGAGCACAGAAAAGGTAACCCTAGCTGGCTCCAGGTTGACTTCTTTCTGGCTAAGTCAAAGACACCTGAGCAACCAGAAGTAAAGGTAACTAGAGGCACTGGTGACAGCTGATATTGCTGGACCTCTGGAGTAGAATTCATTTGTGTTTACCAAGATCTAGAGTCATCAGAGCAAAAGACCACTAACAGGCCCATTAAATCTTAGCCGTCTAATTATTCAGATAATAAACCAAAGGCAAGCAAAAAAATAAATAAATAAAACAGCTAGACAACAAATGGACAGCAGTCAACCAGATAGCACTGTGTACCAATAACATCAGAGGCACAGAAGGATATATGAGAGATTAGGCTGACATGAGAACTTACTGATTATGTTCCACTTGTAGCACCAGCTGGAGGTCACTGGACGAGAGCAAGATCTTTCCTCTGACTGGATATTCCTCCTGTAAGGTCATGATGAAAACTGGGTTAGCTCCAGGTGCTTTGGCTTCTTTTCACTATTCAAAGCCATGCCTATTGGGTTAACTTGTGATTTTAAATCTACTATGAATTAGAGGTAGATAAAGTGCCTGAAGTTTATAGTGGTCAGTATGATTACAATAGTGCTATATGAATGAAAAAACATCTCTGATTGCTAGAACATGTTAGTAGCCTTGCCTCCAAGCATTTTGTATGGCTTGGAGGCGAGAGAGATGATTTGTCCAAGCTGGTAAACAGGGCATTACAATAATCTAAACGCGATGACACAAATGCATGAACATTTTTTCCAGTTCAGCTGAGGAGACCATATATCTCCTCAGCTGACCTGGCATTTTCTCCATCTTCTTGGAACTATAGGCCTTTGGAGTTGACACCGCAATGCATTGTGGGAGCGCGGCGCCATTTTCCGGGTCCACAATCAAAACAAACACACTGTGTTGGAACGACGAATACAAGAAAGATACTTAAAAGCAGCTCAAAAGAGAATCAACTATATAGAGACCAATTGCGTCCAGAGGTGAAGCGGCAGTACTTGCAGAAAATGTGGACCAGTATGAAATACGGCCATGGAGTAGAAACCCTGAAGACCAACCGCTATTGGCATAGCCTGACATATTTCGTACCTTGTCTGTGGAGTCAGCGTGTACAAGTCGTCATTCAAACAAAGGTAAGTCAGCTTGAGTACTGCGAGTGAAATGCATTTGATTTTCCCCCGAACATTCAAATTAGTGCAGCATAAATTCACTCATGAGGGGGAAATTACAGTGAGAACATGTGGAGGCTCTGTTAGATGGAAAACATAGTGAGTTCTGTGCATTGATGTAACATTGTCCTGGAGGATTTAATTTTTCTTTATGGTTAAAGAAATGGCAATGATTTATTCATATTTATTATAAATAATTCTAATTATACATCTTGCTTCCATGTTTGTATCCTGTGTCACAAAAATACATTTTATTTTAGTTTTATACATTGATTAATGACCTGCAGAATCTCCTTATCATATTAAGTGATTCATAATTGTCACTTTATGCTTTCGCCATCTTGAAAGTGATTACATCCTTGCATTACATACTTTAGGTTCATTTTCTGCAGGCAGGTTTCTGAGAGATAACAGGCATATTTACACTATAACATGCAGCGTTCTATAGATGGACACATAAAGAAATGAAAAATTACATGTATGTGCTAACTTTCTAAACACTTTGTTACAGTTATGATAAAGTAGATAAAACACATTTGTGTCGGCCTTGGCTCATAGTTCTTGTCTTTAAATGAACTTTGCGTGTGTTTCAGGTCCTGCACTCCCACTTTTGGCGGCGAAGAAAAACTCATGGCTCAAAGTGGTCTAACTCAAAAAATGATCTTTATTTTACATTTCCGGAAAAGGAGACTAAGCACACAGAGACACCAGCTCAAGTCTAAAGCAGCAGCAGACAGCTTGATTGTTATATACTTTCTCTAGACGTCACGCACACTTTAAGTTTCAATCAAACACTCTGCTTAGTTTCACTTTCTGTCTGCACCTCATATGCTCTGCAAAAGCATGCAGTTTCCTGTCAGCCTGCGACCTAGTTCTTTGTCACCTCTGGGCCTGGTTTATAAAGGCCTATACATAAAACAATATAACCAGCAAATAAGCATTAAGAATATATATTAAATACATGACAACTTTCAAAGACTGAATGAACCAGCATTGCAGTCATGGGTCACTGTGAGCACCACAGGGAAGGTTGAAGCCGCCCACTGCAGCTGTATGGCCGGAGTCGCGGAGACCTGCACCCACGTCACTGTTCTTCTGTTTAATGTAGAAGCAACAGTGCGGATCCGTGGCACAAGGACTGTTACAGATGAACATGCATACTGGGTTTTGCTGGGTAATATGACCAGAGGTTGGCCATAATACTTCTCCTCTTCAGCTGCCCAAAAAAGGCTCTTGATCAAAACATAAACAGACCATCCATATTGAAAGGTAAAAGGAGCCGTCCTCAAAACAGAAAAATCCCACCTGCTACTGTGGAGGAGTTGTCACTGCTACTGGATACTTTGCTGGAACACGGTAAAGCTGTGGGTCGTGGGAATGACCAATAATGTTTTATCTAGGGGTCTAGATTTATGCCTGAAGTGCACTGCCGTGTAAATAATTTGCATTTACCAAATATGTCCCGACTGAGTACCACTGTTCAAAAGTGGAATAAAGAAACAAACTAATTTTTGCCTCTTTTTTAAAAAAAATTAAAACCACTTTATAGAACATCACATCAGTAACAGTGTAGAATCCATGTCATTTATAGTTTACAAATGACAAAATGTTTACACAAAATCATGACAGTGTTTACATGATGTCACCCACTACCAGCACTTTATTTACTGTATCTTTTGAAAAAATACCACCATTTATACAGCAAAAGACTTAAGAATATTTAACAGGAGCAAGTTTCATTTTCCCCTGGTTTTACTACCACACTGTTCACCAAACGCAGCAAACCTTCACCATCTTATCCAGGAGGGTCACCTCTTCACCCTCACATGAAGAAGTAATCTGATTGGCATGGTGGTATGTTTGAAGCAGGTCCCTTGTGTAGCGCTGGAACCCAGTCACAATGTCATCCTTGTCATAGGCTGGTTTGCTGCAATAATGCCAAATAATTAGCAACTCTATAAATAGAGGGTAGTTCTGCAAAATCACTCATTAGGATGTTTGTTCTAATTTGCTGTGACCTCAGAGTGCATTGAAAATAAAACTAATAGGCTATAAAGAGTGATATGAACATAGTTAGAACTTACCGGAATGAAAATGTCTGGAGCACACCACCAGATATTTGGAGATAGAAGAGAACTGGATATCAACTCGTCTCACAGCTGCTATCCAGACTAGACGCCTTCGTTTGGTAACATCGATACACGAGCTGCCTCATGTTGCTTCCAGGTTGGGAAAGAGTGAAAAGATAAACCATTTTCAAGCTTATTCTCTTGCCGGTCATGCGATCGAACTGTGCAGCCAATACAGCAAATACGAACCATGGCTGTTGTGTGTGCCTTCGCTCTTTTTTCGCTTGCACTTTGGACCCGGAAAATGGCACATCAGGCCAAAATCCTTTCCACGCCCACCCCCGTGACATCACGCTCCAAAGCCCTAAATATACTTAGATAAGTTAATTGATTAATCCAAATTGCCCACAGGTGTGAATGTGGGAGTAAATGCGAGCACAAATGGTTGTCAGCCTCTGTGTGTTGGCCCCACGACAGGCTGGCGACCTGTCCAGGATGGTACCCCGCCTCTCACTCTATGACAGCTGGGATAGGCTCCAGCGCCCCCTCTGACCCTGAAAAGGATAAGCGGAAGCGAATGGATGGATGGATAAAATTCCAACTATAGTCGGGGAGGGGAATCTGAACACCTCACTCAGGAGTAAACTAGACCCTGTGTCACTATATTCTCTTGCTAAACAACTTAAATATTAATGCTCAAACATTAATAAGGGGGATTTCCAAGGACGATGGGTTCACACCAGGGACGTATGACTGATGAGAAAGAGTTTGGTAGGCTTTTGTGTGGCTACTAAAAACATGCGGTGGAGGACATTTAACTGGAAATGTGTCATTAGGAATTTTATCACTCCACATGTGAGGAGTAAACTGCTTCAAATGCAACAGACCTGCTATGTCTTGGAATATGTCATTTACATAGATCTCACCTGTACCCACATCTTCTATGTTAGCATTGGCCACTCGTTAGTATGCTGGTTACGTGAGCCTGACTTATAATTTCATGCATAATTTTATTGTTCACTTGGGTTTCCCCTTTGCATAATCATGAGCATTACAGTTTTTCCTAATTGTTTACACACATTTTCCAAAAGCATATTGTCAGAATTCAACACAAATCAAAAAACACACACACAATGGGCAAAACCCTTCAATTCACCTGCAAAATAAAGTCATCATATTGACTTACTGTAAGCCTTTTTATGTTCAGTGTAACACTTACTACAGACAGTACATAGGCCTACATGAGTGCATTGTAAAAGATTACAGAATGTTTGTATACAAAACTCACAAATACATGGTACCAAATATATTTTTACTGTATTCTCCCACAAAAACAATGTACAGTGTTCATCCCAACCAAAACAAAGTTGCGCATACCATCAGTGTTGGCCAAGTTACTTTGAAAAGTAATTAATTCTAGTTACTAGTTACTTCTTCAAAAAAAGTAACTGAGTTAGTAACTGAGTTACAAGATTCTAAAAGTAATTAATTACTTGAAAAGTAATTAATTACTTGAAAAGTAATTAATTACTTAAAAAGTAACTATTGCGTTACTTTGAAGAAAACGTTTAACCCTCTGGGGTCCAGGGTATAATTGGCCATTTTTAACTACTTTTGATGTTTCCTCCACATTTCACCTTTAAAAACTATTTCCTTTGCCTTGTTTGGTATCATCCTTTTCAGCACAACCTCACGTGTCTGAATTTACAGTCATGTTTTCATTTTGATATACTGTATTAACGCAATTGATCTAAAATCAGACAAAAAACATAAAATCAGAGTGGAAAAGGTTATATTTTTTACTGTAACAACCACAAACATGTTTAATGAATCATATTTCATAACTTAAAATGCAAATATAAATTGTCAATTTTAAAATCCTATGCACAAGTTTTGCAAACAACAAAGTTATTTGCATCCATTTACCTTTTACCTTGATTTTTTAAATAACCATTTCAAACTATTTACAGAACAATCAGCTGTTCTTCAATAAGATGCCACACAAATTATTTGCGCCACTCCAAAAAATTTATTTCTGTCCACTATAAAGGAGACATCACAGCCTGATACCTGCAGGTCTGACAGCAGCAGGTGTATCACTCCTGTTTCTACCTGGAGACAGCATTCGCCTCATTGTTCTGACACACAACACAAAACTATTCACAACACTACACACTAACTACACAAGACAACACATTAACTACACACTCAAACACGCTAAACGTCACAAATCTCTCACATCGCAAAACTTGCTCTCCTTCTTTTTCTGCTCTCTCCCTCCGTCACTCCTAAAACTTCCCCTGTTTTGTTTTTTTTTACTCATAAGCAGAGAGTGCTCGCTGCGCTGTCCTAGACAGTAAACGTGTTAGTCCAATAATCACACAACTGGTATGTTAACTCCAACTTTAATGGTTGCCTTCTTTCGTTCCTTCACACAAGAAAAAACTGACACTCCAAAAACTCCTACTTCCCCTTCCCGCCTGCGTGTAGCCATGCCCCCCTTCACCGGACACTTGCGCAGTGGGACAGATACATCTTAACATCTTCCCTTTTTCTTTTAAGGAAAGGAAAACAGATTAGAACAATTTTTTTTTCTTTTTGAACAATATAACATAAACATAATTTAACATTCCAAACTAGTGTTTAAAAGAAACATTTTTATGAGTGTTAATTTTTTATTTTTTGTCATTAGTCCTTTCAGCTTTCTAGCTGCCATTCCCCTTCTCTCAGGGCTCTTAGCAGTCCAAGTGCTGATATCCCCACTTTTGTCAGGCTGCTCTTTGGTAGATGTCCATATGATGTGCCGAATAGTCCCTGTGTGCATAAGTTCTTTGATGCTACTGATGTCGAGCCGAAGCACTCATGCCAGCACTGTCTAGCACAACACCTGGAGCTCAGTTTTGCCCCCTGAGCTCCAGGTGTTGTGCTAGACAGTGATCATGATTACCGTCCTTGGGAGCGTGCGCAGCTGCTTAAAGCTGTAGAGTCCAGATTACTTACGTAGTCAGCTACTTCCGTACAACCGATATAAGATGCGGTAAGTTGAACACAGCTTCAACCGTCTGTTTGTTTAAAAATTAGTAATGGACCGCATTTTCTTGTTAGTAACTGTAACGGCGTTGTAACGATAGGAATTGTAATTAGTTAGATTACCCGTTAGTGAAAAAAGTAACGGCATTACTTGTAACTTACTTGTACTCGTTATTTGTACTCCCATCACTGCATACCGTGGTCTGCATATACAACAGAGGAACCTACTGCATAGAGTTACAGTAAAAAAAAAACAAAAAAAAAAACAACTTTGCTGCATCCTCTCTTCTCTTTCAGTCTGCCAGAGCACCTCATCCACATCACAATCAACATGCTTGTAATGCAATATGCTTCCCACCCCAGTTACCTATAGCTGCATGTTATGATCCAGGTCATTGTTGCCGTGTGGTGCTGTTACTTGCCACACCATGCGGGGGGCATTGTTTGTACTCTGTGATGTCTGTTATGTAAGTTTCCAGGTGGAGGCTGACCATTGGTGGAAGAGGGAATGAGGCCAGCTACAAATTGGGACCTGACTGGGCCGCCAGCCCCTCCTACTACTTCCTGTTTCCAGTGAGTTTGGGGCCCTTCGTGGCGTGTGACAGAGCTGGGCTGCAGTAAAAACAGTTTAGAGAGTCGTATCTGGACATGGTAGCTGTAGGGGTGGGAAGCCGTTTCTTTTACAACCTTTTTCTCCTGTTTCGGGTAGGGAGACAGGTTAGAGCAGGGGTGCCCAATCCCGGTCCTCGAGAGCTACTATCCTGCAGCTTTTAGATGCATCCCTACTCCAACACAGCTGAATCAAATGGTTTGATCTCTTCAGCATGCCATCATGTTTGGCAAAGGCCTCATAACAAGCCATTCATTTGATTCAGGTGTGTGGGAACAAGGATGCATCTAAAAGCTGCAGGACGGTAGCTCTTGAGGACCGGGATTGGGCACCCCTGGGTTAGAGGTTTGTATTTTCTTTTGGGGTTGATTCACTATAGGTAAGTTAGTTCTGATTCATTTCCAGTGTGTTTTGTTTGTTGTTTTGGCCATGCCCGCCCTGACGCTCGCTACCTGTCAAGTTAATAAAACGACTAGTCATTGTAAAACTGTCGCTGTGTGATTTACTTCTTTTTATTATTTTTCTTGTGTTGCACTCCAGCGCCCCCAGGCCGGTGTGTAAAATGCACAAAGGGTACAATTGCCAGTACGTTGGTGAGGGATTTGGCCAGGGACATTGACCAGTTATGTTCCTGCCTCTCCACCTCCTTTTTGCCAGATTGAACCCTACTTCATCTATGGAAAATATATTCATGGG
This sequence comes from Aulonocara stuartgranti, assembly GCF_965226115.1. Taxonomy (NCBI): domain Eukaryota; kingdom Metazoa; phylum Chordata; class Actinopteri; order Cichliformes; family Cichlidae; genus Aulonocara; species Aulonocara stuartgranti. The sequence continues at coordinate 23,412,949 of NC_138941.1, read as the reverse complement.
GCTTTTCTATGTAATCCATAGATTTTCTATGTAATACACTCTCTATAAAAATAAGTGTGTGTAAGTGATGCAGAAAGAGACTTGTGAAATAGTGTATTTACAGTATATGCACTCCAGATATATGTGCATTACAGTATAGTCTACAGTACTGCAAGAGTACCATCTGTAACAATCTAGAATACAAACAGTAGGCCTACGGACATAGAATTGTACTCAAAGAGTCGCTGCTGAAAGTATGTGTAGGTTACACTTGCACATACTGATATTGTAGATCTTTAACTCTTGCAGTTTCGTTCAAAGGGGTTGAACACACCATTAGAAACGTGTTTTCAATTGTGAGTTGCTGTGTGTAAAGATGACAGCTGTGTTGAAGTTGTGTTCACGTTTTGCTGCCAGCGTTTACAGTTTTGCAACATTCCTACCTCTTACTCAATGTGTACTACCACTGATGACATTGCTTCTTATATTTTATTTATTTTATATATATATAACTTTTTTTGGTTTGTTTATTTTAAAGGATTTTTAATGTAAAAATCTACACGCAGCTAATGAAGAGATGCCATACTGTGTTTTGTTGTTCTTGTAACAGTGACGGATCTATTCTATTTATTTCTAAGAGGTGTGGACTAAATACAGCTGATGCTAATAAGAGTAGGACAAACTGTAAATTAACAATTTTTTTACAATAATTTTTTCCTCCTTGGTTGGCATCAAGGTACCATCAGGCCAAACAGAGATTGAGTACAGCAAGTCACTGAAAACCGTTTCCAAACTACCAATTTCAGGCAAACAAGATGAGCAGATGAGTTTAAAACTTTAGTGGCTTCATTCTCCCACCTGAATGTGTATCTTTTAGTATGTTTGTGTCCATCTGAAACAGTAAAGGTTGTGGAGGTTGAAACAATGTGTCGGCTGGCGATGAAGGCAGTAAAAGCTTTCAAGTGAATAAAGAATCCACAGAGGAAAGCATCCCATCATGATAACAGATGTCCTTAATGACAGAGGTGGTTTAAAAAAAAAAAAACAACAACAACATTGCTGCCACTAACATCCATGGCCATGCTTAAATATTCAAAGTCAAAAATCAGGTACAAGTACAGATACCAAGCAATTGTGCAGTCATTATGTACATATATTTGGACATAAGTATAGATAATGTTTTGGGACTTTTTGTTTCATCTTCATACATTGGATCCCACCTGTGGCGGAGTCCAGCAACAGACATACTTACCACGTACAACTACAAACTGATCTATAATTAGCAATATGAGGCTGGACTAAGACATGGACTTTCATTCTACAGTAGTTACCAGCCACATAAACTGGCCTAATAATAAACAGTTAAATGACTGGCCATGGACAACAGACCAATTATTATACCACTTTTTTAGCCTCATTTTAAGCTGCCATGGAGCTTAGTGACAATAAATAAAAGGTAAGTGAAAGGTTAATGAGATATTTTCCCTTTCCCTTTAAATTTATTAATATGGTGTCAAATGACAACAACAGTTGTCTCATATAGGGCAGGGTGTACGGTAATATATATATATATATATATATATATATATATATATATATATATATATATATATATATATATCTGACCTTTGTGGCAGGTTCTGTATGCCTCTTCGTTTGACTTGGAGAAATCCATTCCACCATCACGGTCCTTCCCTGCTGCAGTCCTTGGAGACACAAAAGAATTAGGGAGATTAATATAATGTGGGATTTCTTACATAGACTGGGTCAGCTTGCTGACAGTGTAGCATCACTACATCTCTAAGAAAAAAAATAGCAGTCAGACTGCATAAAAGATATCATTCCTTTCTAATTTAGGAAAGTTGAATAAGACAAACTTCAGTATTCTGTTTTATTGTTTGAGGTCAGGTGACAGTGTCACGGCTGTCGAGGCGAGGCCGTGTTGTGTTGGAGGGAAAAGGACCCAAAATGCAGGCAGTTAACTGATAATGCAAGTGACGTTTATTTACAAGTAATAGGGTGATGGAAGAGGCAGTGAGGAATGACAAATGACTAAAGAAACCTAAACTGGGAAAACTAAATAATAGTGATGGCCCGCTTGAAGCTGACGCTCCGGTGCGTGTCAAAAAAGGGAAATTTATTAAAATTATAGGGAAATTTCCCTAATGTAATATTATTTATAAAAATAACCATCTAGCGATTAACTGCATAAGTACATGGAGGCGGGACCTCACAGCAGAAGCATACTCCATAATGTGTTGTATATTATTATATGTAACGTGGTATTTTTCAATGATTGTATTTACCAACATCAAGACGTCACAAGCAAAGAAAGACCACACCATGATGCATGTTTAAACAAGGAAAGTTTACTGGTCAAAATTATTTATTAAAGAAATAAATAACATTTTTGTCATCCCAAAAAATACACGTTTAAAGCAACACAACGGTGGCCCAATATCAGACAGAATTCCACTCTGTAGAGTGAGCAATCTTAACGAAGCAGTTGGTTTTATTTTGTGGATTCAAGCTGCTCTTCATATTTTTGGCCACCAGATGTCACCAGAGAGGACTGTGTTGAAAAGCTTCGAAAACAGAACACACTCACATGAGACGGGGACCTTCAGAATAAAACAGGAAACTCAGACACAGAGAACCAGACAAGGCAGTGAACTAAACAGACAGAGTGACACCATAGACAGACAGAACACAGAAGTGGGGCCAGGGCAGGCACAGAACAGAAACCTAACAAATGGCAAATCATAACAGAATACATACTCAGAATAAACAAAAGCATAAAGAAACACAAAACACTGAGCCAGCAGACTCAGGACCAGTGTTGGTCAAGTTACTTGAAAAAAGTAATCAGTAACTAATTACTGATTACTCTCTGTGAACGGTACTCATGGTCATTGATCAATAACCACTGATCGATGGTCATGACAATTTGCATATGAATCATCATGAAACTGACCTCTCTGCCCAATAGTGGTGATAGTGTCAGTCATTAGGTAAATGTGAAGTTTGCGTTACAATGTAACGCAATGTACTTGCGTTACATTGTAAAATAACTGAACTCGCTGAAAATCATTATTTAATTTCAATAATTTATCTTCTAAAGGTAAAAATAAACTCTGCCGCTTTAACATCACTGTAGTGCAGCTGTACGTCATTTCACGCCAGTTTGCCGCATAGTCGTATCCTACAGCGGAAGATGTCGGACTCGGCTGAAGCGGGGGCCTGTTTTATGAAATGGAAATATTCCCGTCACTTCACTTTTCTAAAACAAGCAGACAAGAACATTACGGTAATGTCCTGGGGAGAAAAAATTATCGGCCGCAGTCAATAGCACGAGTAATCTGCTGAAGCACCTGACACGGCAGCACAGATAAAGCCTTCTGAGTGATTCTTGTTCATCATCCATGGATAACACCGCGGCAACTACTGCTAAGCAGACGAAACTTGATTTCACTTCAGCAGCACAGAAAGTGTCTGAAGGTGAGCTTAAGAAAATGATTGTGGAAGAGATGCTACCGCTGCGTACTGTAGAGTCTCCGTCTTTTAGGTGCATATTAAACACAATACCTGTGTGTGGCAAAAAAGCAGCACTGCATGATCGAAAAACGTTTTCTACTTAAGTGTTATGCTGACATGGAAATGGAGCTTAAAGAGACATTCGAGAGTTTGGAATATATTTCCACGACTGCTGACATTTGGACCAGCCATAACAAAAGTTTTCTCGGAATGACGGCACACTGGATTGCTCCTTCTACTTTTGTACGAGGACATGCAGCGCTAGCATGTAAAAGAGTTCGAGGGAGACACACATATGATGTCATCGGCAATGAAATCGAGCAAGTACATTCGGCTTCAAAGTGTTCTGCAATGTGGACAAAAGCAAACCGTTCTTCTGTTGCTTCAGAGTTGGTAGATAATTTTTTCAAGAAAAAACTCATAGTGCCTGTTTCAACACGATGGAATTCATTTCACGACGCTCTGTCCAGGATCACTGACATTCCCCTTGCTGAATTAAATACGGTCTGCACTCAGTTTGGAGTCAAATGCTTCACTGATCGGGAGTATCTGTTCCTAAAGGAGTATTGTATCGTGTTGAAGCCACTCACTGTTGCACTAGACATATTGCAAGGAGAAGAGAACTGCTATTTTGGATGTCCAGGATGCTGGCACTGCAGGACGAGCTTAAGCTGATAGCATCCCTCCCTGATATCATTGTTAAGGTAATCTATATATACCCTTACCCTAAAATAAATTTTTGTTTTATTTATCATGCTCTTATGTGAAGTGTCTGATGTATTTTTTTCTCATAGGCGATCAAGGTGCGCTTTTCCTCAATGATGGACAATAAAGAAGCTCTCCTGGCTGCAGTCACTTTGCCTAAATTTAAGCTACGCTAGATCAGAGAAGAAGAGAAAAAAGACATGGTTAGGGCAATGCTTACTACAGAGTGCCGTGGGTTGTCTCTTGAAGACCAACAACCTGCTCAAGATCACAAGAACCCTGCTAACTCCACTGATGACTTTTTTTCATTTGAGGAGGACGACTGTACCTACTCTGCTGAAACAGAGGTGATGGAATATTTGAAATCTGCTGGGTCTGAGCTGGGTGTTCTTCGCCAATTTCCCAGGATTAAGGCAATTTCACTGAGGTACAACACAGCCACACCATCAAGCGCACCAGCCGAAAGGCTTTTTAGCCTCGGCAATCTTGTGCTTACACCCAGAAGGAACAGACTGTCAAGTGAATGCTTTGAGAGACTTACATTAATGAGATACAACAACTTTTTCAAAAACAACACAGCTAAGTAGTACAAAAAATGTTTTGGAAAACATGAGTGCATACAGCATGCAGGAAATATGGTGCTCATTGGTTTGAGGAAGTTTCAGAGGAATTCTGTTTGTTAACCAAAGTTCAGAGTTAACTTCACTTTGTTGAATCACATGACATGATCACATACATCATGTATGAATATGTTACTCATTGCTTTGAAAATGTAAAAATTTTAATGTTTACTGCGTGAAATATGTCATGTTTAACATTTCTTAAGTTAAGCTTTTTTGTTATTCAGATATGTTGCAGAAAAATATATTTGTTATTCTGGAATTGTGTTTCTTAGCTAAAGAAAGTCACATTCCTTACTAAAAAATGTAATTATTAAAGAATGTTTGTTAATAGACCTCTCTTCATTGAGTCATACTTGTTATTAATCTCTGGCTCTCTTAAATCTGCTCTAAAGACCTACCTTTTGGGTTTGGCTTTTAAACCCAGTATAATTTTTTTTTTTTACTATGTATTTTATATTATTCTTTTTATGTTATTAATATCTGTCTCTCTTCCACAGCATGTCTTTTATCCTGTCTTCCTTCTCTCACCCCAACTGGTCGTGGCGGATGGCAGATCCTCCCTGAGCCTGTTTCTGCAGGTCTCTTCCTGTTAAAAGGGAGTTTTTCCTTCCCACTGTCAACAAAGTGCTTGCTAATTGGGGGTCATATGATTGTTGGGTTTTTCTCTGTAGGTATTATTGTAGTGTCGACCTTACAATGTAAAGTGCCTTGAGGCGACTGATGCTGTGATTTGGTTCTATATAAACAAAACCGCATTGAAAGTGAATTACACAAAATTTCCTCCTAATTTAAAAAAGGCCTTACAACTGAAACTATGTAAAGGGAGTACTAGATAGTTTCCAAACACAGAGACAGATAATCTGGAACAGGACTTTTCCCAAATACGGGAATACTATAACCAGAATTGGAAGGTTACAGCCTTTAAAGCTTTGTCAACAACATAATCAAGCATTTTTATCAATCTGAGCTCAGCCTTTAACTGCACCCCCAAATGAAGTAATCACGAAGCTGTATGAAACACCAAAGCCAGGAAAATGGGGAAAAGATGCAGGAATTCAATTATTTATTCCATTTTTATTACCGACAAATCAGAACAATAGGTATCTCAAGGTAGGGCTGCTCGATTATGGCAAAAATGATAATCACGATTATTTTCACTGAAATTGAGATCTCGATTATTTGACGATATTTATTTAACCCTTTAAGACCTACCATAGGACCAAGTCCGCCAGAGCTTATATTATTTTTTTTACATGTTGTAGTGCCATTTGTGGGAGCATTTCAAGTTGCTATACAACTGTTATAGCCCATATTTTAATAATATGTATGCATTAAGTCCATAGTAACTACATTAATTGCAAAAAAGTGCAATAAACTACAAGAAAATTGAAAATCGTTTTTGGTTTTTTTACATATATTTCTACTTGGAGAAATTTAAGATCCCTCAAAACTTTAAATACAAAAAAGTTGCAAAAAATAGTTTACATCAACAGGAAATTTATTTTGAGTGTCTTCATAGTTTTATTTTGGAGATACACCAATTTTTATATACTACAGGAAAAACCAAAAAACAATCCTATGATGCAAAAACAGCAGGTGCATCAAAATAAGCTATTTCCAGCAGTGCAATTTGAGTTAAGCATCACAGAAACTATTCAGAAAAGTCAAACATGACCAGTATAGGCTTTTAAGGCCTACAAGTTAAAAAAAACTACATTTTCCGCGAAGATGACGTCACTTCCGGTTTCGGCCAGGAAATGGCGGACATGCAATAGTTCCCGCAGACGTCTGTTTCACTGTGGGGAGTGTTACGAACAGCTGATCGGATCTGCAAAACGTCTTTCTGGAATATTATGTTTTTGTTCCTGCAAGCGCTTTTTATGCAATTTTTGCAAAGCTTTATGTGGAAGGAAACCGTGACCGAGGACAAGCTGATGGCATAAGATGTAAGTACAACTCCTCCGGTTTCATATGCAAAACAAATTATTGCGCTAGCTTACGCAGTTCCGGTTCTACAGGGATTTAAAAATAGTTACACAAAATGGAGCGTGCTGCTTTGACGGCTTTAAAGGGTTAACAATGACTTTAAAAAAATAATATAAAATAGTGTGCAACACCACTGAAGTTTTTTTTACCTCTCTTTTCAACCAACGGCAGTCACTCTCCTCTCCAAATAACTTCTGCTTAGCTTTCCGAGCTTCCCTCGGGTCCTCTTAATCAGCGGTCTCCAACCTTTTTTGCGCCAGGACCGGTTTATAAGGTGTCGCGGATAAATGAGGGAGGGGCTAATAATCGGCTCAGTCATTTTTAATGATCGTTGAAAGCCCAGATCGTAATCGTGATTAAAATTCGATTAATTGAGCAGCCCTATCTCAAGGTAACTGTTGTTGTAAGATAAAAACCCTACAATAATATAAAGAAACAGAAAACCCCAACAAACATATGACCCCTATGAGCAAGCACGCGTGATGGCATGACCATAGCTGGACTGGCCATCGGACAAACTCGGTGGGCCGATTTTTTTTTTCTTTTTTTGTAACGGTATAAACAATGAGAGGTGGTGGATTGGCCAGATGCTGGCCGGTGTGTAAAAACAACTCATTTGTTTGGTGGTGGCTATGGCGGAGCTTCCACAGATTCAGTAACATTAGCAAGTGGTGGAGGCCAGCAGGTGGATGAGGGAGAGGGGAGGCAGGAGGAGGAGAGACCCGAGGCAGCACGGGTCCGAGTGTCAGGTGAATTGAACTTCAGGTAAGAAGTTATGACCTGCAGTCTATCTGGGTCAGATATAAACCAAGTTTAGGTGGAGTTTATTTTCGTTGTGCTGACTTTTTACAGTCAGTTACAATAACTCGTACTGCGTACTAGCTAGCATGACGGAGTTTTCATCAGAATTGTTGGAGCGAACTTTATTTTATTCATAAGGTTAGTTAGTAGAGTTGCCAACCGTCCTGTAAAAAGACGGAATCGTCCCGCATTCAGAGAAAATATTACGCGCTTCGTATTGAGGTGAAAAGGAACAGTTTGTCCCGGACTTCAGCTAGAATGGAAAAAGACACAAAGCTGGAGTTATTCTGTCTTTACGCTGCACAGCTGCCTCTTCTTCTCTCATTCTGTCCCCCTCCTCTCCTGTTGCTACTTCAATCATGAAACCGATCAATGATCAGCTGATCGGTTTTTCTGGAGCAAGTTCTGTCTCTCTTGTTTGTTTATCGCCCACTTTGCGCCAGAAAGAGGAAATCACCGGACAACAGCAACAGCAGCACGTTTAAGCTTGATCAGCTGTTGTTAGAATTTATTTAATATTAATTTCTAGTATCAGCTGATGTTTGCTGGAGCCACAGCTGTAAAACTGCTGGTCATGATATCATTTGGTTATCTGGTGAGAGGGAAACATGAAGATGAAACCAGGAGATGTCCTTACTGAATCATCAGAGCTGAACAGGTGATGGAGAAACAGGTTTACCTTTTAGGTGACATGAATGAGTTGAAGGGAAGTTTCTGAGAGACAAATAACACCAGGATCCTTTTTTACACTGACAGCTGGTAACTGTGCAGGTGCGGATCTAGCAAAGTTTTGCCAGGGGCCAGGTAGGGAATTAACAGGGAGAGGTGGGCACAAGGAAATACTTTCTTATTCTCATTTAAAATGTCTCGCTTTTATTAAATAATTATCTGAAGCTTACAACCAAAGTTTTTATCTGACGTAAAATGTATAGAAATAATACCACAAGACTGTACATCACTGTCACAACAGCGTTTGTTTTCATTCAAAGGCTTTATGGCTTTAAAGAGAAGGTTTTCAGGAAACACTGTTAAATCATCAAAGACCCCAGTCACCCAACACATGGACTCTTCACCCTCCTGCCTTCTGGGAGGCGCTACAGGAGCCTCCGGACTAAGACCACCAGGTACCGGAACAGCTTCTTCCCCACAGCTGCCAGACTCCTGAACTCTGCCTCCTGACATCTGACCCACATTAAACACATGGACTGGACACACACACACACACACACACACACACACACACACACACACAACGGACAACTGTATCGGACACAATAATAACATGGTCTGAACCACCAATCTCAACCACTAGCACTTTATATAGCCTCTGTAGAAATTATCCACATATCTCACTTATCTTAACTGCACTACTGTATAATTCTGTATAAATAATCATTCTGTAAAATACAATAATTTTTAATTCTACAACTGTTTATTACTTGCATAGTTCACATTTATGTATAGCTGTACATCTCATATTCTGTATAGTTTTTCATATTTATATCCTGTTCATAGCCTGTACATAGCTTGTACTCACTACAGCCTGTACATACTTATAGTTATAGCATATTCATAACATACCTTCATACCGTGTACATTATAACATACCATAATAGACCCATTTCTGTAATATACTTACATATCTATATTATTGCTAATATATATTTTAGGGATGTAGGAAAATATCGATACATTAAAATATCGCGATATTTCGTGTAATGATACTGAATCGATATTCAAAATCAGTGTTATCGATTTTTTAATTGAAAAATTACATGCATTTACTGTGTATTTCTTTTGTATGTTGCAATTCAAACTCCGGCCACTTGTTTGCCGTTTTTACCGCCTTTACGTTACGGAAAAATGAGGTCTCGCGATAACTGTAGAAGCGTCTAGTTTGCCAAAAACCAACGAAGTAGAACAGTGGATGAGTGGCCAATTGTGCTAGCTAACTGATGACCGAAGAGGAGAGGATACAGCCGGCCCCAGCAGCTTTCAAAGCTGATGTGTGGACTTATTTTGGATTTATGACAAATAGAGTCAAATATTCGGGTAACACCACAAATTTACGAACACACGTGTGTAGACACCATAGCGATGTAGCGTCAAATGCTAATTTTAAAACGAAATGAGGTGATCTCGCTCAACGGACAATTGAAGAAGTTAACTTTTTGAAACTACCAGCAACTTCAACTCGTGCAACAAAAATAACGCAGTCAGTACTTGTTTTTATTTGCAAAGACATGCGCCCTCTGAGTGTTGTGGAGAATAAAGGATTTCGTAATAGGATTAAAACGCTGGAGCCCCGTTACACCGTTCCTTCCCGACAACACATCACGGACATCGCTCTGCCAAAGTTGTACCAAGAAGTCAAAGCGACAGTGCTGGACTCTCTCAGCTCGGCAGAGACAGTTGCTTTGACATGCGATTCTTGGACTTCGAGAGCCACTGAATCGTACGTAACTGTTACAGCTCATCACATAACGGACCAGTGGAACCTTCAGTCTCATGTACTACAAACCCGAGCCATGCATGACAGTCACACAGGTGAACACATTGCAGCGTTACTAACTGACGCTGTGGCTGAATGGGGATTGAACGCAAAGGACCTTGTTGTTGTTGTTACCGATAATGCACCAAACATGGCTCTCACGGCTAGACTTGCAGGCATAACGCACATACAATGTTTTGCACACAGTCTGAATCTCACCTCACAGAAAGCAATGAAAATACAATCCGTGGTGCGACTTCTCGGGAGGATCCGACGTGTAACAGCCTTTTTTAGGCGCAGCACCACAGCCAGCAATCAGTTGAAGCAGAAACAGTGCCTCCTTCAGCTACCAGCTCACAGATTGATCACGGACGTAATTACAAGATGGAACAGCTCCTATGATATGATAGATCGATTTTTAGAACAGCAACCAGCCATCTGTGCGGCTCTGCTTTCTGCAGAAGTTAGGAAGAGTGAAAAAGAAATTTTCACATTAAGTGAGTCTGACATCATATGTGCAGAAGAAGTTGTCAGGGCACTCAAGCCTATGAAGGACGCCACCCTGGTGAGAGAGGGGAGCATGCCAACCCTGTCCATCATTGCTCCTCTTCATGCCAAGCTTGTGATGGGTGCACAAGAAAGTGTTGATGATACACCGACAGTAAGGGACATTAAGACTGCCATAGCAGAAGATCTGGGAAAGAGATATGTAAATGAGAGGGAGACACTATGGATGGCATCAACTGTTGATCCTCGGTTTAAGGACCTGCCCTTCCTGTCTGAAGCAGAGGCCAGTGAGACCTATTCCAGACTGTTGGACACTGTGGTGGCTGTGATAAAGAAGGGGGGGAAAAGGAAGTAAATAAATGAATGAATTTACTTGGAAAAATTCAACTGAATTTATAAGAAAGTGAATAAAGTTTAAAAAAAAAAGTATATTGATGACATTTGTCATCAGATATTAGAGCAGAACAGGGTGAATCTTGGTTTTAAATTTTGACTTTGTGACATTAATACTATTTTAATTTAATGTTTTTAAGGAGCAAAAGAATAAGGAGTCTGACAAACAAGTGGAGGAAGAGAATACCACAGAGGAGGATTATCACCCACATAACAAAAACAGCTTTGACTCGATCCCTCTGCCACCTCTAAAGAGACAGAGGACCTCATGTGCATTGGTGGACTTGCTTGGAGCTATGTTTGTGACAATACTGCACCAAAATCAGAACATGATGTTGCTGCAGCTGAGATCAAGAGGTATAGAGATGAGACCCCTTTGCCTCTCACAGGAAATCCTCTCAGTTGGTGGAAGGACCATGAACAGGAATACCCTCAACTATCCAAAGTAGCAAGGAGTTTCCTATGCATTCCTGGAACAAGTGTCTCTGCAGAGAGAGTTTTCTCCTCTGCAGGAGACATGGTAAATGCACAGAGAAGTGTCCTGAGAGCTGACCATGTCGACCAGCTTGTATTCCTGCACAAAAATCTGGAAATTGAAAAATAAGCACTGAGAAAACACTATAACATGTAAAATCTCAGATTTGAGAATGCTTGGTATTTTGGTTGAGTCTCATAAGCACTTATTTGAATGAGTAAATTCCCCTTTTCAGCTTTTACTAAAAGTGTTCCATTGATGGACATTGCAGAGCTGTACTTTATTTTATTAACACTTAATTTTAATAGCACTTTACATTGTTTGTTAATGTTTACTTGGATTCTTCAAGCAGTTTCATTTTTGATTTATATTTGTTTATGTTAAGGTCACATAAAAAGTGCTTTGTTTTCGTTTTTTACAATCATAGTACTTAGTAAGTAAGACCTCAGTGTTACATTGTTTACCTTTTTTCATGTTAAAGAAATAGTTGATATTTCAGTAAAGTAGTTTTTGTTTGTTTATTTAACATGACTTCTCATAAGGCAGATGTTAATTTCTCCATTCATTTTGAACTTAGAGAGAGTGTTTTTGTTTTAGATGGCTCATGTCAAGCATTTAACAGTTTGGACTGTTTACTGTGAGTTTTCCTAATTAAATTCAGTCCTAAACACAAATATCGCCTGGCTTTTAGTATCGCAATATATCGTATCGTCTCCCCTGTATTATGACAGATATTGTATCGCCAGATTCTTGCCAATACACACCCCTAATATATTTGTAATATATCTATATCATGGCTAAAGCACTTCTGGATGGATGCAAACTGCATTTTGTTGCCTTGTACCTGTGACATGTGCAATGACAATAAAGTTCAATTCTATTCTATTCTAAATGTTCAGTTTCTATACCATATGTTAAAACAATGTGTGATTAAAGTGGTGGGTAGGTTCTTTTAAATCCCTTTCATTCTTGCTGTTACCCTTCTCTCACCAATCAACACTGGCACTCGTCTCCACCCACTCAACTCTGCCTGCACTTTCTTTTTCACCTCTCTGTTGCTTTAAATGGTTGACCCAGATATTTGAACATCTAACTTCACTCTCTCCACTCCTTTGGTGTTCACTTTTACAACCATTTCCCTTGCATGCACAAACATAAGTATTCTGTCTTGCTTCTGTTAACATTCATTCCTCTTCTATCCAGTAAATCTGATCCAGTATGGAAATCTAGTTCTTTATGACCTGCATGTTGTTGTTTTGTTCTTTTTGTTTCTTTATTTGTATTACCTGTAGACATGCTGATAGATGTTAGGATTTTCCTACCGGTTATATGTATTTGCTGGAGTTTCCCTTTCAGAGCCCACAGGGGAGCCAATTAAGATATTTTTAAGTGAGCTTTTAGTGATTTGTTACAGGATTTAAGATTTTTAGTCATAAATCAGCACTTACAGAACAGAAGTGCAGTCATCCAGCTCTGCAACATCACAAATCATTTTCATATAGCTCCTTCCCTTCTTCTCTCAGATCCGTGATATGACAGATATGATATGATATCTCTGTACCTGTGATGTTAACTCTGTGAAAAGTAATTCAAAATTCATGAGAGAATAAGTGAGGGTCTGAGAGGGCACCAGAGTTAGAGAGGAAGTGGGTGACTGTCCTGCAGAACAGAATTCCAAACAGAAGACATATGCAGGGATGAGAGCTGTAAGCAGCACGCAAGAACTGATTAAAGGCACTTAGACCGGTGACTTTACATGTTCTTTAGATTGACACTTTATCACTTATAATCAGTTGCAGGTGAAGAATCTAAACTTGCCACAGTAATGTAAATGCCACATTTACACCACACAAAAAAGAAAGAAAAAACTCAGACATCAAAGACTGAATCACCCGGTTACTTAACGAAATACCACTAACTCAACCACTCCCATACCACTTTACAAACGTGGCAGCTACACTGTATTAATAACTTATCATTCATGATTGTTATCATCATCATTAATAATTTTATTTCAGTTACTATTGTTACTTCTAAAATTAGTAGTAACAGTGGATGCATCATATCATCATCATCATTGATTTATTTACCAATAAATTAGCCGTTTCTTCTCTCATATCATCCTTAATCATACATAAATCCAGTGTGGGAGCCAGCCTGTTGGCTCTGGGCTGCATCAGTCTGCCTATCCTCCAGCGACTCTCTGAGCCTGCCTTTTATGGGCAGCGCACGAAGATGGACCGGCCTCATACTGAACTCACACATGCGAGTTCCCCTAAAGACATTACTGAGTTGTAACAAACTTAACACACTTGTAAAAGAGGTCATGGATAAATTCCCTCGCCGTGTTGGGGAGACGCAGACGATGCCACAGTTAGAATCTGGCCTGCTCACAATAACTCGTTAATGCTGGGCTTACACTGTGCGATTTTTTGGCCCATTTGAGCCGATTTTTGAGTCGTGCGATCATCAATCGCTTGGTCGCGAGGGTGTCGTCGCAGCTTCTCACACTGCGCACGCGCAAACACAAATGTCAGCGAAAAAGACGGCGCAGCACGGCAGTGCGGCGTGTGATCTGGACACAAGCGATGGAGGCACAACTTGTAGAACTATGGCAAGCTCACCCGAGCCTTTTCGATGTGGCCTCACAAAATTATCACGACCACAACAACCATGAAAATAGTTGGATCTACACTCCTGCTCAATCACAGCTGCCTGATCAATGTTTTTCATTAGCAATTTAACAAAGTTGATGGTGGTGGTGTGTCTGTGTGAGTGAAAGACAGAGAGAGAGAGCGAGCGACAGAATTTCTGTTATAACCTTCATTTTATGGACGCACAGTTTGAGCACTCAGGTCGCATCAGAGCATCGGGTCGTATAGTGTGAGACCCTGTGCCGTGATCTACGAACTCCTGCGAGTCAATCGTGCAGTTTGAGCAGGAGCTGAATCGCGCGACTGAAAAAAAATCGCACAGTGTCTGCCCAGCATAACGCCTGGAACACATCTGGCCTCTGATTTCCTAAACATGGCGAGTCTTTGGTAGATTTCAGTAGAAGAGCCCCCTCCCCCATTAACATCACAGTAACATCACATCTAACAGATATCGCACTGCTGCTGCAGTCAGTGGCGTACTCTTGAGTACAGGACACCCAGCAAAGGTCTGCAGGTCATGTGTTGGCCGTTAATAACAGCTTTGATAACATCTTTTTTCACTGAAACGTCATCACACAGACCAAAAATACGGTCTTCTGTGTGTCAAAGTGACATGTTTCTTGCTTAAACTAAAGCCTTCTCACAGAGGCAGGCGCTTTTGCGGGTCAACAGCAACTGTTAAGCACAAGAAGTTTCTTCGGCGGTACTCTTACCTCGCTCTCCGTGTCTGGGGGCTCCTTCCACTGCGCCGTTCAGCACCAAGAAACAAAGAAGAGCGAGCACACGTCCACACTGTGCCGGGGATGTGTGAGTATTTTTCTGCCTGTGTTTACTATACATTCCTGTGACCCTCGACACTGCCAGCGTTCTTCAACTGTGCCTCCCTCACAGACTCATCCGAGCGTCAAAATACTCAGGAAAAGAAACCACTTCCGGTCCGAACCACCAAAGTAAAACCGAGCTCCAAACCAAACAGCCACGAATACAGGAAAGAATAAACTGATAAAAGCCAATCATTTTCACCATCCAATAAAATTTGCCCTACAGCCACCAAGTTTGTTCAAGATCAAAATAAAACAAAATAAACACAATCAAAAAACTTTTTTTTACTTCATAATACAAAACATTTAAACATATTTTACCAAATAATTACATTAATTCTAAACATGTACATACATAAAAATATAATTTAATAAAATAAGAATAAGAAAAAAATTCTGGGTTTAATTCTATCCATACCCCAGCTACAGCTGCATGCTGCTTTCATGTTCACTCTCTTTGGTGTTGGTCAAGTTACTTGAAAAAAGTAATCAGTAACTAATTACTGATTGCTTCCCCAAAAAAGTAATCCCGTTACTTTACTGATTACTTATTTTCAAAAGTAATTAATTACTTAGTTACTTAGTTACTATTTAAAAACACGATTTACAACCTGAATAGGTGATAAAGCGATAGATCTTTCAGCCCAATTCTACCTTTTCTACATAATCCATCATACAAAATGTAATCAGATGAAAAGTCTCTTTTTAAAACTTGTTTTATTACTTTTAATCTTTTAACTTTATGCATCAAGCAAACATTTAATTATATGCAACATTCTCTGACTGGAAGAAATTTGTTTAACATTTAAACCTATTTTCTGCACATTCCAGCACATAAAATATATATTTTTTGTGTGTTTACACACAGTCTTTCAAATAGATGCAAGTAAAACACAGCAGAAAATAAATAAAGTCAAAGACTAGCGGTCTTTTTGCTCTATTTTCACCTGTAAAGAGGGAGTAGGGTAGGCGGAGGATTATCCTGGTGCAGGTGTGCCGCAGCGGTCAGTGGAAGAATCCGCGAGTTTCTCTGTGAGTTTCCCATTACGTCATAGCGCACTCGGTGCTTGCTTGGAAGTTTAGGAGGTTTTTTTCGCTGTAAAAAGAAGTTTTCTTCCCACGCACAACAGACACTAATGTTTTTGTCACTTTTTATGGAATCAAACTCAAAGTAAGGTCAGTACTTCCACGCTTTAAACGCTGCACGCTCATACTCTCTCCCGCACTCGATATGTGATCCATTGTTGATCTGCACACAGCTGTTGTCACAAACGTCGCACTTGCTATTGTCACTGTCATGAGACATTCTCGCAAAAAAATCACGGTTTTAGTAACGCAGTAACGCAGCGTTCCTACGGGAAAGTAACGGTAATCTAATTACCGTTTTTGCAATAGTAATCCCTTACTTTACTCGTTACTTGAAAAAAGTAATCGGATTACAGTAATGCGTTACTTGTAACGCGTTACTGTAATCCGATTACTTTTTTCCATCTCTGGTCCTGAATATGTCAAGATTTCGTCACCTCCTCTGGAAAATGTCTTTTCTGCAACGCTGTCACTCCAGTGTATTTTTGTCCTGCCGGGAAGAGAGTGGACACTGAGATGTAACACAAATGACTCGTTTTTTGCAGGTCCTCTGCTTTGTTGGGAGGACATTACCACATGTTACACTGAAAGTGCAAACAGTGTTTTAACTGTCAACTTTCTGTCACAGTAAATTTTATCACGTGCAATAAAACATTGACATTGTCAAAGTCAAAGGAAACTTTATTGTCATCCCTGCTATACACAGTACAGTATATAGAGAGACAAGATGACGAGGCTCCAGTTACATTCAGTGCAAAAGAACAACAACAAATACAGTAAGAGCAAGAACAAGAATAGAATTGTATACACTTTGAGGTAAAGGGTAAATGACATTTTAAAATTTACAATCATGATTTAAAGTGGCTTTGAAGTGTTTCAGATGGCCAACATAGCAGCTTTACAGTTTACAATGTGAGTGAAAGTGACCTTGAGTGAGATAAAGTAAAGTGACCAGCATGAGCAGGATTGCTGAGAGTGGGATTGTCTATAGAGCAGCATGTGATGTGGATGGTAGAAGCCAGCATCACAGTCCCTGGTGTAATGTGGATGGCCTCAGACAGCAGCAAAGGCCCTGGTGTAATGTGGATGGCCTCAGCCAACAGCACAGGCCCTGGTGTGGTGAAGATGGCCTCACAGGGAGCACTGGCCCTGGTGTAATGTGGATGGCATCGCAAGTAGCACAGGCATTTGTGTATTGTGGATGGGATCAGCCAGCAACAAAGGCCCTGGCGAAATGTTGTTGGCCTCAGCCATGAACACAGGCCCTGGTGAAATGTAGATGGCCTCAGCTGGCAACATGCACCCTGGTGAAATGTAGTTGGTCTCAGCCAGTAGCACAGGCCCTGTTGTAATGTGGATGGCCTCATCTAACAACACTGGCCCTGGCGAAATATGGATGGTATTGGTCAGCAACACACACCCTGGTGTAATGTGGATGGCATCAACAAGCAGCAGAGGCCCTGGTGTGGTGAAGATGGCCTCACAGGAAGCACTGTCCCTGGTGTAATGTGGATTGTAGAAGCTGGCATCACAGTCCCCTGTTGTCCTGTTGTCCCCGGTTTTGCAGCTGTTTGAGCTAAGATTTTCAAGTTATTCACATAATGAAAACCTATACTTTGTTTCGGGCGAGTTCCCCATTCAAATGCATGTATTAGTGAGAAACGCACTGTCTTGACGAAATAAAGCATTTTTGTACAACTTCATATAAATAGCTGTAACTTTTGATAGAAGACTCAGACACACATATTTATGGCTTTATCCAACACGTTCTCACTCCCAACTCGTCAAACGTGTGACGCATAGTCAGGCTCCCTCTGCTTCACTTATCGACGCACAGGGTACCCCCCTCGCGTCGAGAATTGATGTGCAGGGTCCTCTCATTGAATACTATAGAGCTCCCTAAACGTTGCTTATTGACGACAAGAGATTGCCGTGGTAGAGCCTGTTGTCTGTATATTTATATATTTCCGAAATCACATTGTAGTGACAATACTGAACACAATAAATTATATAATGTAAACAACTACCTGAAAAACAGGTAGAACGATACTTTTGTATCGTTTATTGCATTTATGGAGGGAGTGATGTATGCTGGGTAATGGCACAGCTAGCGACTGGGTGACTTTATTCACCCGCTTCGGCTGTTATCAGTCCATACAATGGGCGTTATTAGCACAAATCAGTCCCATAGATATGGGCCATCTCCTGCTAGATTGTTCAGAAGGTTGTTATCATCCATCCAGATGGAGGATCACTAACAGTGACATTTGTCAGTGTGGGACTGTTGAGTCACCTGAAGAACTCATTTCATTCATTCTCCACATGATGTTCATTTACAGAAATGTTTCACAGGAACTGATTTCTCCCAAAGGGTGAACTAGTGTGTGTCCATAGATTATCTCTGTATGAATGTACTTTTAAATGAAGGCAAGTGTTTGTCCTTTTTTGTTCCTCAGTTACAGTACGTGATATCAAGGGCAGGCGGTCAACACTGAGGGAAGACAAGAAGCAGACGTACTTCCAAGAGGGAGCTGCAGTGAGGACAGAGCCAGGTCACTGAGGTCAGAGGTCAGAATCTGAAACAGCTCAGGTTTATATTTTAGGTGTTATAAAAAAATCAAAATGTATTTATAAAGAAACCTTTAAATAATAGTCATAATTATGATTATTATAAGAAATATCAAACATTTAAGTGGATTTTCTGTTACACATATTGTGTTAGCCCTGCAATAAAGTGGCAGCCTGTCTCTGTCCTGTATCAGCTGGGATAGGCTTCATCCTCCCGCAATCCTGAATTGGATACATTGTATTCCAATTATGTAATCTGATCATTTACAAACTCAAGGTATCTAATCAAATTGTAAGTAATAATTATAAAATGGGAAAGCAGAAATAAGTGTGACATGAATGTAAATGTGTGAGCTGACATAGAGGACAGCTACATGCAGTCTGAAAAACCTTTGTTGTCAAGTTTGCAGGTATATCAGCACGAGACATTCTTACATAGAAGAGACGTTAAAGTCTCTAACTCAGTGAAGCATTATTGGTCCCGTCTGTTTGGATAAATATAGTAAGTTGATGTACGTCCATTTATTGACACATTTTCTTAAGTGCTTATCCAGTTCAGGATCACAGTGGAGCTGCAGCTGGATATGTTCAGTAAATAAACCTTACAAAAGTTAACAATAAACCTGCATCCCTGTATGTTGTTGTCCACAGGATGAGAAAATCAAACTGGGAGACAGTGGAACATGTTAATAAATGTTTGTGTGTTTATGCCTGTGTCTTTCACAGGAGGCGCTGGAAGGTTTCCCTAATAGCTCCTGTTGAATCAAAGCAGAACCATAAAGGTTGCTGGATTGCATGATGGCCTTACCCCTGAGCAGTCATCCTGTTAAAGGAGGAACCAGTTAGAAGCTGTTTTCAAAGTAGCTGAGCAGATTTCATCTCAAGTAAGCAATTAACTGTTTGTTCATCTGTTCTGCCACTTAAAGAGCATTTAAGGACGTCTTTTGAGTGTCCAGTTGAATTAATTCTACTGGCTCTCATGGTCATTTGTTATTATAGACATATTTTTCATCTTCATCCAGCTATTTAGTAAATTCTATCTATTTAGTAATATCCGCCAGCTATAAAATGTAATATAAATATAAAAATATCTAAATATCTACTGTCCTTTATGTTTTAATGATGTAAGTCTGTTATCGTGTTACATTAGCATTCCTCACATATCAATGAGATGCTGTACAGTACAATCCTACTGACACAGCAGAGGGATAACGACGGCTATTCAACATCATCGTTACACGACACATTCGAGCTGCATGACGCAGACAAAGTGACTAAATCATATTTTTTGTGGTTTATTGTCTTCAAACCAGCAGACAAAGCTGATGGCAGAAGATGTCGGAGAAGAACTTCAGGCCGTGGACTGAAAAGGTATTTT
Source organism: Aulonocara stuartgranti (assembly GCF_965226115.1). Lineage (NCBI taxonomy): Eukaryota > Metazoa > Chordata > Actinopteri > Cichliformes > Cichlidae > Aulonocara > Aulonocara stuartgranti. Next base: position 23,392,948 of record NC_138941.1, on the reverse strand, counting down.
TTTCTTGTTATCAAAGACATTTGGAGTGTCGGCTTCTACAACTGGTTGTGCTAAAGTAAAGCTTACAGTCTAAGAAATCACAGTGTTGATATTCAGCACAAAGAGAAAAGCTCACTTGTTTGAATTTATTTACAATCATAGTTTTATAAATTCTGACTGTAAACATCTTTTACAGCTTTGATATTGTTTGACACTCGATATCAGGTTTAATTTAAAGGTTTCTGTGTCCCAATGAGCCATTTACAATGACCAGTGTTTCACTTTAACTGTAACACATTCATTATTTAGATTCAACATTTCTAAGAGAAATAACTGAATGTAAAAAACGGCAGCCCTCAGGCCAGGTTTAATTGATAGAGATATATGCATGCATTATGAAATTTATGTATCCCAGATAATTGTTATTCATCTAGTCATGGCAGACCCACCTCTTCCTCCCTAGTTAACTGCAACCCAAAAGAACTAGTGGGGCTATTTACACACTCACAACCAGTGTGGGGTAAAAAGAGCCACCAAAAAGCTGTCAGCCACAGATGTGCTAGAAGAGTTAGAAGCTCTACTTATGGAGAAACTTTCTAAGTCTAACAGGGGACAGGTACTCCTGCCCAAATAACATGATATAACCCCACATACAGCCCAGCCATAAAATCATTTAGTCATTTAGTTAAAGACAGCATGGGACCAAATGCCTGCACCAACCTGGCATTTCTTCCTCCTGAATTAAATGAATGAATGGATGAAAGTTAAATGACTACAAACCTAAAGCCACTAGTTCCCACACTGGAGCTCCCTGACACTGTGTGTTAACCGTATTTAGCTTGTATCAACAGTTGTAACAGGCTAAGCCACTTGAGACACTGCATTGAATTTGTTCCTGTCTTAATGATTTCAGCTGACTGGTTTCAGCTCAGATGTTCTGTTTTTTCCTTTCAGTAGATCAAATCAGCTCGTGCTCCTTCTGCTTCCAATTTAATGGCAAGAAGAAGAAGAATAAGAATGCTTCAGCGAAGTGGCGTTCATGGTCTCAGTGAACAGTCACACACTGCATGTATTTTTAAAAGCAACATGTCTGTTCACCACAACAATGGAGATCTGTAATATTAGTGCAGCTACGGTTTGTTCTTGAACATCAGTTCTGTTTTCTACTTTGATCACTTACAAATGAAACTAATGACAAACATGAACAGCTGTGCTTATTTCTGAGACATGAGTTTTTGAATGTGTTCATATTTACACAGTGTGCATCTGTATGCTGAAACTGTGATGGTGAACCTGAGGTGATGGTCAACAGAAGGCAAATATATATCAATATAAAACAATATTGAAGTAATGTCTTTACTCTCTGCAGTGTGTGGACGCTGTGCACGCAATCACCTTATTTACCGTAGTAAACACTCACCGCTAGCTCACGTGACTGACTGTCTCCATGGTTACATCGTATATTATTAGCTATGTAAACAGCTTCCAAAGATACCGCCATAGCTCTCTGCAGCTGTAACACTTTCACACTTTGCAAATCATTTCATGTTTTGTTTTGTTTTTTTGTTTTTTTAAACGTATGTTTATTTGTTTTTTCAACAGTATCAACACCAACATAAAATGAACGTATGGCAGTCATTAAAATAATAATAATAACAACACTAATAATAATAATGATAATAATAATAATATTAATAGTAAGAACGATAATTGAAGTGTTAATCCTAAAAGATTCCAAATAAATGCATGATTAAATAAATTAAGATAGCAAACCATACAAATAAATACAATTTAAAAAAAAAATCATAATATAGGTTACACAGTACATTCCCAACAGCAAGTCAGACATTATTCACTCCCCCCCCCCCCCCCCCCCCCCCCCCACACACACACACATCCCCATTCCTCGGTAGATCCAAAAATATCTTCCAGATGTTGTAAAATTCAGAAGCCTTCTTTCTAACAATATAGGTCAGTTTATCAAGAGCTAAACTCGATGTTAAGTTATTTAACCAGTGGTTAAAAGAGGGGCAACCAACATTCTTCCAGCATAAGGCAATACAGCGTTTGGCCTGTAGCAAACAAAGATCGACCAGAGTGCAGTCATCTGGATACAAGCCTAAAATGCATAACTTAGGGCAAAGCGGTACAGGAGAAGGTGTGATCTGAGAGATATATTTTAACACAGAGCTCCAAAATTTTTGGATCTCTTCACATTTCCACAGGCAGTGGTATAGTGTACCCTGATGTCTATTACACTTATAGCATAGATCAATTATCCATCCATCCATTCACTTCCGCTTATCCTTTTCAGGGTCGCGGGGGGGTGCTGGAGACTATCCCAGCTGTCATAGGGCGAGAGGCGGGGTACACCCTGGACAGGTCGCCAGTCTGTCGCAGGGCTAACACACAGGGACAGACAACCATTCGCACTTACATATTTACAGCTAGTGGCAATTTGGATTATCCAATTAACCTATCCCCACAAGCTGCATATGTCTTTGGACGGTGGGAGGAAGCCGGAGTACCCGGAGAGAACCCACGCAAAACATGTAAACTCCACACAGAAAGACCCCAGCCTGATTTTGGAATTGAACTCAGGACCTTCTTGCTGTGCGGCAACAGTGCTAACCACCGTGCCACCGTGCAGATCAATTATATTAGGATCAAATTAATTTCATTGTACAGGGGATATGTATGTTCGCATTATCCAATTAAATTGTATCATCCCCAAATGAGTGTTAATGGTTTGAGTGTGTGTTTTTGAACATATTTTACCCCATTCAGTATATGAAATATCTTCTTGTAAGTCACTAATCCACTCCCGTCTTTTACTATCAGAGTTGTCCTTATGGTTTTCAACTAACATGCTATAAAACTGGGACACCAGTCTTTTACTAAAACAGTTTTTTGTAACATGAGTTTCTAGGATGGAGAGTGGGGGTTGATGCACTGCATTGTTTAAGTGTGCCAGAATAAAACTTCTAAGTTGTAGATACTTAAAAAAGTGTTTCTGCGGTAAATCAAACTTTGCCCTTAATTCACTGAATGGCATTAGAGAATATTCCTCATATACGTCCTGTAGTTTCGCAATGCCCTTGTTCAGCCAAGCTTTAAAGCCCATGTCATTCTTAGCCGGGGCAAAGAGTTCATTACCCCAAATTGGGGAGAAACAGGACAACCCAGGAGAGTCATTCAACATTTTTGTACTTCATGCCAAACAACAACAGTGTTTTTTTTACAAAGGGATTAGTAGTAATTCTCTTTAAAGTTTTGAAGGGTGCTGAGTATAAATAGCTATTTAACGACAGACCCTTTGAGGACATTCTTTCAGTTGCTAACCAGGGAAGGGAAATATCGTTTGAAAACCAAAACATAGTGGTCCTCAGCTGAGCAGCCCAATAGTACCATTTTAAATTTGGAAATTGTAGTCCTCCCCTATCATATGGTAAATACAAGAGGGAGAGTCTGAGTCTTGGCTTCCTATTGTTCCAGATGAAATTAGAAAGAAGCTTTCTGGTCTTGGAAAAAAAAGAAGGAGGAGGGGCCAGCGGAATTGACTGAAAGATATATAGGAATTTAGGTATTTAGGAATTTAGTCATTTTTACTATGTTTATTCTTCCCAGTAAAGAAAGAGGCAATGATATTAATCTAGTGATCTCATCCGACAACCCTTTGACCAAGGGCTCATAATTGGCTGAACTAAGATTGCTTATCGTTGGGGTTACTCTGATGCCTAAATATTTAAATCCCTCTGCGGCATTCACAAATGGGTGGGATACAACTGGTTTCAACCTGTCGTTCATATTTAAAAACAGAATGGATGATTTTTCTTGGTTCACTTTGAACCCAGAGAAACTGCCAAATTGATCGAATAGCTTCAGGAGAGAGTGTAGCATCTCCCCGATTACACATCCAACATGGCGCCGCGTATGGATGCCCTGGTGCTTCAGTGCGTTACTTCTGTTTTGTTTTTGTGCATAACTTCTGTGTCTGGGCACTCCTCTGGATATTCTTACACCAGAGAAGAGCTTCTTAACTACAGGACTACAACACCTGTGGATTTACTTCCAATATTTGTCGCATCTGCAGCAGATTTACTGCAGACTCTGATCAGGAAAGTGAGATGCCGAAAGAGAGGAAAGCGAGCCGGCGCACTCGTGCGTCTGAGGAGACGCGGACTGCGAACTGCTCTTCCTGGGATCTTCCTTTCCAATGTACGCTCACTCAGGAATAAGATAGACGAGCTGGCCCTGATGAGAAGCATGAACAGAGACTTTGCCTCCTCCTGTGTCTTATGTTTTACCGAGTCGTGGCTCTGTGAGGACATCCTGGACTGCGCGCTCAAGCTGGAGGGCTTTCATCTGCTGCGCACGGACCGGCAGGCCTCTCTCTCTGGTAAGACCAAAGGTGGAGGTGTCTGCTTCTACATTAATAGTGGCTGGTGCACAGATGTAACAGTGATTGCTCAGCACTGCTCTTCCTCTCTGGAATACCTTTTTATTCACTGCAAACCGTTTTATTCTCCGCGGGAGTTTGCTTCATTCATCCTGGCCGCTGTTTACATCCCGCCATGGATGTGCAGGCAGCTCAGTGCGCACTCGCGGAGCAGATACTGCACATGGAGCGGACATTCCCGGACTCTCTCGTTATTGCTCTTGGGGACTTTAACAAAGCCAATCTGAGCCATGAACTTCCCAAATACAAGCAGTATATTAAATGCCCGACCAGAGAGGAGAGGACATTAGACCACTGTTACAGCACGATCAGCGGGGCCTATCGCACGGTGCCCCGCGCTTCACTCGGACTTTCTGACCACGTCATGATCCACCTAATCCCCGCGTACAGACAGAGGCTGAAGCTCTCCAAACCTGTCGTGAGGACCAAAAAACTGTGGAGCAACGAGGCTGTGGAGGAGCTTCGCACGTGTTTGGAGTCTACAGACTGGGACACAATGAAGGCTGCTTCTAACAGCTTGGACGAGTTTACGGACACTGTCACCTCCTATATCCACTTCTGTGAGGACAGCATTGTGCCATCACACACCAGGGTGAGTTATAACAACAACAAACCCTGGTTTACTCCTAAACTCAAAAAGCTGTGGCTGGAAAAGAGAAAGGCGTTCAGAAGCGGAGACAGGGACTGCTACAGAGAGGCCAAGTACAGGTTCACTAAAGAAGTGGACATTGCTAAACATCAGCACTCTGAGAAGATGCAGCAGCAGATCTCAGACAATGACTCGGCCTCTGTGTGGAAAGGTTTTAGGAATATCACCAACTACAAGCCTAAAACCCCCCACTCCACTGATGACTTGCTCTTGGCCAACACCCTCAACGACTTTTACTGCCGTTTTGACGAGCCATCAGGCAGCCTTCACACCTCCAACGGCCCCAACAATAGAGGCACTTTGGACACTCATTCCCTCACCTCTCCCCCCTCCATAGAGCCATCACCACCTTCAAACTGTTCACCTACAACACCCCCCTCCTCACCCCACACAAAAGAGGATTTCACACCACCTCCTCCCACCACAACTCTTCATATTCATGAAGCAGATGTGAGGAAGCAGTTTAAGAGTCTGAATGCTCGAAAAGCTCCCGGCCCAGACGGTGTGTCTCCTGCCACCCTCAGACACTGTGCAAACGAGCTGGCCCCAGAGTTTTCTGGCATTTTCAACTCCTCACTGCAGGCATGTCATGTGCCTGCCTGCTTCAAGTCCTCTACCACAATCCCTGTCCCCAAGAAACCCAGGATCACTGGACTAAATGACTACAGACCTGTGGCTCTGACATCTGTGGTCATGAAGTCATTTGAGCGCCTGGTTCTCTCCTATCTCAAGACCCTCACGGCCCCCCTCCTGGACCCCCTGCAGTTTGCATACAGAGCCAACAGGTCTGTAGATGACGCCATCAACATGGCCCTACACTTCATCCTGCAGCATCTGGACTCCCCAGGAACCTACGCCAGGATCCTGTTTGTGGACTTCAGCTCTGCCTTCAACACCATCCTTCCAGACCATCTCCAAGGCAAGCTTTCCCAGATGAATGTGCCTGATCCCATCTGCCGGTGGATCACTGACTTCCTGACGGACAGGAAGCAGCATGTGAGGCTGGGAAAGAATGTCTCGGACTCCCGGACCATCAGCACCGGCTCCCCTCAGGGCTGTGTTCTGTCTCCTCTGCTCTTCTCCCTGTATACCAACTGCTGCACCTCCACCCACCAGTCTGTCAAGCTAATCAAGTTTGCAGATGACACCACCGTTATTGGACTCATCTCGGACGGGGATGAGTCTGCCTACAGGAGGGAGTCAAAGGAGCTTGCAAAGTCGCTCACAGTGGACATCTATGTCCACTGTGAGCGACCATCTTTGAACAGAGGCGGGGGTTTACCACACCAACTCTCTGCCATCTATAATCCAGTTTTTGAGATCCCTTCCCAGACGCCTTAACGCCCACTCACATCCTGGGCCATCTGACCTCAGGAATTCGCATGATAAGGTGGGGCCAGGTTTCACAATGAACACACCCGAAACTCTGGCTGATTGGGTCCCACACCCAATTTCACACCTTGGCCCAGGTGATTAGAGGATCATCAGGGGGTCCTTTTGTCCCTCTGTGGGGGTCACTCCCACTAGGTTTATATCTGGGACTCTCCACCATTTGACCTTAGAACTGAAGAAACTTCTCGGATGAGAGGTGAAACGTCTTCAAGCAACTTAAAGAAGTCCAGACGCTTTTCTTTGCAAGCTCCTTTGACTACGATGACCTGGATGACTGAGAACCTTCACAGACATACAGGAGGGAGGTTGAACATCTGGTGTCCTGGTGCAGCCACAACAACCTGGTGCTGAATGCCCAGAAGACAGTGGAGATTATTGTGGACTTCAGGAAGCACACAGCCCCACTCCCCCCCATCATTCTGACTGACACCCCCATCACCTCTGTGGACTCATTCCGCTTCCTGGGTACCACCATCACCCAGGACCTGAAGTGGGAGCCCACCATCACCTCCGTCATTAAGAAAGCCCAGCAGAGGATGTACTTCCTGAGGCAGCTGAAGAAATTCAACCTGCCAACACGGACGATGATGCAATTCTACACTGCAATCATCGAGTCCATCCTCACCTCCTCCATCACCGTGTGGTATGCTGGAGCCACTATCAGGCACAAACAGAGACTGCAGCGTGTTGTGCGCTCTGCTGAGAAGGTGATTGGCTGCAGACTCCCATCTCTGCAGGACCTGTACACCTCCAGGACACTGGGGCGTGCAGCTCGGATCTCAGCTGACCCTTCTCACCCTGGACACAGTCTGTTTGACCTGCTCCCCTCAGGCAGGAGGCTCCGGTCCATTCGGACCAGAATTTCTCGCCATAAGAACAGTTTCTTCCCCTCTGCTGTTGGACACATGAACAATAACCGTATGACTGTTCCCACCACTAACACATGACCCTACGCTGTGTTCACTGCATCATTCCATGTTTGGCACTGATCACCACCTGCACTCATGTATATATCTATCTACTTAGCACTTTAATTCTTATTCTTATTTTTATTTTTTCAAGTCTATTTAAGCGTAATTTATGACAGTATGTTTGCACTGAAGCACCACAGCAATTTCCTAATGTTGTAAACCTGCTCAACATTTGGCAATAAAACCCTTTCTGATTCTGATTTTAAAATATCTTTAATAATAATAATGTAACTGTAACTTCGGTCGTTGCTGTGCTTTTTTTGGAAATCGAATTTCCCAGAGGAACCCACCCGAGGGATTAATAAAGTTCTATCTTATCTTATCTTATCTTAATTAACTTCTCAAATTGACTAAATATGTGTAAAGGAATTCTTCATGGAAACATAATTGAACTGTGGGGCCACCATGATTTTAATCACATTAATTTTACCCCATAGTGTAAGATTCAATTTACCCCATTTATCCAGATTTGTTTTTATCTTTAGGAGGAGAGGTTCCATATTTGAAAGCATAATATCCTCCAGTTTGGGTTTTAATAATATTCCTAAATACTTCATACCTGAAGGTAAGTAACTGTCATTAAAAAAAAACAAAAACAAACCTGAACAAAACGGACACCCTTCTTTGCATAGCAACCCAAAACAACGTTGCTAAGCCCCCCCTCCCTCCCCTCCTACCCAAGCCTAACTAACTTTAGCTTGAGACACTAAACTGAGACACGCTAATCGTCCGACAGCAGCACCGCCGCCGCAGCCCCGTTGTGCCCATTATTTATTTGTTACCTTATTTTAAAATTCACATACACTTCTCCGATCTGTTACATCATGTCCCGCACTCCTCTAAGTCGACTCCTGCAGGAATTTCTCGGCCTCCTTTCCGTCTTTGAATGCTTTCTTCTGTCCGTTCCACGTAAAAATGAGTGTTGCAGGATACATCAGCCTATGCTTCACTTGTAGCTCTCGGAGTCGCTTCTTCACCGGGTTGAATGCCTTCCTCTTCTCCGCCAGCTCTCTTGTAACATCTTCAAAGAAGGAAAGCTTGGCGCCTTGCCAATCGACTCCACGCTTCTCTCTGGCCACCCGTAGTACTTTCTCCCTAGCAGATGAACGTAGAAAGCGGACATGTATCACCCTGGGAGGCTCGTTAGATTCCGGCATTGGTACAGGGGAACAATGCGCACGTTCAATTTCAAATTCACTTCCAGAAAGCTCAAGTGCTTTGGCCAGAATCTCCGTCACATATTTGTCCACGTTCCCAGGTGTCTCCACACCTTCTTTAAGTCCAATAATCCGTACATTGTTTCTCCTACTACGGTTTTCAAGGTCCTCCACTCATGACCACAACGCCTCCATCCTTTTCTGGAATTTGCCCACTTTTGCCTCGGTAAGCACGCTGGCATCTTCCATGTCTGAGATACGTTGTTCCGCCTCTCCTAACCTCACTTTTATATCTTCCACCGAATCTTTTAGTTCTTTAGTGGCTTCTTTAATAGTGGTGACATCTTTTGCTACGACCTGAAGAGTAGCATTCATTTTCTTAATTTCCTCAAAAATGTCCTTTTTGCTCTCGCTCCCCATGCCTTCCTCAACTACTGCTGGAGAGGCGGCATCAGATGCAGGTGTATTTTCGGGCGGCTCCGGAGCGAGGCTAATGCTAGCTTGCTTCTTCCTTGTGGTAGCTCCCTTAAAAAAGTTTGCTTTGTTATTACCTGCCATTTTCCAAAGACGGTAATTCTTGAAAAACTTCAAAGTTGACAAGGGGTGTCCAATTTATGACTACAGCTGGAGTGTATGTTTATATATGATAATAACTCGTTACAAGCAATAGTTATCACTGTTCACGCAGTTAAAGGACAGTTTTCAGGAACTTACTAAAATATCGCCAGGAGCTCACAAAAATACGTGTGCCTAGTTCAGCGCCATAACCACACCCCCCTCATTTCATGTTTTTGATAGTTATGAAGACAGAATATGTTTTTAAGGTCATGCTAGGCGGTCTATGGTGGTTGCTGTGGACTTGGGTGGACCGCGTCCGATTCCTGTTATTAGCTGTCCGCCGTAGGAAGGCTGCGTTCCATTTACAAGTAGTGACAGTCTGCCGCAACTCGAACTCAAACCCCGCTTTGTTCTTTAATTATAGGCCTTTTATAGCCGTTCATGACACGCGCACACACACACATAAAGCACTTTGCCTCACCATGAGAATGCAACTTTACCTAACCTAACCTTAAAGTATCTGATATAGGATAGAAAAATGAAGCAACCAGAGATGAATGATGAATACTATGGGTTCTGTAGTTCACGTTTTACAGTCCTGAATGACTCTTTGCATATAAGGAGTTTAGAATGCACTTTACGTTTAGACTGTTGCTGTTTAATTTTTTACATTTGTGACAGGTGAGACCTGGAGACTTGGGACCGCCCCTGGTGGGCGGAGCTGGTCTTCGCTCCTTTCATAAGCGCAGGTGTGGGCAATTGGGTATTCCTTTGCAAACCTGAAGCTGTGAGTGCGTGGTCCGAGTTGGGCACGTTGGTGTTTCTTAACTATGAAAGTCTGATACGCGTCCTCCCCTAAACTTCTGTTAGAACGGTAGGTTACACAAAAATGTACCACTTGAGCTCTGGCTGTTGGCAGAGGTTTACAGTTATTTGCACCCTTGTAGGTGGGAAACATTGCTCCCGTGAGAACGGTATAGTGGACTTCATCGCCACTGACCCACATTTATTAGGGTGTGACACGAACTTGTGGACAGGTAACAAAACCAATTCAGTGGAGGAATATTCCTGTGTTTTATTGTCCAGCTAGTGATCTCCTGCCTTTTATTCACAGAGTACCGAACTGCTGCTTTGCCAGGTGGATTTCTGGCTGCGGGCAAAGGACCCGACACATCAGTGGGTTTTAATTTGTTTTAAATTGGTGTAAGCCGACAGACTGACTGCTGCGGCTGTCGATGGTTTTGGTTTTTTTTGTTTTACTTTTTCTGTATCAGTAGGCACCGCAGATATTGATTCGCAGGCGGTGAAGGCGCTGCAGGGAAAACAAATCTCTTTTTGTCTCCCCGCTCTTGCATGCACCGCGGGGGGCCCGAGTGAAGACGGCACCAAAGATTTGCCTTTTTTTTCTATAGTGTTTTACCCATTTGGGGTCGTGTGTGAGTTGCCGTCCATTTTTAACCTGTGTGCTATGTTGATTTGTTTTTAAACTGTTCTCCGCAGCGCTTGTCCTGCCTCACGGGCAATCGTATAGTCTTATCGTTTTTTAAATAAGGTAACGTTTTTAATTGTTTTTAGGTGCTGCTGTTACACTGTTTCTTTTATTTTGTATTAAAAATGTAACTTTTTAAACTGACTGTGCGCCTACGGCTCTGTCCTATTTTAAATAGGTACTGACCACGGGTCACACATTGTTGCCATGTTATGTCATGAATGATCAGCTGGACAATACAGTCAAAGACAGACTTCATTCATCATATGCAAGAATCCTAGTTGGATTTTTGTTGTCACTCATGTTTTTGAACCAAATATTGAAAACAATTCTGACAGACTGGATACCTGGCCAGGTCTACATTACCTTGTACTCAAGCATCCCAGGACAGAGCCCTGCCCCACCATGAGCCTGGGTGGATACGTGGTTATAATATAAAAGGACCGATACTGAATATGAATATTCCATGAAAATTGAATTATAATACAAATTAGTAATAAGGGTTTCTCTGCGCCCTTCTCCACCCCATACTCAAAGAGCTGCGGGCAGAGAGGGTGACCGGAGAGGATGGCACTGAAGAGAAGATGCTCGGTTTCTGGAGTCTCCTGGTCCTGTCAGTAGGATGCATCTGCTGTGTCTTCTCGTGGATGCTCACCTACCTTGACTCGTTCCAGCCTGGTATGGATTTCCCAACACTGTGGACAGTTGCCCACGTCAGAGACGTTTAATATTGATAACATATGTCTGAATTGCTAACCCTAACCCTAGCTCAACAGACCACAATGCCCTGGACTGTCAGTATTATTACATGCTGTGAACATAAGTAGCTTTGATCACAGTTCATGTTGTAAAAGAGAAGGAATATTGGAAAAAACGATCAACACTGTGATATTATTTCTTCCAATCTGACCAGAAACATGCTTGTTATACTCTCACAGCAAAGGATCAGACTCACTGTGCATGACAGCTCAGGCCAATGATGTCTGTTAGATTGTCAGTTGTTTAGTGCTTCTGTACAGTTAGGGTCACCGTCTCTATTTCAGAATAATTAATATGGGGAAAACACTAAAAGTTGATTGTCTTCCAGTATTCTAGCATAATTAAAAAACTTTAAGTTTGTAAGTACATATTGTTACAGTCCTAATGCCAGTATGATTCTTCATAACTCCTGCTTTGAAATACTGAACTTTAAAATTTACCTGATGAAAGATTCTTTAATATACCAGACACAAATACAGAGTAGAATGCAGTAATTTGACCATGACATGTTCAAGTCCTTGTCTGTGGTTTGTTGGAATTGAAGGCATCTTCTTGGCATGAATCAAAGTGTATTCCAAAGGCACTGAAAATGACTCTTTCAAACACCAAACATGCACTCTACTAGACCCCTTGTGCATATATAAGCTTGGATATAGCACCTTTGATTAGGAGTAAGTGGGTACAAGCATTGTGTAAACAAAAATTTCCTTCCTTGTAATTTCCTTCCGGTTGGTCCTGGCTCAGCTTCGGCGCCTAACAAGCTCATCACTGGACCCACTTCAGTTTGCCTACCAGCCTGGCATTGGAGCGGATGATGCCGTCATTCACCTCCTACATCGTTCCCTCGCTCACCTGGAGACCGCTGGAAGCACTGTGAGAATCATGTTCTTTGATTTCTCCAGTGCCTTCAACACTATTCTTCCCTCGGTTCTGAAGGACAAGCTGGAGAACTCTGGAGTGGACCATCACCTCACTACCTGGATTTTGGACTACCTCACCGACCGACCACAGTATGTGAGGACTCAGGGCTGTGTGTCGGACAGGGTCGTCTGCAGTACGGGGGCCCCACAGGGAACGGTTCTGGCTCCGTTCCTCTTCACCATCTACACTGCAGACTTCTCCCACAATTCCACCCAGTGCTTCCTGCAGAAGTTCTCTGATGACTCTGCAATAGTCGGCCTCATCACTGATGGGGACGACAAGGAGTACAGAGGACTGACTCAAGACTTTGTGGACTGGTGCCAGCTGAACTACCTCCAGATCAACGCCAGTAAAACCAAGGAGCTGGTGGTAGACTTCCGCAGGCACAAGCATTCTCCACTGCAACCACTGAACATCCAAGGTATGGACATTGAGGCTGTGGACAGCTACAGGTACCTTGGTGTTCATCTGAACAACAGACTGGACTGGACTCATAACTCAGACGCCCTCTACAGGAAAGGGCAGAGCAGGCTGTACCTGCTGCGGAGACTCAGGTCGTTTGGGGTGGAGGGCCCACTCCTGAAGACCTTCTATGACTCTGTGGTGGCTTCTGCTATCTTTTATGGTGTGGTCTGCTGGGGCGGCAGCATCTCTGCTGGGGACAGGAAGAGACTGAACAGGGTGATCCGAAGGGCCAGCTCTGTTCTAGGATGCCCTCTGGACCCAGTGGAGGTGGTGAGTGACAGGAGAATGGCGGCTAAGCTGTCATCCCTGTTGGACAACGTCTCCCACCCCATGCAGCAGACTGTGACAGCACTGAGCAGCTCCTTCAGTGGGAGACTGCGGCACCCACGGTGTGGGACGGAGAGATTTCGCAGGTCTTTCCTCCCCACTGCTGTCAGACTCCACAACAAAGACTTTAACTGAACAAACACACACATCCACACATGTGCAATAACACTAAGTGCAATAATCTTTTTTGGCATCGTTGTATTTTTACTCAGTTGTATATAGCATTCGTATTCTATTTTTATCTTATTGTATATTTTTATTCTATTTTATTCTACTGTATATAGTATATTATTTTATTCTATTCTGTACAGCTGTGTACTGTATTTATTCTTATTGTATTCTAATTTTTGCGTCATAACTTTTGCACTGTCCACTTCCTGCTGTGACAAAACAAATTTCCCACGTGTGGGACTAATAAAGGTTATCTTATCTTATCTTATCTTATTTATACCTTGACTGAGGAAGCAGATTTATGTTAGTCTCAATTAACGCTTCTAATTATTCACAAAATGAAGAAGTGTTTTTCTTTAGTCGAGAAAGTTTGCTTATAACCCATTGCAAGTGCATGTATACATGCGTTTCTCACCATTATAATGGCGAGAAACGCATTGACTCGGTGACATCAGTTGTTTTTGTTCAACTTAATAAAGTAGCTGTAATTATTTAAACAAGGCACAGACAAACAAATTTATGCATAAATACTATAGAATTCAGAAAAGTTTTAAAAAACTATTTTTATTTGAAATTCAACTGATAACCTTTTTCTTAAAAAAACGATTATTTGTTAAAAAAAATTAACTTGACACATACAATAGGTGTATGGACCTTGATGCGTCACGGCAGACAACACCGACAACCCAGGTTACAAAATACTTACGGGGATGATCCTCACCACAACATCACCTGGCTCCAATCCACTCTACCAAATTGTTTTTTGTTAAGTTGCCTAATAATTATGCACAGTAATAGTCACCTGCACACACAGATATCCCCCTAAAATAGCTAAAACTAAAAACAAACTAAAAACTACTTCCAAAAACATTCAGCTTTGATATTAATGACTTTTTTGGGTTCATTGAGAACATGGTTGTTGTTCAATAATAAAATTATTCCTCAAAAATACAACTTGCCTAATAATTCTGCACTCCCTGTACAGTGGTTTCAACGCATACACACATTTAGTGCAAAAATGTTGCCACGTTATGTAAAATTTACATTATTATTACATTAAATTTAGTTGGAGATTAGTCACTATATGAGCAGCTGTTGCAGCAGTTGAAGCTGTTGTTCCTGTCAACATATTCACATTTCTCTTCCGGTTTTCACACCTCACCACAATTGATGAGGTAGCGGACAGAGTAGTGATGGTAAATTCAATTCTTTTCACTGAGTCAAGTTTGAATGAGTCATCCACCAAAGTGAATCGGGTTTTTTGAGTCATTTGAGTCACTGAGTCCGTTGACCAGAAAGTGCAAAAAATGTATTTTCTCTTTTCATGTATATCCTACTGCTAAGATGAATGATTGAAAAAGAAAAGCAACTATTTTTATAGAGCAAAAAAGAACATTTATTTTATTTATTTTTATTTTATTTTATTGTATTAGTATTTTCCTCAAATGTGTCAAATATATATTTTCTCATCTAAATGTCCATTGAGCTGTAAGCCAGGGGGCGGTAATGCGCCTTAACGTTGCCAACCAAGAAGAAGAAGAAGAAGCTGTGAACTAGGAGAGAGGGGTGAGTGAGTGAGGGTGTCCAAATTCATGGGCTACATCCTGAGGACGCATTTGTAGACCGATTACGTCACAGTGGGGCGATCGTGGCTCAAGAGTTGGGAGTTTGCCGTGTAATCGGAAGGTTGCTGGTTCCAACCCCCGGCTTGGACAGTCTCGGTCGTTGTGTCCTTGGGCAAGACACTTCACCCGTTGCCAACTGGTGGTGGTCAGAGGGCCCGGTGGCGCCAGTGTCCGGCAGCCTCGCCTCTGTCAGTGCGCCTCAGGGTGGCTGTGGCTACAATGTAGCTTGCCATCACCAGTGTGTGAATGTGTGTGTGGATGACTGGATATGTAAAGCGCTTTGGGGTCCTTAGGGACTAGTAAAGCGCTATATAAATACAGGCCATTTACAGTGATGCGCCGAAGAATGTCCAAATTCATAGACTCCTCTGACTGCAGCCGACAAATGTGTCCTCCTTTTCCCCGAATTTGAAGGATGGGTTGGGTGTGTCCTTCGTGGCCCACCATATCCCATAATTCACAGTTTTCTGAGACGTCTGTTACCCTCCAGCTCAATAGCTAGCCGAGAGGTCGAGGGTTCACTAGAGCCGCAGAGAACGGCACAACTCCCGGCAAATCATTTTCAGATAACCGTGGACATTCGCTACTCAGGTTAAATGTGATATAGAAGTCACTTAGACAACCTAAAAATGTTATTGTTTGGCTTTTTTCAGTGTTTTGTTTGTTTGTGAGGAAATTGGTTTGGCTGAGATTAAAGTTATTAGATTAGATTAGATAAAATAAAACTTTATTAAAATAAAGTTAATTAAATAATATTAATTTTAATTATAAGCTAGATATATTTCTACTAATGAAATTAGCAACAGGGATGAGTCAGTGAGTCAGTTGGGCTTCAGTAAAGTGATTTTCGAGTACTGAACAATTTGTTCATGATGCGCACATCACTAGGACAGAGTGTGACACCTGCTGGTCATCTTTCAAATATTCCTGGTGTGCTTGTAGTTCTGACAAATTGATCTCTTTCAAATGTCAGGGAACAGACCTTCTACACTACTTCAAAAGCGAAACCTTGTAACTACAGTTCAATTAAAGGGCGATCGTGGCTCAAGAGTTGGCAGTTTGTCTTTTAATTATTATTATTAATTATTTTCTAAAAAGATTCCTTTAAAGATAAGAATGAAAGATAGCACATTTTAGTTTATCCATAGTTCTGTTGCATTGACTAAGATCGTAGATATTACAATCAAAAAAGCAGGTAACAGGAATCCATACACTTGTATCATTAACTCAAGGTCTACAACAAATCAGTTTGGCTTCCCTTGGGCCATAAATGGATAAATATTGGGTATAATATCAAAATTCTTTTGATGATCTAACACATTTAAGCATGACAAATATGCAAACAACTAAGTTGTCAGAAAGGAGGCAAATATTTTTTTCATGGCACTATATGTAAAGATACGTAGTGCCTTCTTTAATGTTATGAATCAAACTGAAGACAAGAAAAAAATAATAATTAATTTGTAATAAAGTTATGAGTTATGGCATCTTTACTTTGGATATTTAATTGTGTACTATGTATCTGTTTAATTAACCAGAAGTAAATCTTGTTGGTTTTACGGAAAGCAAATTTATATGAAAAAAAATGAGCTTAACAACCTACGCCATTTGAATGTGATTTGGTTACACAAAAGTTTCACTTGAACATGCCTTCTTCTAAAGCTCAGAAGAGAGCCAACATGATAAAGTGGAGTGTGCTACTTCTAAAAATGTAACCTTATAGATATACCCATCCCTATAAGATGGTTCAACAAAGTCTCATGACTTTATCATCTTAAAAGGCTATGCAGCTCTTGAGGTCAAAGTGAAAACTTAAAATGTAATCCATGTGTTTGTTACATCTAGGCTGGATTACTGCAGTTGCTCATTATCAGGTGCCCCTGAAAGCTCCCTAAAAAACCTTTGGCTGAACCAAAACATGGATGTGGGATTATTGACAGAGACAAGCGTGAAGGATGATGTTGCTTTCATATCAACTTATCTTCATTGGCTTGAATTCAGAATTTAATTCTCCTTATATGTAACATCCTGAATATTCAGGTGCTAAGACAAAATCTAATTGATCACCCCACAATTAAAAGGCAGGCTTGACTGTTGTTTTTAGGGTTTTTAAAAATGAAAATATGAATTGTATACAATGCAATATTAGAATACTCAATTATCATGCAGCGCCTTATGAGCAAACACTTTGTAGCAGTGGGGAGAAAATTCATTAACTGTTCTGCTCAACTCCCCAAAATTGTCAGTTGCTACACTTACCTATAGTGTCTAAATGAAAGAATGGCAGGTATAATTTAGGTAAGTATACTAAAAACCACATCGATCTTGCAGTGTTTACAACACTGAAAACTGCTACATGGTCAGGAATACATGTGCTCTTATGAAAAAGTGCTCAATGAAACAAATATCCAACTTAACTTTTTTTCCCCCACAGATGTTATTGTCAGTTTTGTCAGTCATAAATACTGCTGTTCTTGGTCATGAGATAAAACATTTACATAACCACTGAAGCATACTTAAGAATGTAAGTCATTTGAATGTGATTTGGTTAGACAAAACACACATTTAGTATTGACATGCCTTGTTGTAAAATATCACAACCTGTCTGCACAACTGCCAACTGGATTTACTTTACCAAGTGGATCATCATGGCCTTGCCATATTGGTCCATTTGATTGACCTTTATTATGATTATGTATTTATTTTATTTTCATTTTTTAAAGACAGGACAGACATGACTGGGGGATAGGACAGGGAGAAAGAATGAAGCGACAGCCTTCTTTTCCTGTATTGTGAGGTATTGGGAGGTTGGATCCATCCAACCTCACAATACAGGAAAAGAAGGCCGTCGCTTCCCTGAGCAAAGACCACAACATCACTGTTTTACCAGCTGATAAGGGAAGATGCACCGTGGTCCTAAACACTACAGATCACCATACAAAGATCACTACTCTCCTCAGTGACAACAATACCTATGAAGCCTTAAAGCGAGACCCCACAAGCAGCTACAAAAAGAAAGTTATAGCTTGCCTTCAAGACTTTGAAAAGGACAAAATTATTGACTGCCTTACATATCACCGCCTTTACCCAGGGGATGCCATACCCTGCATTTACGGACTTCCTAAAATCCACAAGGAAGCTGTCCCACTCAGACCCATAGTCAGTAGCATAAACTCAGCCACTTATAACATTGCTAAACACCTTGCTACCATCCTGTTTACAACACTGAAAACTGCTACATGGTCAGGAATACATGTGCTCTTATGAAAAAGTGCTCAATGAAACAAATATCCAACTTAACTTTTTTTCCCCCCACAGATGTTATTGTCAGTTTTGTCAGTCATAAATACTGCTGTTCTTGGTCATGAGATAAAACATTTACATAACCACTGAAGCATACTTAAGAATGTAAGTCATTTGAATGTGATTTGGTTAGACAAAACACACATTTAGTATTGACATGCCTTGTTGTAAAATATCACAACCTGTCTGCACAACTGCCAACTGGATTTACTTTACCAAGTGGATCATCATGGCCTTGCCATATTGGTCCATTTGATTGACCTTTATTATGATTATGTATTTATTTTATTTTCGTTTTTTAAAGACGGGACAGACATGACTGGGGGATGAATGAAGAATGAAAGAAAGAGAGGGAGAAAAACAAAAATTGAGCAGAGAAGAGATGGTGAGAAAGGGGGGAAGAAAAAAAGAGGAAAAACAAACAAAACACCTGGATCACCTGTATGGAGATGAGAAAACAGACAACAAAGAGCAACATAATAAAAACAACTCCATCACAATAAACTAGCTAATAATAGATAACAGTAGATACTTTTTTTAATTTTTAAAAGAAGCAGAAGAAAACGAGAGCAATAGAATAAACAACATTATGACTGTAAATACTAAATATTAAACATTATTGTGCAGCACGTAAGATCGACAGCGCACAGTGTGCTTTGAGGTAGGAGCCAAAAAGGGTGTTGTTTGTGTGTGTGAGCACCCGTGTGTACACCTGTGAGCATGAACGCGCTTGTTTTTAAAAGGTTCCTTCATGTAATGATCTGCTAGAGGGTGTGGGGGGGCCACAGCCCCGTCCTCCAGGGCATGAAGCAGGTATGGAGGAGATCAAGACTCCAGACATCCAGAGGCCCCCAGAACACAAGAGACCAAGGAAGACCAACAGAGGGGCAGCCGCGCCACTGTCCCAGAAAGAGCTCAGGAGAGTCCCAGATGAGGGCTCACTCAGCAGACATACAGGCACACACAGATACAAACATCCATTCCCCCCTCATGCTCTCATATGCAATTACTCAAAACTCACCCAACGTGGAGACAGACATAGAGAAACACTGTACACACGATCACACTCCCCAGGCGTACTCTAAGCCCCGGGTCTAGGTACCCTTGCCCCTGGAGGGGGAAACTGCACCCAGACCCAGGTGGTGTTACCCTTTTTCCTGGGGTGGGGAGAAGCAGACCGCCCCGACTCCGCAGCAGCAGGGAGGCCCCACATTCCAGACCCCAGTCGGACGGCCAACTCCTCCTCCTGGCCCCCCGCTCCAGCAGGTCGCAGAGAACGGGGGTGAGAGAAGACTCCAAACCTCCCTCCGCCCGCTCATATGTAGTGTTGATGCATGTGTGTTCTAAGGTGCCTTTAAAACCCAGGAGGGCATGGAGCTACCTGCCAGAGAGCAGCAGGTAAGCACATAGCCCCTCCTGCTAGCCCTCAATGTCTACGTGTATTTAAAATTGGGAGGTGGGCAACAACGCCAGGGGTGAGGTTGTACACCCTGATGGTCTTTTGGAGTGCGTGTAGCATGCCCACCCCCCTGATCCTATATGTATGTGTTATGAGAGTGTGAGTAATGTGAATGTCTAAGTTGTGAGATAAAATTGAGGCACAAGCAGCCAGAAGGGGACAGAGGGGGGGATGCCTCCCCTGCACCCTGGTGACACAACCTTACCCCAAGGCCCTGCATGTGTGGGTGATTGTGGTTGAGCGGGAAGAGGGAGTCAGCTGGAGATGGGGAGGGAAGGAAGGGAGGGGCAAGTGACCCCTCCCTGGGGCCAGCTCCCCCGCTGACCCCAGTAGGCACCCCCATACTCTGCAACCCGCTAGGGAAAGGGGGCCCAAGCCCATCCGGACCAGGGCCCAGTACAGCAGCGCCAAAGAGTACGATTTGAACACAAGTATCAGGTCACGCCACTTAATTTTTAAATTCAAGTGTTTTCAGCAAACAACTAGTCATGCATTCTGCCTTTACAAACATTTCTAAATGAATATGTGATTCTCACAGCATTTGAATTTTTTGCTGTCAAAATAATTAGGAAATTGTGGAATAATATTTTTAGAAACAGCAACCATGGAAAATGTGTCCAAGTGGAAGAAGGTAGATGATGAAAAGAAGGGGCTCCAGGACAGATCCCTGGAGCACGCCAGTGGTCAGAGGAAGGGCTGAGAAGTAAAGGATTTGAGTTGAATAAACTGAGTGCGATCAGACAGGTATGATTTAAACCAGGCTAGTGGAGTATGGGAGAGACCGATGGAGGCTAGCCTACTGAGAAGAACAGAGTGAGAAATAGTGTCGAAAGCAGCACTCAGATCGAGGAGAATAGGAATGGAAAGTAAACTGGAGTCAGCTGCCATAAAAAGATCATTGGTTATTTTTATAAGTGCTGTTTCAGTGGAGGGGCAAAAACCAGACTGGAACTGTTCATACAGATTATTATTAATCTGTATGAATGGCTGTATGGCATTGTAGGGCAACTATTTTCTCAAGAATTTTTGAAAGGAATGGTAGATTGGAAATAGGCCAAAAATTCTCAAAATTATTGGGATCTAGACCAGGTTTTTTTTTTTTTTTTTCAATATTGGGGTGATGGCAGCAACTTTCAGGGAAGCAGGAACAGTTCCAGTGGTAAGTGAAGAATAGATGATAGCAGATATGAGGGGAAGCAAAGAAGGTAGACATGCCTTAACCAAAGCTGTAGGAATGGGGTCTAGCTGACAAGTAGAAGGTTTTGACTTACAGATGAGATCTGAACCGAGGGGAACTGGAAAGCAGAAAAACAGTGTGATGGGAGATGAATTACAAAGGAAGAGCTAAATGGAACATCGGAAACCAGGTCTTGGTGTATTTTGTGAATTTTCTCGATGAAAAATAACATTAGAGAATCACAGAAGGAAGACTAGTAAGGGTGAGCAGGTAAAACTTACCATGCCAGAAGTCAGCCAGCAGCACTCGCCTGACACCAGATCCGGGCCAGACCTGTCTGCTATGTGGGCAGCTGAAGGACTTCTACTGGGCTTGGTTAGCTTGTGGGAATTCAGAAGCAGCTGATAGGTACTGGGGAACTGAATGAAGTGGGGCTTGGGCATTGGCTGAAGCAAACACTTGGGTATGGGAGGAGTTCAGTGAGGCAATGGAAAAAGACTTTGGGACTAATATCAAAGGAATTCTGGGAAACCATAAACTTCTTACACGATGTACAGTGCAGATGGGGTGCGGCTGACTTCAAATGAGGATATAGGCAGGCAGTGAAAGCAATACTTCGAGGACCTACCTTAATCCCACTGATATGTTTTAGATAAAGCAGAATCTGAGCCAATGCCTCAGGCCTTTTTCGTAGAACTATTTAAAACTGTGACTAAAATTATAGTAACAGTCAGGTGAGACATGAAAATACCACTCAAAAAATCTGTGCCACTTCACATAATAGTTTGTCCACCACAAGATGGAGGAGCAACAGTGACATTCAGTAGTGGCCTCATTGTTTTGACACACAAAACAAAAACACACTAACTACACAAGACACACTGGCTATACCCTCCAAACATGCCACGTGTTAGGTATTTTAGTACCATGGTAAGCATTTACAGGATATTGTTTTATACAGGAAAACTGTTACTCAATAAGGCCGATCTACTAGTTGTTTTTCTCTTTCTCTGTGACCCAAGAATTAATATGTAGGACTCACAAGCTGGTACCCCAAGGTCGAAAACACCACAGAGATGAGACCACTTCCTTACTCCCATCCTCCCTTTTTCTTTATCTCCTGGAAAAGGCTCGTTAAAGGCTAGGTGGTTTGTTTCAGAATTCACTAATGAAAGAACTCTGTATTTTATGTCTAGGAGTGTATTTTGCTGGGATGATCATAAATTATAGCTGAACTGATAAACTACACAAGGGATACTTTGCTCAGAAGGCAGGAAGACGTTTCCTTATTTAGTCTGTACCGGTTTGAACTGGGAAAGCTGACACACGAACCTTTTTTTTCATCTATATAAACTGCTGTGTATCAAATAAACCTTTGAGTCGATTGGGAAGGCAACCTAAAGCAGTCTCTGTTTTCTTGTTCTCCCAAGCTGCTCCCGGTGCTGTAACTAACCCAGCTGAACGGCATACCTGAGTGTTACTTTAAATAATTAGGAATCTTAGAAGGAAAGGACAAAACTCTGCTTATCGCTCACGCCACGGAGGAAACCCGGGATGGCAATTTCCTTCAATTTTGGTGTCAGAAGTGGGATTCCTGACAGAAGGTAAATATGCGTCTTTCATATTTATATAAAGACCTATTATACCTCTCTCAGTGATTGATCCATAAAGAAACGGGATATGCTGACGAAGTTTCACTTAGTGATCCAGAGAGATACACTGACGACTTCCTCAGTCCCCGAATAAAGTAAATTAACCCTTGTGTGGTGTTGGTGGACACAGGAAGTTGCCTGTTGTCTTGAATATTTTAATTTTGTTTAAGAAATAATAATAATTAATTGTTTAATTAAACGTACGTTAAAAAGTGAGAAGTTGCTCACTTAGAAAAGTGACACAGAAAGTTGCCTGTTGTCTTAAATACTTCTCGTTAAGTGAGAAGTTGCTCACCAAAGAGTGACACAGGGAGTTGCCTGTTATCTTGAAACGTACGTCAAAAAGTGAGAAGTTGCTCACTCACAGAAAGCTAGTAAATAATTAAATTTAATTTTGTTAAAAAAAAAAAACGAAAGAAAACTGAAAACGGGTCTCACAGACCCGATTACCATACAAGGGTTAAAAGCAGTAAATTAAAAGCAGAAAGAACACAGGAAGTTGCCTGTTGTTTTACGAGAAGTTGCTCGTTAAGCGAGAAGTTGCTCGCTAAGTGAGAGTTGCTCACACAAACAAAAAATTGCTAGCAATAAATTTAAAGTGACCTCAGCTGTGCCGCAGCGAAAATACTAACCTAAATCCTCCTAGCGTGTAAACCCCTCTGGAAATCACTGAACATGGGTCAGAATAATTCAAAGACCACAGACAGGTCCGATAAAAAATCTAAAGTACCTGTAAAACCAAAAATTAATAAAATACAAAATAAAGTCTCAAATAACGGCTCAGTATAACTCCCATTTCCGGTTACGTGTAACCTACGTCCGCGAATCGGTGAAGACGTCCATGATCACGTATCCAGAACATGCGGGAGTGCTTATGTGACTGACTTTGTTTACAACTTAAGAAGTTCAATGCATTCTAATTTCTTTTCGGAGCCTTATCCCGAACGATTATCGCCAGAAAACAGGTCAGTAGAAATGTTGAATATCATTTGTGATAAGAAAAGTAGTCTGCTTAAAAAGTCCTGTAGAAAATATATGATAGAATGCCGCGACGTGATGCATCAAATGTTACCGCTATGGACGAAAGGAGGGTAAATAATGACAAAATCACCAATTTCTTTAAGAATCTAAAGAAATTCCTGCTAACAATGTCCAGAGACAAAATTGACTTAAATGCAGTAACTATGTGTAAACAGAAGCCTGATGAATCTATCCTAGTATTCATAAAACGCTTTATGCACTGTTGGACAAGCTAGAGGTGCAAATTTAGCTCAGTTTTCCAGCAGCCGCAGACACCCAAAGCAAAAATGAATTTGTGTATTTCATTTAACATAAAGGGTGAAATGTTTGCTGACACTGATAACAGCTTATGTTTTCTCTGCCCTATGTACCGACATGATGGAGAAGGAACATCCTCTGTGTCAGCTGGACCCTCAGCAGAGAATGAACTCAACATCCTTTTTGTCCGGTACTCTATGTCACACACTGTGCCAAAAAAAAAAAAAACGTGTACAGACGCCACTAACAGGTAATCCCATGACTGGGAGCCACACTTTTGTTTCTCTCACACTGTTCAACAACATGATAACTGCTCACACAAGTGAAGGTCAAACAGTGATTTTGTTACATAACTCAGACATAGGTTACGAAATATGTCGTCACATAGATCTAACCTATCCTATCCACTGTACTATTTCTGCACTTATGTTGCCAGCTGAATACCAGAATATGACATTATGGTCAAAAAGTGAGAATGATATAGGATTTATTGACGGTACACTTTATCACGTACACCTATTAAAACACAACAAGCAGTATATGTCAAGCAGCATCCCATTTCCACGGAAAAAGCCGCAGCCCTAGATGTCATCATAGGAGATTTATTGACTACAGGAGCAATAAAGCCCACACTCCTGTCAATCCTGTGCCAAAGCCTAACAAACCTGGCGTATGGCGTTTCATACAAGACTTAAGGCAAATTAATGCAGTCAACATTCCTCTGCCACCTCTCGTTTTAGATGTTCACAGCATATTGACATGCATTGCATACACATTTTACCGTGGTGGATTTATGCTCCGCTCCTTTTTCTCATGAAGACACACAGCCGTTATTTGCATTCACACATAGAAATCAGCAGTACACTTGGACTCGTTTGCCCCAAGGCATGATAGACAGCTCTGCTGCTTTCTCAATGGTGCTTCACTCCTCCAGGGCTGCACCCTGATCCACATGTGGATGACCTCCTCCTCTGTGCTGAAAGTGAAAAACTATGTCAAACTGCTACACACATGCTTCTCCAGCACCTCCAAAAGACTGGCCACAAAGCATCAGCAAAGAAAATGCAGTACTGTCAGACTTCTGTTCAATATTTGGGATTCACACTGTCTCACGGAAAACGTTCCATGACTGCAGACAGGGTCAAAGCTGTGACCTCTGTCCCTCGTCCCACTACACAGAAGGAAATGTTGTCCTTCCTAGGCATGGTGAACTATTGCAGACAGTGGATACCAGACTGTTCTTTTCATGACCACATTCTGCGTGACTGTTGTAAAAAAGACAAGCCTCCTCGAATACTGTGGTCCACAGAAATGACTGCCTCTTTCAATGCATTACAGGGAGTGCTGACCTCCGCCACTCAAAGGTGCTGCCTGAATTGTTCAGGGAATGCCGGCCTGCCTGAGGGCAGTAGCAGCTTGCTCTATCATGATAAGGGACTGCGAGAAGCTCACACTCTCACATGACACTATTCTACACACCAATCACCAGGTCACGACCATTGTAGCAAACATAACTAAACAACATATGCAAATCTCACTATAAAAGCGAGCAGCACACCTGATTCGCCAGCACATTTATTGATCCTATGCTGTGTTCTTCTGACCGACAGGATGGCTCAGACAGGCTTGACGTTCATGACTGCATGACACGTATACAGGAATCCACAGCACCACGTCCAGATTTAGAGCAAACACCTATCTCAGACTCAGCCACGGTTTATGTGGACGGGTCCTGTTCAAGGCCGAATGACAACTCATTTCTTTGTGGCTATTCAGTGGTAACAGTGCCTGACATCATACTAGAGGCTCACTCATTACCATTTCACTCAGCACAAAAAGCAGAGCTCATGGCTTTAATACGCGCCTGTGAGCTACATTTGGATAAGCATGTGACAATTTACGCAGACAGCCGCTATGCATTTGGCGTTGTGCATGACTTTGGCACATTGTGGAGACAGAGAGGATTTAGATCTGCTGATGGAAAATAAATTGCCAAATTCTGATTTTGTTCAAAGACTTTTTCAGGCTATACAGCTGCCATCGGCCGTTGCAGTTGTAAAAACGAATGGACACAGTACAGCTGGCACAGACGAAGCAACAGGTAATGCTTTAGCAGACGTGACAGCCAAGGCTGCAGCTGCATCACAGCTCCCACCGCCGCAGGAAGTATTATCTGTGCCCCTACAGCTGCCACTTGTTACACTCCCAGACTATTTCGAAACAAATGTTGATTTAAAATTGATACAAGAGCAAGCCTCTGCATGTGATTACACCTATTGGGAGAATAATGACTGTACCTTAGATGACAGAGATGGCCTATACAAAATCTTAAGGGTTTGATTGCCCTCCCATATTCCCTGATGCCAGTCCTTGCCCGACATTTTCACTGTGTGAGTCATGTCGGACAAAGAGGGGTAATAGGGGCAATAAAATCAAGATTTGTAATTGAGAAAACATCACATGCAGTAAAAAGCATATTAGCAACCTGTCTAACATGTGCGCGAACTAATGTAGGTAGCTCAAAAGCAAAACATCAGCATTTACCACAACCAGATTTTCCATTTCATACATTACAAATTGATTTCACACATATGCCAGCGCAAGGAAGCATCAAGTACTTACTGGTAATAGTGGATCAATTTAGTAAATGAGTAGAAGCTTATCCAACCTCAAAAGAAACTGCAGAAGTAGTCTATCAAAAGTTGAGCAATGAAATAATACCCAGATTCGGAATACCTCACCAGATTAACAGTGATAGAGGACCTTCATTTACATCAGAAGTAATTCAAAAGTGTGCTAAAACTTTAATGACCTGGGTCAAATTACTTACTCAAGTCCTGTGTGAGATTAGAATGACTCAATCTGCAGTAACCAAATTATTTCCATTTGAAATAAGATTATTTCCAACACCATGGTCAGCTTCCAAAGGGGCACCGCTAGTAGAAGGTGATGTATATTGCATTGTCCACTGATGTTCACAACCTGGTAGAAAAACTGAATAATAACTATCAGAAAGTTTGTCTCTCTCAGCCTTTCCCCTCCACAGTTCCACCAGTGGAGACAAGGAGACGCATGTTGGAGAAGCCACTAAAACCAAGGACTCTCTGGGAGGCCGCGCGTGTTCCAGCCCCCAGACTGTACTGGCAGTGACGAAGAACCAGCATCCTCACAGACGGACAACCTCAGTGGATTCATGCCAGCAGGGTTAAGACCAGCCCAATCGGACCATCTCAGGCGTCGGATCAAGCAGACGACATCTCCGGCGAGCCAGCGCCCGGAACTAGAGCAAATAAACACACACGGGTAGATGACATCTCAGGCGAGCCAGCGCCCGGATCCAGTACATACACACACAATCACTGATTAACACACAACGCCTGAAAGAACAACAACAAGGTACTCAAACATCCAGCAGGAACAGAAAGCCAAAAGTACCACATGATGTCTAACCTGATAAAGCCAGACTCATTTCATCCTGATAATGGAGAAAATGAAATGCCCATTGTCATCATACGACGCTTATTCAATGTCTCTCGAACCTGGGACCAGGCCAGGAGACGACTGAAGAACTGTTTTTCTTATATACTTTCTTATATATTTAGGTTATTTATCATATCTATCGCATTAACCTTAGGATTTCTCTTTGCTATTTTGTATTGTAAACTGCAACCATGTTCACATTTCTGCAGGTCATATTTTGCTGACTATACCTCATGCTCCATTTTGCAAGACACCTACTTAATGCACTCCTCACGCTCCCTAAAATCAGTAAATAGCAACATAGACGCCACTAATAAACCATCTTATGCGCCCTCTAGAACAGGAGCTAACGCCTGGTATGAAAATGCCAGAACAGCCGCTCGTGATTTAGGAAACAGTAACTGTTATGTCTGTTCAAAGGCTAATCCAGAACAGGTAATAGTAGGATACCCCATATCCGGTTTCCCCCTCACTGAGGGACTAGAGAAAATCGGTGGAGATAATGCTCTCTTTAAAGACGCTTTACAGTTGACTCTGAGCCCTCTCGACTGCTTACTTAGACACACACACACACCAACTAACCCTGAGACTCCATTAGGCGAATTATTGAAGTTATCTAATGACACCGCAGGGACCTGCGCCCCAATGAAACGCCCTAAGAATAGGTTAAAGCCCTCACTGCCCTTAGGACAGATCCCTCTCCATTTTAATACTAGTATGATATGTCTGCGCAGACTAAAGTTAACTGGCCCAGACACACACATAGATTATACAAAGGATAACTATACATTCTTCTCTGACTCCCCAGGTGCACGCTGTAATGAGACATGGCTAGCTGTCTCTATGGCTGAAGTTTTATCATATCTGGAGGAACACACACACAGTTCAAGTTCCAGCAGAGACTCGATCATTGTTCCCCCAGACGGTGTATTAAATGACACTGACTGGGGGGAGTTAGTTAAATCACACATGGTCACGCGCCTGACCAGACCAATCCCACATGCTTATTGGTTGTGCAATAATACCCTTAGATTAGCTTTACCTGTTAATTGGACCGGTACCTGTGGTCTAGTAACCGTTGATGTATGCTGTACTTTCATTCCCAATAACACCGCCCCTAACGGTTCATTCACACAAGCTATGAATAAACTTGAAGCATTGCAGATAGAACTAATTGCCAATACAGGCCACGGTCAGTGGCTAGATAAGTGGCTACAGGACACGTTTGGAAGATGGAAGGAACTAATTGTAGCCTTTGTAACCGTTGCAGCATGTTTTTGATGATTATTGTCTGTTGTGTGGTACCCTGTGTACGTTCAATGATAACCCGTATAGCTACTAGTACAGCTACTTCAATGTATTTGCAATTGGCACAAATTGACCCAGATTATGTGCCAGATGTTACCAATGATGTTCCTGATGTGTATATTGAACATTAGGTTGTGAACTATTACATTTTATGATTTGCTTTTTATATTATGTTATTACATTTGTGATTTTTCCTTTCTATTTGAGTTATTATTTTTAAAAAATAATAAAAGAGGGGAACTGTTAGGTATTTTAGTACCATGGTAAGCATTTACAGGATATTGTTTTATACAGGAAAACTGTTACTCAATAAGGCCGATCTACTAGTTGTTTTTCTCTTTCTCTGTGACCCAAGAATTAATATGTAGGACTCACAAGCTGGTACCCCAAGGTCGAAAACACCACAGAGATGAGACCACTTCCTTACTCCCATCCTCCCTTTTTCTTTATCTCCTGGAAAAGGCTCGTTAAAGGCTAGGTGGTTTGTTTCAGAATTCACTAATGAAAGAACTCTGTATTTTATGTCTAGGAGTGTATTTTGCTGGGATGATCATAAATTATAGCTGAACTGATAAACTACACAAGGGATACTTTGCTCAGAAGGCAGGAAGACGTTTCCTTATTTAGTCTGTACCGGTTTGAACTGGGAAAGCTGACACACGAACCTTTTTTTTCATCTATATAAACTGCTGTGTATCAAATAAACCTTTGAGTCGATTGGGAAGGCAACCTAAAGCAGTCTCTGTTTTCTTGTTCTCCCAAGCTGCTCCCGGCGCTGTAACTAACCCAGCTGAACGGCATACCTGAGTGTTACTTTAAATAATTAGGAATCTTAGAAGGAAAGGACAAAACTCTGCTTATCGCTCACGCCACGGAGGAAACCCGGGATGGCAATTTCCTTCACCACGTGTCACAAATCTCACATCTCAAAACTCGCTATTGATATCGCCTTTACTTTTTCTTGTTGCTTTCACTCCAAAAACGTTTTGCTTCACCAAGGCTGCAATTTCCTGGTACATCATCTGTAAATTAGTCGTGTGATTTGGGAGCACCAGCGTGTCCACGGTCAGCGCATCTGAGAATGTGGTTTTCATCCTGGTCACAGAACGCTGGACCAGTTCTTTATCGTCTTAAGGATATTCATGTATTGGAGTTTTCCCAAGCAGTCTACATGGGTTTTGTAGACTTGGAGACACTTCACTGCATCCCTCAGAGAATCCCGTGGGCCACGTTGTCAAAGTATGGGGTGTCTTGCTTGTTGCTACAAGTCATTCAATCTCTGTATAACTGTATACAGGCTTGTCTGCAATAAGTTGGACTGGTTAACGATGGGTATTGGACTTCACCAGGGCTGCCCTTTGTCACAGATTATATTCACAATTTTTTACTGAAAGAATTTCTAGGTGTAGCCAGAAGCGCCTCAGAGTCTCATGTCTGTCTTTTGGTTCTATTGGATCCATCTGGTGGTGGCCTTCAGCATTCACTGGAGCGGTTCACCTTACACCTCCAAGTCTGAGGCCATGGTCTTCAACTGGAAAAGGGTGGCGTGCCCACTCTGGGTCAGGGATGAGTTGCTTCTCCAAGTGAAGGAGTTTAAGTATCTCTGGGTCTCGTTCACGTGTTGGGCGAGAGGCTAGTCAGAAAATGAAAGATGGATTTGGGAGGAATTTGCAGTGATGCAGACACTATACTGGTCTATCAAAAAGACAGATCTGAGCATAAAAGGCTGTTGTTTTGCTCGTCAATCTCCTTCTTCTACTTTGAATTGAATTTTCCTACATTTGCCTGAGCAACAGCGATATCAACAGCATCCTGACTCAAACAACCCATACAGTAATATCATGCAGAAGAGGATCTTATTGGTTTTTTTACATCTTACAGGTCAGTGAATTCTCTGATAAATTTCTAATAATGCTTTGTATATTAACATACAGTCAAAGTGTTTTAAGGTACTGATGGGTTATTTATAAAGAGAATGAGACTACGGATACAATCTTAAACAAATCGAAATTGCTACTTTCACAGGGTGGCACATCTCCACCTGCCTGTATCGTCAGTATCACTATGTTACTGATGCAAAGAACTGGACCATGGCTCAGACCTATTGTAGACAGAGATATAAAGACCTGGCAACTATTGACAACATGGTCCAAATGAACCAGTTGAGGAACATAGTATCTTCAACTGGTAACGACGCTGAGATCTGGATCGGTCTGTACGCTAAAATTACCTGGATGTGGTCAGATAGGACCACAGGACGTGGGGCTGAATATAGGAACTGGGAAAATAATACTAATGAACCAGATTTTTATGGAGCCAGAGAAACATGCGTCTCCATTGGAGAAGATGGAGGATGGCAGGATGAGATATGGATACAAGAATATCCATTTATCTGTAATAATGGTGAGTACAGAGCAAGACATTTTTTTTTTTTTGATAAAGATCATTTTAAAATTTACTATGCCGACAGATTCACTTGTGGTTTTACCAAATCCCTAACTACAGGAACACAGCTAGAGCCTGAATTTGTTCTTGTTGATGAAGCAATGGATTGGGGGAGTGCTCAGGCTTGCTGCAGCCAGAACTTCACAAGCCTGGTCACTGTGAAGAACGACATAGAGAACCAGATGGTCCAGAGCTTGGTGCCAAGTGGCGATCGGGCATGGATTGGTTTAAGCAGGCCTAATTGGTTTTTTTGGTCCGATCAGAGCAGATTCAACTTTGGCTATTTTGACAACGTTGCAAACCCGATTGACTCAATGAAAGTCATGTGTGGTGTTTTGGCTTTGAAAAGTTCAGGAAAATTTAGGTTTTCGTCCTGTGAAACAAGCTTACCCTTTGTCTGCTACAACTTCCCTCCACCCGGTGAGTTTCCTTACCTTCAGTGGAAGAGACTGCATTACATTGGGGAAACTCATGTTTAATGCTCATTTATTAACTTTCACATTTCTAGTATGTCAGAATAAAATTCCAGGCATGTTAAATTCCTCTCCCCATTCCATACTAGTAAAACAGCAGATAATTAAGCTGAGACTGAATCCTGGGTCCTCTGCTCTGGATTTGAATGATCCTATTGTGAAATCAGAAATCCTGAAAAAGGTAAGTCCTGAGTTTAAATAGTTCCTTTTTTCAGCCTGATCTCAGGCCAATTAAGAACAAATGTTTAATTAAAAAACAAAACAAATATATTTAAATTTGAGAAAATGTTCTAAATGGCTGCTGTTTGTGTCTCCCAGTTCCAGTTAAGGTTGAACCAGCAAGGAGTGAGCTTTGTCACCCTGACTTGGAGAGAGCAGCCTCATAAATTAGTATTTCAGAAAGAGGAAACATGAAAGAAGACAGAGCTTTGAAATTAGTGCGTCTTTGCTTTATTAATATCCACAATGCATTCCTGAATATTATATTGTAACCCTTTTAAGTAAAATGATAAAATAGATCTTCTTTAATAATATTGTTTGTGTAATGTAGACAATACCTGTGTGAACAGGCATTTTCCTCATAAAGCTATACAGTATAACAATAAAGTTGATTTTTATAGCACCTTTAAAACAGTTCATAGTGTAATAAAAGCCTATTGTAACCTAGTTGTTAATGTCATGCCTTGCCTTGTTACTTTTGCTCATTGCACTCTGATTCCTACTAACAGTTCAAAAAGCCAAATCACCATATCTGGATTCTGATGGGAAAGACCTGCAGTACTATAATAAGTGAAAAGCAACAGATAAATACAGCCAAAAGAAAAATTCTAAAGTTTGTTCTTGCTGTGAGGCAACAGTGCTAACCACCATGCCATCATCATTATTATTGTTTGGAGACATTTTCATACATGGAATTTTGAGTGCTTCGCTAGAGTATCTTTGAGATTAATGCAATGTGTTTCCCATTAAGAACGCAGCCTAACAGTGATTTTCTCATTAATGAAATGAGAAAATCACTGGAAATTGGACGGAAAAGACGGGAAACCATGAAAATAGTATAAAGTTTTGTTTTTTCTCTAAAGTGTATTTATCAAATTTAAACAATTGAATGTGTGAGTTACAGTGTAAATTACACTATAAATTTAATAGTGTAGTGTGTAGTATCTGGATTTTCATGCATGACTCAGAAGGAAACATGACAGTTTTCACTGAGGTATCCTCTTGACTCTATAATGTAACATGGCAAAAAAATGTAGACAGGTAATTACTCAGGGCCATACAAGTTCATTAACCCATGAGTAGGACAGTATATGAGAAACAGGATCAGCACTGCCAGAACCTAAAAATGACTTCCATATGTGTAATGTAACAATAAATGATTGCTGTTGTGTTTTAGTGAGAAAAGAAAAGGGTCTACGGTTTGGCTGAGATTAAAGTTATTAGATTAGATAAAATAAAACTTTATTAAAATAAAGTTAATTAAATAATATTAATTTTAATTATAAGCTAGATATATTTCTACTAATGAAATTAGCAACAGGGATGAGTCAGTGAGTCAGTTGGGCTTCAGTAAAGTGATTTTCGAGTACTGAACAATTTGTTCATGATGCGCACATCACTAGGACAGAGTGTGACACCTGCTGGTCATCTTTCAAATATTCCTGGTGTGCTTGTAGTTCTGACAAATTGATCTCTTTCAAATGTCAGGGAACAGACCTTCTACACTACTTCAAAAGCGAAACCTTGTAACTACAGTTCAATTAAAGGGCGATCGTGGCTCAAGAGTTGGCAGTTTGTCTTTTAATTATTATTATTAATTATTTTCTAAAAAGATTCCTTTAAAGATAAGAATGAAAGATAGCACATTTTAGTTTATCCATAGTTCTGTTGCATTGACTAAGATCGTAGATATTACAATCAAAAAAGCAGGTAACAGGAATCCATACACTTGTATCATTAACTCAAGGTCTACAACAAATCAGTTTGGCTTCCCTTGGGCCATAAATGGATAAATATTGGGTATAATATCAAAATTCTTTTGATGATCTAACACATTTAAGCGTGACAAATATGCAAACAACTAAGTTGTCAGAAAGGAGGCAAATATTTTTTTCATGGCACTATATGTAAAGATACGTAGTGCCTTCTTTAATGTTATGAATCAAACTGAAGACAAGAAAAAAATAATAATTAATTTGTAATAAAGTTATGAGTTATGGCATCTTTACTTTGGATATTTAATTGTGTACTATGTATCTGTTTAATTAACCAGAAGTAAATCTTGTTGGTTTTACGGAAAGCAAATTTATATGAAAAAAAATGAGCTTAACAACCTACGCCATTTGAATGTGATTTGGTTACACAAAAGTTTCACTTGAACATGCCTTCTTCTAAAGCTCAGAAGAGAGCCAACATGATAAAGTGGAGTGTGCTACTTCTAAAAATGTAACCTTATAGATATACCCATCCCTATAAGATGGTTCAACAAAGTCTCATGACTTTATCATCTTAAAAGGCTATGCAGCTCTTGAGGTCAAAGTGAAAACTTAAAATGTAATCCATGTGTTTGTTACATCTAGGCTGGATTACTGCAGTTGCTCATTATCAGGTGCCCCTGAAAGCTCCCTAAAAAACCTTTGGCTGAACCAAAACATGGATGTGGGATTATTGACAGAGACAAGCGTGAAGGATGATGTTGCTTTCATATCAACTTATCTTCATTGGCTTGAATTCAGAATTTAATTCTCCTTATATGTAACATCCTGAATATTCAGGTGCTAAGACAAAATCTAATTGATCACCCCACAATTAAAAGGCAGGCTTGACTGTTGTTTTTAGGGTTTTTAAAAATGAAAATATGAATTGTATACAATGCAATATTAGAATACTCAATTATCATGCAGCGCCTTATGAGCAAACACTTTGTAGCAGTGGGGAGAAAATTCATTAACTGTTCTGCTCAACTCCCCAAAATTGTCAGTTGCTACACTTACCTATAGTGTCTAAATGAAAGAATGGCAGGTATAATTTAGGTAAGTATACTAAAAACCACATCGATCTTGCAGTGTTTACAACACTGAAAACTGCTACATGGTCAGGAATACATGTGCTCTTATGAAAAAGTGCTCAATGAAACAAATATCCAACTTAACTTTTTTTCCCCCACAGATGTTATTGTCAGTTTTGTCAGTCATAAATACTGCTGTTCTTGGTCATGAGATAAAACATTTACATAACCACTGAAGCATACTTAAGAATGTAAGTCATTTGAATGTGATTTGGTTAGACAAAACACACATTTAGTATTGACATGCCTTGTTGTAAAATATCACAACCTGTCTGCACAACTGCCAACTGGATTTACTTTACCAAGTGGATCATCATGGCCTTGCCATATTGATCCATTTGATTGACCTTTATTATGATTATGTATTTATTTTATTTTCGTTTTTTAAAGACAGGACAGACATGACTGGGGGATAGGACAGGGAGAAAGAATGAAGCGACGGCCTTCTTTTCCTGTATTGTGAGGTATTGGGAGGTTGGATCCATCCAACCTCACAATACAGGAAAAGAAGGCCGTCGCTTCCCTGAGCAAAGACCACAACATCACTGTTTTACCAGCTGATAAGGGAAGATGCACCGTGGTCCTAAACACTACAGATCACCATACAAAGATCACTACTCTCCTCAGTGACAACAATACCTATGAAGCCTTAAAGCGAGACCCCACAAGCAGCTACAAAAAGAAAGTTATAGCTTGCCTTCAAGACTTTGAAAAGGACAAAATTATTGACTGCCTTACATATCACCGCCTTTACCCAGGGGATGCCATACCCTGCATTTACGGACTTCCTAAAATCCACAAGGAAGCTGTCCCACTCAGACCCATAGTCAGTAGCATAAACTCAGCCACTTATAACATTGCTAAACACCTTGCTACCATCCTGTTTACAACACTGAAAACTGCTACATGGTCAGGAATACATGTGCTCTTATGAAAAAGTGCTCAATGAAACAAATATCCAACTTAACTTTTTTCCCCCCACAGATGTTATTGTCAGTTTTGTCAGTCATAAATACTGCTGTTCTTGGTCATGAGATAAAACATTTACATAACCACTGAAGCATACTTAAGAATGTAAGTCATTTGAATGTGATTTGGTTAGACAAAACACACATTTAGTATTGACATGCCTTGTTGTAAAATATCACAACCTGTCTGCACAACTGCCAACTGGATTTACTTTACCAAGTGGATCATCATGGCCTTGCCATATTGGTCCATTTGATTGACCTTTATTATGATTATGTATTTATTTTATTTTCGTTTTTTAAAGACGGGACAGACATGACTGGGGGATGAATGAAGAATGAAAGAAAGAGAGGGAGAAAAACAAAAATTGAGCAGAGAAGAGATGGTGAGAAAGGGGGGAAGAAAAAAGAGGAAAAACAAACAAAACACCTGGATCACCTGTATGGAGATGAGAAAACAGACAACAAAGAGCAACATAATAAAAACAACTCCATCACAATAAACTAGCTAATAATAGATAACAGTAGATACTTTTTTTAATTTTTAAAAGAAGCAGAAGAAAACGAGAGCAATAGAATAAACAACATTATGACTGTAAATACTAAATATTAAACATTATTGTGCAGCACGTAAGATCGACAGCGCACAGTGTGCTTTGAGGTAGGAGCCAAAAAGGGTGTTGTTTGTGTGTGTGAGCACCCGTGTGTACACCTGTGAGCATGAACGCGCTTGTTTTTAAAAGGTTCCTTCATGTAATGATCTGCTAGAGGGTGTGGGGGGGCCACAGCCCCGTCCTCCAGGGCATGAAGCAGGTATGGAGGAGATCAAGACTCCAGACATCCAGAGGCCCCCAGAACACAAGAGACCAAGGAAGACCAACAGAGGGGCAGCCGCGCCACTGTCCCAGAAAGAGCTGAGGAGAGTCCCAGATGAGGGCTCACTCAGCAGACATACAGGCACACACAGATACAAACATCCATTCCCCCCTCATGCTCTCATATGCAATTACTCAAAACTCACCCAACGTGGAGACAGACATAGAGAAACACTGTACACACGATCACACTCCCCAGGCGTACTCTAAGCCCCGGGTCTAGGTACCCTTGCCCCTGGAGGGGGAAACTGCACCCAGACCCAGGTGGTGTTACCCTTTTTCCTGGGGTGGGGAGAAGCAGACCGCCCCGACTCCGCAGCAGCAGGGAGGCCCCACATTCCAGACCCCAGTCGGAATGTGAAATCCTTTGGAAATTCCCCCATAATTTGCATCTATTCTGAATGGCTGCAGGGCACTCGACATGGACTGGTAACTTTGTACATGTCTAAACTTTTCTGTGAAATTCAATTAAATTTTATTCATACTGTGCCAAATCACAGTAGGTGTATGTTGTGGTGTTGAATTATAATTTTCACATGATACTTGACGAGACCGCTTTAAATGAATTGCCCAGTAAATGAATTGCCTAGTAAATAAAAATGAGCACAGAATTCAAAGCACCAACCTAGATGCTCACTTAAACAGCAAGACAGAACAGGCCCTGACCACTCAACACTTTTGCACAGGAGCTGGTGAAATATATTCCCACAACCTCAAAAGTAATGATTTGTATTCAGAGACCAGATTTTGAGCCACAGCTTAAAACTACTTGGTTTGGTTGAGAATTGAGAAACTACTTGGATATTGAGCTTTACACACTGAGCAATCCTTACCTTTAAATCCAACCTCTCTTCTTCCTCTCCTGTGCTGTCTTTCTTGTCTTTCTTCATCTCTGAGTGGAGTTAGTGTTCTTTCTTTTCTCTCCCTGTGAATTAAGCAGCTGGACCTTTAAGTAACAAAACACTGTGACAAACTGCACACAAACAGTTCTTATTCACTTTCAGGTAGAGAGGTGGCAATGAGCAGCAGGTGCGCACAACTGGAAAACTCAAAAATTCTGAAAGTGATCCCTGAATTCTAGTCATTCTTTTATTGGCCATGATCTTGATTTTGGCCCTTTGTTCCACACAAACAAACTTTAAATCCTGAGGGTTCCTTCTGTGAACTCTGAACTTTAGTTCTTTCCGTAGATTTCCAGTTGGATTCAGGTCAGGTGATTAGCTGAGCCATTCTATCAGCTTTAACAGTAGGAGTTGTACCAGACAATATTATACAAATTAAGGAGACAAAGACGTTACGGGAGTGATTTATTCTAGGATGTGGGTTGAGTGCAAGGTGCTTCCTGAAGAGAAAGCAGTTGTTTTTAATTGCAAAACCAAAAGATCAAACAAACCAGCAGAAAAGAGAAAAATAATGAAAGGATAACAGCGTGGTCATAATTACACTGCTGTATTACACTGTGCCACCATCTGTGAAACTCCTTGACTACTACACTGGAACATCATAACCCCCATTTTCCCCTGTGTATAAGAGGACATTGATACAAAGATGACACATCACTAGAAAACAAAGAACAGAAACATGAGCAGAATATGTACAAAACCAGGAGGAGTGAACATGATCTGCTGCATCAAATACAAGATGGACCAAAGGGTGATGACAATGGTAGCACTGTAAAGGCCGTTCAAAGACCTCTTGACACATCTGTAGACTTCTTCAGCTGCTGTCTGGTGCATTGTCACAGCAACTACTCACATTAGTGCAATCAAACAAACATAAAAGACTTCTACAAAAGGTAACACAAACACTAATTTGTGTTCTACATGGGCTGGAAAAGAAAAACTGACAGTATATCAAAAATATTAATCTACGTTGCTGTCACCCTGTCACTGTGAGTATAAAGTATTTATAGGACAAGACAATCATTTCCAGTTTTAACAATGAAGTCCGTGAAATATCCCTACTCGTGACATTATACTGAAAATACCCAAAACAGATACATGTAAAGCAGGCAGTGATGGTGAGGAAAGTGGAAACAGTGAGATGTTGTTCAAACTTGGGAAACTCTGTGGCAGGAAACTCCAGACAAAGAGGGGTAAAAAAAGTGGTGTAATTTGGTATAAGTGTAAAACACTCACATACAAAGTGAATCAACGTTCATATTTACACATTTACAATGAACCAAACGTTTAAGGAGATGTGATTCCACCACGGGCTACGCCTAATATAGGCTGATGCAATAAAATATATCAACTACAGCTTCCCTCCAATGACAACAATCTTTGTCTCTAGGGGGGTCTGCTCTGACCCAGAAAGTGTTAGGACGGGGATGAGGACTAGGAGAAAGGGCTGTACTGTTTCCAGAAATAGCTAAATAACAGGAAATGTCACTGTGCAGATCTGCGTCTGCTGTTTGAGGCACCATGGGACAGACAAAGGTGAAACTGATCAGAAACATCACAGACCACACATCTGTAAATTAACAGGAACACATGGAGATGAATGTTCTTTTCTTTTTCTTTTCTTTCTTTTTTTAAAATAAACAAATCTGTGTGTACATACAGTATATTCCAAAGAAGCTGAGCTCTCAGAGTACCTGTGAGTAGAGATTTCAAAAAGTGCAACACTGCCCTCGTGTGTTCTCTTTCTGACTGTCAGAATCAGTGGAAACCAGTCTTGTGAGACATGCTTGCCGATTGTAGCTGTGTAAAGAGACAGAAAGTGTACACACAGATGAGCCTTCAAGCTGAGCCACTGGTCCTTGCTGAGTGTCCAGGGCTGGCATAAAAAGTGAAGGGTGGATTACTGCAATAGAGTCCCAACACCATGGTCAACATGGTTCATGTTTAGGACCACACCCGAATGAGTACCTGGTAAAAAAGAGATAAAAAAGAAAACACATATGGAAGCCCACTCAGAGTTATATAAAACTGTTATATATGACATAAAGCAATATATAGTATTAGACGGTGTCCTGTGACTTATGGTTCTGACTGTTAGCGTAACACCAAAACTTTTAAAATGTACCATTTCACAAAAAATAGTAAAGCACATTATTATATAATTAAAAAGTAATAATATACTTGCCTTCCTGAAAAGAAAACTTGGTTTAATTCTATGCTTGATTAATTGCTTGATTAACTGCTTGATTAATTCTGGACTTCATTGAGAAGTCCAGTGTACTGGATCAAAATTGGGTATAAAAACAGAAATTCAGTTTGAGTTTTCCTTCAAAAATTATCATTGTTACCTGTTCCACATGCTCTAATCAATAAAATTCCTATTTATTTCTGTATAGTACTATATAGAACTCACAGGACCAAATTTGACATACTTTATAAGTTAGTTACAGTGGGAAGGAAAAAACCCTTTTTAAGCGCTTTTACTAGTCCCTAAGGACCCCAAAGCGCTTTACACATCCAGTCATCCACACATTCACACACTGGTGATGGCAGCTACATTGTAGCCACAGCCACCCTGGGGTGCACTGACAGAACACGGACACTGGCGCCACCGGGCCCTCTGACCACCACCAGTAGGCAACGGGTGAAGTGTCTTGCCCAAGGACACAACAAGCGAGCCTGTCCAAGCCGAGGCTCGAACCGGCAACCTTCCGATTACAAGGCGAACTCCCAACTCTTGAGCCACGATTTAACAGTAAGAAATATCTGGCAGAACCAGGCTCAGGGTTAACTGCCCTCAATTAAGTGGCTTAAAGGGCAAACTGATGCTGGTAATGTAGTAATAACCTAATAATAAAGGAAAAATGTACTAAAAATAAAGAAAGAAAGGTGAAGCTCAACACTATATAAGTCTCTTAACTAACTTCAATTTAAGCCATGGCCCCCTTTCACATGTGGCAAACGTTTTTTGTCTTATTTTTTCTCTCTCACTTCATTATTGTTGCTTGTCACTTCAGTCACTGACACTGATTTTCTCAAACTCCCAGCAGTGGATTTTTATTCCATCTCCTTTCTTTTACCCACTCGTATTTTATTGTGCATGACACTCAAATATTCCACTGTAGAGCCCACTGTTGTCATGGGAGCATCAATTTTGTAGAGTTACAGTACAGCTAGTTTGTACAGTTAAGTATACTAGAACTTTGCTTGAAGACAGAGGTAAAGGTGTTTTTGCATGATTAACATTTTTAAGCATTCTATTAATAATGAATAAAATATATTCATATTTAAACATGGAGGATTTTAAAGCAATTATCTGATAAAAAAAAATATGCTGTGCTATGCTGTGTGGTCTTTTATTTCTTAGTCTTTTATTTAGTAACAGTTAGCAGGGTCTGTGCTAGTGTTAGCAGATAGCTTAGCAGATCCTCTTGACCAAATACGGTACCTCTGACTAAAAAAACAACAACACAACAACTGCCCAAAAACACTTGAGTCTTTTATCCAATACGTAGTCTATGGAGGACATGGAGAAGAGCCTTAGTAATTTTTGATGAATGAATTTGTAATCTACATTTTGCTGGGTCACTGCAAACCGTTTACTGTACTTTATCAACAAAAAAAAGTTTATTGCTTCATTTGTGCATTAATTCACACCAGCTGTGGAGTTAATTTAGTTCTTTCTGTGTTTACTTTTGAATGGGCACTCCAGAGCATTAAGCTTTCTGTTAGTGCACAAACAACAGTCCGATCATGAACAAAAATCGAAACTCATTAACAGCTCCCTTTGTTAAACAAAGAGAGGTAAATAGGAGAAAACACATGTTTGTAAATTGTTTTCAGGAGAGTTTTAGTACAGAATGTGATGTACTTTTCTACTATACTTTTTACAAGTGGTTTAGAAGCAGCATAAAGAAGTGATTTGATGATCTCACAAAGCAGTATGTCCCCATTGTTAGTCTGTGCTTTCCTGATATTTGACCTGCTGTTATTAGTATGAGTGGTGGATGAGCTCTGCTCCTCAAGTCACTGTTCAGAGACTTCATTATGGGATGGCAGCCTCCGCCAACAAAAATCAAAACTCTGTGGCAAGGAAATAGACCCTGGCTAATCTATCAGATATGAGCTGCCCTCAACACCCTTCATTGGCCCCGACCCTATATCGCTGGAGTCAGTTGGACGACACATATATATGTGTGTGTGTGTGTGTGTGTGCGTCTGAATGCGTCTCAGCCCAGAGGCTATGTGCCTGACATATCAGATAATGGTGAGTTAACAACAGTAAAAGCTGACAGATGCGATCAGGCTGGAGTCTTTGTGGATAATGATGTTCACAGATAACATTGTGATCTATAGTGAGAGTAGGGAGGAGTAGGTGGGAGAGCCTGGAAAGGTGGAGGGATGCTCTGGAGAGAAGAGGAATGAAAGCCAGAAGAAGCAATGTGAATGAGAAAGAGACCGGTATAACAGTGATGATACTGTACAAGCAGCAGAGGTGGGGAAGATGTACACTTTCAACTAATATAAGATAAGATAAGATACCTTTATTAGTCCCACGAGTGGGAAATTTCATGTTAAGACTAGAAATCAACATTGGACTTATCGTTTGGTACTTAATGAATTTAGATTGTGTTGCCCTTTCCACTGTGTGTCTAAAAGTTATGATTACCATAACAAGCTATGGTGAATGCCTAGTCACCCAAGAAAAGTGGTGTATCCACTTCATGGTGTTATTTCACAATTGTACAGTTTCTCACACTGTACAACAGTTTGGTTCAGAATGATATCAGACTTTAAGGTAACTTTTTCAGCTCATAGCTAGTTTATTTTATAACGTTTGAAATCTCTTGGACAAGAATTTAGGAATGGCTTAAGAAACACAAGGCATACAAAAAGTAGATTGCTATAATGTTTGATACTGTATTTTTCAGACCAAAAGGCGCACCGGATGATAAGGCACAATTTCGATGAAGTCGCTTCTTCCACTTTCATACCATTAATGGTGAATTCTCTCACAGGTGCTTTATTGCTGCATTCCCAAGCTGTTGCAGTATATTAATGACTAACCTCGTACTGTGGATGGATTATGTCAGTTGTTCTCCTGACTGAAGTTTGGTCCCTTTTCAGCATCCTGCCACGTGACTGCATTTGTCTCTAACCACCGGAAAACCAGGGTCAAGTGAGTCGTCATTTGTGAGCTGTGGTCAAGCCAGTCACCTCTTATCCGACACATAAATTTTCTTGGGCTTCTACACCGGCCTTTATGCAGCGCCGGCACATGTATGTCACACGTACACACAAGCACTCACACATGCACGGCGTGCACACATAATGCACTGGGACAGCCTGGTTGCATCATGTTCAAAAATTCATTAAAAATCATCCTTAATAGTTGATGTCCAACTTTCAACACATTCCTCCTCCGGGATACCTACTGCGCCTCTTGGCCAGGTTTCATTTGAATCTGCTGCATCAAAAATTTTTCAATTTTATGGGATCAAAAATGTTGCTGTGAGAGTCATGACAAGGACTATAAAGAGACAGCATATTTCACCCATATTTACTTGTCTTCACTGACTCCATTTGAAATACAGATTTTACTTTGGAATCTTTTTCTCACATACAAGGTCTTGAGAAATCTGGTTGTAGTTTACGTTAAAGTCCTCACAGTACTGTATATATTGCTAATTGGCTGCTTATCTCTTTTAGACTGCAGGCGTACTTGTGGTTCCTATAGTATTTTAGGGTTGAATGGCAGACAGAATCTTTAGCACTCAGGCCTCTCTTCTGTGGATACAGCTCCCAATATTAATTCAGTAGACAAACACCCATCTCAGCTTTTGAGATTAGCCTTAAAACCTTCTGTTTTGACAAATACTACTTATATAATAATAATTTTTTCTTCTTCACTCTCTCTGTGTTTATACACCTCTCTGCATTTAATCATTATTTAGTATGTATTGCTTGCTCTCTTCCATAGTTTATATGTTGTCCTGTCTCCTTCCCATCAACCTCAGCCAGTCACAGTAGCCAGTCCCTCCTTGAGCCTGGTTCTGCTAGATGTTTCAAACCTTTTCAAATGGAGTTTTTCCTTCCCACTCGAGAATCTGTGGCAAGATCTGAAAACTGCTGTTCAC
This sequence comes from Aulonocara stuartgranti, assembly GCF_965226115.1. Classification (NCBI taxonomy): domain Eukaryota; kingdom Metazoa; phylum Chordata; class Actinopteri; order Cichliformes; family Cichlidae; genus Aulonocara; species Aulonocara stuartgranti. Next base: position 23,349,502 of record NC_138941.1, on the reverse strand, counting down.
AAACGCTGTCCATCTAATCTGACAGCTGGGGCTGTTTTGCAAAGAAGAATGGGCAAGAATTTCAGTCGGTAGATGTGCAAAGCTGGTAGAGACATACCCTAAAAGACTGGCAGCTGTAATTGCAGCAAAAGGTGGTTCTAGAAAGTATTGACTCAGGGGCTGAATAATTACGAACACCCAACTTTTCAGTTATTTATTTGTAAAAAATGTTTGGAATCATGTATGATTTTCGTTCCACTTCTCACGTTTACACCACTTTGTATTGGTCTTTAACGTGGAATTCCAATAAAATTGATTCATGTTTGTGGCTGTAATGTGACAAAATGTGGAAAGGTTCAATACTTTTGCAAGCCACTGTATATAACATTTAATTGCTAACACCAGAATGAATTAAATTGTATACATTCAAATTATATATTCATTGTGATATACTCCTTTTCTTTTGAAATACTGTATTTTCTATTTTTTTGGACATCTTTTAAAAGACAATTCAATATTACAGGAACAAAAGCTCTTCTATTTCATGAACTACCAAACCTACTGGCAGTAATACACACTGCAGCTGGGAGACACCAGGGAACACGTAATTACAGTTTTTTCTGAATGCTTAAACCCTAACTGTGATTCCTGTAGCACAATCTCTAAAACTATTGATACTTATAGCAAAACCACTCACTGAGTTTGCAAAACTAAAAGCACAAAAACTGCTTTGCACTCAGTTTGCAATTTTGTAACACACACTTTGCAAAACTGTAGGCACAATTCACTGCACAACACTCAAATTACCAAATTTCCAACACACTCCTAGCAAAAGTATACACATGTATGGCTATCATTAACACTAATTTGCCAACTGTCTGGCACACTTTCACATGTGAAAGCTTTTTTAGATAATTAGTTCACTTTGCAATCAGCCTAAGCACTATAATACAGGTAAGCTGTGTGTGCGGAGTACAATGGAGGGAGCAGAAAGAGTGAGAAGTAGAGGAGGCCGAGGAAGAGGATATGGAGGTGAAGAAGTAGGATGAAGAGGACGACAAGGACAAGGAGGAGCAAGAGGAAGACGAGGAGGGGGGAGAGGAAGATGAGGAAGGGGGAGAGGAAGGGTAGGAAGAGTAAGAAATAGAATTACCGATGACATCAGAGCTACAATTGTGGACCATGTAATCAACCGTGGAATGACCCTGAGGGTAGCTGGCCAACGGGTCCAGCCTAACTCGAGCCGCTACACTGTAGCAAGTACCATAAGGACATCTTGAAATGAGAATCGGTTAGTACAGTCACTTCGCACAAAGATTTGTAGCACTGCCATATGCCAATGAGAAACACACCAATACCACTGATGTAAAAATACTGAAATTGTTACTTTACAGAATTGCTAGATGACCAGATGCTGGGGCAGAGGAAGCATGTTCACTGCAGACCAAGTAACCCATATAGTCATTATGGCGATTGCAAATAATCCTATACTTGGAAATGAACACTTGTGTTTGTTTTGATGTGTTTGAATAAACACCAGTACTTGAAGTTTGGATCCCTCTATGCTTATGGATCTATGACAGAAGTATGAGCTCAAACTGACATAGCCTACCTTGTGCGCAGAGAAAGTAAAAGCCAGATGTGTTTTATATTCATACCATCAGTGTGCAGTTGGCGCATTGTGTGCTTAGTAGATGATGGCTTGTGTGTACTGTTTGATACGGAAACACCATTTTTACGAAGGTGTGAAGAGTTAATCTAGCTGTGTTTGCTTTTGCAAGAGAACTACAATGTTTTGATTAAAACTCAGTTACAGTTTTTTCTGATTGCTTAAGCACATTTTTTGTAACTATTGGCTAATTTTGCAAAACTCTTCACACAAATAAGAAAACCTGTCACCCAATCATCAAAACATTGTAGTTCTCTTGCAAAAGCAAACACAGCTAGATTAACTCTTCACACCTTCGTAAAAATGGTGTTTCCGTATCAAACAGTACACACAAGCCATCATCTACTAAGCACACAATGCGCCAACTGCACACTGATGGTATGAATACAAAACACATCTGGCTTTTGCTTTCTCTGTGCACAAGGTAGGCTATGTCAGTTTGAGCTCATACTTCTGTCATAGATCCATAAGCATAGAGGGATCCAAACTTCAAGTACTGGTGTTTATTCAAACACATCAAAACAAACACAAGTGTTTATTTCCAAGTATAGGATTATTTGCAATCGCCATAATGACTATATGGGTTACTTGGTCTGCAGTGAACATGCTTCCTCTGCCCCAGCATCTGGTCATCTAGCAATTCTGTAAAGTAACAACTTCAGTATTTTTACATCAGTTGTATTGGTGTGTTTCTCATTGGCATATGGCAGTGCTACAAATCTTTGTGCAAAGTGACTGTACTAACCGATTCCCATTTCAAAATGTCCTTATGGTACTTGCTACAGTGTAGCGGCTCGAGTTAGGCTGGACCCGTTGGCCAGCTACCCTCAGGGTCATTCCACGGTTGATTACATGGTCCACTATTGTAGCTCTGATGTCATCAGCAATTCTATTTCTTACTCTTCTTACCCTTCCTATCCTCCCTCCTCATCTTCCTCTCCCCCCTCCTCGTCTTCCTCTCCCCCCTCCTCGTCTTCCTCTTGCTCCTCCTTGTCCTTGTCGTCCTCTTCATCCTACTTCTTCACCTCCACGTCCTCCTCGGCCTCCTCTACTTCTCACTCTTTCTGCTCCCTCCATTGTACTCCGCACACACAGCTTACCTGTATTATAGTGCTTAGGCTGATTGCAAAGTGAACTAATTATCTAAAAAAGTTTTCACATGTGAAAGTGTGCCAGACAGTTGGCAAATTAGTGTTAATGATAGCCATACATGTGTATACTTTTGCTAGGAGTGTGTTGGAGATTTGGTAATTGAGTGTTGTGCAGTGAATTGTGCCTACAGTTTTGCAAAGTGTGTGTTACAAAATTGCAAACTGAGTGCAAAGCAGTTTTTGTGCTTTTAGTTTTGCAAACTCAGTGAGTGGTTTTGCTATAAGTCTGAATAGTTTTAGAAACTGTGCTACAGGAATCACAGTTAGGGTTTAAGCATTCAGAAAAAACTGTAAAATGAAAATATGAATTGTATACAATGCAATATTAGAATACTCAATTATCATGCAGCGCCTTATGAGCAAACACTTTGTAGCAGTGGGGAGAAAATTCATTAACTGTTCTGCTCAACTCCCCAAAATTGTCAGTTGCTACACTTACCTATAGTGTCTAAATGAAAGAATGGCAGGTATAATTTAGGTAAGTATACTAAAAACCACATCGATCTTGCAGTGTTTACAACACTGAAAACTGCTACATGGTCAGGAATACATGTGCTCTTATGAAAAAGTGCTCAATGAAACAAATATCCAACTTAACTTTTTTTCCCCCACAGATGTTATTGTCAGTTTTGTCAGTCATAAATACTGCTGTTCTTGGTCATGAGATAAAACATTTACATAACCACTGAAACATACTTAAGAATGTAAGTCATTTGAATGTGATTTGGTTAGACAAAACACACATTTAGTATTGACATGCCTTGTTGTAAAATATCACAACCTGTCTGCACAACTGCCAACTGGATTTACTTTACCAAGTGGATCATCTTGGCCTTGCCATATTGGTCCATTTGATTGACCTTTATTATGATTATGTATTTATTTTATTTTCGTTTTTTAAAGACAGGACAGACATGACTGGGGGATAGGACAGGGAGAAAGAATGAAGCGACGGCCTTCTTTTCCTGTATTGTGAGGTATTGGGAGGTTGGATCCATCCAACCTCACAATACAGGAAAAGAAGGCTGTCGCTTCCCTGAGCAAAGACCACAACATCACTGTTTTACCAGCTGATAAGGGAAGATGCACCGTGGTCCTAAACACTACAGATCACCATACAAAGATCACTACTCTCCTCAGTGACAACAATACCTATGAAGCCTTAAAGCGAGACCCCACAAGCAGCTACAAAAAGAAAGTTATAGCTTGCCTTCAAGACTTTGAAAAGGACAAAATTATTGACTGCCTTACATATCACCGCCTTTACCCAGGGGATGCCATACCCTGCATTTACGGACTTCCTAAAATCCACAAGGAAGCTGTCCCACTCAGACCCATAGTCAGTAGCATAAACTCAGCCACTTATAACATTGCTAAACACCTTGCTACCATCCTTGCTCCTCTCGTGGCGAACACCCCACACCAAGAACTCCACCGATTTCACCGACAAGGTCCAGAAACTTACCCTGAATCTAGATGAAACCATGGTGTCCTTTGATGTAGTCTCTCTCTTCACTTGCATACCCACCACGGAGGCCGTGGAGACTGTCAGAAAACGACTACAAGAAGATAGTTCCTTGGAGGACAGGACCAACTTCACACCCGATCAGATTTGCACACTGTTAGACCCCTGCCTCACCACTACATATTTCAAATACAACGAAGGCTTTTACAGACAAAAACATGGCTGTGCTATGGGCTCCCCCGTGTCACCTATTGTAGCCAACCTTAGGAAGAAGTGGAAAGGAAGGCTCTTGGCTCTTTCAAAGGAAGAGTACCCAGCCACTGGTACAGATATGTAGACGACACCTGGGTCAAAATCAAGACACAAGAAGTGGAATCCTTCACTGCGCACATTAACGCTGTGGATAAAAACATCAAGTTCACCAGGGAAGACACAAAGGACAACTGTTTGCCTTTCCTGGACTGCGCTGTGCACATTGAAGAGAATGGCAACCTCAACATCGAAGTTTACTGGAAGCCCACACACACGGACCAGTACCTCCTCTTTGACTCCCATCACCCTCTGGAACACAAACTTGGAGTAATTAGGACCCTACACCACCGGGCAGAACATGTTCCCTCTAAGCCTGAAGGAAAAAAGTAGGAACACACACATGTAAAGGAAGCACTCAAAACGTGCGGCTATCCTAAATGGGCGTTCTTAAAGTCAGCAAAGAGGCACAGAAAAGAAGACCAGACACCAGCGAGGGAGGATAAGAAAGACAGACGCAACAACATTGTCATCCCCTATGTAGCCGGTGTATCAGAAAAACTCAGGAGAGTTTTCTCCAAGCATGACATCCCGGTGCATTTCAGACCCAGCAACACGCTCAGACAAAAACTGGTTCACCCGAAAGACAAAACGCCAAAACACAGACTTAACAATGTGGTGTATGCGGTACAGTCCAGCAAGGAATGCCCAGACCTCTACATTGGAGAGACCAAACAGCCACTTCACAAGCGCATGGCACAACACAGAAGAGCCACCTCCACAGGACAAGACTCAGCAGTCCATCTGCATCTTAAGGATAAAGGACACTCTTTCGAGGATGCCAATGTTCACATTTTGGACAGAGAGGCTAGTTACACCCCAACAGGGTCTGAGTTGCCGGCTGAGGCCACCTACACCACACCAGGTCCTGTGGCTCTGGCTGAGGCCACTTACACCACACCAGGGCCTGTGGCTCTTGCTCAGGCCACCAGGGTCTGTGACTCTGGCTAAGGCAATCTACACCACACCAGGGCCTGAGTTGCCCGGCTGGGGGCAACTACACCACACCAGGGCCTGTGGCTCTGGCTGAGGCCATCTACACCACACCAGGGCCTGTGGCTCTTGCTCAGGCCACTCACATCACACCAGGCCCTGTGCTTCTGGCCGAGGCCATCTTCACCAAACCAGGCCCTCTGCTGCTAGCTGTGGCCATGTACAACACACCAGGCCCTGTGCTGGTTCCTGAGGCCATCTTCAACAATCCAGGGCCTGTGCTGTTGGATAAATGCTAAACTGAGCCTTTGGGTTAGGGTATTATGCAAACATGCAGGTAGGGTTATAGGATTGTCTTCGTAACTTCAGGTACTTGCCACCTAATCACTTGAATCCATAAATTGAGACATTGTGCTGGGGCCAGCAGCTTACGTCTATACCACCCTGAGCACGCCCGACCGCGTCTGATCTGGGAAGCTAATCAGGGGTGGGCTTGGTTAGTACTTGGATGGGTGACCACCTAGTAATACCTGGTGCTGTAAGCGTTTCTTTTTCATGTCATTGAACCGCTTTTGATCCAGAGAATGGGTGTATTAAAAGACCAAAAGCAGCTGCCCATTAATGAGGGCACATTAACGACATTGCTTTTGGCTCTTTTCCAATGTCTTGTGCTGCTAGCTGATGCCACATACACCACACCAGGGCCTTAGTTGCTATTGAGGCCAATTACACCACACCAGGGTCTGTGGCTGCTGGCTGAGGCCAGTTACACCACACCAGGGCCTGTGGCTCTGGCTCAGGCCACTTACACCACACCAGGGCCTGTGGCACTGGCTGAGGCCACTTACACCACACCAGGGCCTGTGGCTGCTGGCTGAGGCCACTTACACCACACAAGGGCCTGTGGCTGCTGGCTGAGGCCACCTACACCACACCAGGGCCTGTGGCTGCTGGCTGAGGCCACTTACACCACACCAGGGCCTGTGGCTCTTGCTCAGGCCACTTACACCACACCAGGGCCTGTGGCTCTTGCTCAGGCCACTCATATCACACCAGGCCCTGTGCTTCTGGCTGAGGCCATCTTCACCAAACCAGGCCCTGTGCTGCTTGCTCTGGCCATGTACAACACACCAGGCCCTGTGCTGGTTCCTGAGGCCATCTTCAACAATCCAGGGCCTGTGCTGTTGGATAAATGACAAACTGAGCCTTTGGGTTAGGGTATTATGCAAACATGCAGGTATGGTTATAGGATTGTCTTCGTAACTTCAGGTACTTGCCACCTAATCACTTGAATCCATAAATTGAGACATTATGCTGGGGCCAGCAGCTTACGGCCATACCACCCTAAGCACGCCCGACCTCGTCTGATCTCGCAAGCTAAGCAGGGCTGGGCTTGGTTAGTACTTGGATGGGAGAATGCCTGGGAATACCTGGTCCTGTAAGCCTTTGATTTTCATGTCATTGAACCGCTTTTGATCCAGAGAAGGGGTGTATTAAAAGACCAAAAGCAGCTCCCCATTAATGAGGGCACATTAACGACATTGCTTTTGGCTCTTTTCCAATGTCTTGTGCTGCTAGCTGATGCCACCTACACCACACCAGGGCCTGAGTGACCGGCTGGGGCCACTTACACCACATCAAGGCCTCTGGCTGCTGGCTGAGGCCACATACACCACACCAGGGCCTTAGTTGCTATTGAGGCCAATTACACCACACCAGGGTCTGTGGCTCTTGCTCTGGCCACTTACACCACACCAGGGCCTGTGGCACTGGCTGAGGCAAAATAGACCACACCAGGGCCTGTGGCTGCTGGCTGAGGCCACTTACACCACACCAGGGCCTGTGGCTCTGGCTGAGGCCACTTACACCACAACAGGGCCTGTGGCTGCTGCCTGAGGCCACCTACACCACACCAGGGCCTTAGTTGCTATTGAGGCCAATTACACCACACCAGGGTCTGTGGCTCTTGCTCAGGCCACTTACACCACACCAGGGCCTGTGGCACTGGCTGAGGCCACTTACACCACACCAGGGCCTGTGGCTGCTGGCTGAGGCCACCTACACCACACCAGGGCCTTAGTTGCTATTGAGGCCAATTACACCACACAAGGGCCTGTGGCTGCTGGCTGAGGCCACCTACACCACACCAGGGCCTGTGGCTGCTGGCTGAGGCCACTTACAACACACCAGGGCCTGTGGCTCTTGCTCAGGCCACTCATATCACACCAGGCCCTGTGCTTCTGGCCGAGGCCATCTTCACCAAACCAGGCCCTGTGCTGCTTGCTGTGGCCATGTACAACACACAAGGCCCTGTGCTGGTTCCTGAGGCCATCTTCAACAATCCAGGGCCTGTGCTGTTGGATAAATGCCAAACTGAGCCTTTGGGTTAGGGTATTATGCAAACATGCAGGTATGGTTATAGGATTGTCTTCGTAACTTCAGGTACTTGCCACCTACTCACTTGAATCCATAAATTGAGACATTGTGCTAGGGCCAGCAGCCTACGGCCATACCACCCTGAGCACGCCCGACCTCGTCTGATCTTGGAAGCTAAGCAGGGCTGGGCTTGGTTAGTACTTGGATGGGAGACTGCCTGGGAATACCTGGTGCTGTAAGTCTTTCATGTCATTGAATCGCTTTTGATCCAGAGAAGGGGTGTATTAAAAGACCAAAAGCAGCTGCCCATTAATGAGGGCACATTAACGACACTGCTTTTGGCTCTTTTCCAATGTCTTGTGCTGCTAGCTGATGCCACTTACACCACACCAGGGCCTAAGTGACCGGCTGGGGCCACTTACACCACATCAGGGCCTGTGGCTCTGGCTGAGGCCACTTACACCACACCAGGGCCTGTGGCTCTGGCTGAGGCCACTTACACCACATCAGGGCCTTATTTGCTATTGAGGCCAGTTACACCACACCAGGGCCTGTGGCTGCTTGCTGAGGCCATCTTCACCAAACCAGGCCCTGTGCTGCTTGCTGTGGCCATGTAAAACACACCAGGTCCTGTGCTGGTTCTTGAGGCCATCTTCAACAATCCAGGGCCTGTGCTGTTGGATAAATGCCAAACTGAGCCTTTGGGTTAGGGTATTATGCAAACATGCAGGTATGGTTATAGGATTGTCTTCGTAACTTCAGGTACTTGCCACCTAATCACTTGAATCCATAAATTGAGACATTGTGCTGGGGCCAGCAGCTTACGGCCATACCACCCTGAGCACGCCCGACCTCGTCTGATCTCGGAAGCTAAGCAGGGCTGGGCTTGGTTAGTACTTGGATGGGAGACTTCCTGGGAATACCTGGTGCTGTAAGCCTTTCATTTTCATGTCATTGAACCGCTTTTGATCCAGAGAAGGGGTGTATTAAAAGACCAAAAGCAGCTCCCCATTAATGAGGGCACATTAACGACATTGCTTTTGGCTGTTTTCCAATGTCTTGTGCTGCTAGCTGATGCCACCTACACCACACCACGGCCTTATTTGCTGGCTGAGGCCACATACACCAAACCAGGGCCTTAGTTGCTATTGAGGCCAATTACACCACACAAGGGCCTGTGGCTGCTGGCTGAGGCCACTTACACCACACCAGGGCCTGTGGCTGCTGGCTGAGGCCACCTACACCACACCAGGGCCTTAGTTGCTATTGAGGCCAATTACACCACACCAGGGTCTGTGGCTCTTGCTCAGGCCACTTACACCACACCAGGGCCTGTGGCACTGGCTGAGGCCACTTACACCACATCAGGGCCTGTGGCTCTGGCTGAGGCCACTTACACCACACCAGGGCCTGTGGCTGCTGGCTGAGGCCAGTTACACCACACCAGAGCCTGTGGCTGCTGGCTGAAGCCACTTACACCACACCAGGGCCTTAGTTGCTATTGAGGCCACTTACACCACACCAGGGCCTGTGGCTGCTGGCTGAGGCCACCTACACCACACCAGGGCCTGTGGCTTCTGGCTGAGGCCACCTACACCACACCAGGGCCCTTTTGCTGCTGGCTGAGGCCACTTACACCACACCAGTGCCTGTGGCTTCTGGCTGAGGCCACTTACACCACACCAGGGCCTGTGGCTGCTGGCTGAGGCCACTTACACCACACCAGGGCCTGTGGCTCTTGCTCAGGCCACTCACATCACACCAGGCCCTGCGCTTCTGGCCGAGGCCATCTTCACCAAACCAGGCCCTGTGGTTCTTGCTCAGGCCACTTACACCACACCAGGGCCTGTGGCTCTGTCTTAGGCCAATTACACCACACCAGGGTCTGTGGCTCTTGCTGAGGCCACTTACACCACACCAGGGCCCTTTTGCTGCTGGCTGAGGCCACTTACACCACACCAGTGCCTGTGGCTTCTGGCTGAGGCGACTTACACCACACCAGGGCCTGTGGCTGCTGGCTGAGGCCACTTACACCACCCCAAGGCCTGTGGCTCTTGCGCAGGCCACTCACATCACACCAGGCCCTGCGCTTCTGGCCGAGGCCATCTTCACCAAACTAGGCCCTGTGCTGCTTGCTGTGGCCATGTACAACACACCAGGCCCTGTGCTGGTTCCTGAGGCCATCTTCAACAATCCAGGGCCTGTGCTGTTGGATAAATGCCAAACTGAGCCTTTGGGTTAGGGTATTATGCAAACATGCAGGTATGGTTATAGGATTGTCTTCGTAACTTCAGGTACTTGCCACCTAATCACTTGAATCCATAAATTGAGACATTGTGCTGGAGCCAGCAGCTTACGGCCATACCACCCTGAGCACGCCCGACCTCGTCTGATCTCGGAAGCTAAGCAGGGCTGGGCTTGGTTAGTACTTGGATGGGAGACTGCCTGGGAATACCTGGTGCTGTAAGCCTTTCATTTTCATGTCATTGAACCGCTTTTGATCCAGAGAAGGGGTGTATTAAAAGACCAAAAGCAGCTGCCCATTAATGAGGGCACATTAACGACACTGCTTTTGGCTCTTTTCCAATGTCTTGTGCTGCTAGCTGATGCCACCTACACCACACCAGGGCCTGAGTGACCGGCTGGGGCCACTTACACCACATCAGGGCCTGTGGCTCTGGCTGAGGCCACTTACACCACACCAGGGCCTGTGGCTGCTGGCTGAGGCCAGTTACACCACACCATAGCCTGTGGCTGCTGGCTGAAGCCACTTACACCACACCAGGGCCTGTGGCTTCTGGCTGAGGCGACTTACACCACACCAGGGCCTGTTGCTGCTGGCTGAGGCCACTTACACCACACCAGGGCCTGTGGCTGCTGGCTGAGGCCACTTACACCACACCAGGGCCTGTGGCTGCTGGCTGAGGCCACTTACACCACACCAGGGCCTTAGTTGCTATTGAGGCCAATTACACCACACCATGGTCTGTGGCTCTTGCTCAGGCCACTTACACCACACCAGGGCCTGTGGCACTGGCTGAGGCCACTTACACCACACCAGGGCCTGTGGCTGCTGGCTGAGGCCACTTACACCACACAAGGGCTTGTGGCTGCTGGCTGAGGCCACCTACACCACACCAGGGCCTGTGGCTGCTGGCTGAGGCCACCTACACCACACCAGGGCCTGTGGCTCTTGCTCAGGCCACTTACACCACACCAGGGCCTGTGGCTCTTGCTCAGGCCACTTACACCACACCAGGGCCTGTGGCTCTTGCTCAGGCCACTCATATCACACCAGGCCCTGTGCTTCTGGCTGAGGCCACTTAGACCACACCAGGACCTCTGGTTGCTGGCTGAGGCCACTTACACCACACCAGGGCCTGTGGCTGCTGGCTGAGGCCATCTACACCACACCAGGGCCTGTGGCTGCTGGCTGAGGCGACTTACACCACACCAGGGCCCTTTTGCTGCTGGCTGAGGCCACTTACACCACACCAGTGCCTGTGGCTTCTGGCTGAGGCGACTTACACCACACCAGGGCCTGTGGCTGCTGGCTGAGGCCACTTACACCATACCAGGGCCTGTGGCTCTTGCTCAGGCCACTCACATCACACCAGGCCCTGCGCTTCTGGCCGAGGCCATCTTCACCAAACCAGGCCCTGTGGCTCTTGCTCAGGCCACTTACACCACACCAGGGCCTGTGGCTCTGGCTTAGGCCACTTACACCACACCAGGGCCTGTGGCACTTGCTCAGGCCACTTACACCACACCAGGGCCTGTGGCTGCTGGCTGAGGCCACTTACACCACACCAGGGCCTGTGGCTCTTACTCAGGCCACTTACACCACACCAGGGCCTGTGGCACTGGCTGAGGCCACTTAGACCACACCAGGGCCTGTGGCTGCTGGCTGAGGCCACTTACACCACACCAGGGCCTGTGGCTGCTGGCTGAGGCCACTTACACCAAACCAGGGCCTGTGGCTGCTTGCTGAGGCCATCTTCACCAAACCAGGCCCTGTGCTGCTTGCTGTGGCCATGTAAAACACACCAGGTCCTGTGCTGGTTCTTGAGGCCATCTTCAACATTCCAGGGCCTGTGCTGTTGGATAAATGCCAAACTGAGCCTTTGGGTTAGGGTATTATGCAAACATGCAGGTATGGTTATAGGATTGTCTTCGTAACTTCAGGTACTTGCCACCTAATCACTTGAATCCATAAATTGAGACATTGTGCTGGAGCCAGCAGCTTACGGCCATACCACCCTGAGCATGCCCGACCTCGTCTGATCTCGGAAGCTGAGCAGGGCTGGGCTTGGTTAGTACTTGGATGGGAGACTGCCTGGGAATACCTGGTGCTGTAAGCCTTTCATTTTCATGTCATTGAACCGCTTTTGATCCAGAGAAGGGGTGTATTAAAAGACCAAAAGCAGCTGCCCATTAATGAGGGCACATTAACGACATTGCTTTTGGCTGTTTTCCAATGTCTTGTGCTGCTAGCTGATGCCACCTACACCACACCAGGGCCTGAGTGACCGGCTGGGGCCACTTACACCACATCAGGGCCTGTGGCTCTGGCTGAGGCCACTTACACCACACCAGGGCCTGTGGCTGCTGGCTGAGGCCACTTACACCACACAAGGGCTTGTGGCTGCTGGCTGAGGCCACCTACACCACACCAGGGCCTGTGGCTGCTGGCTGAGGCCACCTACACCACACCAGGGCCTGTGGCTCTTGCTCAGGCCACTCATATCACACCAGGCCCTGTGCTTCTGGCTGAGGCCACTTAGACCACACCAGGGCCTGTGGCTGCTGGCTGAGGCGACTTACACCACACCAGGGCCTGTGGCTGCTGGCTGAGGCGACTTACACCACACCAGGGCCTGTGGCTGCTGGCTGAGGCCACTTACACCATACCAGGGCCTGTGGCTCTTGCTCAGGCCACTCACATCACACCAGGCCCTGCGCTTCTGGCCGAGGCCATCTTCACCAAACCAGGCCCTGTGGCTCTTGCTCAGGCCACTTACACCACACCAGGGCCTGTGGCTCTGGCTTAGGCCACTTACACCACACCAGGGCCTGTGGCACTTGCTCAGGCCACTTACACCACACCAGGGCCTGTGGCTGCTGGCTGAGGCCACTTACACCACACCAGGGCCTGTGGCTCTTACTCAGGCCACTTACACCACACCAGGGCCTGTGGCACTGGCTGAGGCCACTTAGACCACACCAGGGCCTGTGGCTGCTGGCTGAGGCCACTTACACCACACCAGGGCCTGTGGCTGCTGGCTGAGGCCACTTACACCAAACCAGGGCCTGTGGCTGCTTGCTGAGGCCATCTTCACCAAACCAGGCCCTGTGCTGCTTGCTGTGGCCATGTAAAACACACCAGGTCCTGTGCTGGTTCTTGAGGCCATCTTCAACATTCCAGGGCCTGTGCTGTTGGATAAATGCCAAACTGAGCCTTTGGGTTAGGGTATTATGCAAACATGCAGGTATGGTTATAGGATTGTCTTCGTAACTTCAGGTACTTGCCACCTAATCACTTGAATCCATAAATTGAGACATTGTGCTGGAGCCAGCAGCTTACGGCCATACCACCCTGAGCATGCCCGACCTCGTCTGATCTCGGAAGCTGAGCAGGGCTGGGCTTGGTTAGTACTTGGATGGGAGACTGCCTGGGAATACCTGGTGCTGTAAGCCTTTCATTTTCATGTCATTGAACCGCTTTTGATCCAGAGAAGGGGTGTATTAAAAGACCAAAAGCAGCTGCCCATTAATGAGGGCACATTAACGACATTGCTTTTGGCTGTTTTCCAATGTCTTGTGCTGCTAGCTGATGCCACCTACACCACACCAGGGCCTGAGTGACCGGCTGGGGCCACTTACACCACATCAGGGCCTGTGGCTCTGGCTGAGGCCACTTACACCACACCAGGGCCTGTGGCTGCTGGCTGAGGCCACTTACACCACACAAGGGCTTGTGGCTGCTGGCTGAGGCCACCTACACCACACCAGGGCCTGTGGCTGCTGGCTGAGGCCACCTACACCACACCAGGGCCTGTGGCCCTTGCTCAGGCCACTCATATCACACCAGGCCCTGTGCTTCTGGCTGAGGCCACTTAGACCACACCAGGGCCTGTGGCTGCTGGCTGAGGCCACTTACACCACACCAGGGCCTGTGGCTGCTGGCTGAGGCCATCTACACCACACCAGGGCCTGTGGCTGCTGGCTGAGGCGACTTACACCACACCAGGGCCCTTTTGCTGCTGGCTGAGGCCACTTACACCACACCAGTGCCTGTGGCTTCTGGCTGAGGCGACTTACACCACACCAGGGCCTGTGGCTGCTGGCTGAGGCCACTTACACCACACCAGGGCCTGTGGCTGCTGGCTTAGGCCACCTACACCACACCAGGGCCTTAGTTGCTATTGAGGCCAATTACACCACACCATGGTCTGTGGCTCTTGCTCAGGCCACTTACACCACACCAGGGCCTGTGGCACTGGCTGAGGCCACTTACACCACACCAGGGCCTGTGGCTGCTGGCTGAGGCCACTTACACCACACAAGGGCTTGTGGCTGCTGGCTGAGGCCACCTACACCACACCAGGGCCTGTGGCTGCTGGCTGAGGCCACCTACACCACACCAGGGCCTGTGGCTCTTGCTCAGGCCACTTACACCACACCAGGGCCTGTGGCTGCTGGCTGAGGCCACTTACACCACACCAGGGCCTGTGGCTGCTGGCTGAGGCCACCTACACCACACCAGGGCATTAGTTGCTATTGAGGCCAATTACACCACACCATGGTCTGTGGCTGCTGGCTGAGGCCACTTACACCACACCAGGGTCTGTGGCTCTTGCTCAGGCCACTTACACCACACCAGGGCCTGTGGCTCTTGCTCAGGCCACTTACACCACACCAGGGCCTGTGGCTGCTGGCTGAGGCCACTTACACCACACCAGGGCCTGTGGCTGCTGGCTGAGGCCACCTACACCACACCAGGGCCTGTGGCTGCTGGCTGAGGCGACTTACACCACACCAGGGCCCTTTTGCTGTTGGCTGAGGCCACTTACACCACACCAGTGCCTGTGGCTTCTGGCTGAGGCGACTTACACCACACCAGGGCCTGTGGCTGCTGGCTGAGGCCACTTACACCACACCAAGGCCTGTGGCTCTTGCTCAGGCCACTCACATCACACCAGGCCCTGCGCTTCTGGCCGAGGCCATCTTCACCAAACCAGGCCCTGTGCTGCTTGCTGTGGCCATGTACAACACACCAGGCCCTGTGCTGGTTCCTGAGGCCATCTTCAACAATCCAGGGCCTGTGCTGTTGGATAAATGCCAAACTGAGCCTTTGGGTCAGGGTATTATGCAAACATGCAGGTATGGTTATAGGATTGTCTTCGTAACTTCAGGTACTTGCCACCTAATCACTTGAATCCATAAATTGAGACATTGTGCTGGGGCCAGCAGCTTACGGCCATACCACCCTGAGCACGCCCGACCTCGTCTGATCTCGGAAGCTAAGCAGGGCTGCGCTTGGTTAGTACTTGGATGGGAGACTGCCTGGGAATACCTGGTGCTGTAAGCCTTTCATTTTCATGTCATTGAACCGCTTTTGATCCAGAGAAGGGGTGTATTAAAAGACCAAAAGCAGCTGCCCATTAATGAGGGCACATTAACGACACTGCTTTTGGCTCTTTTCCAATGTCTTGTGCTGCTAGCTGATGCCACCTACACCACACCACGGCCTTATTTGCTGGCTGAGGCCACATACACCAAACCAGGGCCTTAGTTGCTATTGAGGCCAATTACACCACACAAGGGCCTGTGGCTGCTGGCTGAGGCCACTTACACCACACCAGGGCCTGTGGCTGCTGGCTGAGGCCACCTACACCACACCAGGGCCTTAGTTGCTATTGAGGCCAATTACACCACACCAGGGTCTGTGGCTCTTGCTCAGGCCACTTACACCACACCAGGGCCTGTGGCACTGGCTGAGGCCACTTACACCACACCAGGGCCTGTGGCTGCTGGCTGAGGCCACCTACACCACACCAGGGCCTTAGTTGCTATTGAGGCCAATTACACCACACAAGGGCCTGTGGCTGCTGGCTGAGGCCACCTACACCACACCAGGGCCTGTGGCTGCTGGCTGAGGCCACTTACACCACACCAGGGCCCTTTTGCTGCTGGCTGAGGCCACTTACACCACACCAGTGCCTGTGGCTTCTGGCTGAGGCGACTTACACCACACCAGGGTATGTGGCTTCTGGCTGAGGCCACTTACACCACACCAGGGTATGTGGCTCTTGCTCAGGCCACTTACACCACACCAGGGCCTTAGTTGCTATTGAGGCCAATTACACCACACCAGGGCCTGTGGCACTGGCTGAGGCCACTTACACCACACCAGGGCCTGTGGCTGCTGGCTGAGGCCACCTACACCACACCAGGGCCTGTGGCTGCTGGCTGAGGCCACTTACACCACACCAGGGCCCTTTTGCTGCTGGCTGAGGCCACTTACACCACACCAGTGCCTGTGGCTTCTGTCTGAGGCGACTTACACCACACCAGGGCCTGTGGCTGCTGGCTGAGGCCAATTACACCACACCAGGGTCTGTGGCTCTTGCTCAGGCCATCTACACCACACCAGGGCCTGTGGCACTGGCTGAGGCCACTTACACAACACCAGGGTCTGTGGCTCTTGCTGAGGCCACTTACACCACACCAGGGCCTGTGGCTGCTGGCTGAGGCGACTTACACCACACCAGGGCCTGTGGCTGCTGGCTGAGACCACCTACACCACACCAGGGCCTGTGGCTGCTTGCTGAGGCGACTTACACCACACCAGGGCCTGTTGCTGCTGGCTGAGGCCACTTACACCACACCAGTGCCTGTGGCTTCTGGCTGACGCGACTTACACCACACCAGGGCCTGTTGCTGCTGGCTGAGGCCACTTACACCACACCAGGGCCTGTGGCTGCTGGCTCAGGCGACTCATATCAAACCAGGTCCTGTGCTTCTGGCCGAGGCCATCTTCACCAAACCAGGCCCTGTGCTGCTAGCTGAGGCGACTTACACCACATCAGGGCCTGTGGCTCTGGCTGAGGCCACTTACACCACACCAGGGCCTGTGGCTGCTGGCTGAGGCCACATACACCACACCAGGGCCTTAGTTGCTATTGAGGCCAATTACACCACACCAGGGTCTGTGGCTCTTGCTCAGGCCACTCACATCACACCAGGCCCTGCGCTTCTGGCCACTTACACCACACCAGGGCCTGTGGCTGCTGGCTGAGGCCACTTACACCATACCAGGGCCTGTGGCTGTTGGCTGAGGCCACTTACACCACACCAGGGCCTTAGTTGCTATTGAGGCCAATTAGACCACACCAGGGCCTGTGGCTGCTGGCTGAGGCCACCTACACCACACCAGGGCCTGTGGCTGCTGGCTCAGGCCACTTACACCACACCAGGGCCTGTTGCTGCTGGCTGAGGCCACTTACACCACACCAGGGCCTGTGGCTTCTTGGTGAGGCCACTTACACCACACCAGGGCCTGTTGCTGCTGGCTGAGGCCACTTACACCACACCAGGGCCTGTGGCTTCTGGCTGAGGCGAGTTACACCACATCAGGGCCTGTGGCTGCTGGCTGATTCCACTTACACCACACCAGGGCCTGTGGCTCTTGCTCAGGCCACTTACACCACACCAGGGCCTGTGGCTGCTGGCTGAGGCCACTTACACCACACCAGGGCCTGAGTGACCGGCTGGGGCCACTTACACCACATCAGGGCCTGTGGCTCTGGCTGAGGCCACTTACACCACACCAGGGCCTGTGGCTGCTGGCTGAGGCCACTTACACCACACCAGGGCCTGTGGCTGCTGGCTGAGGCCACTTACACCACACCAGGGCCTTAGTTGCTATTGAGGCCAATTACACCACACCATGGTCTGTGGCTCTTGCTCAGGCCACTTACACCACACCAGGGCCTGTGGCACTGGCTGAGGCCACTTACACCACACCAGGGCCTGTGGCTGCTGGCTGAGGCCACTTACACCACACAAGGGCTTGTGGCTGCTGGCTGAGGCCACCTACACCACACCAGGGCCTGTGGCTGCTGGCTGAGGCCACATACACCACACCAGGGCCTGTGGCTCTTGCTCAGGCCACTTACACCACACCAGGGCCTGTGGCTCTTGCTCAGGCCACTCATATCACACCAGGCCCTGTGCTTCTGGCTGAGGCCACTTAGACCACACCAGGGCCTGTGGCTGCTGGCTGAGGCCACTTACACCACACCAGGGCCTGTGGCTGCTGGCTGAGGCCATCTACACCACACCAGGGCCTGTGGCTGCTGGCTGAGGCGACTTACACCACACCAGGGCCCTTTTGCTGCTGGCTGAGGCCACTTACCCCACACCAGTGCCTGTGGCTTCTGGCTGAGGCGACTTACACCACACCAGGGCCTGTGGCTGCTGGCTGAGGCCACTTACACCACACCAGGGCCTGTGGCTCTTGCTCAGGCCACTCACATCACACCAGGCCCTGCGCTTCTGGCCGAGGCCATCTTCACCAAACCAGGCCCTGTGGCTCTTGCTCAGGCCACTTACACCACACCAGGGCCTTATTTGCTATTGAGGCCACTTACACCACACCAGGGCCTGTGGCTCTGGCTTAGGCCACTTACACCACACCAGGGCCTGTGGCTCTTACTCAGGCCACTTACACCACACCAGGGCCTGTGGCACTTGCTCAGGCCACTTACACCACACCAGGGCCTGTGGCTGCTGGCTGAGGCCACTTACACCACACCAGGGCCTGTGGCTCTTACTCAGGCCACTTACACCACACCAGGGCCTGTGGCACTGGCTGAGGCCACTTAGACCACACCAGGGCCTGTGGCTGCTGGCTGAGGCCACTTACACCACACCAGGGCCTGTGGCTGCTGGCTGAGGCCACTTACACCAAACCAGGGCCTGTGGCTGCTTGCTGAGGCCATCTTCACCAAACCAGGCCCTGTGCTGCTTGCTGTGGCCATGTAAAACACACCAGGTCCTGTGCTGGTTCTTGAGGCCATCTTCAACAATCCAGGGCCTGTGCTGTTGGATAAATGCCAAACTGAGCCTTTGGGTTAGGGTATTATGCAAACATGCAGGTATGGTTATAGGATTGTCTTCGTAACTTCAGGTACTTGCCACCTAATCACTTGAATCCATAAATTGAGACATTGTGCTGGGGCCAGCAGCTTACGGCCATACCACCCTGAGCACGCCCGACCTCGTCTGATCTCGGAAGCTAAGCAGGGCTGGGCTTGGTTAGTACTTGGATGGGAGACTGCCTGGGAATACCTGGTGCTGTAAGCCTTTCATGTCATTGAACCGCTTTTGATCCAGAGAAGGGGTGTATTAAAAGACCAAAAGCAGCTCCCCATTAATGAGGGCACATTAACGACATTGCTTTTGGCTGTTTTCCAATGTCTTGTGCTGCTAGCTGATGCCACCTACACCACACCAGGGCCTGAGTGACCGGCTGGGGCCACTTACACCACATCAGGGTCTGTGGCTCTGGCTGAGGCCACTTACACCACACCAGGGCCTGTGGCTGCTGGCTGAGGCCACTTACACCACACAAGGGCTTGTGGCTGCTGGCTGAGGCCACCTACACCACACCAGGGCCTGTGGCTGCTGGCTGAGGCCACCTACACCACACCAGGGCCTGTGGCTCTTGCTCAGGCCACTTACACCACACCAGGGCCTGTGGCTCTTGCTCAGGCCACTTACACCACATCAGGGCCTGTGGCTCTTGCTCAGGCCAGTTACACCACACCAGGGCCTGTGGCTGCTGGCTGAGGCCACTTACACCACACAAGGGCCTGTGGCTGCTGGCTGAGGCCACCTACACCACACCAGGGCCTGTGGCTGATGGCTGAGGCCATCTTCACCAAACCAGGCCCTGTGCTGCTTGCTGTGGCCATGTACAACACACCAGGCCCTGTGCTGTTTCCTGAGGCCATCTTCAACAATCCAGGGCCTGTGCTGTTGGATAAATGCCAAACTGAGCCTTTGGGTTAGGGTATTATGCAAACATGCAGGTATGGTTATAGGATTGTCTTCGTAACTTCAGGTACTTGCCACCTAATCACTTGAATCCATAAATTGAGACATTGTGCTGGGGCCAGCAGCTTACGGCCATACCACCCTGAGCACGCCGGACCTCGTCTGATCTCGGAAGCTAAGCAGGGCTGGGCTTGGTTAGTACTTGGATGGGAGACTGCCTGGGAATACCTGGTGCTGTAAGCCTTTCATTTTCATGTCATTGAACCGCTTTTGATCCAGAAAAGGGGTGTATTAAAAGACCAAAAGCAGCTGCCCATTAATGAGGGCACATTAACGACATTGCTTTTGGCTCTTTTGCAATGTCTTGTGCTGCTAGCTGATGCCACCTACACCACACCAGGGCCTGAGTGACCGGCTGGGGCCACTTACACCACATCAGGGCCTGTGGCTCTGGCTGAGGCCACTTACACCACACCAGGGCCTGTGGCTGCTGGCTGAGGCCACCTACACCACACCAGGGCCTTAGTTGCTATTGAGGCCAATTACACCACACCAGGGTCTGTGGCTCTTGCTCAGGCCACTTACACCACACCAGGTCCTGTGGCACTGGCTGAGGCCACTTACACCACACCAGGGCCTGTGGCTGCTGGCTGAGGCCACTTACACCACACAAGGGCCTGTGGCTGCTGGCTGAGGCCACTTACACCATACCAGGGCCTGTGGCTGCTGGCTGAGGCGACTTACACCACACCAGAGCCTGTGGCTGCTGGCTGAGGCCACCTACACCACACCAGGGCCTGTGACTGCTGGCTGAGGCCACTTACACCACACCAGGGCCTTAGTTGCTATTGAGGCCACTTACACCACACCAGGGCCTGTGGCTCTGGCTGAGGCCACTTACACCACACCAGGGCCTGTGGCTGCTGGCTGATTCCACTTACACCACACCAGGGCCTGTGGCTGCTTGCTGAGGCGACTTACACCACACCAGGGCCTGTTGCTGCTGGCTGAGGCCACTTACACCACACCAGTGCCTGTGGCTACTGGCTGAGGCCAGTTACACCACACCAGGGCCTGTGGCTGCTGGCTGAGGCCACTTACACCACACCAGTGCCTGTGGCTTCTGGCTGAGGCCACTTACACCACACCAGGGCCTGTGGCTACTGGCTGAGGCCACTTACACCACACCAGGGCCTGTGGCTACTGGTTGAGGCCAGTTACACCACACCAGGGCCTGTGGCTGCTGGCTGAGGCCACATACACCACACCAGGGCCTTAGTTGCTATTGAGGCCAATTACACCACACCAGGGTCTGTGGCTCTTGCTCAGGCCACTCACATCACACCAGGCCCTGCGCTTCTGGCCACTTACACCACACCAGGGCCTGTGGCTTCTGGCTGAGGCCACTTACACCATACCAGGGCCTGTGGCTGCTGGCTGAGGCCACTTACACCACACCACGGCCTGTGGCTGCTGGCTGAGGCCACTTACACCACACCAGGGCCTTATTTGCTATTGAGTCCACTTACACCACACCAGGGCCTCTGGCTCTTGCTCAGGCCACTTACACCACACCAGGGCCTGTGGCTCTTGCTCAGGCCACTCATATCACACCAGGCCTTGTGCTTCTGGCCGAGGCCATCTTCACCAAACCAGGCCCTGTGCTGCTTGCTGTGGCCATGTACAACACACCAGGCCCTGTGCTGGTTCCTGAGGCCATCTTCAACAATCCAGGGCCTGTGCTGTTGGATAAATGCCAAACTGAGCCTTTGGGTTAGGGTATTATGCAAACATGCAGGTATGGTTATAGGATTGTCTTCGTAACTTCAGGTACTTGCCACCTAATCACTTGAATCCATAAATTGAGACATTGTGCTGGCGCCAGCAGCTTACGGCCATACCACCCTGAGCACGCCCGACCTCGTCTGATCTCAGAAGCTAAGCAGGGCTGGGCTTGGTTAGTACTTGGATGGGAGACTGCCTGGGAATACCTGGTGCTTTGAGCCTTTCATTTTCATGTCATTGAACCGCTTTTGATCCAGAGAAGGGGTGTATTAAAAGACCAAAAGCAGCTGCCCATTAATGAGGGCACATTAACGACACTGCTTTTGGCTCTTTTCCAATGTCTTGTGCTGCTAGCTGATGCCACCTACACCACACCAGGGCCTGAGTGACCGGCTGGGGCCACTTACACCACATCAGGGCCTTAGTTGCTATTGAGGCCATTTACAACACACCAGGGTCTGTGGCTCTTGATCAGGCCACTTACACCACACCAGGGCCTGTGGCACTGGCTGAGGCCACTTAGACCACACCAGGGCCTGTGGCTGCTGGCTGAGGCCACCTACACCACACCAGGGCCTGTGGCTGCTGGCTGAGGCCACTTACACCACACCAGGGCCTGTTGCTGCTGGCTGAGGCCACTTACACCACACCAGGGCCTGTGGCTCTTGCTCAGGCCACTTACATCACACCAGGGCCTGAGTGACCGGCTGGGGCCACTTACACCACACCAGGGACTGTGGCTTCTGGCTGAGGTGACTTACACCACACCAGGGCCTGTGGCTGCTGGCTGAGGCCACTTACACCACACCAGGGCCTGTGGCTCTTGCTCAGGCCACTCACATCACACCAGGGCCTGAGTGACCGGCTGGGGCCACTTACACCACATCAGGGCCTGTGGCTCTGGCTGAGGCCAGTTACACCACACCAGGGCCTGTGGCTGCTGCCTGAGGCCACATACACCACACCAGGGCCTTAGTTGCTATTGAGGCCAATTAGACCACACCAGGGCCTGTGGCTGCTGGCTGAGGCCACTTACACCACACAAGGGCTTGTGGCTGCTGGCTGAGGCCACTTACACCACACCAGGGCCTGTGGCTCTTGCTCAGGCCACTTACACCACACCAGGGCCTGTGGCTCTTGCTCAGGCCACTTACACCACATCAGGGCCTGTGGCTCTTGCTCAGGCCAGTTACACCACACCAGGGCCTGTGGCTGCTGGCTGAGGCCACTTACACCACACAAGGGCCTGTGGCTGCTGGCTGAGGCCACCTACACCACACCAGGGCCTGTGGCTGATGGCTGAGGCCATCTTCACCAAACCAGGCCCTGTGCTGCTTGCTGTGGCCATGTACAACACACCAGGCCCTGTGCTGTTTCCTGAGGCCATCTTCAACAATCCAGGGCCTGTGCTGTTGGATAAATGCCAAACTGAGCCTTTGGGTTAGGGTATTATGCAAACATGCAGGTATGGTTATAGGATTGTCTTCGTAACTTCAGGTACTTGCCACCTAATCACTTGAATCCATAAATTGAGACATTGTGCTGGGGCCAGCAGCTTACGGCCATATCACCCTGAGCACGCCGGACCTCGTCTGATCTCGGAAGCTAAGCAGGGCTTGGCTTGGTTAGTACTTGGATGGGAGACTGCCTGGGAATACCTGGTGCTGTAAGCCTTTCATTTTCATGTCATTGAACCGCTTTTGATCCAGAAAAGGGGTGTATTAAAAGACCAAAAGCAGCTGCCCATTAATGAGGGCACATTAACGACATTGCTTTTGGCTCTTTTCCAATGTCTGGTGCTGCTAGCTGATGCCACCTACACCACACCAGGGCCTGAGTGACCGGCTGGGGCCACTTACACCACATCAGGGCCTGTGGCTCTGGCTGAGGCCACTTACACCACACCAGGGCCTGTGGCTGCTGGCTGAGGCCACCTACACCACACCAGGGCCTTAGTTGCTATTGAGGCCAATTACACCACACCAGGGTCTGTGGCTCTTGCTCAGGCCACTTACACCACACCAGGTCCTGTGGCACTGGCTGAGGCCACTTACACCACACCAGGGCCTGTGGCTGCTGGCTGAGGCCACTTACACCACACAAGGGCCTGTGGCTGCTGGCTGAGGCCACCTACACCACACCAGGGAATGTGGCTGCTGGCTGAGACCACTTACACCACACCAGGGCCTGTGGCTCTTGCTCAGGCCACTTACACCACACCAGGGCCTGTGGCTCTTGCTCAGGCCACTTACACCACACCAGGGCCTGTGGCTGCTGGCTGAGGCCACTTACACCACACCAGGGCCTGTGGCTTCTGGCTGAGGCCACTTACACCACACCAGGGCCTGTGGCTGCTGGCTGAGGCCAGTTACACCACACCAGGGCCTGTGGCTGCTGGCTGAGGCCACCTACACCACACCAGGGCATTAGTTGCTATTGAGGCCAATTACACCACACCAGGGTCTGTGGCTCTTGCTCAGGCCACTCACATCACACCAGGCCCTGCGCTTCTGGCCACTTACACCACACCAGGGCCTGTGGCTGCTGGCTGAGGCCACTTACACCATACCAGGGCCTGTGGCTGCTGGCTGAGGCCACTTACACCATACCAGGGCCTGTGGCTGCTGGCTGAGGCGACTTACACCACACCAGAGCCTGTGGCTGCTGGCTGAGGCCACATACACCACACCAGGGCCTTAGTTGCTATTGAGGCCAATTACACCACACCAGGGTCTGTGGCTCTTGCTCAGGCCACTCACATCACACCAGGCCCTGCGCTTCTGGCCACTTACACCACACCAGGGCCTGTGGGTGCTGGCTGAGGCCACTTACACCATACCAGGGCCTGTGGCTGCTGGCTGAGGCGACTTACACCACACCAGAGCCTGTGGCTGCTGGCTGAGGCCACCTACACCACACCAGGGCCTGTGACTGCTGGCTGAGGCCACTTACACCACACCAGGGCCTTAGTTGCTATTGAGGCCACTTACACCACACCAGGGCCTGTGGCTCTGGCTGAGGCCACTTACACCACATCAGGGCCTTATTTGCTATTGAGGCCAGTTACACCACACCAGGGCCTGTGGCTCTGGCTGAGGCCACTTACACCACACCAGGGCCTGTGGCTGCTGGCTGATTCCACTTACACCACACCAGGGCCTGTGGCTCTTGCTCAGGCCACTCATATCACACCAGGCCCTGTGCTTCTGGCCGAGGCCATCTTCACCACACCAGGGCCTGTGCTGCTTGCTGTGGCCATGTACAACACACCAGGGCCTGTGGCTCTTGCTCAGGCCACTTACACCACACCAGGGCCTGTGGCTCTTGCTCAGGCCACTTACACCACATCAGGGCCTGTGGCTCTTGCTCAGGCCAGTTACACCACACCAGGGCCTGTGGCTGCTGGCTGAGGCCACTTACACCACACAAGGGCCTGTGGCTGCTGGCTGAGGCCACCTACACCACACCAGGGCCTGTGGCTGATGGCTGAGGCCATCTTCACCAAACCAGGCCCTGTGCTGCTTGCTGTGGCCATGTACAACACACCAGGCCCTGTGCTGTTTCCTGAGGCCATCTTCAACAATCCAGGGCCTGTGCTGTTGGATAAATGCCAAACTGAGCCTTTGGGTTAGGGTATTATGCAAACATGCAGGTATGGTTATAGCATTGTCTTCGTAACTTCAGGTACTTGCCACCTAATCACTTGAATCCATAAATTGAGACATTGTGCTGGGGCCAGCAGCTTACGGCCATACCACCCTGAGCACGCCGGACCTCGTCTGATCTCGGAAGCTAAGCAGGGCTGGGCTTGGTTAGTACTTGGATGGGAGACTGCCTGGGAATACCTGGTGCTGTAAGCCTTTCATTTTCATGTCATTGAACCGCTTTTGATCCAGAAAAGGGGTGTATTAAAAGACCAAAAGCAGCTGCCCATTAATGAGGGCACATTAACGACATTGCTTTTGGCTCTTTTCCAATGTCTTGTGCTGCTAGCTGATGCCACCTACACCACACCAGGGCCTGAGTGACCGGCTGGGGCCACTTACACCACATCAGGGCCTGTGGCTCTGGCTGAGGCCACTTACACCACACCAGGGCCTGTGGCTGCTGGCTGAGGCCACCTACACCACACCAGGGCCTTAGTTGCTATTGAGGCCAATTACACCACACCAGGGTCTGTGGCTCTTGCTCAGGCCACTTACACCACACCAGGTCCTGTGGCACTGGCTGAGGCCACTTACACCACACCAGGGCCTGTGGCTGCTGGCTGAGGCCACTTACACCACACAAGGGCCTGTGGCTGCTGGCTGAGGCCACCTACACCACACCAGGGAATGTGGCTGCTGGCTGAGACCACTTACACCACACCAGGGCTGTGGCTCTTGCTCAGGCCACTTACACCACACCAGGGCCTGTGGCTCTTGCTCAGGCCACTTACACCACACCAGGGCCTGTGGCTGCTGGTTGAGGCCACTTACACCACACCAGGGCCTGTGGCTTCTGGCTGAGGCCACTTACACCACACCAGGGCCTGTGGCTGCTGGCTGAGGCCAGTTACACCACACCAGGGCCTGTGGCTGCTGGCTGAGGCCACCTACACCACACCAGGGCATTAGTTGCTATTGAGGCCAATTACACCACACCAGGGTCTGTGGCTCTTGCTCAGGCCACTCACATCACACCAGGCCCTGCGCTTCTGGCCACTTACACCACACCAGGGCCTGTGGCACTGGCTGAGGCCACTTACACCACACCAGGGCCTGTGGCTGCTGGCTGAGGCCACTTACACCACACCAGGGCCTGTGGCTGCTGGCTGAGGCCACTTACACCACACCAGGGCCTGTGGCGGCTGGCTGAGGCCACCTACACCACACCAGGGCCTGAGTGACCGGCTGGGGCCACTTACACCACATCAGGGCCTGTGGCTCTGGCTGAGGCCAGTTACACCACAACAGGGCCTGTGGCTGCTGCCTGAGGCCACATACACCACACCAGGGCCTTAGTTGCTATTGAGGCCAATTACACCACACCAGGGTCTGTGGCTCTTGCTGAGGCCACTTAGACCACACCAGGGCCTGTGGCTGCTGGCTGAGGCCACTTACACCACACCAGGGCCTGTGGCTGCTGGCTGAGGCCACCTACACCACACCAGGGCCTGTGGCTGCTTGCTGAGGCGACTTACACCACACCAGGGCCTGTTGCTGCTGGCTGAGGCCACTTACACCACACCAGTGCCTGTGGCTTCTGGCTGAGGCCAGTTACACCACACCAGGGCCTCTGGCTGCTGGCTGAGGCCACATACACCACACCAGGGCCTTAGTTGCTATTGAGGCCAATTACACCACACCAGGGTCTGTGGCTCTTGCTCAGGCCACTCACATCACACCAGGCCCTGCGCTTCTGGCCACTTACACCACACCAGGGCCTTAGTTGCTATTGAGGCCACTTACACCACACCAGGGCCTGTGGCTCTGGCTGAGGCCACTTACACCACACCAGGGCCTGTGGCTGCTGGCTGATTCCACTTACACCACACCAGGGCCTGTGACTGCTGGCTGAGGCCACTTACACCACACCAGGGCCTTAGTTGCTATTGAGGCCACTTACACCACACCAGGGCCTGAGTGACCGGCTGGGGCCACTTACACCACATCAGGGCCTGTTGCTCTGGCTGAGTTCAGTTACACCACAACAGGGCCTGTGGCTGCTGGCTGAGGCCACATACACCACACCAGGGCCTGTGGCTCTTGCTCAGGCCACTTACACCACACCAGGGCCTGTGGCTGCTGGCTGAGGCCACTTACACCACACCAGGGCCTGTGGCTGCTGGCTGAGGCCACTTACACCACACCAAGGCCTGTGGCTGCTGGCTGAGGCCACTTACACCACACCAGGGCCTGTGGCTGCTGGCTGAGGCCACCTACACCACACCAGGGCATTAGTTGCTATTGAGGCCACTTGCACCACACCAGGGCCTGTGGCACTGGCTGAGGCCACTTACACCACACCAGGGCCTGTGGCTGCTGGCTGAGGCCACTTACACCACACCAGGGCCTGTGGCTGCTGGCTGAGGCCACTTACACCACACCAGGGCCTGTGGCTGCTGGCTGAGGCCACCTACACCACACCAGGGCCTGTGGCTGCTGGCTGAGGTGACTTACACCACACCAGGGCCCTTTTGCTGCTGGCTGAGGCCACTTACACCACACCAGTGCCTGTGGCTTCTGGCTGAGGCGACTTACACCACACCAGGGCCTGTGGCTGCTGGCTGAGGCCACTTACACCACACCAGTGCCTGTGGCTTCTGGTTGAGGCGACTTACACCACACCAGGGCCTGTGGCTGCTGGCTGATGCCACCTACACCACACCAGGGCCTGAGTGACCGGCTGGGGCCACTTACACCACATCAGGGCCTGTTGCTCTGGCTGAGGCCAGTTACACCACACCAGGGCCTTAGTTGCTATTGAGGCCAATTACACCACACCAAGGCCTGTGGCTCTTGCTCAGGCCACTCACATCACACCAGGCCCTGCGCTTCTGGCCGAGGCCATCTTCACCAAACCTGGCCCTCTGCTGCTAGCTGTGGCCATGTACAACACACCAGGTCCTGTGCTGGTTCCTGAGGCCATCTTCAACAATCCAGGGCTTGTGCTGTTGGATAAATGTCAAACTGAGCCTTTGGGTTAGGGTATTATGCAAACATGCAGGTATGGTTATAGGATTGTCTTCGTAACTTCAGGTACTTGCCACCTAATCACTTGAATCCATAAATTGAGACATTGTGCTGGAGTCAGCAGCTTACGGCCATACCACCCTGAGCACGCCCGACCTCGTCTGATCTCGGAAGCTAAGCAGGGCTGGGCTTGGTTAGTACTTGGATGGGAGACTGCCTGGGAATACCTGGTGCTGTAAGCCTTTCATTTTCATGTCATTGAACCGCTTTTGATCCAGAGAAGGGGTGTATTAAAAGACCAAAAGCAGCTGCCCATTAATGAGGGCACATTAACGACACTGCTTTTGGCTCTTTTCCAAAATCTTGTGCTGCTAGCTGATGCCACCTACACCACACCAGGGCCTGAGTGACCGGCTGGGGCCACTTACACCACATCAGGGCCTGTGGCTCTGGCTGAGGCCACTTACACCACACCAGGGCCTGTGGCTGCTGGCTGAGGCCAGGTACACCACACCAGAGCCTGTGGCTGCTGGCTGAAGCCACTTACACCACACCAGGGCCTTAGTTGCTATTGAGGCCACTTACACCACACCAGGGCCTGTGGCTGCTGGCTGAGGCCATCTACACCACACCAGGGCCTGTGGCTGCTGGCTGAGGCGACTTACACCACACCAGGGCCCTTTTGCTGCTGGCTGAGGCCACTTACACCACACCAGTGCCTGTGGCTTCTGGCTGAGGCGACTTACACCACACCAGGCCCTGCGCTTCTGGCCGAGGCCATCTTCACCAAACCAGGCCCTGTGGTTCTTGCTCAGGCCACTTACACCACACCAGGGCCTTATTTGCTATTGAGGCCACTTACACCACACCAGGGCCTGTGGCTCTGGCTTAGGCCACTTACACCACACCAGGGCCTGTGGCACTTGCTCAGGCCACTTACGCCACACCAGGGCCTGTGGCTGCTGGCTGAGGCCACTTACACCACACCAGGGCCTGTGGCTCTTGCTCAGGCCACTTACACCACACCAGGGCCTTATTTGCGATTGAGGCCACTTACACCACACCAGGGCCTGTGGCTCTGGCTTAGGCCACTTACACCACACCAGGGCCTGTGGCACTTGCTCAGGCCACTTACACCACACCAGGGCCTGTGGCTGCTGGCTTAGGCCACTTACACCACACCAGGGCCTGTGGCTCTTGCTCAGGCCACCTACACCACACCAGGGCCTGAGTGACCGGCTGGGGCCACTTACACCACATCAGGGCCTGTGGCTCTGGCTGAGGCCACCTACACCACACCAGGGCCTTAGTTGCTATTGAGGCCAATTACACCACACCAGGGTCTGTGGCTCTTGCTGAGGCCACTTAGACCACACCAGGGCCTGTGGCTGCTGGCTGAGGCCACTTACACCACACCAGGGCCTGTGGCTGCTGGCTGAGGCCATCTACACCACACCAGGGCCTGTGGCTGCTGGCTGAGGCGACTTACACCACACCAGGGCCCTTTTGCTGCTGGCTGAGCCCACTTACACCACACCAGTGCCTGTGGCTTCTGGCTGAGGCGACTTACACCACACCAGGGCCTGTGGCTGCTGGCTGAGGCCACTTACACCACACTAGGGCCTGTGGCTCTTGCTCAGGCCACTCACATCACACCAGGCCCTGCGCTTCTGGCCGAGGCCATCTTCACCAAACCAGGCCCTGTGGCTCTTGCTCAGGCCACTTACACCACACCAGGGCCTTATTTGCTATTGAGGCCACTTACACCACACCAGGGACTGTGGCTCTGGCTTAGGCCACTTACACCACACCAGGGCCTGTGGCACTTGCTCAGGCCACTTACACCACACCAGGGCCTGTGGCTGCTGGCTGAGGCCACTTACACCACACCAGGGCCTGTGGCTCTTACTCAGGCCACTTACACCACACCAGGGCCTGTGGCACTGGCTGAGGCCACTTAGACCACACCAGGGCCTGTGGCTGCTGGCTGAGGCCACTTACACCACACCAGGGCCTGTGGCTGCTGGCTGAGGCCACTTACACCAAACCAGGGCCTGTGGCTGCTGGCTGAGGCCACTTACACCAAACCAGGGCCTGTGGCTGCTTGCTGAGGCCATCTTCACCAAACCAGGCCCTGTGCTGCTTGCTGTGGCCATGTAAAACACACCAGGCCCTGTGCTGGTTCTTGAGGCCATCTTCAACAATCCAGGGCTGTGCTGTTGGATAAATGCCAAACTGAGCCTTTGGGTTAGGGTATTATGCAAACATGCAGGTATGGTTATAGGATTGTCTTCGTAACTTCAGGTACTTGCCACCTAATCACTTGAATCCATAAATTGAGACATTGTGCTGGGGCCAGCAGCTTACGGCCATACCACCCTGAGCACGCCCGACCTCGTCTGATCTCGGAAGCTAAGCAGGGCTGGGCTTGGTTAGTACTTGGATGGGAGACTGCCTGGGAATACCTGGTGCTGTAAGCCTTTCATTTTCATGTCATTGAACCGCTTTTGATCCAGAGAAGGGGTGTATTAAAAGACCAAAAGCAGCTCCCCATTAATGAGGGCAAATTAACGACATTGCTTTTGGCTGTTTTCCAATGTCTTGTGCTGCTAGCTGATGCCAACCTACACCACACCAGGGCCTGAGTGACCGGCTGGGGCCACTTACACCACATCAGGGCCTGTGGCTGCTGGCTGAGGCCACTTACACCACACCAGGGCCTGTGGCTGCTGGCTGAGGCCACCTACACCACACCAGGGCCTTAGTTGCTATTGAGGCCAATTACACCACACCAGGGTCTGTGGCTCTTGCTCAGGCCACTTACACTACACCAGGGCCTGTGGCACTGGCTGAGGCCACTTACACCACACCAGGGCCTGTGGCTGCTGGCTGAGGCCACTTACACCACACCAGGGCCTGTGGCTGCTGGCTGAGGCCACCTACACCACACCAGGGCCTTAGTTGCTATTGAGGCCAATTACACCACACCAGGGTATGTGGCTCTTGCTCAGGCCACTTACACCACACCAGGGCCTTAGTTGCTATTGAGGCCAATTACACCACACCAGGGCCTGTGGCACTGGCTGAGGCCACTTACACCACACCAGGGCCTGTGGCTGCTGGCTGAGGCCACTTACACCACACAAGGGCCTGTGGCTGCTGGCTGAGGCCACCTACACCACACCAGGGCCTGTGGCTGCTGGCTGAGGCCACTTACAACACACCAGGGCCTGTGGCTCTTGCTCAGGCCACTCATATCACACCAGGCCCTGTGCTTCTGGCCGAGGCCATCTTCACCAAACCAGGCCCTGTGCTGCTTGCTGTGGCCATGTACAACACACCAGGCCCTGTGCTGGTTCCTGAGGCCATCTTCAACAATCCAGGGCCTGTGCTGTTGGATAAATGCCAAACTGAGCCTTTGGGTTAGGGTATTATGCAAACATGCAGGTATGGTTATAGGATTATCTTCGTAACTTCAGGTACTTGCCACCTAATCACTTGAATCCATAAATTGAGACATTGTGCTGGAGCCAGCAGCTTACGGCCATACCACCCTGAGCACGCCCGACCTCGTCTGATCTCGGAAGCTAAGCAGGGCTGGGCTTGGTTAGTACTTGGATGGGAGAATACCTGGTGCTGTAAGCCTTTCATTTTCATGTCATTGAACCGCTTTTGATCCAGAGAAGGGGTGTATTAAAAGACCAAAAGCAGCTGCCCATTAATGAGGGCACATTAACGACATTGCTTTTGGCTGTTTTCCAATGTCTTGTGCTGCTAGCTGATGCCACCTACACCACACCAGGGCCTGAGTGACCGGCTGGGGCCACTTACACCACACCAGGGCCTGTGGCTGCTGGCTTAGGCCACCTACACCACACCAGGGCCTTAGTTGCTATTGAGGCCAATTACACCACACCATGGTCTGTGGCTCTTGCTCAGGCCACTTACACCACACCAGGGCCTGTGGCACTGGCTGAGGCCACTTACACCACACCAGGGCCTGTGGCTGCTGGCTGAGGCCACTTACACCACACAAGGGCTTGTGGCTGCTGGCTGAGGCCACCTACACCACACCAGGGCCTGTGGCTGCTGGCTGAGGCCACCTACACCACACCAGGGCCTGTGGCTCTTGCTCAGGCCACTTACACCACACCAGGGCCTGTGGCTCTTGCTCAGGCCACTTACACCACACCAGGGCCTGTGGCTCTTGCTCAGGCCACTCATATCACACCAGGCTCTGTGCTTCTGGCTGAGGCCACTTAGACCACACCAGGGCCTGTGGCTGCTGGCTGAGGCCATCTACACCACACCAGGGCCTGTGGCTGCTGGCTGAGGCGACTTACACCACACCAGGGCCCTTTTGCTGCTGGCTGAGGCCACTTACACCACACCAGTGCCTGTGGCTGCTGGCTGAGGCGACTTACACCACACCAGGGCCCTTTTGCTGCTGGCTGAGGCCACTTACACCACACCAGTGCCTGTGGCTTCTGGCTGAGGCGACTTACACCACACCAGGGCCTGTGGCTGCTGGCTGAGGCCACTTACACCACACCAGGGCCTGTGGCTCTTGCTCAGGCCACTCACATCACACCAGGCCCTGCGCTTCTGGCCGAGGCCATCTTCACCAAACCAGGCCCTGTGGCTCTTGCTCAGGCCACTTACACCACACCAGGGCCTGTGGCTCTGGCTTAGGCCACTTACACCACACCAGGGCCTGTGGCACTTGCTCAGGCCACTTACACCACACCAGGGCCTGTGGCTGCTGGCTGAGGCCACTTACACCACACCAGGGCCTGTGGCTCTTACTCAGGCCACTTACACCACACCAGGGCCTGTGGCTGCTGGCTGAGGCCACTTACACCAAACCAGGGCCTGTGGCTGCTTGCTGAGGCCATCTTCACCAAACCAGGCCCTGTGCTGCTTGCTGTGGCCATGTAAAACACACCAGGTCCTGTGCTGGTTCTTGAGGCCATCTTCAACAATCCAGGGCCTGTGCTGTTGGATAAATGCCAAACTGAGCCTTTGGGTTAGGGTATTATGCAAACATGCAGGTATGGTTATAGGATTGTCTTCGTAACTTCAGGTACTTGCCACCTAATCACTTGAATCCATAAATTGAGACATTGTGCTGGGGCCAGCAGCTTACGGCCATACCACCCTGAGCACGCCCGACCTCGTCTGATCTCGGAAGCTAAGCAGGGCTGGGCTTGGTTAGTACTTGGATGGGAGACTGCCTGGGAATACCTGGTGCTGTAAGCCTTTCATTTTCATGTCATTGAACCGCTTTTGATCCAGAGAAGGGGTGTATTAAAAGACCAAAAGCAGCTCCCCATTAATGAGGGCACATTAACGACATTGCTTTTGGCTGTTTTCCAATGTCTTGTGCTGCTAGCTGATGCCACCTACACCACACCACGGCCTTATTTGCTGGCTGAGGCCACATACACCAAACCAGGGCCTTAGTTGCTATTGAGGCCAATTACACCACACAAGGGCCTGTGGCTGCTGGCTGAGGCCACTTACACCACACCAGGGCCTGTGGCTGCTGGCTGAGGCCACCTACACCACACCAGGGCCTTAGTTGCTATTGAGGCCAATTACACCACACCAGGGTCTGTGGCTCTTGCTCAGGCCACTTACACCACACCAGGGCCTGTGGCACTGGCTGAGGCCACTTACACCACATCAGGGCCTGTGGCTCTGGCTGAGGCCACTTACACCACACCAGGGCCTGTGGCTGCTGGCTGAGGCCAGTTACACCACACCAGAGCCTGTGGCTGCTGGCTGAAGCCACTTACACCACACCATAGCCTGTGGCTGCTGGCTGAAGCCACTTACACCACACCAGGGCCTGTGGCTTCTGGCTGAGGCGACTTACACCACACCAGGGCCTGTTGCTGCTGGCTGAGGCCACTTACACCACACCAGGGCCTGTGGCTGCTGGCTGAGGCCACTTACACCACACCAGGGCCTGTGGCTGCTGGCTGAGGCCACTTACACCACACCAGGGCCTTAGTTGCTATTGAGGCCAATTACACCACACCATGGTCTGTGGCTCTTGCTCAGGCCACTTACACCACACCAGGGCCTGTGGCACTGGCTGAGGCCACTTACACCACACCAGGGCCTGTGGCTGCTGGCTGAGGCCACCTACACCACACCAGGGCCTGTGGCTGCTGGCTGAGGCCACCTACACCACACCAGGGCCTGTGGCTCTTGCTCAGGCCACTTACACCACACCAGGGCCTGTGGCTCTTGCTCAGGCCACTTACACCACACCAGGGCCTGTGGCTCTTGCTCAGGCCACTCATATCACACCAGGCCCTGTGCTTCTGGCTGAGGCCACTTAGACCACACCAGGGCCTCTGGTTGCTGGCTGAGGCCACTTACACCACACCAGGGCCTGTGGCTGCTGGCTGAGGCCATCTACACCACACCAGGGCCTGTGGCTGCTGGCTGAGGCGACTTACACCACACCAGGGCCCTTTTGCTGCTGGCTGAGGCCACTTACACCACACCAGTGCCTGTGGCTTCTGGCTGAGGCCACTTACACCACACCAGGGCCTGTGGCTGCTGGCTGAGGCCACTTACACCATACCAGGGCCTGTGGCTCTTGCTCAGGCCACTCACATCACACCAGGCCCTGCGCTTCTGGCCGAGGCCATCTTCACCAAACCAGGCCCTGTGGCTCTTGCTCAGGCCACTTACACCACACCAGGGCCTGTGGCTCTGGCTTAGGCCACTTACACCACACCAGGGCCTGTGGCACTTGCTCAGGCCACTTACACCACACCAGGGCCTGTGGCTGCTGGCTGAGGCCACTTACACCACACCAGGGCCTGTGGCTCTTACTCAGGCCACTTACACCACACCAGGGCCTGTGGCACTGGCTGAGGCCACTTAGACCACACCAGGGCCTGTGGCTGCTGGCTGAGGCCACTTACACCACACCAGGGCCTGTGGCTGCTGGCTGAGGCCATCTTCACCAAACCAGGCCCTGTGCTGCTTGCTGTGGCCATGTAAAACACACCAGGTCCTGTGCTGGTTCTTGAGGCCATCTTCAACATTCCAGGGCCTGTGCTGTTGGATAAATGCCAAACTGAGCCTTTGGGTTAGGGTATTATGCAAACATGCAGGTATGGTTATAGGATTGTCTTTGTAACTTCAGGTACTTGCCACCTAATCACTTGAATCCATAAATTGAGACATTGTGCTGGAGCCAGCAGCTTACGGCCATACCACCCTGAGCACGCCCGACCTCGTCTGATCTCGGAAGCTAAGCAGGGCTGGGCTTGGTTAGTACTTGGATGGGAGACTGCCTGGGAATACCTGGTGCTGTAAGCCTTTCATTTTCATGTCATTGAACCGCTTTTGATCCAGAGAAGGGGTGTATTAAAAGACCAAAAGCAGCTGCCCATTAATGAGGGTACATTAACGACATTGCTTTTGGCTGTTTTCCAATGTCTTGTGCTGCTAGCTGATGCCACCTACACCACACCACGGCCTTATTTGCTGGCTGAGGCCACATACACCAAACCAGGGCCTTAGTTGCTATTGAGGCCAATTACACCACACAAGGGCCTGTGGCTGCTGGCTGAGGCCACTTACACCACACCAGGGCCTTAGTTGCTATTGAGGCCACTTACACCACACCAGGGCCTGTGGCTGCTGGCTGAGGCCACCTACACCACACCAGGGCCTGTGGCTGCTGGCTGAGGCGACTTACACCACACCAGGGCCCTTTTGCTGCTGGCTGAGGCCACTTACACCACACCAGTGCCTGTGGCTTCTGGCTGAGGCGACTTACACCACACCAGGGCCTGTGGCTGCTGGCTGAGGCCACTTACACCACACCAGGGCCTGTGGCTCTTGCTCAGGCCACTCACATCACACCAGGCCCTGCGCTTCTGGCCGATGCCATCTTCACCAAACCAGGCCCTGTGGTTCTTGCTCAGGCCACTTACACCACACCAGGGTATGTGGCTCTTGCTCAGGCCACTTACACCACACCAGGGCCTTAGTTGCTATTGAGGCCAATTACACCACACCAGGGCCTGTGGCACTGGCTGAGGCCACTTACACCACACCAGGGCCTGTGGCTGCTGGCTGAGGCCACCTACACCACACCAGGGCCTGTGGCTGCTGGCTGAGGCCACTTACACCACACCAGGGCCCTTTTGCTGCTGGCTGAGGCCACTTACACCACACCAGTGCCTGTGGCTTCTGTCTGAGGCGACTTACACCACACCAGGGCCTGTGGCTGCTGGCTGAGGCCAATTACACCACACCAGGGTCTGTGGCTCTTGCTCAGGCCATCTACACCACACCAGGGCCTGTGGCACTGGCTGAGGCCACTTACACCACACCAGGGTCTGTGGTTTTGCTGAGGCCACTTACACCACACCAGGGCCTGTGGCTGCTGGCTGAGGCGACTTACACCACACCAGGGCCTGTGGCTGCTGGCTGAGACCACCTACACCACACCAGGGCCTGTGGCTGCTTGCTGAGGCGACTTACACCACACCAGGGCCTGTTGCTGCTGGCTGAGGCCACTTACACCACACCAGTGCCTGTGGCTTCTGGCTGACGCGACTTACACCACACCAGGGCCTGTTGCTGCTGGCTGAGGCCACTTACACCACACCAGGGCCTGTGGCTGCTGGCTCAGGCGACTCATATCAAACCAGGTCCTGTGCTTCTGGCCGAGGCCATCTTCACCAAACCAGGCCCTGTGCTGCTAGCTGAGGCGACTTACACCACATCAGGGCCTGTGGCTCTGGCTGAGGCCACTTACACCACACCAGGGCCTGTGGCTGCTGGCTGAGGCCAGTTACACCACACCAGGGCCTGTGGCTGCTGGCTGAGGCCACATACACCACACCAGGGCCTTAGTTGCTATTGAGGCCAATTACACCACACCAGGGTCTGTGGCTCTTGCTCAGGCCACTCACATCACACCAGGCCCTGCGCTTCTGGCCACTTACACCACACCAGGGCCTGTGGCTGCTGGCTGAGGCCACTTACACCATACCAGGGCCTGTGGCTGTTGGCTGAGGCCACTTACACCACACCAGGGCCTTAGTTGCTATTGAGGCCACTTACACCACACCAGGGCCTGTGGCTCTGGCTGAGGCCACTTACACCACACCAGGGCCTTATTTGCTATTCAGGCCAGTTACACCACACCAGGGCCTGTGGCTCTGGCTCAGGCCACTTACACCACACCAGGGCCTGTGGCTGCTGGCTGATTCCACTTACACCACACCAGGGCCTGTGGCTCTTGCTCAGGCCACTCATATCACACCAGGCCCTGTGCTTCTGGCTGAGGCCATCTTCACCAAACCAGGCCCTGTGCTGCTTGCTGTGGCCATGTACAACACACCAGGCCCTGTGCTGGTTCCTGAGGCCATCTTCAACAATCCAGGGCCTGTGCTGTTGGATAAATGCCAAACTGAGCCTTTGGGTTAGGGTATTATGCAAACATGCAGGTATGGTTATAGGATTGTCTTCGTAACTTCAGGTACTTGCCACCTAATCACTTGAATCCATAAATTGAGACATTGTGCTGGGGCCAGCAGCTTACGGCCATACCACCCTAAGCACGCCCGACCTCGTCTGATCTCGGAAGCTAAGCAGGGCTGGGCTTGGTTAGTACTTGGATGGGAGACTGCCTGGGAATACCTGGTGCTGTAAGCCTTTCATTTTCATGTCATTGAACCGCTTTTGATCCAGAGAAGGGGTGTATTAAAAGACCAAAAGCAGCTCCCCATTAATGAGGGCACATTAACGACATTGCTTTTGGCTCTTTTCCAATGTCTTTTGCTGCTAGCTGATGCCACCTACACCACACCAGGGCCTGAGTGACCGGCTGGGGCCACTTACACCACATCAGGGCCTGTGGCTGCTGGCTGAGGCCACTTACACCACACCAGGGCCTTAGTTGCTATTGAGGCCAATTACACTACACCAGGGTCTGTGGCTCTTGCTCAGGCCACTTAAACCACACCAGGCCTGTGGCACTTGCTCAGGCCACTTACACCACACCAGGGCCTGTGGCTGCTGGCTGAGGCCACTTACACCACACCAGGGCCTGTGGCTGCTGGCTGAGGCCACCTACACCACACCAGGGCATTAGTTGCTATTGAGGCCAATTACACCACACCAGGGTCTGTGGCTCTTGCTCAGGCCACTTACACCACACCAGGGCCTGTGGCTCTTGCTCAGGCCACTTACACCACACCAGGGCCTGTGGCTGCTGGCTGAGGCCACTTACACCACACCAGGGCCTGTGGCTGCTGGCTGAGGCAACCTACACCACACCAGGGCCTGTGGCTGCTGTCTGAGGCCACTTACACCACACCAGGGCCTGTGGCTGCTGGCTGAGGCCATCTACACCACACCAGGGCCTGTGGCTGCTGGCTGAGGCGACTTACACCACACCAGGGCCCTTTTGCTGCTGGCTGAGGCCACTTACACCACACCAGTGCCTGTGGCTTCTGTCTGAGGCGACTTACACCACACCAGGGCCTGTGGCTGCTGGCTGAGGCCACTTACACCACACCAGGGCCTGTGGCTCTTGCTCAGGCCACTCACATCACACCAGGCCCTGCGCTTCTGGCCGAGGCCATCTTCACCAAACCAGGCCCTGTGGCTCTTGCTCAGGCCACTTACACCACACCAGGGCCTGTGGCTCTGGCTTAGGCCACTTACACCACACCAGGGCCTGTGGCACTTGCTCAGGCCACTTACACCACACCAGGGCCTGTGGCTGCTGGCTGAGGCCACTTACACCACACCAGGGCCTGTGGCTCTTACTCAGGCCACTTACACCACACCAGGGCCTGTGGCACTGGCTGAGGCCACTTAGACCACACCAGGGCCTGTGGCTGCTGGCTGAGGCCACTTACACCACACCAGGGCCTGTGGCTGCTGGCTGAGGCCACTTACACCAAACCAGGGCCTGTGGCTGCTTGCTGAGGCCATCTTCACCAAACCAGGCCCTGTGCTGCTTGCTGTGGCCATGTAAAACACACCAGGTCCTGTGCTGGTTCTTGAGGCCATCTTCAACAATCCAGGGCCTGTGCTGTTGGATAAATGCCAAACTGAGCCTTTGGGTTAGGGTATTATGCAAACATGCAGGTATGGTTATAGGATTGTCTTCGTAACTTCAGGTACTTGCCACCTAATCACCTGAATCCATAAATTGAGACATTGTGCTGGGGCCAGCAGCTTACGGCCATGCCACCCTGAGCACGCCCGACCTCGTCTGATCTCGGAAGCTGAGCAGGGCTGGGCTTGGTTAGTACTTGGATGGGAGACTGCCTGGGAATACCTGGTGCTGTAAGCCTTTCATTTTCATGTCATTGAACCGCTTTTGATCCAGAGAAGGGGTGTATTAAAAGACCAAAAGCAGCTGCCCATTAATGAGGGCACATTAACGACATTGCTTTTGGCTGTTTTCCAATGTCTTGTGCTGCTAGCTGATGCCACCTACACCACACCAGGGCCTGAGTGACCGGCTGGGGCCACTTACACCACATCAGGGCCTGTGGCTCTGGCTGAGGCCACTTACACCACACCAGGGCCTGTGGCTGCTGGCTGAGGCCACTTACACCACACCAGGGCCTTAGTTGCTATTGAGGCCATTTACACCACACCAGGGTCTGTGGCTCTTGCTCAGGCCACTTACACCACACCAGGCCTGTGGCACTTGCTCAGGCCACTTACACCACACCAGGCCTGTGGCACTTGCTCAGGCCACTTACACCACACCAGGGCCTGTGGCTGCTGGCTGAGGCCACTTACACCACACCAGGGCCTGTGGCTGCTGGCTGAGGCCATCTTCACCAAACCAGGCCCTGTGCTGCTTGCTGTGGCCATGTAAAACACACCAGGTCCTGTGCTGGTTCTTGAGGCCATCTTCAACAATCCAGGGCCTGTGCTGTTGGATAAATGCCAAACTGAGCCTTTGGGTTAGGGTATTATGCAAACATGCAGGTATGGTTATAGGATTGTCTTCGTAACTTCAGGTACTTGCCACCTAATCACCTGAATCCATAAATTGAGACATTGTGCTGGGGCCAGCAGCTTACGGCCATGCCACCCTGAGCACGCCCGACCTCGTCTGATCTCGGAAGCTGAGCAGGGCTGGGCTTGGTTAGTACTTGGATGGGAGACTGCCTGGGAATACCTGGTGCTATAAGCCTTTCATTTTCATGTCATTGAACCACTTTTGATCCAGAGAAGGGGTGTATTAAAAGACCAAAAGCAGCTCCCCATTAATGAGGGCACATTAACGACATTGCTTTTGGCTCTTTTCCAATGTCTTTTGCTGCTAGCTGATGCCACCTACACCACACCAGGGCCTGAGTGACCGGCTGGGGCCACTTACACCACATCAGGGCCTGTGGCTGCTGGCTGAGGCCACCTACACCACACCAGGGCCTTAGTTGCTATTGAGGCCAATTACACTACACCAGGGTCTGTGGCTCTTGCTCAGGCCACTTAAACCACACCAGGCCTGTGGCACTTGCTCAGGCCACTTACACCACACCAGGGCCTGTGGCTGCTGGCTGAGGCCACTTACACCACACCAGGGCCTGTGGCTGCTGGCTGAGGCCACCTACACCACACCAGGGCATTAGTTGCTATTGAGGCCAATTACACCACACCAGGGTCTGTGGCTCTTGCTCAGGCCACTTACACCACACCAGGGCCTGTGGCTCTTGCTCAGGCCACTTACACCACACCAGGGCCTGTGGCTGCTGGCTGAGGCCACTTACACCACACCAGGGCCTGTGGCTGCTGGCTGAGGCAACCTACACCACACCAGGGCCTGTGGCTGCTGTCTGAGGCCACTTACACCACACCAGGGCCCTTTTGCTGCTGGCTGAGGCCACTTACACCACACCAGTGCCTGTGGCTTCTGTCTGAGGCGACTTACACCACACCAGGGCCTGTGGCTGCTGGCTGAGGCCAATTACACCACACCAGGGTCTGTGGCTCTTGCTCAGGCCATCTACACCACACCAGGGCCTGTGGCACTGGCTGAGGCCACTTACACCACACCAGGGTCTGTGGTTTTGCTGAGGCCACTTACACCACACCAGGGCCTGTGGCTGCTGGCTGAGGCGACTTACACCACACCAGGGCCTGTGGCTGCTGGCTGAGACCACCTACACCACACCAGGGCCTGTGGCTGCTTGCTGAGGCGACTTACACCACACCAGGGCCTGTTGCTGCTGGCTGAGGCCACTTACACCACACCAGTGCCTGTGGCTTCTGGCTGACGCGACTTACACCACACCAGGGCCTGTTGCTGCTGGCTGAGGCCACTTACACCACACCAGGGCCTGTGGCTGCTGGCTCAGGCCACTCATATCAAACCAGGTCCTGTGCTTCTGGCCGAGGCCATCTTCACCAAACCAGGCCCTGTGCTGCTAGCTGAGGCGACTTACACCACATCAGGGCCTGTG
The DNA here is from genome assembly GCF_965226115.1 of Aulonocara stuartgranti. NCBI lineage: Eukaryota > Metazoa > Chordata > Actinopteri > Cichliformes > Cichlidae > Aulonocara > Aulonocara stuartgranti. The sequence continues at coordinate 23,307,623 of NC_138941.1, read as the reverse complement.
GCTCTGGCTGAGGCCACTTACACCACACCAGGGCCTGTGGCTGCTGGCTGAGGCCAGTTACACCACACCAGGGCCTGTGGCTGCTGGCTGAGGCCACATACACCACACCAGGGCCTTAGTTGCTATTGAGGCCAATTACACCACACCAGGGTCTGTGGCTCTTGCTCAGGCCACTCACATCACACCAGGCCCTGCGCTTCTGGCCACTTACACCACACCAGGGCCTGTGGCTGCTGGCTGAGGCCACTTACACCATACCAGGGCCTGTGGCTGTTGGCTGAGGCCACTTACACCACACCAGGGCCTTAGTTGCTATTGAGGCCACTTACACCACACCAGGGCCTGTGGCTCTGGCTGAGGCCACTTACACCACACCAGGGCCTTATTTGCTATTCAGGCCAGTTACACCACACCAGGGCCTGTGGCTCTGGCTCAGGCCACTTACACCACACCAGGGCCTGTGGCTGCTGGCTGATTCCACTTACACCACACCAGGGCCTGTGGCTCTTGCTCAGGCCACTCATATCACACCAGGCCCTGTGCTTCTGGCTGAGGCCATCTTCACCAAACCAGGCCCTGTGCTGCTTGCTGTGGCCATGTACAACACACCAGGCCCTGTGCTGGTTCCTGAGGCCATCTTCAACAATCCAGGGCCTGTGCTGTTGGATAAATGCCAAACTGAGCCTTTGGGTTAGGGTATTATGCAAACATGCAGGTATGGTTATAGGATTGTCTTCGTAACTTCAGGTACTTGCCACCTAATCACTTGAATCCATAAATTGAGACATTGTGCTGGGGCCAGCAGCTTACGGCCATACCACCCTAAGCACGCCCGACCTCGTCTGATCTCGGAAGCTAAGCAGGGCTGGGCTTGGTTAGTACTTGGATGGGAGACTGCCTGGGAATACCTGGTGCTGTAAGCCTTTCATTTTCATGTCATTGAACCGCTTTTGATCCAGAGAAGGGGTGTATTAAAAGACCAAAAGCAGCTCCCCATTAATGAGGGCACATTAACGACATTGCTTTTGGCTCTTTTCCAATGTCTTTTGCTGCTAGCTGATGCCACCTACACCACACCAGGGCCTGAGTGACCGGCTGGGGCCACTTACACCACATCAGGGCCTGTGGCTGCTGGCTGAGGCCACCTACACCACACCAGGGCCTTAGTTGCTATTGAGGCCAATTACACTACACCAGGGTCTGTGGCTCTTGCTCAGGCCACTTAAACCACACCAGGCCTGTGGCACTTGCTCAGGCCACTTACACCACACCAGGGCCTGTGGCTGCTGGCTGAGGCCACTTACACCACACCAGGGCCTGTGGCTGCTGGCTGAGGCCACCTACACCACACCAGGGCATTAGTTGCTATTGAGGCCAATTACACCACACCAGGGTCTGTGGCTCTTGCTCAGGCCACTTACACCACACCAGGGCCTGTGGCTCTTGCTCAGGCCACTTACACCACACCAGGGCCTGTGGCTGCTGGCTGAGGCCACTTACACCACACCAGGGCCTGTGGCTGCTGGCTGAGGCAACCTACACCACACCAGGGCCTGTGGCTGCTGTCTGAGGCCACTTACACCACACCAGGGCCTGTGGCTGCTGGCTGAGGCCATCTACACCACACCAGGGCCTGTGGCTGCTGGCTGAGGCGACTTACACCACACCAGGGCCCTTTTGCTGCTGGCTGAGGCCACTTACACCACACCAGTGCCTGTGGCTTCTGTCTGAGGCGACTTACACCACACCAGGGCCTGTGGCTGCTGGCTGAGGCCACTTACACCACACCAGGGCCTGTGGCTCTTGCTCAGGCCACTCACATCACACCAGGCCCTGCGCTTCTGGCCGAGGCCATCTTCACCAAACCAGGCCCTGTGGCTCTTGCTCAGGCCACTTACACCACACCAGGGCCTGTGGCTCTGGCTTAGGCCACTTACACCACACCAGGGCCTGTGGCACTTGCTCAGGCCACTTACACCACACCAGGGCCTGTGGCTGCTGGCTGAGGCCACTTACACCACACCAGGGCCTGTGGCTCTTACTCAGGCCACTTACACCACACCAGGGCCTGTGGCACTGGCTGAGGCCACTTAGACCACACCAGGGCCTGTGGCTGCTGGCTGAGGCCACTTACACCACACCAGGGCCTGTGGCTGCTGGCTGAGGCCACTTACACCAAACCAGGGCCTGTGGCTGCTTGCTGAGGCCATCTTCACCAAACCAGGCCCTGTGCTGCTTGCTGTGGCCATGTAAAACACACCAGGTCCTGTGCTGGTTCTTGAGGCCATCTTCAACAATCCAGGGCCTGTGCTGTTGGATAAATGCCAAACTGAGCCTTTGGGTTAGGGTATTATGCAAACATGCAGGTATGGTTATAGGATTGTCTTCGTAACTTCAGGTACTTGCCACCTAATCACCTGAATCCATAAATTGAGACATTGTGCTGGGGCCAGCAGCTTACGGCCATGCCACCCTGAGCACGCCCGACCTCGTCTGATCTCGGAAGCTGAGCAGGGCTGGGCTTGGTTAGTACTTGGATGGGAGACTGCCTGGGAATACCTGGTGCTGTAAGCCTTTCATTTTCATGTCATTGAACCGCTTTTGATCCAGAGAAGGGGTGTATTAAAAGACCAAAAGCAGCTGCCCATTAATGAGGGCACATTAACGACATTGCTTTTGGCTGTTTTCCAATGTCTTGTGCTGCTAGCTGATGCCACCTACACCACACCAGGGCCTGAGTGACCGGCTGGGGCCACTTACACCACATCAGGGCCTGTGGCTCTGGCTGAGGCCACTTACACCACACCAGGGCCTGTGGCCGCTGGCTGAGGCCACTTACACCACACCAGGGCCTTAGTTGCTATTGAGGCCATTTACACCACACCAGGGTCTGTGGCTCTTGCTCAGGCCACTTACACCACACCAGGCCTGTGGCACTTGCTCAGGCCACTTACACCACACCAGGCCTGTGGCACTTGCTCAGGCCACTTACACCACACCAGGGCCTGTGGCTGCTGGCTGAGGCCACTTACACCACACCAGGGCCTGTGGCTGCTGGCTGAGGCCATCTTCACCAAACCAGGCCCTGTGCTGCTTGCTGTGGCCATGTAAAACACACCAGGTCCTGTGCTGGTTCTTGAGGCCATCTTCAACAATCCAGGGCCTGTGCTGTTGGATAAATGCCAAACTGAGCCTTTGGGTTAGGGTATTATGCAAACATGCAGGTATGGTTATAGGATTGTCTTCGTAACTTCAGGTACTTGCCACCTAATCACCTGAATCCATAAATTGAGACATTGTGCTGGGGCCAGCAGCTTACGGCCATGCCACCCTGAGCACGCCCGACCTCGTCTGATCTCGGAAGCTGAGCAGGGCTGGGCTTGGTTAGTACTTGGATGGGAGACTGCCTGGGAATACCTGGTGCTATAAGCCTTTCATTTTCATGTCATTGAACCACTTTTGATCCAGAGAAGGGGTGTATTAAAAGACCAAAAGCAGCTGCCCATTAATGAGGGCACATTAACGACACTGCTTTTGGCTGTTTTCCAATGTCTTGTGCTGCTAGCTGATGCCACTTACACCACATCAGGGCCTGTGGCTCTGGCTGAGGCCACTTACACCACACCAGGGCCTGTGGCTGCTGGCTGAGGCCAGTTACACCACACCAGAGCCTGTGGCTGCTGGCTGAAGCCACCTACACCACACCAGGGCCTGTGGCTGCTGGCTGAGGCCACTTACACCACACCAGGGCCTGTGGCTGCTGGCTGAGGCCACTTACACCACACCAGGGCCTGTGGCTGCTGGCTGAGGCCACCTACACCACACCAGGGCATTAGTTGCTATTGAGGCCAATTACACCACACCAGGGTCTGTGGCTCTTGCTCAGGCCACTTACACCACACCAGGGCCTGTGGCTCTTGCTCAGGCCACTTACACCACACCAGGGCCTGTGGCTGCTGGCTGAGGCCACTTACACCACACCAGGGCCTGTGGCTGCTGGCTGAGGCAACCTACACCACACCAGGGCCTGTGGCTGCTGTCTGAGGCCACTTACACCACACCAGGGCCTGTGGCTGCTGGCTGAGGCCATCTACACCACACCAGGGCCTGTGGCTGCTGGCTGAGGCGACTTACACCACACCAGGGCCCTTTTGCTGCTGGCTGAGGCCACTTACACCACACCAGTGCCTGTGGCTTCTGTCTGAGGCGACTTACACCACACCAGGGCCTGTGGCTGCTGGCTGAGGCCACTTACACCACACCAGGGCCTGTGGCTCTTGCTCAGGCCACTCACATCACACCAGGCCCTGCGCTTCTGGCCGAGGCCATCTTCACCAAACCAGGCCCTGTGGCTCTTGCTCAGGCCACTTACACCACACCAGGGCCTGTGGCTCTGGCTTAGGCCACTTACACCACACCAGGGCCTGTGGCACTTGCTCAGGCCACTTACACCACACCAGGGCCTGTGGCTGCTGGCTGAGGCCACTTACACCACACCAGGGCCTGTGGCTCTTACTCAGGCCACTTACACCACACCAGGGCCTGTGGCACTGGCTGAGGCCACTTAGACCACACCAGGGCCTGTGGCTGCTGGCTGAGGCCACTTACACCACACCAGGGCCTGTGGCTGCTGGCTGAGGCCACTTACACCAAACCAGGGCCTGTGGCTGCTTGCTGAGGCCATCTTCACCAAACCAGGCCCTGTGCTGCTTGCTGTGGCCATGTAAAACACACCAGGTCCTGTGCTGGTTCTTGAGGCCATCTTCAACAATCCAGGGCCTGTGCTGTTGGATAAATGCCAAACTGAGCCTTTGGGTTAGGGTATTATGCAAACATGCAGGTATGGTTATAGGATTGTCTTCGTAACTTCAGGTACTTGCCACCTAATCACCTGAATCCATAAATTGAGACATTGTGCTGGGGCCAGCAGCTTACGGCCATGCCACCCTGAGCACGCCCGACCTCGTCTGATCTCGGAAGCTGAGCAGGGCTGGGCTTGGTTAGTACTTGGATGGGAGACTGCCTGGGAATACCTGGTGCTGTAAGCCTTTCATTTTCATGTCATTGAACCGCTTTTGATCCAGAGAAGGGGTGTATTAAAAGACCAAAAGCAGCTGCCCATTAATGAGGGCACATTAACGACATTGCTTTTGGCTGTTTTCCAATGTCTTGTGCTGCTAGCTGATGCCACCTACACCACACCAGGGCCTGAGTGACCGGCTGGGGCCACTTACACCACATCAGGGCCTGTGGCTCTGGCTGAGGCCACTTACACCACACCAGGGCCTGTGGCTGCTGGCTGAGGCCACTTACACCACACCAGGGCCTTAGTTGCTATTGAGGCCATTTACACCACACCAGGGTCTGTGGCTCTTGCTCAGGCCACTTACACCACACCAGGCCTGTGGCACTTGCTCAGGCCACTTACACCACACCAGGCCTGTGGCACTTGCTCAGGCCACTTACACCACACCAGGGCCTGTGGCTGCTGGCTGAGGCCACTTACACCACACCAGGGCCTGTGGCTGCTGGCTGAGGCCATCTTCACCAAACCAGGCCCTGTGCTGCTTGCTGTGGCCATGTAAAACACACCAGGTCCTGTGCTGGTTCTTGAGGCCATCTTCAACAATCCAGGGCCTGTGCTGTTGGATAAATGCCAAACTGAGCCTTTGGGTTAGGGTATTATGCAAACATGCAGGTATGGTTATAGGATTGTCTTCGTAACTTCAGGTACTTGCCACCTAATCACCTGAATCCATAAATTGAGACATTGTGCTGGGGCCAGCAGCTTACGGCCATGCCACCCTGAGCACGCCCGACCTCGTCTGATCTCGGAAGCTGAGCAGGGCTGGGCTTGGTTAGTACTTGGATGGGAGACTGCCTGGGAATACCTGGTGCTATAAGCCTTTCATTTTCATGTCATTGAACCACTTTTGATCCAGAGAAGGGGTGTATTAAAAGACCAAAAGCAGCTCCCCATTAATGAGGGCACATTAACGACATTGCTTTTGGCTCTTTTCCAATGTCTTTTGCTGCTAGCTGATGCCACCTACACCACACCAGGGCCTGAGTGACCGGCTGGGGCCACTTACACCACATCAGGGCCTGTGGCTGCTGGCTGAGGCCACCTACACCACACCAGGGCCTTAGTTGCTATTGAGGCCAATTACACTACACCAGGGTCTGTGGCTCTTGCTCAGGCCACTTAAACCACACCAGGCCTGTGGCACTTGCTCAGGCCACTTACACCACACCAGGGCCTGTGGCTGCTGGCTGAGGCCACTTACACCACACCAGGGCCTGTGGCTGCTGGCTGAGGCCACCTACACCACACCAGGGCATTAGTTGCTATTGAGGCCAATTACACCACACCAGGGTCTGTGGCTCTTGCTCAGGCCACTTACACCACACCAGGGCCTGTGGCTCTTGCTCAGGCCACTTACACCACACCAGGGCCTGTGGCTGCTGGCTGAGGCCACTTACACCACACCAGGGCCTGTGGCTGCTGGCTGAGGCAACCTACACCACACCAGGGCCTGTGGCTGCTGTCTGAGGCCACTTACACCACACCAGGGCCCTTTTGCTGCTGGCTGAGGCCACTTACACCACACCAGTGCCTGTGGCTTCTGTCTGAGGCGACTTACACCACACCAGGGCCTGTGGCTGCTGGCTGAGGCCAATTACACCACACCAGGGTCTGTGGCTCTTGCTCAGGCCATCTACACCACACCAGGGCCTGTGGCACTGGCTGAGGCCACTTACACCACACCAGGGTCTGTGGTTTTGCTGAGGCCACTTACACCACACCAGGGCCTGTGGCTGCTGGCTGAGGCGACTTACACCACACCAGGGCCTGTGGCTGCTGGCTGAGACCACCTACACCACACCAGGGCCTGTGGCTGCTTGCTGAGGCGACTTACACCACACCAGGGCCTGTTGCTGCTGGCTGAGGCCACTTACACCACACCAGTGCCTGTGGCTTCTGGCTGACGCGACTTACACCACACCAGGGCCTGTTGCTGCTGGCTGAGGCCACTTACACCACACCAGGGCCTGTGGCTGCTGGCTCAGGCCACTCATATCAAACCAGGTCCTGTGCTTCTGGCCGAGGCCATCTTCACCAAACCAGGCCCTGTGCTGCTAGCTGAGGCGACTTACACCACATCAGGGCCTGTGGCTCTGGCTGAGGCCACTTACACCACACCAGGGCCTGTGGCTGCTGGCTGAGGCCAGTTACACCACACCAGGGCCTGTGGCTGCTGGCTGAGGCCACATACACCACACCAGGGCCTTAGTTGCTATTGAGGCCAATTACACCACACCAGGGTCTGTGGCTCTTGCTCAGGCCACTCACATCACACCAGGCCCTGCGCTTCTGGCCACTTACACCACACCAGGGCCTGTGGCTGCTGGCTGAGGCCACTTACACCATACCAGGGCCTGTGGCTGTTGGCTGAGGCCACTTACACCACACCAGGGCCTTAGTTGCTATTGAGGCCACTTACACCACACCAGGGCCTGTGGCTCTGGCTGAGGCCACTTACACCACACCAGGGCCTTATTTGCTATTCAGGCCAGTTACACCACACCAGGGCCTGTGGCTCTGGCTCAGGCCACTTACACCACACCAGGGCCTGTGGCTGCTGGCTGATTCCACTTACACCACACCAGGGCCTGTGGCTCTTGCTCAGGCCACTCATATCACACCAGGCCCTGTGCTTCTGGCTGAGGCCATCTTCACCAAACCAGGCCCTGTGCTGCTTGCTGTGGCCATGTACAACACACCAGGCCCTGTGCTGGTTCCTGAGGCCATCTTCAACAATCCAGGGCCTGTGCTGTTGGATAAATGCCAAACTGAGCCTTTGGGTTAGGGTATTATGCAAACATGCAGGTATGGTTATAGGATTGTCTTCGTAACTTCAGGTACTTGCCACCTAATCACTTGAATCCATAAATTGAGACATTGTGCTGGGGCCAGCAGCTTACGGCCATACCACCCTAAGCACGCCCGACCTCGTCTGATCTCGGAAGCTAAGCAGGGCTGGGCTTGGTTAGTACTTGGATGGGAGACTGCCTGGGAATACCTGGTGCTGTAAGCCTTTCATTTTCATGTCATTGAACCGCTTTTGATCCAGAGAAGGGGTGTATTAAAAGACCAAAAGCAGCTCCCCATTAATGAGGGCACATTAACGACATTGCTTTTGGCTCTTTTCCAATGTCTTTTGCTGCTAGCTGATGCCACCTACACCACACCAGGGCCTGAGTGACCGGCTGGGGCCACTTACACCACATCAGGGCCTGTGGCTGCTGGCTGAGGCCACCTACACCACACCAGGGCCTTAGTTGCTATTGAGGCCAATTACACTACACCAGGGTCTGTGGCTCTTGCTCAGGCCACTTAAACCACACCAGGCCTGTGGCACTTGCTCAGGCCACTTACACCACACCAGGGCCTGTGGCTGCTGGCTGAGGCCACTTACACCACACCAGGGCCTGTGGCTGCTGGCTGAGGCCACCTACACCACACCAGGGCATTAGTTGCTATTGAGGCCAATTACACCACACCAGGGTCTGTGGCTCTTGCTCAGGCCACTTACACCACACCAGGGCCTGTGGCTCTTGCTCAGGCCACTTACACCACACCAGGGCCTGTGGCTGCTGGCTGAGGCCACTTACACCACACCAGGGCCTGTGGCTGCTGGCTGAGGCAACCTACACCACACCAGGGCCTGTGGCTGCTGTCTGAGGCCACTTACACCACACCAGGGCCTGTGGCTGCTGGCTGAGGCCATCTACACCACACCAGGGCCTGTGGCTGCTGGCTGAGGCGACTTACACCACACCAGGGCCCTTTTGCTGCTGGCTGAGGCCACTTACACCACACCAGTGCCTGTGGCTTCTGTCTGAGGCGACTTACACCACACCAGGGCCTGTGGCTGCTGGCTGAGGCCACTTACACCACACCAGGGCCTGTGGCTCTTGCTCAGGCCACTCACATCACACCAGGCCCTGCGCTTCTGGCCGAGGCCATCTTCACCAAACCAGGCCCTGTGGCTCTTGCTCAGGCCACTTACACCACACCAGGGCCTGTGGCTCTGGCTTAGGCCACTTACACCACACCAGGGCCTGTGGCACTTGCTCAGGCCACTTACACCACACCAGGGCCTGTGGCTGCTGGCTGAGGCCACTTACACCACACCAGGGCCTGTGGCTCTTACTCAGGCCACTTACACCACACAAGGGCCTGTGGCACTGGCTGAGGCCACTTAGACCACACCAGGGCCTGTGGCTGCTGGCTGAGGCCACTTACACCACACCAGGGCCTGTGGCTGCTGGCTGAGGCCACTTACACCAAACCAGGGCCTGTGGCTGCTTGCTGAGGCCATCTTCACCAAACCAGGCCCTGTGCTGCTTGCTGTGGCCATGTAAAACACACCAGGTCCTGTGCTGGTTCTTGAGGCCATCTTCAACAATCCAGGGCCTGTGCTGTTGGATAAATGCCAAACTGAGCCTTTGGGTTAGGGTATTATGCAAACATGCAGGTATGGTTATAGGATTGTCTTCGTAACTTCAGGTACTTGCCACCTAATCACCTGAATCCATAAATTGAGACATTGTGCTGGGGCCAGCAGCTTACGGCCATGCCACCCTGAGCACGCCCGACCTCGTCTGATCTCGGAAGCTGAGCAGGGCTGGGCTTGGTTAGTACTTGGATGGGAGACTGCCTGGGAATACCTGGTGCTGTAAGCCTTTCATTTTCATGTCATTGAACCGCTTTTGATCCAGAGAAGGGGTGTATTAAAAGACCAAAAGCAGCTGCCCATTAATGAGGGCACATTAACGACATTGCTTTTGGCTGTTTTCCAATGTCTTGTGCTGCTAGCTGATGCCACCTACACCACACCAGGGCCTGAGTGACCGGCTGGGGCCACTTACACCACATCAGGGCCTGTGGCTCTGGCTGAGGCCACTTACACCACACCAGGGCCTGTGGCCGCTGGCTGAGGCCACTTACACCACACCAGGGCCTTAGTTGCTATTGAGGCCATTTACACCACACCAGGGTCTGTGGCTCTTGCTCAGGCCACTTACACCACACCAGGCCTGTGGCACTTGCTCAGGCCACTTACACCACACCAGGCCTGTGGCACTTGCTCAGGCCACTTACACCACACCAGGGCCTGTGGCTGCTGGCTGAGGCCACTTACACCACACCAGGGCCTGTGGCTGCTGGCTGAGGCCATCTTCACCAAACCAGGCCCTGTGCTGCTTGCTGTGGCCATGTAAAACACACCAGGTCCTGTGCTGGTTCTTGAGGCCATCTTCAACAATCCAGGGCCTGTGCTGTTGGATAAATGCCAAACTGAGCCTTTGGGTTAGGGTATTATGCAAACATGCAGGTATGGTTATAGGATTGTCTTCGTAACTTCAGGTACTTGCCACCTAATCACCTGAATCCATAAATTGAGACATTGTGCTGGGGCCAGCAGCTTACGGCCATGCCACCCTGAGCACGCCCGACCTCGTCTGATCTCGGAAGCTGAGCAGGGCTGGCCTTGGTTAGTACTTGGATGGGAGACTGCCTGGGAATACCTGGTGCTATAAGCCTTTCATTTTCATGTCATTGAACCACTTTTGATCCAGAGAAGGGGTGTATTAAAAGACCAAAAGCAGCTGCCCATTAATGAGGGCACATTAACGACACTGCTTTTGGCTGTTTTCCAATGTCTTGTGCTGCTAGCTGATGCCACTTACACCACATCAGGGCCTGTGGCTCTGGCTGAGGCCACTTACACCACACCAGGGCCTGTGGCTGCTGGCTGAGGCCAGTTACACCACACCAGAGCCTGTGGCTGCTGGCTGAAGCCACCTACACCACACCAGGGCCTGTGGCTGCTGGCTGAGGCCACTTACACCACACCAGGGCCTGTGGCTGCTGGCTGAGGCCACTTACACCACACCAGGGCCTGTGGCTGCTGGCTGAAGCCACTTACACCACACCAGGGCCTTAGTTGCTATTGAGGCCACTTACACCACACCAGGGCCTGTGGCTGCTGGCTGAGGCCACCTACACCACACCAGGGCCTGTGGCTGCTGGCTGAGGCCACTTACACCACACCAGGGCCTGTGGCTGCTGGCTGAAGCCACTTACACCACACCAGGGCCTTAGTTGCTATTGAGGCCACTTACACCACACCAGGGCCTGTGGCTGCTGGCTGAGGCCACCTACACCACACCAGGGCATTAGTTGCTATTGAGGCCACTTACACCACACCAGGGCCTGTGGCTGCTGGCTGAGGCCACCTACACCACACCAGGGCATTAGTTGCTATTGAGGCCAATTACACCACACCAGGGTCTGTGGCTCTTGCTCAGGCCACTTACACCACACCAGGGCCTGTGGCTCTTGCTCAGGCCACTTACACCACACCAGGGCCTGTGGCACTGGCTGAGGCCACTTACACCACACCAGGGCCTGTGGCTGCTGGCTGAGGCCACTTACACCACACCAGGGCCTGTGGCTGCTGGCTGAGGCCACTTACACCACACCAGGGCCTGTGGCTGCTGGCTGAGGCCACCTACACCACACCAGGGCCTGTGGCTGCTGGCTGAGGCCACTTACACCACACCAGGGCCCTTTTGCTGCTGGCTGAGGCCACTTACACCACACCAGTGCCTGTGGCTTCTGTCTGAGGCGACTTACACCACACCAGGGCCTGTGGCTGCTGGCTGAGGCCAATTACACCACACCAGGGTCTGTGGCTCTTGCTCAGGCCATCTACACCACACCAGGGCCTGTGGCACTGGCTGAGGCCACTTACACCACACCAGGGCCTGTGGCTGCTGGCTGAGGCCACTTACACCACACCAGGGCCTGTGGCTGCTGGCTGAGGCCACTTACACCACACCAGGGCCTGTGGCTGCTGGCTGAGGCCACCTACACCACACCAGGGCCTGTGGCTGCTGGCTGAGGCGACTTACACCACACCAGGGCCCTTTTGCTGCTGGCTGAGGCCACTTACACCACACCAGTGCCTGTGGCTTCTGGCTGAGGCGACTTACACCACACCAGGGCCTGTGGCTGCTGGCTGAGGCCACTTACACCACACCAGGGCCTGTGGCTCTTGCTCAGGCCACTCACATCACACCAGGCCCTGCGCTTCTGGCCGAGGCCATCTTCACCAAACCAGGCCCTGTGGTTCTTGCTCAGGCCACTTACACCACACCAGGGCCTGTGGCTCTGGCTTAGGCCAATTACACCACACCAGGGTCTTTGGCTCTTGCTGAGGCCACTTACACCACACCAGGGCCTGTGGCTGCTGGCTGAGGCGACTTACACCACACCAGGGCCTGTGGCTGCTGGCTGAGACCACCTACACCACACCAGGGCCTGTGGCTGCTTGCTGAGGCGACTTACACCACACCAGGGCCTGTTGCTGCTGGCTGAGGCCACTTACACCACACCAGTGCCTGTGGCTTCTGGCTGAGGCGACTTACACCACACCAGGGCCTGTTGCTGCTGGCTGAGGCCACTTACACCACACCAGGGCCTGTGGCTGCTGGCTCAGGCCACTCATATCAAACCAGGTCCTGTGCTTCTGGCCGAGGCCATCTTCACCAAACCAGGCCCTGTGCTGCTAGCTGAGGCGACTTACACCACATCAGGGCCTGTGGCTCTGGCTGAGGCCACTTACACCACACCAGGGCCTGTGGCTGCTGGCTGAGGCCACATACACCACACCAGGGCCTTAGTTGCTATTGAGGCCAATTACACCACACCAGGGTCTGTGGCTCTTGCTCAGGCCACTCACATCACACCAGGCCCTGCGCTTCTGGCCACTTACACCACACCAGGGCCTGTGGCTGCTGGCTGAGGCCACTTACACCATACCAGGGCCTGTGGCTGTTGGCTGAGGCCACTTACACCACACCAGGGCCTTAGTTGCTATTGAGGCCAATTAGACCACACCAGGGCCTGTGGCTGCTGGCTGAGGCCACCTACACCACACCAGGGCCTGTGGCTGCTGGCTCAGGCCACTTACACCACACCAGGGCCTGTTGCTGCTGGCTGAGGCCACTTACACCACACCAGGGCCTGTGGCTTCTTGGTGAGGCCACTTACACCACACCAGGGCCTGTTGCTGCTGGCTGAGGCCACTTACACCACACCAGGGCCTGTGGCTTCTGGCTGAGGCGAGTTACACCACATCAGGGCCTGTGGCTGCTGGCTGATTCCACTTACACCACACCAGGGCCTGTGGCTCTTGCTCAGGCCACTTACACCACACCAGGGCCTGTGGCTGCTGGCTGAGGCCACTTACACCACACCAGGGCCTGAGTGACCGGCTGGGGCCACTTACACCACATCAGGGCCTGTGGCTCTGGCTGAGGCCACTTACACCACACCAGGGCCTGTGGCTGCTGGCTGAGGCCACTTACACCACACCAGGGCCTGTGGCTGCTGGCTGAGGCCACTTACACCACACCAGGGCCTTAGTTGCTATTGAGGCCAATTACACCACACCATGGTCTGTGGCTCTTGCTCAGGCCACTTACACCACACCAGGGCCTGTGGCACTGGCTGAGGCCACTTACACCACACCAGGGCCTGTGGCTGCTGGCTGAGGCCACTTACACCACACAAGGGCTTGTGGCTGCTGGCTGAGGCCACCTACACCACACCAGGGCCTGTGGCTGCTGGCTGAGGCCACATACACCACACCAGGGCCTGTGGCTCTTGCTCAGGCCACTTACACCACACCAGGGCCTGTGGCTCTTGCTCAGGCCACTCATATCACACCAGGCCCTGTGCTTCTGGCTGAGGCCACTTAGACCACACCAGGGCCTGTGGCTGCTGGCTGAGGCCACTTACACCACACCAGGGCCTGTGGCTGCTGGCTGAGGCCATCTACACCACACCAGGGCCTGTGGCTGCTGGCTGAGGCGACTTACACCACACCAGGGCCCTTTTGCTGCTGGCTGAGGCCACTTACCCCACACCAGTGCCTGTGGCTTCTGGCTGAGGCGACTTACACCACACCAGGGCCTGTGGCTGCTGGCTGAGGCCACTTACACCACACCAGGGCCTGTGGCTCTTGCTCAGGCCACTCACATCACACCAGGCCCTGCGCTTCTGGCCGAGGCCATCTTCACCAAACCAGGCCCTGTGGCTCTTGCTCAGGCCACTTACACCACACCAGGGCCTTATTTGCTATTGAGGCCACTTACACCACACCAGGGCCTGTGGCTCTGGCTTAGGCCACTTACACCACACCAGGGCCTGTGGCTCTTACTCAGGCCACTTACACCACACCAGGGCCTGTGGCACTTGCTCAGGCCACTTACACCACACCAGGGCCTGTGGCTGCTGGCTGAGGCCACTTACACCACACCAGGGCCTGTGGCTCTTACTCAGGCCACTTACACCACACCAGGGCCTGTGGCACTGGCTGAGGCCACTTAGACCACACCAGGGCCTGTGGCTGCTGGCTGAGGCCACTTACACCACACCAGGGCCTGTGGCTGCTGGCTGAGGCCACTTACACCAAACCAGGGCCTGTGGCTGCTTGCTGAGGCCATCTTCACCAAACCAGGCCCTGTGCTGCTTGCTGTGGCCATGTAAAACACACCAGGTCCTGTGCTGGTTCTTGAGGCCATCTTCAACAATCCAGGGCCTGTGCTGTTGGATAAATGCCAAACTGAGCCTTTGGGTTAGGGTATTATGCAAACATGCAGGTATGGTTATAGGATTGTCTTCGTAACTTCAGGTACTTGCCACCTAATCACTTGAATCCATAAATTGAGACATTGTGCTGGGGCCAGCAGCTTACGGCCATACCACCCTGAGCACGCCCGACCTCGTCTGATCTCGGAAGCTAAGCAGGGCTGGGCTTGGTTAGTACTTGGATGGGAGACTGCCTGGGAATACCTGGTGCTGTAAGCCTTTCATTTTCATGTCATTGAACCGCTTTTGATCCAGAGAAGGGGTGTATTAAAAGACCAAAAGCAGCTCCCCATTAATGAGGGCACATTAACGACATTGCTTTTGGCTGTTTTCCAATGTCTTGTGCTGCTAGCTGATGCCACCTACACCACACCAGGGCCTGAGTGACCGGCTGGGGCCACTTACACCACATCAGGGTCTGTGGCTCTGGCTGAGGCCACTTACACCACACCAGGGCCTGTGGCTGCTGGCTGAGGCCACTTACACCACACAAGGGCTTGTGGCTGCTGGCTGAGGCCACCTACACCACACCAGGGCCTGTGGCTGCTGGCTGAGGCCACCTACACCACACCAGGGCCTGTGGCTCTTGCTCAGGCCACTTACACCACACCAGGGCCTGTGGCTCTTGCTCAGGCCACTTACACCACATCAGGGCCTGTGGCTCTTGCTCAGGCCAGTTACACCACACCAGGGCCTGTGGCTGCTGGCTGAGGCCACTTACACCACACAAGGGCCTGTGGCTGCTGGCTGAGGCCACCTACACCACACCAGGGCCTGTGGCTGATGGCTGAGGCCATCTTCACCAAACCAGGCCCTGTGCTGCTTGCTGTGGCCATGTACAACACACCAGGCCCTGTGCTGTTTCCTGAGGCCATCTTCAACAATCCAGGGCCTGTGCTGTTGGATAAATGCCAAACTGAGCCTTTGGGTTAGGGTATTATGCAAACATGCAGGTATGGTTATAGGATTGTCTTCGTAACTTCAGGTACTTGCCACCTAATCACTTGAATCCATAAATTGAGACATTGTGCTGGGGCCAGCAGCTTACGGCCATACCACCCTGAGCACGCCGGACCTCGTCTGATCTCGGAAGCTAAGCAGGGCTGGGCTTGGTTAGTACTTGGATGGGAGACTGCCTGGGAATACCTGGTGCTGTAAGCCTTTCATTTTCATGTCATTGAACCGCTTTTGATCCAGAAAAGGGGTGTATTAAAAGACCAAAAGCAGCTGCCCATTAATGAGGGCACATTAACGACATTGCTTTTGGCTCTTTTGCAATGTCTTGTGCTGCTAGCTGATGCCACCTACACCACACCAGGGCCTGAGTGACCGGCTGGGGCCACTTACACCACATCAGGGCCTGTGGCTCTGGCTGAGGCCACTTACACCACACCAGGGCCTGTGGCTGCTGGCTGAGGCCACCTACACCACACCAGGGCCTTAGTTGCTATTGAGGCCAATTACACCACACCAGGGTCTGTGGCTCTTGCTCAGGCCACTTACACCACACCAGGTCCTGTGGCACTGGCTGAGGCCACTTACACCACACCAGGGCCTGTGGCTGCTGGCTGAGGCCACTTACACCACACAAGGGCCTGTGGCTGCTGGCTGAGGCCACTTACACCATACCAGGGCCTGTGGCTGCTGGCTGAGGCGACTTACACCACACCAGAGCCTGTGGCTGCTGGCTGAGGCCACCTACACCACACCAGGGCCTGTGACTGCTGGCTGAGGCCACTTACACCACACCAGGGCCTTAGTTGCTATTGAGGCCACTTACACCACACCAGGGCCTGTGGCTCTGGCTGAGGCCACTTACACCACACCAGGGCCTGTGGCTGCTGGCTGATTCCACTTACACCACACCAGGGCCTGTGGCTGCTTGCTGAGGCGACTTACACCACACCAGGGCCTGTTGCTGCTGGCTGAGGCCACTTACACCACACCAGTGCCTGTGGCTACTGGCTGAGGCCAGTTACACCACACCAGGGCCTGTGGCTGCTGGCTGAGGCCACTTACACCACACCAGTGCCTGTGGCTTCTGGCTGAGGCCACTTACACCACACCAGGGCCTGTGGCTACTGGCTGAGGCCACTTACACCACACCAGGGCCTGTGGCTACTGGTTGAGGCCAGTTACACCACACCAGGGCCTGTGGCTGCTGGCTGAGGCCACATACACCACACCAGGGCCTTAGTTGCTATTGAGGCCAATTACACCACACCAGGGTCTGTGGCTCTTGCTCAGGCCACTCACATCACACCAGGCCCTGCGCTTCTGGCCACTTACACCACACCAGGGCCTGTGGCTTCTGGCTGAGGCCACTTACACCATACCAGGGCCTGTGGCTGCTGGCTGAGGCCACTTACACCACACCACGGCCTGTGGCTGCTGGCTGAGGCCACTTACACCACACCAGGGCCTTATTTGCTATTGAGTCCACTTACACCACACCAGGGCCTCTGGCTCTTGCTCAGGCCACTTACACCACACCAGGGCCTGTGGCTCTTGCTCAGGCCACTCATATCACACCAGGCCTTGTGCTTCTGGCCGAGGCCATCTTCACCAAACCAGGCCCTGTGCTGCTTGCTGTGGCCATGTACAACACACCAGGCCCTGTGCTGGTTCCTGAGGCCATCTTCAACAATCCAGGGCCTGTGCTGTTGGATAAATGCCAAACTGAGCCTTTGGGTTAGGGTATTATGCAAACATGCAGGTATGGTTATAGGATTGTCTTCGTAACTTCAGGTACTTGCCACCTAATCACTTGAATCCATAAATTGAGACATTGTGCTGGCGCCAGCAGCTTACGGCCATACCACCCTGAGCACGCCCGACCTCGTCTGATCTCAGAAGCTAAGCAGGGCTGGGCTTGGTTAGTACTTGGATGGGAGACTGCCTGGGAATACCTGGTGCTTTGAGCCTTTCATTTTCATGTCATTGAACCGCTTTTGATCCAGAGAAGGGGTGTATTAAAAGACCAAAAGCAGCTGCCCATTAATGAGGGCACATTAACGACACTGCTTTTGGCTCTTTTCCAATGTCTTGTGCTGCTAGCTGATGCCACCTACACCACACCAGGGCCTGAGTGACCGGCTGGGGCCACTTACACCACATCAGGGCCTTAGTTGCTATTGAGGCCATTTACACCACACCAGGGTCTGTGGCTCTTGATCAGGCCACTTACACCACACCAGGGCCTGTGGCACTGGCTGAGGCCACTTAGACCACACCAGGGCCTGTGGCTGCTGGCTGAGGCCACCTACACCACACCAGGGCCTGTGGCTGCTGGCTGAGGCCACTTACACCACACCAGGGCCTGTTGCTGCTGGCTGAGGCCACTTACACCACACCAGGGCCTGTGGCTCTTGCTCAGGCCACTTACATCACACCAGGGCCTGAGTGACCGGCTGGGGCCACTTACACCACACCAGGGACTGTGGCTTCTGGCTGAGGTGACTTACACCACACCAGGGCCTGTGGCTGCTGGCTGAGGCCACTTACACCACACCAGGGCCTGTGGCTCTTGCTCAGGCCACTCACATCACACCAGGGCCTGAGTGACCGGCTGGGGCCACTTACACCACATCAGGGCCTGTGGCTCTGGCTGAGGCCAGTTACACCACACCAGGGCCTGTGGCTGCTGCCTGAGGCCACATACACCACACCAGGGCCTTAGTTGCTATTGAGGCCAATTAGACCACACCAGGGCCTGTGGCTGCTGGCTGAGGCCACTTACACCACACAAGGGCTTGTGGCTGCTGGCTGAGGCCACTTACACCACACCAGGGCCTGTGGCTCTTGCTCAGGCCACTTACACCACACCAGGGCCTGTGGCTCTTGCTCAGGCCACTTACACCACATCAGGGCCTGTGGCTCTTGCTCAGGCCAGTTACACCACACCAGGGCCTGTGGCTGCTGGCTGAGGCCACTTACACCACACAAGGGCCTGTGGCTGCTGGCTGAGGCCACCTACACCACACCAGGGCCTGTGGCTGATGGCTGAGGCCATCTTCACCAAACCAGGCCCTGTGCTGCTTGCTGTGGCCATGTACAACACACCAGGCCCTGTGCTGTTTCCTGAGGCCATCTTCAACAATCCAGGGCCTGTGCTGTTGGATAAATGCCAAACTGAGCCTTTGGGTTAGGGTATTATGCAAACATGCAGGTATGGTTATAGGATTGTCTTCGTAACTTCAGGTACTTGCCACCTAATCACTTGAATCCATAAATTGAGACATTGTGCTGGGGCCAGCAGCTTACGGCCATATCACCCTGAGCACGCCGGACCTCGTCTGATCTCGGAAGCTAAGCAGGGCTTGGCTTGGTTAGTACTTGGATGGGAGACTGCCTGGGAATACCTGGTGCTGTAAGCCTTTCATTTTCATGTCATTGAACCGCTTTTGATCCAGAAAAGGGGTGTATTAAAAGACCAAAAGCAGCTGCCCATTAATGAGGGCACATTAACGACATTGCTTTTGGCTCTTTTCCAATGTCTGGTGCTGCTAGCTGATGCCACCTACACCACACCAGGGCCTGAGTGACCGGCTGGGGCCACTTACACCACATCAGGGCCTGTGGCTCTGGCTGAGGCCACTTACACCACACCAGGGCCTGTGGCTGCTGGCTGAGGCCACCTACACCACACCAGGGCCTTAGTTGCTATTGAGGCCAATTACACCACACCAGGGTCTGTGGCTCTTGCTCAGGCCACTTACACCACACCAGGTCCTGTGGCACTGGCTGAGGCCACTTACACCACACCAGGGCCTGTGGCTGCTGGCTGAGGCCACTTACACCACACAAGGGCCTGTGGCTGCTGGCTGAGGCCACCTACACCACACCAGGGAATGTGGCTGCTGGCTGAGACCACTTACACCACACCAGGGCCTGTGGCTCTTGCTCAGGCCACTTACACCACACCAGGGCCTGTGGCTCTTGCTCAGGCCACTTACACCACACCAGGGCCTGTGGCTGCTGGCTGAGGCCACTTACACCACACCAGGGCCTGTGGCTTCTGGCTGAGGCCACTTACACCACACCAGGGCCTGTGGCTGCTGGCTGAGGCCAGTTACACCACACCAGGGCCTGTGGCTGCTGGCTGAGGCCACCTACACCACACCAGGGCATTAGTTGCTATTGAGGCCAATTACACCACACCAGGGTCTGTGGCTCTTGCTCAGGCCACTCACATCACACCAGGCCCTGCGCTTCTGGCCACTTACACCACACCAGGGCCTGTGGCTGCTGGCTGAGGCCACTTACACCATACCAGGGCCTGTGGCTGCTGGCTGAGGCCACTTACACCATACCAGGGCCTGTGGCTGCTGGCTGAGGCGACTTACACCACACCAGAGCCTGTGGCTGCTGGCTGAGGCCACATACACCACACCAGGGCCTTAGTTGCTATTGAGGCCAATTACACCACACCAGGGTCTGTGGCTCTTGCTCAGGCCACTCACATCACACCAGGCCCTGCGCTTCTGGCCACTTACACCACACCAGGGCCTGTGGGTGCTGGCTGAGGCCACTTACACCATACCAGGGCCTGTGGCTGCTGGCTGAGGCGACTTACACCACACCAGAGCCTGTGGCTGCTGGCTGAGGCCACCTACACCACACCAGGGCCTGTGACTGCTGGCTGAGGCCACTTACACCACACCAGGGCCTTAGTTGCTATTGAGGCCACTTACACCACACCAGGGCCTGTGGCTCTGGCTGAGGCCACTTACACCACATCAGGGCCTTATTTGCTATTGAGGCCAGTTACACCACACCAGGGCCTGTGGCTCTGGCTGAGGCCACTTACACCACACCAGGGCCTGTGGCTGCTGGCTGATTCCACTTACACCACACCAGGGCCTGTGGCTCTTGCTCAGGCCACTCATATCACACCAGGCCCTGTGCTTCTGGCCGAGGCCATCTTCACCACACCAGGGCCTGTGCTGCTTGCTGTGGCCATGTACAACACACCAGGGCCTGTGGCTCTTGCTCAGGCCACTTACACCACACCAGGGCCTGTGGCTCTTGCTCAGGCCACTTACACCACATCAGGGCCTGTGGCTCTTGCTCAGGCCAGTTACACCACACCAGGGCCTGTGGCTGCTGGCTGAGGCCACTTACACCACACAAGGGCCTGTGGCTGCTGGCTGAGGCCACCTACACCACACCAGGGCCTGTGGCTGATGGCTGAGGCCATCTTCACCAAACCAGGCCCTGTGCTGCTTGCTGTGGCCATGTACAACACACCAGGCCCTGTGCTGTTTCCTGAGGCCATCTTCAACAATCCAGGGCCTGTGCTGTTGGATAAATGCCAAACTGAGCCTTTGGGTTAGGGTATTATGCAAACATGCAGGTATGGTTATAGCATTGTCTTCGTAACTTCAGGTACTTGCCACCTAATCACTTGAATCCATAAATTGAGACATTGTGCTGGGGCCAGCAGCTTACGGCCATACCACCCTGAGCACGCCGGACCTCGTCTGATCTCGGAAGCTAAGCAGGGCTGGGCTTGGTTAGTACTTGGATGGGAGACTGCCTGGGAATACCTGGTGCTGTAAGCCTTTCATTTTCATGTCATTGAACCGCTTTTGATCCAGAAAAGGGGTGTATTAAAAGACCAAAAGCAGCTGCCCATTAATGAGGGCACATTAACGACATTGCTTTTGGCTCTTTTCCAATGTCTTGTGCTGCTAGCTGATGCCACCTACACCACACCAGGGCCTGAGTGACCGGCTGGGGCCACTTACACCACATCAGGGCCTGTGGCTCTGGCTGAGGCCACTTACACCACACCAGGGCCTGTGGCTGCTGGCTGAGGCCACCTACACCACACCAGGGCCTTAGTTGCTATTGAGGCCAATTACACCACACCAGGGTCTGTGGCTCTTGCTCAGGCCACTTACACCACACCAGGTCCTGTGGCACTGGCTGAGGCCACTTACACCACACCAGGGCCTGTGGCTGCTGGCTGAGGCCACTTACACCACACAAGGGCCTGTGGCTGCTGGCTGAGGCCACCTACACCACACCAGGGAATGTGGCTGCTGGCTGAGACCACTTACACCACACCAGGGCTGTGGCTCTTGCTCAGGCCACTTACACCACACCAGGGCCTGTGGCTCTTGCTCAGGCCACTTACACCACACCAGGGCCTGTGGCTGCTGGTTGAGGCCACTTACACCACACCAGGGCCTGTGGCTTCTGGCTGAGGCCACTTACACCACACCAGGGCCTGTGGCTGCTGGCTGAGGCCAGTTACACCACACCAGGGCCTGTGGCTGCTGGCTGAGGCCACCTACACCACACCAGGGCATTAGTTGCTATTGAGGCCAATTACACCACACCAGGGTCTGTGGCTCTTGCTCAGGCCACTCACATCACACCAGGCCCTGCGCTTCTGGCCACTTACACCACACCAGGGCCTGTGGCACTGGCTGAGGCCACTTACACCACACCAGGGCCTGTGGCTGCTGGCTGAGGCCACTTACACCACACCAGGGCCTGTGGCTGCTGGCTGAGGCCACTTACACCACACCAGGGCCTGTGGCGGCTGGCTGAGGCCACCTACACCACACCAGGGCCTGAGTGACCGGCTGGGGCCACTTACACCACATCAGGGCCTGTGGCTCTGGCTGAGGCCAGTTACACCACAACAGGGCCTGTGGCTGCTGCCTGAGGCCACATACACCACACCAGGGCCTTAGTTGCTATTGAGGCCAATTACACCACACCAGGGTCTGTGGCTCTTGCTGAGGCCACTTAGACCACACCAGGGCCTGTGGCTGCTGGCTGAGGCCACTTACACCACACCAGGGCCTGTGGCTGCTGGCTGAGGCCACCTACACCACACCAGGGCCTGTGGCTGCTTGCTGAGGCGACTTACACCACACCAGGGCCTGTTGCTGCTGGCTGAGGCCACTTACACCACACCAGTGCCTGTGGCTTCTGGCTGAGGCCAGTTACACCACACCAGGGCCTCTGGCTGCTGGCTGAGGCCACATACACCACACCAGGGCCTTAGTTGCTATTGAGGCCAATTACACCACACCAGGGTCTGTGGCTCTTGCTCAGGCCACTCACATCACACCAGGCCCTGCGCTTCTGGCCACTTACACCACACCAGGGCCTTAGTTGCTATTGAGGCCACTTACACCACACCAGGGCCTGTGGCTCTGGCTGAGGCCACTTACACCACACCAGGGCCTGTGGCTGCTGGCTGATTCCACTTACACCACACCAGGGCCTGTGACTGCTGGCTGAGGCCACTTACACCACACCAGGGCCTTAGTTGCTATTGAGGCCACTTACACCACACCAGGGCCTGAGTGACCGGCTGGGGCCACTTACACCACATCAGGGCCTGTTGCTCTGGCTGAGTTCAGTTACACCACAACAGGGCCTGTGGCTGCTGGCTGAGGCCACATACACCACACCAGGGCCTGTGGCTCTTGCTCAGGCCACTTACACCACACCAGGGCCTGTGGCTGCTGGCTGAGGCCACTTACACCACACCAGGGCCTGTGGCTGCTGGCTGAGGCCACTTACACCACACCAAGGCCTGTGGCTGCTGGCTGAGGCCACTTACACCACACCAGGGCCTGTGGCTGCTGGCTGAGGCCACCTACACCACACCAGGGCATTAGTTGCTATTGAGGCCACTTGCACCACACCAGGGCCTGTGGCACTGGCTGAGGCCACTTACACCACACCAGGGCCTGTGGCTGCTGGCTGAGGCCACTTACACCACACCAGGGCCTGTGGCTGCTGGCTGAGGCCACTTACACCACACCAGGGCCTGTGGCTGCTGGCTGAGGCCACCTACACCACACCAGGGCCTGTGGCTGCTGGCTGAGGTGACTTACACCACACCAGGGCCCTTTTGCTGCTGGCTGAGGCCACTTACACCACACCAGTGCCTGTGGCTTCTGGCTGAGGCGACTTACACCACACCAGGGCCTGTGGCTGCTGGCTGAGGCCACTTACACCACACCAGTGCCTGTGGCTTCTGGTTGAGGCGACTTACACCACACCAGGGCCTGTGGCTGCTGGCTGATGCCACCTACACCACACCAGGGCCTGAGTGACCGGCTGGGGCCACTTACACCACATCAGGGCCTGTTGCTCTGGCTGAGGCCAGTTACACCACACCAGGGCCTTAGTTGCTATTGAGGCCAATTACACCACACCAAGGCCTGTGGCTCTTGCTCAGGCCACTCACATCACACCAGGCCCTGCGCTTCTGGCCGAGGCCATCTTCACCAAACCTGGCCCTCTGCTGCTAGCTGTGGCCATGTACAACACACCAGGTCCTGTGCTGGTTCCTGAGGCCATCTTCAACAATCCAGGGCTTGTGCTGTTGGATAAATGTCAAACTGAGCCTTTGGGTTAGGGTATTATGCAAACATGCAGGTATGGTTATAGGATTGTCTTCGTAACTTCAGGTACTTGCCACCTAATCACTTGAATCCATAAATTGAGACATTGTGCTGGAGTCAGCAGCTTACGGCCATACCACCCTGAGCACGCCCGACCTCGTCTGATCTCGGAAGCTAAGCAGGGCTGGGCTTGGTTAGTACTTGGATGGGAGACTGCCTGGGAATACCTGGTGCTGTAAGCCTTTCATTTTCATGTCATTGAACCGCTTTTGATCCAGAGAAGGGGTGTATTAAAAGACCAAAAGCAGCTGCCCATTAATGAGGGCACATTAACGACACTGCTTTTGGCTCTTTTCCAAAATCTTGTGCTGCTAGCTGATGCCACCTACACCACACCAGGGCCTGAGTGACCGGCTGGGGCCACTTACACCACATCAGGGCCTGTGGCTCTGGCTGAGGCCACTTACACCACACCAGGGCCTGTGGCTGCTGGCTGAGGCCAGGTACACCACACCAGAGCCTGTGGCTGCTGGCTGAAGCCACTTACACCACACCAGGGCCTTAGTTGCTATTGAGGCCACTTACACCACACCAGGGCCTGTGGCTGCTGGCTGAGGCCATCTACACCACACCAGGGCCTGTGGCTGCTGGCTGAGGCGACTTACACCACACCAGGGCCCTTTTGCTGCTGGCTGAGGCCACTTACACCACACCAGTGCCTGTGGCTTCTGGCTGAGGCGACTTACACCACACCAGGCCCTGCGCTTCTGGCCGAGGCCATCTTCACCAAACCAGGCCCTGTGGTTCTTGCTCAGGCCACTTACACCACACCAGGGCCTTATTTGCTATTGAGGCCACTTACACCACACCAGGGCCTGTGGCTCTGGCTTAGGCCACTTACACCACACCAGGGCCTGTGGCACTTGCTCAGGCCACTTACGCCACACCAGGGCCTGTGGCTGCTGGCTGAGGCCACTTACACCACACCAGGGCCTTATTTGCGATTGAGGCCACTTACACCACACCAGGGCCTGTGGCTCTGGCTTAGGCCACTTACACCACACCAGGGCCTGTGGCACTTGCTCAGGCCACTTACACCACACCAGGGCCTGTGGCTGCTGGCTTAGGCCACTTACACCACACCAGGGCCTGTGGCTCTTGCTCAGGCCACCTACACCACACCAGGGCCTGAGTGACCGGCTGGGGCCACTTACACCACATCAGGGCCTGTGGCTCTGGCTGAGGCCACCTACACCACACCAGGGCCTTAGTTGCTATTGAGGCCAATTACACCACACCAGGGTCTGTGGCTCTTGCTGAGGCCACTTAGACCACACCAGGGCCTGTGGCTGCTGGCTGAGGCCACTTACACCACACCAGGGCCTGTGGCTGCTGGCTGAGGCCATCTACACCACACCAGGGCCTGTGGCTGCTGGCTGAGGCGACTTACACCACACCAGGGCCCTTTTGCTGCTGGCTGAGCCCACTTACACCACACCAGTGCCTGTGGCTTCTGGCTGAGGCGACTTACACCACACCAGGGCCTGTGGCTGCTGGCTGAGGCCACTTACACCACACTAGGGCCTGTGGCTCTTGCTCAGGCCACTCACATCACACCAGGCCCTGCGCTTCTGGCCGAGGCCATCTTCACCAAACCAGGCCCTGTGGCTCTTGCTCAGGCCACTTACACCACACCAGGGCCTTATTTGCTATTGAGGCCACTTACACCACACCAGGGACTGTGGCTCTGGCTTAGGCCACTTACACCACACCAGGGCCTGTGGCACTTGCTCAGGCCACTTACACCACACCAGGGCCTGTGGCTGCTGGCTGAGGCCACTTACACCACACCAGGGCCTGTGGCTCTTACTCAGGCCACTTACACCACACCAGGGCCTGTGGCACTGGCTGAGGCCACTTAGACCACACCAGGGCCTGTGGCTGCTGGCTGAGGCCACTTACACCACACCAGGGCCTGTGGCTGCTGGCTGAGGCCACTTACACCAAACCAGGGCCTGTGGCTGCTGGCTGAGGCCACTTACACCAAACCAGGGCCTGTGGCTGCTTGCTGAGGCCATCTTCACCAAACCAGGCCCTGTGCTGCTTGCTGTGGCCATGTAAAACACACCAGGCCCTGTGCTGGTTCTTGAGGCCATCTTCAACAATCCAGGGCTGTGCTGTTGGATAAATGCCAAACTGAGCCTTTGGGTTAGGGTATTATGCAAACATGCAGGTATGGTTATAGGATTGTCTTCGTAACTTCAGGTACTTGCCACCTAATCACTTGAATCCATAAATTGAGACATTGTGCTGGGGCCAGCAGCTTACGGCCATACCACCCTGAGCACGCCCGACCTCGTCTGATCTCGGAAGCTAAGCAGGGCTGGGCTTGGTTAGTACTTGGATGGGAGACTGCCTGGGAATACCTGGTGCTGTAAGCCTTTCATTTTCATGTCATTGAACCGCTTTTGATCCAGAGAAGGGGTGTATTAAAAGACCAAAAGCAGCTCCCCATTAATGAGGGCAAATTAACGACATTGCTTTTGGCTGTTTTCCAATGTCTTGTGCTGCTAGCTGATGCCAACCTACACCACACCAGGGCCTGAGTGACCGGCTGGGGCCACTTACACCACATCAGGGCCTGTGGCTGCTGGCTGAGGCCACTTACACCACACCAGGGCCTGTGGCTGCTGGCTGAGGCCACCTACACCACACCAGGGCCTTAGTTGCTATTGAGGCCAATTACACCACACCAGGGTCTGTGGCTCTTGCTCAGGCCACTTACACTACACCAGGGCCTGTGGCACTGGCTGAGGCCACTTACACCACACCAGGGCCTGTGGCTGCTGGCTGAGGCCACTTACACCACACCAGGGCCTGTGGCTGCTGGCTGAGGCCACCTACACCACACCAGGGCCTTAGTTGCTATTGAGGCCAATTACACCACACCAGGGTATGTGGCTCTTGCTCAGGCCACTTACACCACACCAGGGCCTTAGTTGCTATTGAGGCCAATTACACCACACCAGGGCCTGTGGCACTGGCTGAGGCCACTTACACCACACCAGGGCCTGTGGCTGCTGGCTGAGGCCACTTACACCACACAAGGGCCTGTGGCTGCTGGCTGAGGCCACCTACACCACACCAGGGCCTGTGGCTGCTGGCTGAGGCCACTTACAACACACCAGGGCCTGTGGCTCTTGCTCAGGCCACTCATATCACACCAGGCCCTGTGCTTCTGGCCGAGGCCATCTTCACCAAACCAGGCCCTGTGCTGCTTGCTGTGGCCATGTACAACACACCAGGCCCTGTGCTGGTTCCTGAGGCCATCTTCAACAATCCAGGGCCTGTGCTGTTGGATAAATGCCAAACTGAGCCTTTGGGTTAGGGTATTATGCAAACATGCAGGTATGGTTATAGGATTATCTTCGTAACTTCAGGTACTTGCCACCTAATCACTTGAATCCATAAATTGAGACATTGTGCTGGAGCCAGCAGCTTACGGCCATACCACCCTGAGCACGCCCGACCTCGTCTGATCTCGGAAGCTAAGCAGGGCTGGGCTTGGTTAGTACTTGGATGGGAGACTCCCTGGGAATACCTGGTTCTGTAAGCCTTTCCTTTTCATGTCATTGAACCGCTTTTGATCCAGAGAAGGGGTGTATTAAAAGACCAAAAGCAGCTGCCCATTAATGAGGGTACATTAACGACATTGCTTTTGGCTCTTTTCCAATGTCTTGTGCTGCTAGCTGATGCCACCTACACCACACCAGGGCCTTAGTTGCTATTGAGGCCAATTACACCACACCAGGGTCTTTGGCTCTTGCTCAGGCCACTTACACCACACCAGGGCCTGTGGCTGCTGGCTGAGGCCACTTACACCACACCAGGGCCTGTGGCTGCTGGCTGAGGCCACTTACACCACACCAGGGCCTTATTTGCTATTGAGGCCACTTACACCACACCAGGGCCTGTGGCTCTTGCTCAGGCCACTTACACCACACCAGGGCCTGTGGCTCTTGCTCAGGCCACTTACATCACACCAGGCCCTGCGCTTCTGGCCGAGGCCATCTTCACCAAACCAGGCCCTGTGCTGCTAGCTGTGGCCATGTACAACACATCAGGCCCTGTGCTGGTTCCTGAGGCCATCTTCAACAATCCAGGGCCTGTGCTGTTGGATAAATGCTAAACTGAGCCTTTGGGTTAGGGTATTATGCAAACATGAAGGTAGGGTTATAGGATTGTCTTCGTAACTTCAGGTACTTGCCACCTAATCACCTGAATCCATAAATTGAGACATTGTGCTGGGGCCAGCAGCTTACGGCCATACCACCCTGAGCACGCCCGACCTCGTCTGATCTTGGAAGCTGAGCAGGGCTGGGCTTGGTTAGTACTTGGATGGGAGAATACCTGGTGCTGTAAGCCTTTCATTTTCATGTCATTGAACCGCTTTTGATCCAGAGAAGGGGTGTATTAAAAGACCAAAAGCAGCTGCCCATTAATGAGGGCACATTAACGACATTGCTTTTGGCTGTTTTCCAATGTCTTGTGCTGCTAGCTGATGCCACCTACACCACACCAGGGCCTGAGTGACCGGCTGGGGCCACTTACACCACATCAGGGCCTGTGGCTCTGGCTGAGGCCACTTTCACCACACCAGGGCCTGTGGCTGCTGGCTGAGGCCACCTACACCACACCAGGGCATTAGTTGCTATTGAGGCCAATTACAC
Source organism: Aulonocara stuartgranti (assembly GCF_965226115.1). NCBI lineage: Eukaryota > Metazoa > Chordata > Actinopteri > Cichliformes > Cichlidae > Aulonocara > Aulonocara stuartgranti. The sequence continues at coordinate 23,278,791 of NC_138941.1, read as the reverse complement.
CACACCAGGGTCTGTGGCTCTTGCTCAGGCCACTTACACCACACCAGGGCCTGTGGCTCTTGCTCAGGCCACTTACACCACACCAGGGCCTGTGGCTGCTGGCTGAGGCCACCTACACCACACCAGGGCATTAGTTGCTATTGAGGCCAATTACACCACACCAGGGTCTGTGGCTCTTGCTCAGGCCACTTACACCACACCAGGGCCTGTGGCTCTTGCTCAGGCCACTTACACCACACCAGGGCCTGTGGCACTGGCTGAGGCCACTTACACCACACCAGGGCCTGTGGCTGCTGGCTGAGGCCACTTACACCACACCAGGGCCTGTGGCTGCTGGCTGAGGCCACTTACACCACACCAGGGCCTGTGGCTGCTGGCTGAGGCCACCTACACCACACCAGGGCCTGTGGCTGCTGGCTGAGGCGACTTACACCACACCAGGGCCCTTTTGCTGCTGGCTGAGGCCAGTTACACCACACCAGAGCCTGTGGCTTCTGGCTGAGGCGACTTACACCACACCAGGGCCTGTGGCTGCTGGCTGAGGCCACTTACACCACACCAAGGCCTGTGGCTCTTGCTCAGGCCACTCACATCACACCAGGCCCTGCGCTTCTGGCCGAGGCCATCTTCACCAAACCAGGCCCTGTGCTGCTTGCTGTGGCCATGTACAACACACCAGGCCCTGTGCTGGTTCCTGAGGCCATCTTCAACAATCCAGGGCCTGTGCTGTTGGATAAATGCCAAACTGAGCCTTTGGGTTAGGGTATTATGCAAACATGCAGGTATGGTTATAGGATTGTCTTCGTAACTTCAGGTACTTGCCACCTAATCACTTGAATCCATAAATTGAGACATTGTGCTGGGGCCAGCAGCTTACGGCCATACCACCCTGAGCACGCCCGACCTCGTCTGATCTCGGATGCTAAGCAGGGCTGGGCTTGGTTAGTACTTGGATGGGAGACTGCCGTGGAACACCTGGTCCTGTAAGCCTTTCTTTTTCATGTCATTGAACCGCTTTTGATCCAGAGAAGGGGTGTATTAAAAGACCAAAAGCAGCTGCCCATTAATGAGGGCACATTAACGACACTGCTTTTGGCTCTTTTCCAATGTCTTGTGCTGCTAGCTGATGCCACCTACACCACACCAGGGCCTTAGTTGCTATTGAGGCCAATTACACCACACCAGGGCCTGAGTGACCGGCTGGGGCCACTTACAACACACCAGGGCCTGTGGCACTGGCTGAGGCCACTTAGACCACACCAGGGCCTGTGGCTGCTGGCTGAGGCCACTTACACCACACCAGGGCCTTATTTGCTATTGAGGCCACTTACACCACACCAGGGCCTGAGTGACCGGCTGGGGCCACTTACAACACACCAGTGCCTGTGGCTTCTGGCTGAGGCCACTTACACCACACCAGGGCCTGTTGCTGCTGGCTGAGGCCACTTACAACACACCAGGGCCTGTGGCTGCTGGCTGAGGCGACTTACACCACACCAGGGCCTGTGGCTGCTGGCTCAGGCCAGTTAAACCACACCAGGGCCTGTGGCTGCTGGCTGAGGCCACTTACACCATACCAGGGCCTGTGGCTGCTGGCTGAGGCGACTTACACCACACCAGAGCCTGTGGCTGCTGGCTGAGGCCAGCTACACCACACCAGGGCCTGTGACTGCTGGCTGAGGCCACTTACACCACACCAGGGCCTCTGGCTGCTGGCTGAGGCCACTTACACCACACCAGGGCCTGTGGCTGCTGGCTGAGGCCACCTACACCACACCAGGGCCTTAGTTGCTATTGAGGCCAATTACACCACACCAGGGTCTGTGGCTCTTGCTCAGGCCACTTACACCACACCAGGGCCTGTGGCTCTTGCTCAGGCCACTTACACCACACCAGGGCCTGTGGCACTGGCTGAGGCCACTTACACCACACCAGGGCCTGTGGCTGCTGGCTGAGGCCACTTACACCACACCAGGGCCTGTGGCTGCTGGCTGAGGCCACTTACACCACACCAGGGCCTGTGGCTGGTGGCTGAGGCCACCTACACCACACCAGGGCCTGTGGCTGCTGGCTGAGGCGACTTACACCACACCAGGGCCCTTTTGCTGCTGGCTGAGGCCACTTACACCACACCAGTGCCTGTGGCTTCTGTCTGAGGCGACTTACACCACACCAGGGCCTGTGGCTGCTGGCTGAGGCCAATTACACCACACCAGGGTCTGTGGTTCTTGCTCAGGCCACTTACACCACACCAGGGCCTGTGGCACTGGCTGAGGCCACTTACACCACACCAGGGCCTGTGGCTGCTGGCTGAGGCCACTTACACCACACCAGGGCCTGTGGCTGCTGGCTGAGGCCACTTACACCACACCAGGGCCTGTGGCTGCTGGCTGAGGCCACCTACACCACACCAGGGCCTGTGGCTGCTGGCTGAGGCGACTTACATCACACCAGGGCCCTTTTGCTGCTGGCTGAGGCCACTTACACCACACCAGTGCCTGTGGCTTCTGGCTGAGGCCACTTACACCACACCAGGGCCTGTGGCTGCTGGCTGAGGCCACTTACACCACACCAAGGCCTGTGGCTCTTGCTCAGGCCACTCACATCACACCAGGCCCTGCGCTTCTGGCCGAGGCCATCTTCACCAAACCAGGCCCTGTGCTGCTTGCTGTGGCCATGTACAACACACCAGGCCCTGTGCTGGTTCCTGAGGCCATCTTCAACAATCCAGGGCCTGTGCTGTTGGATAAATGCCAAACTGAGCCTTTGGGTTAGGGTATTATGCAAACATGCAGGTATGGTTATAGGATTGTCTTCGTAACTTCAGGTACTTGCCACCTAATCACTTGAATCCATAAATTGAGACATTGTGCTGGGGCCAGCAGCTTACGGCCATACCACCCTGAGCACGCCCGACCTCGTCTGATCTCGGAAGCTAAGCAGGGCTGGGCTTGGTTAGTACTTGGATGGGAGACTGCCTGGGAATACCTGGTGCTGTAAGCCTTTCATTTTCATGTCATTGAACCGCTTTTGATCCAGAGAAGGGGTGTATTAAAAGACCAAAAGCAGCTGCCCATTAATGAGGGCACATTAACGACACTGCTTTTGGCTCTTTTCCAATGTCTTGTGCTGCTAGCTGATGCCACCTACACCACACCAGGGCCTTAGTTGCTATTGAGGCCAATTACACCACACCAGGGTCTTTGGCTCTTGCTCAGGCCACTTACACCACACCAGGGCCTGTGGCACTGGCTGAGGCCACTTACTCCACACCAGGGCCTGAGTGACCGGCTGGGGCCACTTACACCACATCAGGGCCTGTGGCTGCTGGCTGAGGCCAGTTACACCACACCAGAGCCTGTGGCTGCTGGCTGAAGCCACTTACACCACACCAGGGCCTTAGTTGCTATTGAGGCCACTTACACCACACCAGGGCCTGTGGCTGCTGGCTGAGGCCACCTACACCACACCAGGGCCCTTTTGCTGCTGGCTGAGGCCACTTACACCACACCAGGGCCTGTGGCTGCTGGCTGAGGCCACTTACACCACACCAGGGCCTGTGGCTCTTGCTCAGGCCACTCACATCACACCAGGCCCTGCGCTTCTGGCCGAGGCCATCTTCACCAAACCAGGCCCTGTGGTTCTTGCTCAGGCCACTTACACCACACCAGGGCCTTATTTGCTATTGAGGCCACTTACACCACACCAGGGCCTGTGGCTCTGGCTTAGGCCACTTACACCACACCAGGGCCTGTGGCACTTGCTCAGGCCACTTACACCACACCAGGGCCTGTGGCTGCTGGCTGAGGCCACTTACACCACACCAGGGCCTGTGGCTCTTGCTCAGGCCACTTACACCACATCAGGGCCTGTGGCACTGGCTGAGGCCACTTAGACCACACCAGGGCCTGTGGCTGCTGGCTGAGGCCACTCACACCACACCAGGGCCTGTGGCTGCTAGCTGAGGCCACTTACACCAAACCAGGGCCTGTGGCTGCTTGCTGAGGCCATCTTCACCAAACCAGGCCCTGTGCTGCTTGCTGTGGCCATGTAAAACACACCAGGTCCTGTGCTGGTTCTTGAGGCCATCTTCAACAATCCAGGGCCTGTGCTGTTGTATAAATGCCAAACTGAGCCTTTTGGTTAGGGTATTATGCAAACATGCAGGTATGGTTATAGGATTGTCTTCGTAACTTCAGGTACTTGCCACCTAATCACTTGAATCCATAAATTGAGACATTGTGCTGGGGCCAGCAGTTTACGGCCATACCACCCTGAGCACGCCCGACCTCGTCTGATCTCGGAAGCTAAGCAGGGCTGGGCTTGGTTAGTACTTGGATGGGAGACTGCCTGGGAATACCTGGTTCTGTAAGCCTTTCATTTTCATGTCATTGAACCACTTTTGATCCAGAGAAGGGGTGTATTAAAAGACCAGACGCAGCTCCCCATTAATGAGGGCACATTAACGACATTGCTTTTGGCTGTTTTCCAATGTCTTGTGCTGCTAGCTGATGCCACCTACACCACACCAGGGCCTGAGTGACCGGCTGGGGCCACTTACACCACATCAGGGCCTGTTGCTCTGGCTGAGGCCACTTACACCACACCAGGGCCTGTGGCTGCTGGCTGAGGCCACCTACACCACACCAGGGCCTTAGTTGCTATTGAGGCCAATTACACCACACCAGGGTATGTGGCTCTTGCTCAGGCCACTTACACCACACCAGGGCCTTAGTTGCTATTGAGGCCAATTACACCACACCAGGGCCTGTGGCACTGGCTGAGGCCACTTACACCACACCAGGGCCTGTGGCTGCTGGCTGAGGCCACTTACACCACACAAGGGCCTGTGGCTGCTGGCTGAGGCCACCTACACCACACCAGGGCCTGTGGCTGCTGGCTGAGGCCACTTACAACACACCAGGGCCTGTGGCTCTTGCTCAGGCCACTCATATCACACCAGGCCCTGTGCTTCTGGCCGAGGCCATCTTCACCAAACCAGGCCCTGTGCTGCTTGCTGTGGCCATGTACAACACACCAGGCCCTGTGCTGGTTCCTGAGGCCATCTTCAACAATCCAGGGCCTGTGCTGTTGGATAAATGCCAAACTGAGCCTTTGGGTTAGGGTATTATGCAAACATGCAGGTATGGTTATAGGATTATCTTCGTAACTTCAGGTACTTGCCACCTAATCACTTGAATCCATAAATTGAGACATTGTGCTGGAGCCAGCAGCTTACGGCCATACCACCCTGAGCACGCCCGACCTCGTCTGATCTTGGAAGCTGAGCAGGGCTGGGCTTGGTTAGTACTTGGATGGGAGAATACCTGGTGCTGTAAGCCTTTCATTTTCATGTCATTGAACCGCTTTTGATCCAGAGAAGGGGTGTATTAAAAGACCAAAAGCAGCTGCCCATTAATGAGGGCACATTAACGACATTGCTTTTGGCTGTTTTCCAATGTCTTGTGCTGCTAGCTGATGCCACCTACACCACACCAGGGCCTGAGTGACCGGCTGGGGCCACTTACACCACACCAGGGCCTGTGGCTGCTGGCTTAGGCCACCTACACCACACCAGGGCCTTAGTTGCTATTGAGGCCAATTACACCACACCATGGTCTGTGGCTCTTGCTCAGGCCACTTACACCACACCAGGGCCTGTGGCACTGGCTGAGGCCACTTACACCACACCAGGGCCTGTGGCTGCTGGCTGAGGCCACTTACACCACACAAGGGCTTGTGGCTGCTGGCTGAGGCCACCTACACCACACCAGGGCCTGTGGCTGCTGGCTGAGGCCACCTACACCACACCAGGGCCTGTGGCTCTTGCTCAGGCCACTTACACCACACCAGGGCCTGTGGCTCTTGCTCAGGCCACTTACACCACACCAGGGCCTGTGGCTCTTGCTCAGGCCACTCATATCACACCAGGCTCTGTGCTTCTGGCTGAGGCCACTTAGACCACACCAGGGCCTGTGGCTGCTGGCTGAGGCCATCTACACCACACCAGGGCCTGTGGCTGCTGGCTGAGGCGACTTACACCACACCAGGGCCCTTTTGCTGCTGGCTGAGGCCACTTACACCACACCAGTGCCTGTGGCTGCTGGCTGAGGCGACTTACACCACACCAGGGCCCTTTTGCTGCTGGCTGAGGCCACTTACACCACACCAGTGCCTGTGGCTTCTGGCTGAGGCGACTTACACCACACCAGGGCCTGTGGCTGCTGGCTGAGGCCACTTACACCACACCAGGGCCTGTGGCTCTTGCTCAGGCCACTCACATCACACCAGGCCCTGCGCTTCTGGCCGAGGCCATCTTCACCAAACCAGGCCCTGTGGCTCTTGCTCAGGCCACTTACACCACACCAGGGCCTGTGGCTCTGGCTTAGGCCACTTACACCACACCAGGGCCTGTGGCACTTGCTCAGGCCACTTACACCACACCAGGGCCTGTGGCTGCTGGCTGAGGCCACTTACACCACACCAGGGCCTGTGGCTCTTACTCAGGCCACTTACACCACACCAGGGCCTGTGGCTGCTGGCTGAGGCCACTTACACCAAACCAGGGCCTGTGGCTGCTTGCTGAGGCCATCTTCACCAAACCAGGCCCTGTGCTGCTTGCTGTGGCCATGTAAAACACACCAGGTCCTGTGCTGGTTCTTGAGGCCATCTTCAACAATCCAGGGCCTGTGCTGTTGGATAAATGCCAAACTGAGCCTTTGGGTTAGGGTATTATGCAAACATGCAGGTATGGTTATAGGATTGTCTTCGTAACTTCAGGTACTTGCCACCTAATCACTTGAATCCATAAATTGAGACATTGTGCTGGGGCCAGCAGCTTACGGCCATACCACCCTGAGCACGCCCGACCTCGTCTGATCTCGGAAGCTAAGCAGGGCTGGGCTTGGTTAGTACTTGGATGGGAGACTGCCTGGGAATACCTGGTGCTGTAAGCCTTTCATTTTCATGTCATTGAACCGCTTTTGATCCAGAGAAGGGGTGTATTAAAAGACCAAAAGCAGCTCCCCATTAATGAGGGCACATTAACGACATTGCTTTTGGCTGTTTTCCAATGTCTTGTGCTGCTAGCTGATGCCACCTACACCACACCACGGCCTTATTTGCTGGCTGAGGCCACATACACCAAACCAGGGCCTTAGTTGCTATTGAGGCCAATTACACCACACAAGGGCCTGTGGCTGCTGGCTGAGGCCACTTACACCACACCAGGGCCTGTGGCTGCTGGCTGAGGCCACCTACACCACACCAGGGCCTTAGTTGCTATTGAGGCCAATTACACCACACCAGGGTCTGTGGCTCTTGCTCAGGCCACTTACACCACACCAGGGCCTGTGGCACTGGCTGAGGCCACTTACACCACATCAGGGCCTGTGGCTCTGGCTGAGGCCACTTACACCACACCAGGGCCTGTGGCTGCTGGCTGAGGCCAGTTACACCACACCAGAGCCTGTGGCTGCTGGCTGAAGCCACTTACACCACACCAGGGCCTTAGTTGCTATTGAGGCCACTTACACCACACCAGGGCCTGTGGCTGCTGGCTGAGGCCAGTTACACCACACCATAGCCTGTGGCTGCTGGCTGAAGCCACTTACACCACACCAGGGCCTGTGGCTTCTGGCTGAGGCGACTTACACCACACCAGGGCCTGTTGCTGCTGGCTGAGGCCACTTACACCACACCAGGGCCTGTGGCTGCTGGCTGAGGCCACTTACACCACACCAGGGCCTGTGGCTGCTGGCTGAGGCCACTTACACCACACCAGGGCCTTAGTTGCTATTGAGGCCAATTACACCACACCATGGTCTGTGGCTCTTGCTCAGGCCACTTACACCACACCAGGGCCTGTGGCACTGGCTGAGGCCACTTACACCACACCAGGGCCTGTGGCTGCTGGCTGAGGCCACCTACACCACACCAGGGCCTGTGGCTGCTGGCTGAGGCCACCTACACCACACCAGGGCCTGTGGCTCTTGCTCAGGCCACTTACACCACACCAGGGCCTGTGGCTCTTGCTCAGGCCACTTACACCACACCAGGGCCTGTGGCTCTTGCTCAGGCCACTCATATCACACCAGGCCCTGTGCTTCTGGCTGAGGCCACTTAGACCACACCAGGGCCTCTGGTTGCTGGCTGAGGCCACTTACACCACACCAGGGCCTGTGGCTGCTGGCTGAGGCCATCTACACCACACCAGGGCCTGTGGCTGCTGGCTGAGGCGACTTACACCACACCAGGGCCCTTTTGCTGCTGGCTGAGGCCACTTACACCACACCAGTGCCTGTGGCTTCTGGCTGAGGCCACTTACACCACACCAGGGCCTGTGGCTGCTGGCTGAGGCCACTTACACCATACCAGGGCCTGTGGCTCTTGCTCAGGCCACTCACATCACACCAGGCCCTGCGCTTCTGGCCGAGGCCATCTTCACCAAACCAGGCCCTGTGGCTCTTGCTCAGGCCACTTACACCACACCAGGGCCTGTGGCTCTGGCTTAGGCCACTTACACCACACCAGGGCCTGTGGCACTTGCTCAGGCCACTTACACCACACCAGGGCCTGTGGCTGCTGGCTGAGGCCACTTACACCACACCAGGGCCTGTGGCTCTTACTCAGGCCACTTACACCACACCAGGGCCTGTGGCACTGGCTGAGGCCACTTAGACCACACCAGGGCCTGTGGCTGCTGGCTGAGGCCACTTACACCACACCAGGGCCTGTGGCTGCTGGCTGAGGCCACTTACACCAAACCAGGGCCTGTGGCTGCTTGCTGAGGCCATCTTCACCAAACCAGGCCCTGTGCTGCTTGCTGTGGCCATGTAAAACACACCAGGTCCTGTGCTGGTTCTTGAGGCCATCTTCAACATTCCAGGGCCTGTGCTGTTGGATAAATGCCAAACTGAGCCTTTGGGTTAGGGTATTATGCAAACATGCAGGTATGGTTATAGGATTGTCTTTGTAACTTCAGGTACTTGCCACCTAATCACTTGAATCCATAAATTGAGACATTGTGCTGGAGCCAGCAGCTTACGGCCATACCACCCTGAGCACGCCCGACCTCGTCTGATCTCGGAAGCTAAGCAGGGCTGGGCTTGGTTAGTACTTGGATGGGAGACTGCCTGGGAATACCTGGTGCTGTAAGCCTTTCATTTTCATGTCATTGAACCGCTTTTGATCCAGAGAAGGGGTGTATTAAAAGACCAAAAGCAGCTGCCCATTAATGAGGGTACATTAACGACATTGCTTTTGGCTGTTTTCCAATGTCTTGTGCTGCTAGCTGATGCCACCTACACCACACCACGGCCTTATTTGCTGGCTGAGGCCACATACACCAAACCAGGGCCTTAGTTGCTATTGAGGCCAATTACACCACACAAGGGCCTGTGGCTGCTGGCTGAGGCCACTTACACCACACCAGGGCCTTAGTTGCTATTGAGGCCACTTACACCACACCAGGGCCTGTGGCTGCTGGCTGAGGCCACCTACACCACACCAGGGCCTGTGGCTGCTGGCTGAGGCGACTTACACCACACCAGGGCCCTTTTGCTGCTGGCTGAGGCCACTTACACCACACCAGTGCCTGTGGCTTCTGGCTGAGGCGACTTACACCACACCAGGGCCTGTGGCTGCTGGCTGAGGCCACTTACACCACACCAGGGCCTGTGGCTCTTGCTCAGGCCACTCACATCACACCAGGCCCTGCGCTTCTGGCCGATGCCATCTTCACCAAACCAGGCCCTGTGGTTCTTGCTCAGGCCACTTACACCACACCAGGGTATGTGGCTCTTGCTCAGGCCACTTACACCACACCAGGGCCTTAGTTGCTATTGAGGCCAATTACACCACACCAGGGCCTGTGGCACTGGCTGAGGCCACTTACACCACACCAGGGCCTGTGGCTGCTGGCTGAGGCCACCTACACCACACCAGGGCCTGTGGCTGCTGGCTGAGGCCACTTACACCACACCAGGGCCCTTTTGCTGCTGGCTGAGGCCACTTACACCACACCAGTGCCTGTGGCTTCTGTCTGAGGCGACTTACACCACACCAGGGCCTGTGGCTGCTGGCTGAGGCCAATTACACCACACCAGGTTCTGTGGCTCTTGCTCAGGCCATCTACACCACACCAGGGCCTGTGGCACTGGCTGAGGCCACTTACACCACACCAGGGCCTGTGGCTGCTGGCTGAGACCACCTACACCACACCAGGGCCTGTGGCTGCTTGCTGAGGCGACTTACACCACACCAGGGCCTGTTGCTGCTGGCTGAGGCCACTTACACCACACCAGTGCCTGTGGCTTCTGGCTGACGCGACTTACACCACACCAGGGCCTGTTGCTGCTGGCTGAGGCCACTTACACCACACCAGGGCCTGTGGCTGCTGGCTCAGGCGACTCATATCAAACCAGGTCCTGTGCTTCTGGCCGAGGCCATCTTCACCAAACCAGGCCCTGTGCTGCTAGCTGAGGCGACTTACACCACATCAGGGCCTGTGGCTCTGGCTGAGGCCACTTACACCACACCAGGGCCTGTGGCTGCTGGCTGAGGCCAGTTACACCACACCAGGGCCTGTGGCTGCTGGCTGAGGCCACATACACCACACCAGGGCCTTAGTTGCTATTGAGGCCAATTACACCACACCAGGGTCTGTGGCTCTTGCTCAGGCCACTCACATCACACCAGGCCCTGCGCTTCTGGCCACTTACACCACACCAGGGCCTGTGGCTGCTGGCTGAGGCCACTTACACCATACCAGGGCCTGTGGCTGTTGGCTGAGGCCACTTACACCACACCAGGGCCTTAGTTGCTATTGAGGCCACTTACACCACACCAGGGCCTGTGGCTCTGGCTGAGGCCACTTACACCACACCAGGGCCTTATTTGCTATTCAGGCCAGTTACACCACACCAGGGCCTGTGGCTCTGGCTCAGGCCACTTACACCACACCAGGGCCTGTGGCTGCTGGCTGATTCCACTTACACCACACCAGGGCCTGTGGCTCTTGCTCAGGCCACTCATATCACACCAGGCCCTGTGCTTCTGGCTGAGGCCATCTTCACCAAACCAGGCCCTGTGCTGCTTGCTGTGGCCATGTACAACACACCAGGCCCTGTGCTGGTTCCTGAGGCCATCTTCAACAATCCAGGGCCTGTGCTGTTGGATAAATGCCAAACTGAGCCTTTGGGTTAGGGTATTATGCAAACATGCAGGTATGGTTATAGGATTGTCTTCGTAACTTCAGGTACTTGCCACCTAATCACTTGAATCCATAAATTGAGACATTGTGCTGGGGCCAGCAGCTTACGGCCATACCACCCTAAGCACGCCCGACCTCGTCTGATCTCGGAAGCTAAGCAGGGCTGGGCTTGGTTAGTACTTGGATGGGAGACTGCCTGGGAATACCTGGTGCTGTAAGCCTTTCATTTTCATGTCATTGAACCGCTTTTGATCCAGAGAAGGGGTGTATTAAAAGACCAAAAGCAGCTCCCCATTAATGAGGGCACATTAACGACATTGCTTTTGGCTCTTTTCCAATGTCTTTTGCTGCTAGCTGATGCCACCTACACCACACCAGGGCCTGAGTGACCGGCTGGGGCCACTTACACCACATCAGGGCCTGTGGCTGCTGGCTGAGGCCACTTACACCACACCAGGGCCTTAGTTGCTATTGAGGCCAATTACACTACACCAGGGTCTGTGGCTCTTGCTCAGGCCACTTAAACCACACCAGGCCTGTGGCACTTGCTCAGGCCACTTACACCACACCAGGGCCTGTGGCTGCTGGCTGAGGCCACTTACACCACACCAGGGCCTGTGGCTGCTGGCTGAGGCCACCTACACCACACCAGGGCATTAGTTGCTATTGAGGCCAATTACACCACACCAGGGTCTGTGGCTCTTGCTCAGGCCACTTACACCACACCAGGGCCTGTGGCTCTTGCTCAGGCCACTTACACCACACCAGGGCCTGTGGCTGCTGGCTGAGGCCACTTACACCACACCAGGGCCTGTGGCTGCTGGCTGAGGCAACCTACACCACACCAGGGCCTGTGGCTGCTGTCTGAGGCCACTTACACCACACCAGGGCCTGTGGCTGCTGGCTGAGGCCATCTACACCACACCAGGGCCTGTGGCTGCTGGCTGAGGCGACTTACACCACACCAGGGCCCTTTTGCTGCTGGCTGAGGCCACTTACACCACACCAGTGCCTGTGGCTTCTGTCTGAGGCGACTTACACCACACCAGGGCCTGTGGCTGCTGGCTGAGGCCACTTACACCACACCAGGGCCTGTGGCTCTTGCTCAGGCCACTCACATCACACCAGGCCCTGCGCTTCTGGCCGAGGCCATCTTCACCAAACCAGGCCCTGTGGCTCTTGCTCAGGCCACTTACACCACACCAGGGCCTGTGGCTCTGGCTTAGGCCACTTACACCACACCAGGGCCTGTGGCACTTGCTCAGGCCACTTACACCACACCAGGGCCTGTGGCTGCTGGCTGAGGCCACTTACACCACACCAGGGCCTGTGGCTCTTACTCAGGCCACTTACACCACACCAGGGCCTGTGGCACTGGCTGAGGCCACTTAGACCACACCAGGGCCTGTGGCTGCTGGCTGAGGCCACTTACACCACACCAGGGCCTGTGGCTGCTGGCTGAGGCCACTTACACCAAACCAGGGCCTGTGGCTGCTTGCTGAGGCCATCTTCACCAAACCAGGCCCTGTGCTGCTTGCTGTGGCCATGTAAAACACACCAGGTCCTGTGCTGGTTCTTGAGGCCATCTTCAACAATCCAGGGCCTGTGCTGTTGGATAAATGCCAAACTGAGCCTTTGGGTTAGGGTATTATGCAAACATGCAGGTATGGTTATAGGATTGTCTTCGTAACTTCAGGTACTTGCCACCTAATCACCTGAATCCATAAATTGAGACATTGTGCTGGGGCCAGCAGCTTACGGCCATGCCACCCTGAGCACGCCCGACCTCGTCTGATCTCGGAAGCTGAGCAGGGCTGGGCTTGGTTAGTACTTGGATGGGAGACTGCCTGGGAATACCTGGTGCTGTAAGCCTTTCATGTCATTGAACCGCTTTTGATCCAGAGAAGGGGTGTATTAAAAGACCAAAAGCAGCTGCCCATTAATGAGGGCACATTAACGACATTGCTTTTGGCTGTTTTCCAATGTCTTGTGCTGCTAGCTGATGCCACCTACACCACACCAGGGCCTGAGTGACCGGCTGGGGCCACTTACACCACATCAGGGCCTGTGGCTCTGGCTGAGGCCACTTACACCACACCAGGGCCTGTGGCTGCTGGCTGAGGCCACTTACACCACACCAGGGCCTTAGTTGCTATTGAGGCCATTTACACCACACCAGGGTCTGTGGCTCTTGCTCAGGCCACTTACACCACACCAGGCCTGTGGCACTTGCTCAGGCCACTTACACCACACCAGGCCTGTGGCACTTGCTCAGGCCACTTACACCACACCAGGGCCTGTGGCTGCTGGCTGAGGCCACTTACACCACACCAGGGCCTGTGGCTGCTGGCTGAGGCCATCTTCACCAAACCAGGCCCTGTGCTGCTTGCTGTGGCCATGTAAAACACACCAGGTCCTGTGCTGGTTCTTGAGGCCATCTTCAACAATCCAGGGCCTGTGCTGTTGGATAAATGCCAAACTGAGCCTTTGGGTTAGGGTATTATGCAAACATGCAGGTATGGTTATAGGATTGTCTTCGTAACTTCAGGTACTTGCCACCTAATCACCTGAATCCATAAATTGAGACATTGTGCTGGGGCCAGCAGCTTACGGCCATGCCACCCTGAGCACGCCCGACCTCGTCTGATCTCGGAAGCTGAGCAGGGCTGGGCTTGGTTAGTACTTGGATGGGAGACTGCCTGGGAATACCTGGTGCTATAAGCCTTTCATTTTCATGTCATTGAACCACTTTTGATCCAGAGAAGGGGTGTATTAAAAGACCAAAAGCAGCTCCCCATTAATGAGGGCACATTAACGACATTGCTTTTGGCTCTTTTCCAATGTCTTTTGCTGCTAGCTGATGCCACCTACACCACACCAGGGCCTGAGTGACCGGCTGGGGCCACTTACACCACATCAGGGCCTGTGGCTGCTGGCTGAGGCCACCTACACCACACCAGGGCCTTAGTTGCTATTGAGGCCAATTACACTACACCAGGGTCTGTGGCTCTTGCTCAGGCCACTTAAACCACACCAGGCCTGTGGCACTTACTCAGGCCACTTACACCACACCAGGGCCTGTGGCTGCTGGCTGAGGCCACTTACACCACACCAGGGCCTGTGGCTGCTGGCTGAGGCCACCTACACCACACCAGGGCATTAGTTGCTATTGAGGCCAATTACACCACACCAGGGTCTGTGGCTCTTGCTCAGGCCACTTACACCACACCAGGGCCTGTGGCTCTTGCTCAGGCCACTTACACCACACCAGGGCCTGTGGCTGCTGGCTGAGGCCACTTACACCACACCAGGGCCTGTGGCTGCTGGCTGAGGCAACCTACACCACACCAGGGCCTGTGGCTGCTGTCTGAGGCCACTTACACCACACCAGGGCCCTTTTGCTGCTGGCTGAGGCCACTTACACCACACCAGTGCCTGTGGCTTCTGTCTGAGGCGACTTACACCACACCAGGGCCTGTGGCTGCTGGCTGAGGCCAATTACACCACACCAGGGTCTGTGGCTCTTGCTCAGGCCATCTACACCACACCAGGGCCTGTGGCACTGGCTGAGGCCACTTACACCACACCAGGGTCTGTGGTTTTGCTGAGGCCACTTACACCACACCAGGGCCTGTGGCTGCTGGCTGAGGCGACTTACACCACACCAGGGCCTGTGGCTGCTGGCTGAGACCACCTACACCACACCAGGGCCTGTGGCTGCTTGCTGAGGCGACTTACACCACACCAGGGCCTGTTGCTGCTGGCTGAGGCCACTTACACCACACCAGTGCCTGTGGCTTCTGGCTGACGCGACTTACACCACACCAGGGCCTGTTGCTGCTGGCTGAGGCCACTTACACCACACCAGGGCCTGTGGCTGCTGGCTCAGGCCACTCATATCAAACCAGGTCCTGTGCTTCTGGCCGAGGCCATCTTCACCAAACCAGGCCCTGTGCTGCTAGCTGAGGCGACTTACACCACATCAGGGCCTGTGGCTCTGGCTGAGGCCACTTACACCACACCAGGGCCTGTGGCTGCTGGCTGAGGCCAGTTACACCACACCAGGGCCTGTGGCTGCTGGCTGAGGCCACATACACCACACCAGGGCCTTAGTTGCTATTGAGGCCAATTACACCACACCAGGGTCTGTGGCTCTTGCTCAGGCCACTCACATCACACCAGGCCCTGCGCTTCTGGCCACTTACACCACACCAGGGCCTGTGGCTGCTGGCTGAGGCCACTTACACCATACCAGGGCCTGTGGCTGTTGGCTGAGGCCACTTACACCACACCAGGGCCTTAGTTGCTATTGAGGCCACTTACACCACACCAGGGCCTGTGGCTCTGGCTGAGGCCACTTACACCACACCAGGGCCTTATTTGCTATTCAGGCCAGTTACACCACACCAGGGCCTGTGGCTCTGGCTCAGGCCACTTACACCACACCAGGGCCTGTGGCTGCTGGCTGATTCCACTTACACCACACCAGGGCCTGTGGCTCTTGCTCAGGCCACTCATATCACACCAGGCCCTGTGCTTCTGGCTGAGGCCATCTTCACCAAACCAGGCCCTGTGCTGCTTGCTGTGGCCATGTACAACACACCAGGCCCTGTGCTGGTTCCTGAGGCCATCTTCAACAATCCAGGGCCTGTGCTGTTGGATAAATGCCAAACTGAGCCTTTGGGTTAGGGTATTATGCAAACATGCAGGTATGGTTATAGGATTGTCTTCGTAACTTCAGGTACTTGCCACCTAATCACTTGAATCCATAAATTGAGACATTGTGCTGGGGCCAGCAGCTTACGGCCATACCACCCTAAGCACGCCCGACCTCGTCTGATCTCGGAAGCTAAGCAGGGCTGGGCTTGGTTAGTACTTGGATGGGAGACTGCCTGGGAATACCTGGTGCTGTAAGCCTTTCATTTTCATGTCATTGAACCGCTTTTGATCCAGAGAAGGGGTGTATTAAAAGACCAAAAGCAGCTCCCCATTAATGAGGGCACATTAACGACATTGCTTTTGGCTCTTTTCCAATGTCTTTTGCTGCTAGCTGATGCCACCTACACCACACCAGGGCCTGAGTGACCGGCTGGGGCCACTTACACCACATCAGGGCCTGTGGCTGCTGGCTGAGGCCACCTACACCACACCAGGGCCTTAGTTGCTATTGAGGCCAATTACACTACACCAGGGTCTGTGGCTCTTGCTCAGGCCACTTAAACCACACCAGGCCTGTGGCACTTGCTCAGGCCACTTACACCACACCAGGGCCTGTGGCTGCTGGCTGAGGCCACTTACACCACACCAGGGCCTGTGGCTGCTGGCTGAGGCCACCTACACCACACCAGGGCATTAGTTGCTATTGAGGCCAATTACACCACACCAGGGTCTGTGGCTCTTGCTCAGGCCACTTACACCACACCAGGGCCTGTGGCTCTTGCTCAGGCCACTTACACCACACCAGGGCCTGTGGCTGCTGGCTGAGGCCACTTACACCACACCAGGGCCTGTGGCTGCTGGCTGAGGCAACCTACACCACACCAGGGCCTGTGGCTGCTGTCTGAGGCCACTTACACCACACCAGGGCCTGTGGCTGCTGGCTGAGGCCATCTACACCACACCAGGGCCTGTGGCTGCTGGCTGAGGCGACTTACACCACACCAGGGCCCTTTTGCTGCTGGCTGAGGCCACTTACACCACACCAGTGCCTGTGGCTTCTGTCTGAGGCGACTTACACCACACCAGGGCCTGTGGCTGCTGGCTGAGGCCACTTACACCACACCAGGGCCTGTGGCTCTTGCTCAGGCCACTCACATCACACCAGGCCCTGCGCTTCTGGCCGAGGCCATCTTCACCAAACCAGGCCCTGTGGCTCTTGCTCAGGCCACTTACACCACACCAGGGCCTGTGGCTCTGGCTTAGGCCACTTACACCACACCAGGGCCTGTGGCACTTGCTCAGGCCACTTACACCACACCAGGGCCTGTGGCTGCTGGCTGAGGCCACTTACACCACACCAGGGCCTGTGGCTCTTACTCAGGCCACTTACACCACACCAGGGCCTGTGGCACTGGCTGAGGCCACTTAGACCACACCAGGGCCTGTGGCTGCTGGCTGAGGCCACTTACACCACACCAGGGCCTGTGGCTGCTGGCTGAGGCCACTTACACCAAACCAGGGCCTGTGGCTGCTTGCTGAGGCCATCTTCACCAAACCAGGCCCTGTGCTGCTTGCTGTGGCCATGTAAAACACACCAGGTCCTGTGCTGGTTCTTGAGGCCATCTTCAACAATCCAGGGCCTGTGCTGTTGGATAAATGCCAAACTGAGCCTTTGGGTTAGGGTATTATGCAAACATGCAGGTATGGTTATAGGATTGTCTTCGTAACTTCAGGTACTTGCCACCTAATCACCTGAATCCATAAATTGAGACATTGTGCTGGGGCCAGCAGCTTACGGCCATGCCACCCTGAGCACGCCCGACCTCGTCTGATCTCGGAAGCTGAGCAGGGCTGGGCTTGGTTAGTACTTGGATGGGAGACTGCCTGGGAATACCTGGTGCTGTAAGCCTTTCATTTTCATGTCATTGAACCGCTTTTGATCCAGAGAAGGGGTGTATTAAAAGACCAAAAGCAGCTGCCCATTAATGAGGGCACATTAACGACATTGCTTTTGGCTGTTTTCCAATGTCTTGTGCTGCTAGCTGATGCCACCTACACCACACCAGGGCCTGAGTGACCGGCTGGGGCCACTTACACCACATCAGGGCCTGTGGCTCTGGCTGAGGCCACTTACACCACACCAGGGCCTGTGGCCGCTGGCTGAGGCCACTTACACCACACCAGGGCCTTAGTTGCTATTGAGGCCATTTACACCACACCAGGGTCTGTGGCTCTTGCTCAGGCCACTTACACCACACCAGGCCTGTGGCACTTGCTCAGGCCACTTACACCACACCAGGCCTGTGGCACTTGCTCAGGCCACTTACACCACACCAGGGCCTGTGGCTGCTGGCTGAGGCCACTTACACCACACCAGGGCCTGTGGCTGCTGGCTGAGGCCATCTTCACCAAACCAGGCCCTGTGCTGCTTGCTGTGGCCATGTAAAACACACCAGGTCCTGTGCTGGTTCTTGAGGCCATCTTCAACAATCCAGGGCCTGTGCTGTTGGATAAATGCCAAACTGAGCCTTTGGGTTAGGGTATTATGCAAACATGCAGGTATGGTTATAGGATTGTCTTCGTAACTTCAGGTACTTGCCACCTAATCACCTGAATCCATAAATTGAGACATTGTGCTGGGGCCAGCAGCTTACGGCCATGCCACCCTGAGCACGCCCGACCTCGTCTGATCTCGGAAGCTGAGCAGGGCTGGGCTTGGTTAGTACTTGGATGGGAGACTGCCTGGGAATACCTGGTGCTATAAGCCTTTCATTTTCATGTCATTGAACCACTTTTGATCCAGAGAAGGGGTGTATTAAAAGACCAAAAGCAGCTGCCCATTAATGAGGGCACATTAACGACACTGCTTTTGGCTGTTTTCCAATGTCTTGTGCTGCTAGCTGATGCCACTTACACCACATCAGGGCCTGTGGCTCTGGCTGAGGCCACTTACACCACACCAGGGCCTGTGGCTGCTGGCTGAGGCCAGTTACACCACACCAGAGCCTGTGGCTGCTGGCTGAAGCCACCTACACCACACCAGGGCCTGTGGCTGCTGGCTGAGGCCACTTACACCACACCAGGGCCTGTGGCTGCTGGCTGAGGCCACTTACACCACACCAGGGCCTGTGGCTGCTGGCTGAGGCCACCTACACCACACCAGGGCATTAGTTGCTATTGAGGCCAATTACACCACACCAGGGTCTGTGGCTCTTGCTCAGGCCACTTACACCACACCAGGGCCTGTGGCTCTTGCTCAGGCCACTTACACCACACCAGGGCCTGTGGCTGCTGGCTGAGGCCACTTACACCACACCAGGGCCTGTGGCTGCTGGCTGAGGCAACCTACACCACACCAGGGCCTGTGGCTGCTGTCTGAGGCCACTTACACCACACCAGGGCCTGTGGCTGCTGGCTGAGGCCATCTACACCACACCAGGGCCTGTGGCTGCTGGCTGAGGCGACTTACACCACACCAGGGCCCTTTTGCTGCTGGCTGAGGCCACTTACACCACACCAGTGCCTGTGGCTTCTGTCTGAGGCGACTTACACCACACCAGGGCCTGTGGCTGCTGGCTGAGGCCACTTACACCACACCAGGGCCTGTGGCTCTTGCTCAGGCCACTCACATCACACCAGGCCCTGCGCTTCTGGCCGAGGCCATCTTCACCAAACCAGGCCCTGTGGCTCTTGCTCAGGCCACTTACACCACACCAGGGCCTGTGGCTCTGGCTTAGGCCACTTACACCACACCAGGGCCTGTGGCACTTGCTCAGGCCACTTACACCACACCAGGGCCTGTGGCTGCTGGCTGAGGCCACTTACACCACACCAGGGCCTGTGGCTCTTACTCAGGCCACTTACACCACACCAGGGCCTGTGGCACTGGCTGAGGCCACTTAGACCACACCAGGGCCTGTGGCTGCTGGCTGAGGCCACTTACACCACACCAGGGCCTGTGGCTGCTGGCTGAGGCCACTTACACCAAACCAGGGCCTGTGGCTGCTTGCTGAGGCCATCTTCACCAAACCAGGCCCTGTGCTGCTTGCTGTGGCCATGTAAAACACACCAGGTCCTGTGCTGGTTCTTGAGGCCATCTTCAACAATCCAGGGCCTGTGCTGTTGGATAAATGCCAAACTGAGCCTTTGGGTTAGGGTATTATGCAAACATGCAGGTATGGTTATAGGATTGTCTTCGTAACTTCAGGTACTTGCCACCTAATCACCTGAATCCATAAATTGAGACATTGTGCTGGGGCCAGCAGCTTACGGCCATGCCACCCTGAGCACGCCCGACCTCGTCTGATCTCGGAAGCTGAGCAGGGCTGGGCTTGGTTAGTACTTGGATGGGAGACTGCCTGGGAATACCTGGTGCTGTAAGCCTTTCATTTTCATGTCATTGAACCGCTTTTGATCCAGAGAAGGGGTGTATTAAAAGACCAAAAGCAGCTGCCCATTAATGAGGGCACATTAACGACATTGCTTTTGGCTGTTTTCCAATGTCTTGTGCTGCTAGCTGATGCCACCTACACCACACCAGGGCCTGAGTGACCGGCTGGGGCCACTTACACCACATCAGGGCCTGTGGCTCTGGCTGAGGCCACTTACACCACACCAGGGCCTGTGGCTGCTGGCTGAGGCCACTTACACCACACCAGGGCCTTAGTTGCTATTGAGGCCATTTACACCACACCAGGGTCTGTGGCTCTTGCTCAGGCCACTTACACCACACCAGGCCTGTGGCACTTGCTCAGGCCACTTACACCACACCAGGCCTGTGGCACTTGCTCAGGCCACTTACACCACACCAGGGCCTGTGGCTGCTGGCTGAGGCCACTTACACCACACCAGGGCCTGTGGCTGCTGGCTGAGGCCATCTTCACCAAACCAGGCCCTGTGCTGCTTGCTGTGGCCATGTAAAACACACCAGGTCCTGTGCTGGTTCTTGAGGCCATCTTCAACAATCCAGGGCCTGTGCTGTTGGATAAATGCCAAACTGAGCCTTTGGGTTAGGGTATTATGCAAACATGCAGGTATGGTTATAGGATTGTCTTCGTAACTTCAGGTACTTGCCACCTAATCACCTGAATCCATAAATTGAGACATTGTGCTGGGGCCAGCAGCTTACGGCCATGCCACCCTGAGCACGCCCGACCTCGTCTGATCTCGGAAGCTGAGCAGGGCTGGGCTTGGTTAGTACTTGGATGGGAGACTGCCTGGGAATACCTGGTGCTATAAGCCTTTCATTTTCATGTCATTGAACCACTTTTGATCCAGAGAAGGGGTGTATTAAAAGACCAAAAGCAGCTCCCCATTAATGAGGGCACATTAACGACATTGCTTTTGGCTCTTTTCCAATGTCTTTTGCTGCTAGCTGATGCCACCTACACCACACCAGGGCCTGAGTGACCGGCTGGGGCCACTTACACCACATCAGGGCCTGTGGCTGCTGGCTGAGGCCACCTACACCACACCAGGGCCTTAGTTGCTATTGAGGCCAATTACACTACACCAGGGTCTGTGGCTCTTGCTCAGGCCACTTAAACCACACCAGGCCTGTGGCACTTGCTCAGGCCACTTACACCACACCAGGGCCTGTGGCTGCTGGCTGAGGCCACTTACACCACACCAGGGCCTGTGGCTGCTGGCTGAGGCCACCTACACCACACCAGGGCATTAGTTGCTATTGAGGCCAATTACACCACACCAGGGTCTGTGGCTCTTGCTCAGGCCACTTACACCACACCAGGGCCTGTGGCTCTTGCTCAGGCCACTTACACCACACCAGGGCCTGTGGCTGCTGGCTGAGGCCACTTACACCACACCAGGGCCTGTGGCTGCTGGCTGAGGCAACCTACACCACACCAGGGCCTGTGGCTGCTGTCTGAGGCCACTTACACCACACCAGGGCCCTTTTGCTGCTGGCTGAGGCCACTTACACCACACCAGTGCCTGTGGCTTCTGTCTGAGGCGACTTACACCACACCAGGGCCTGTGGCTGCTGGCTGAGGCCAATTACACCACACCAGGGTCTGTGGCTCTTGCTCAGGCCATCTACACCACACCAGGGCCTGTGGCACTGGCTGAGGCCACTTACACCACACCAGGGTCTGTGGTTTTGCTGAGGCCACTTACACCACACCAGGGCCTGTGGCTGCTGGCTGAGGCGACTTACACCACACCAGGGCCTGTGGCTGCTGGCTGAGACCACCTACACCACACCAGGGCCTGTGGCTGCTTGCTGAGGCGACTTACACCACACCAGGGCCTGTTGCTGCTGGCTGAGGCCACTTACACCACACCAGTGCCTGTGGCTTCTGGCTGACGCGACTTACACCACACCAGGGCCTGTTGCTGCTGGCTGAGGCCACTTACACCACACCAGGGCCTGTGGCTGCTGGCTCAGGCCACTCATATCAAACCAGGTCCTGTGCTTCTGGCCGAGGCCATCTTCACCAAACCAGGCCCTGTGCTGCTAGCTGAGGCGACTTACACCACATCAGGGCCTGTGGCTCTGGCTGAGGCCACTTACACCACACCAGGGCCTGTGGCTGCTGGCTGAGGCCAGTTACACCACACCAGGGCCTGTGGCTGCTGGCTGAGGCCACATACACCACACCAGGGCCTTAGTTGCTATTGAGGCCAATTACACCACACCAGGGTCTGTGGCTCTTGCTCAGGCCACTCACATCACACCAGGCCCTGCGCTTCTGGCCACTTACACCACACCAGGGCCTGTGGCTGCTGGCTGAGGCCACTTACACCATACCAGGGCCTGTGGCTGTTGGCTGAGGCCACTTACACCACACCAGGGCCTTAGTTGCTATTGAGGCCACTTACACCACACCAGGGCCTGTGGCTCTGGCTGAGGCCACTTACACCACACCAGGGCCTTATTTGCTATTCAGGCCAGTTACACCACACCAGGGCCTGTGGCTCTGGCTCAGGCCACTTACACCACACCAGGGCCTGTGGCTGCTGGCTGATTCCACTTACACCACACCAGGGCCTGTGGCTCTTGCTCAGGCCACTCATATCACACCAGGCCCTGTGCTTCTGGCTGAGGCCATCTTCACCAAACCAGGCCCTGTGCTGCTTGCTGTGGCCATGTACAACACACCAGGCCCTGTGCTGGTTCCTGAGGCCATCTTCAACAATCCAGGGCCTGTGCTGTTGGATAAATGCCAAACTGAGCCTTTGGGTTAGGGTATTATGCAAACATGCAGGTATGGTTATAGGATTGTCTTCGTAACTTCAGGTACTTGCCACCTAATCACTTGAATCCATAAATTGAGACATTGTGCTGGGGCCAGCAGCTTACGGCCATACCACCCTAAGCACGCCCGACCTCGTCTGATCTCGGAAGCTAAGCAGGGCTGGGCTTGGTTAGTACTTGGATGGGAGACTGCCTGGGAATACCTGGTGCTGTAAGCCTTTCATTTTCATGTCATTGAACCGCTTTTGATCCAGAGAAGGGGTGTATTAAAAGACCAAAAGCAGCTCCCCATTAATGAGGGCACATTAACGACATTGCTTTTGGCTCTTTTCCAATGTCTTTTGCTGCTAGCTGATGCCACCTACACCACACCAGGGCCTGAGTGACCGGCTGGGGCCACTTACACCACATCAGGGCCTGTGGCTGCTGGCTGAGGCCACCTACACCACACCAGGGCCTTAGTTGCTATTGAGGCCAATTACACTACACCAGGGTCTGTGGCTCTTGCTCAGGCCACTTAAACCACACCAGGCCTGTGGCACTTGCTCAGGCCACTTACACCACACCAGGGCCTGTGGCTGCTGGCTGAGGCCACTTACACCACACCAGGGCCTGTGGCTGCTGGCTGAGGCCACCTACACCACACCAGGGCATTAGTTGCTATTGAGGCCAATTACACCACACCAGGGTCTGTGGCTCTTGCTCAGGCCACTTACACCACACCAGGGCCTGTGGCTCTTGCTCAGGCCACTTACACCACACCAGGGCCTGTGGCTGCTGGCTGAGGCCACTTACACCACACCAGGGCCTGTGGCTGCTGGCTGAGGCAACCTACACCACACCAGGGCCTGTGGCTGCTGTCTGAGGCCACTTACACCACACCAGGGCCTGTGGCTGCTGGCTGAGGCCATCTACACCACACCAGGGCCTGTGGCTGCTGGCTGAGGCGACTTACACCACACCAGGGCCCTTTTGCTGCTGGCTGAGGCCACTTACACCACACCAGTGCCTGTGGCTTCTGTCTGAGGCGACTTACACCACACCAGGGCCTGTGGCTGCTGGCTGAGGCCACTTACACCACACCAGGGCCTGTGGCTCTTGCTCAGGCCACTCACATCACACCAGGCCCTGCGCTTCTGGCCGAGGCCATCTTCACCAAACCAGGCCCTGTGGCTCTTGCTCAGGCCACTTACACCACACCAGGGCCTGTGGCTCTGGCTTAGGCCACTTACACCACACCAGGGCCTGTGGCACTTGCTCAGGCCACTTACACCACACCAGGGCCTGTGGCTGCTGGCTGAGGCCACTTACACCACACCAGGGCCTGTGGCTCTTACTCAGGCCACTTACACCACACAAGGGCCTGTGGCACTGGCTGAGGCCACTTAGACCACACCAGGGCCTGTGGCTGCTGGCTGAGGCCACTTACACCACACCAGGGCCTGTGGCTGCTGGCTGAGGCCACTTACACCAAACCAGGGCCTGTGGCTGCTTGCTGAGGCCATCTTCACCAAACCAGGCCCTGTGCTGCTTGCTGTGGCCATGTAAAACACACCAGGTCCTGTGCTGGTTCTTGAGGCCATCTTCAACAATCCAGGGCCTGTGCTGTTGGATAAATGCCAAACTGAGCCTTTGGGTTAGGGTATTATGCAAACATGCAGGTATGGTTATAGGATTGTCTTCGTAACTTCAGGTACTTGCCACCTAATCACCTGAATCCATAAATTGAGACATTGTGCTGGGGCCAGCAGCTTACGGCCATGCCACCCTGAGCACGCCCGACCTCGTCTGATCTCGGAAGCTGAGCAGGGCTGGGCTTGGTTAGTACTTGGATGGGAGACTGCCTGGGAATACCTGGTGCTGTAAGCCTTTCATTTTCATGTCATTGAACCGCTTTTGATCCAGAGAAGGGGTGTATTAAAAGACCAAAAGCAGCTGCCCATTAATGAGGGCACATTAACGACATTGCTTTTGGCTGTTTTCCAATGTCTTGTGCTGCTAGCTGATGCCACCTACACCACACCAGGGCCTGAGTGACCGGCTGGGGCCACTTACACCACATCAGGGCCTGTGGCTCTGGCTGAGGCCACTTACACCACACCAGGGCCTGTGGCCGCTGGCTGAGGCCACTTACACCACACCAGGGCCTTAGTTGCTATTGAGGCCATTTACACCACACCAGGGTCTGTGGCTCTTGCTCAGGCCACTTACACCACACCAGGCCTGTGGCACTTGCTCAGGCCACTTACACCACACCAGGCCTGTGGCACTTGCTCAGGCCACTTACACCACACCAGGGCCTGTGGCTGCTGGCTGAGGCCACTTACACCACACCAGGGCCTGTGGCTGCTGGCTGAGGCCATCTTCACCAAACCAGGCCCTGTGCTGCTTGCTGTGGCCATGTAAAACACACCAGGTCCTGTGCTGGTTCTTGAGGCCATCTTCAACAATCCAGGGCCTGTGCTGTTGGATAAATGCCAAACTGAGCCTTTGGGTTAGGGTATTATGCAAACATGCAGGTATGGTTATAGGATTGTCTTCGTAACTTCAGGTACTTGCCACCTAATCACCTGAATCCATAAATTGAGACATTGTGCTGGGGCCAGCAGCTTACGGCCATGCCACCCTGAGCACGCCCGACCTCGTCTGATCTCGGAAGCTGAGCAGGGCTGGGCTTGGTTAGTACTTGGATGGGAGACTGCCTGGGAATACCTGGTGCTATAAGCCTTTCATTTTCATGTCATTGAACCACTTTTGATCCAGAGAAGGGGTGTATTAAAAGACCAAAAGCAGCTGCCCATTAATGAGGGCACATTAACGACACTGCTTTTGGCTGTTTTCCAATGTCTTGTGCTGCTAGCTGATGCCACTTACACCACATCAGGGCCTGTGGCTCTGGCTGAGGCCACTTACACCACACCAGGGCCTGTGGCTGCTGGCTGAGGCCAGTTACACCACACCAGAGCCTGTGGCTGCTGGCTGAAGCCACCTACACCACACCAGGGCCTGTGGCTGCTGGCTGAGGCCACTTACACCACACCAGGGCCTGTGGCTGCTGGCTGAGGCCACTTACACCACACCAGGGCCTGTGGCTGCTGGCTGAAGCCACTTACACCACACCAGGGCCTTAGTTGCTATTGAGGCCACTTACACCACACCAGGGCCTGTGGCTGCTGGCTGAGGCCACCTACACCACACCAGGGCCTGTGGCTGCTGGCTGAGGCCACTTACACCACACCAGGGCCTGTGGCTGCTGGCTGAAGCCACTTACACCACACCAGGGCCTTAGTTGCTATTGAGGCCACTTACACCACACCAGGGCCTGTGGCTGCTGGCTGAGGCCACCTACACCACACCAGGGCATTAGTTGCTATTGAGGCCACTTACACCACACCAGGGCCTGTGGCTGCTGGCTGAGGCCACCTACACCACACCAGGGCATTAGTTGCTATTGAGGCCAATTACACCACACCAGGGTCTGTGGCTCTTGCTCAGGCCACTTACACCACACCAGGGCCTGTGGCTCTTGCTCAGGCCACTTACACCACACCAGGGCCTGTGGCACTGGCTGAGGCCACTTACACCACACCAGGGCCTGTGGCTGCTGGCTGAGGCCACTTACACCACACCAGGGCCTGTGGCTGCTGGCTGAGGCCACTTACACCACACCAGGGCCTGTGGCTGCTGGCTGAGGCCACCTACACCACACCAGGGCCTGTGGCTGCTGGCTGAGGCCACTTACACCACACCAGGGCCCTTTTGCTGCTGGCTGAGGCCACTTACACCACACCAGTGCCTGTGGCTTCTGTCTGAGGCGACTTACACCACACCAGGGCCTGTGGCTGCTGGCTGAGGCCAATTACACCACACCAGGGTCTGTGGCTCTTGCTCAGGCCATCTACACCACACCAGGGCCTGTGGCACTGGCTGAGGCCACTTACACCACACCAGGGCCTGTGGCTGCTGGCTGAGGCCACTTACACCACACCAGGGCCTGTGGCTGCTGGCTGAGGCCACTTACACCACACCAGGGCCTGTGGCTGCTGGCTGAGGCCACCTACACCACACCAGGGCCTGTGGCTGCTGGCTGAGGCGACTTACACCACACCAGGGCCCTTTTGCTGCTGGCTGAGGCCACTTACACCACACCAGTGCCTGTGGCTTCTGGCTGAGGCGACTTACACCACACCAGGGCCTGTGGCTGCTGGCTGAGGCCACTTACACCACACCAGGGCCTGTGGCTCTTGCTCAGGCCACTCACATCACACCAGGCCCTGCGCTTCTGGCCGAGGCCATCTTCACCAAACCAGGCCCTGTGGTTCTTGCTCAGGCCACTTACACCACACCAGGGCCTGTGGCTCTGGCTTAGGCCAATTACACCACACCAGGGTCTTTGGCTCTTGCTGAGGCCACTTACACCACACCAGGGCCTGTGGCTGCTGGCTGAGGCGACTTACACCACACCAGGGCCTGTGGCTGCTGGCTGAGACCACCTACACCACACCAGGGCCTGTGGCTGCTTGCTGAGGCGACTTACACCACACCAGGGCCTGTTGCTGCTGGCTGAGGCCACTTACACCACACCAGTGCCTGTGGCTTCTGGCTGAGGCGACTTACACCACACCAGGGCCTGTTGCTGCTGGCTGAGGCCACTTACACCACACCAGGGCCTGTGGCTGCTGGCTCAGGCCACTCATATCAAACCAGGTCCTGTGCTTCTGGCCGAGGCCATCTTCACCAAACCAGGCCCTGTGCTGCTAGCTGAGGCGACTTACACCACATCAGGGCCTGTGGCTCTGGCTGAGGCCACTTACACCACACCAGGGCCTGTGGCTGCTGGCTGAGGCCAGTTACACCACACCAGGGCCTGTGGCTGCTGGCTGAGGCCACATACACCACACCAGGGCCTTAGTTGCTATTGAGGCCAATTACACCACACCAGGGTCTGTGGCTCTTGCTCAGGCCACTCACATCACACCAGGCCCTGCGCTTCTGGCCACTTACACCACACCAGGGCCTGTGGCTGCTGGCTGAGGCCACTTACACCATACCAGGGCCTGTGGCTGTTGGCTGAGGCCACTTACACCACACCAGGGCCTTAGTTGCTATTGAGGCCACTTACACCACACCAGGGCCTGTGGCTCTGGCTGAGGCCACTTACACCACACCAGGGCCTTATTTGCTATTCAGGCCAGTTACACCACACCAGGGCCTGTGGCTCTGGCTCAGGCCACTTACACCACACCAGGGCCTGTGGCTGCTGGCTGATTCCACTTACACCACACCAGGGCCTGTGGCTCTTGCTCAGGCCACTCATATCACACCAGGCCCTGTGCTTCTGGCTGAGGCCATCTTCACCAAACCAGGCCCTGTGCTGCTTGCTGTGGCCATGTACAACACACCAGGCCCTGTGCTGGTTCCTGAGGCCATCTTCAACAATCCAGGGCCTGTGCTGTTGGATAAATGCCAAACTGAGCCTTTGGGTTAGGGTATTATGCAAACATGCAGGTATGGTTATAGGATTGTCTTCGTAACTTCAGGTACTTGCCACCTAATCACTTGAATCCATAAATTGAGACATTGTGCTGGGGCCAGCAGCTTACGGCCATACCACCCTGAGCACGCCCGACCTCGTCTGATCTCGGAAGCTAAGCAGGGCTGGGCTTGGTTAGTACTTGGATGGGAGACTGCCTGGGAATACCTGGTGCTGTAAGCCTTTCATTTTCATGTCATTGAACCGCTTTTGATCCAGAGAAGGGGTGTATTAAAAGACCAAAAGCAGCTCCCCATTAATGAGGGCACATTAACGACATTGCTTTTGGCTGTTTTCCAATGTCTTTTGCTGCTAGCTGATGCCACCTACACCACACCAGGGCCTGAGTGACCGGCTGGGGCCACTTACACCACATCAGGGCCTGTGGCTCTGGCTGAGGCCACTTACACCACACCAGGGCCTTAGTTGCTATTGAGGCCAATTACACTACACCAGGGTCTGTGGCTCTTGCTCAGGCCACTTACACCACACCAGGCCTGTGGCACTTGCTCAGGCCACTTACACCACACCAGGGCCTGTGGCTGCTGGCTGAGGCCACTTACACCACACCAGGGCCTGTGGCTCTTGCTCAGGCCACTCACATCACACCAGGCCCTGCGCTTCTGGCCGAGGCCATCTTCACCAAACCAGGCCCTGTGGCTCTTGCTCAGGCCACTTACACCACACCAGGGCCTGTGGCTCTGGCTTAGGCCACTTACACCACACCAGGGCCTGTGGCACTTGCTCAGGCCACTTACACCACACCAGGGCCTGTGGCTCTGGCTTAGGCCACTTACACCACACCAGGGCCTGTGGCACTTGCTCAGGCCACTTACACCACACCAGGGCCTGTGGCTGCTGGCTGAGGCCACTTACACCACACCAGGGCCTGTGGCTCTTACTCAGGCCACTTACACCACACCAGGGCCTGTGGCACTGGCTGAGGCCACTTAGACCACACCAGGGCCTGTGGCTGCTGGCTGAGGCCACTTACACCACACCAGGGCCTGTGGCTGCTGGCTGAGGCCACTTACACCAAACCAGGGCCTGTGGCTGCTTGCTGAGGCCATCTTCACCAAACCAGGCCCTGTGCTGCTTGCTGTGGCCATGTAAAACACACCAGGTCCTGTGCTGGTTCTTGAGGCCATCTTCAACATTCCAGGGCCTGTGCTGTTGGATAAATGCCAAACTGAGCCTTTGGGTTAGGGTATTATGCAAACATGCAGGTATGGTTATAGGATTGTCTTCGTAACTTCAGGTACTTGCCACCTAATCACTTGAATCCATAAATTGAGACATTGTGCTGGAGCCAGCAGCTTACGGCCATACCACCCTGAGCACGCCCGACCTCGTCTGATCTCGGAAGCTAAGCAGGGCTGGGCTTGGTTAGTACTTGGATGGGAGACTGCCTGGGAATACCTGGTGCTGTAAGCCTTTCATTTTCATGTCATTGAACCGCTTTTGATCCAGAGAAGGGGTGTATTAAAAGACCAAAAGCAGCTCCCCATTAATGAGGGCACATTAACGACATTGCTTTTGGCTCTTTTCCAATGTCTTTTGCTGCTAGCTGATGCCACCTACACCACACCAGGGCCTGAGTGACCGGCTGGGGCCACTTACACCACATCAGGGCCTGTGGCTGCTGGCTGAGGCCACCTACACCACACCAGGGCCTTAGTTGCTATTGAGGCCAATTACACTACACCAGGGTCTGTGGCTCTTGCTCAGGCCACTTAAACCACACAAGGCCTGTGGCACTTGCTCAGGCCACTTACACCACACCAGGGCCTGTGGCTGCTGGCTGAGGCCACTTACACCACACCAGGGCCTGTGGCTGCTGGCTGAGGCCACCTACACCACACCAGGGCATTAGTTGCTATTGAGGCCAATTACACCACACCAGGGTCTGTGGCTCTTGCTCAGGCCACTTACACCACACCAGGGCCTGTGGCTCTTGCTCAGGCCACTTACACCACACCAGGGCCTGTGGCTGCTGGCTGAGGCCACTTACACCACACCAGGGCCTGTGGCTGCTGGCTGAGGCAACCTACACCACACCAGGGCCTGTGGCTGCTGTCTGAGGCCACTTACACCACACCAGGGCCTGTGGCTGCTGGCTGAGGCCATCTACACCACACCAGGGCCTGTGGCTGCTGGCTGAGGCGACTTACACCACACCAGGGCCCTTTTGCTGCTGGCTGAGGCCACTTACACCACACCAGTGCCTGTGGCTTCTGTCTGAGGCGACTTACACCACACCAGGGCCTGTGGCTGCTGGCTGAGGCCACTTACACCACACCAGGGCCTGTGGCTCTTGCTCAGGCCACTCACATCACACCAGGCCCTGCGCTTCTGGCCGAGGCCATCTTCACCAAACCAGGCCCTGTGGCTCTTGCTCAGGCCACTTACACCACACCAGGGCCTGTGGCTCTGGCTTAGGCCACTTACACCACACCAGGGCCTGTGGCACTTGCTCAGGCCACTTACACCACACCAGGGCCTGTGGCTGCTGGCTGAGGCCACTTACACCACACCAGGGCCTGTGGCTCTTACTCAGGCCACTTACACCACACCAGGGCCTGTGGCACTGGCTGAGGCCACTTAGACCACACCAGGGCCTGTGGCTGCTGGCTGAGGCCACTTACACCACACCAGGGCCTGTGGCTGCTGGCTGAGGCCACTTACACCAAACCAGGGCCTGTGGCTGCTTGCTGAGGCCATCTTCACCAAACCAGGCCCTGTGCTGCTTGCTGTGGCCATGTAAAACACACCAGGTCCTGTGCTGGTTCTTGAGGCCATCTTCAACAATCCAGGGCCTGTGCTGTTGGATAAATGCCAAACTGAGCCTTTGGGTTAGGGTATTATGCAAACATGCAGGTATGGTTATAGGATTGTCTTCGTAACTTCAGGTACTTGCCACCTAATCACCTGAATCCATAAATTGAGACATTGTGCTGGGGCCAGCAGCTTACGGCCATGCCACCCTGAGCACGCCCGACCTCGTCTGATCTCGGAAGCTGAGCAGGGCTGGGCTTGGTTAGTACTTGGATGGGAGACTGCCTGGGAATACCTGGTGCTGTAAGCCTTTCATTTTCATGTCATTGAACCGCTTTTGATCCAGAGAAGGGGTGTATTAAAAGACCAAAAGCAGCTGCCCATTAATGAGGGCACATTAACGACATTGCTTTTGGCTGTTTTCCAATGTCTTGTGCTGCTAGCTGATGCCACCTACACCACACCAGGGCCTGAGTGACCGGCTGGGGCCACTTACACCACATCAGGGCCTGTGGCTCTGGCTCAGGCCACTTACACCACACCAGGCCTGTGGCACTTGCTCAGGCCACTTACACCACACCAGGCCTGTGGCACTTGCTCAGGCCACTTACACCACACCAGGGCCTGTGGCTGCTGGCTGAGGCCACTTACACCACACCAGGGCCTGTGGCTGCTGGCTGAGGCCATCTTCACCAAACCAGGCCCTGTGCTGCTTGCTGTGGCCATGTAAAACACACCAGGTCCTGTGCTGGTTCTTGAGGCCATCTTCAACAATCCAGGGCCTGTGCTGTTGGATAAATGCCAAACTGAGCCTTTGGGTTAGGGTATTATGCAAACATGCAGGTATGGTTATAGGATTGTCTTCGTAACTTCAGGTACTTGCCACCTAATCACCTGAATCCATAAATTGAGACATTGTGCTGGGGCCAGCAGCTTACGGCCATGCCACCCTGAGCACGCCTGACCTCGTCTGATCTCGGAAGCTGAGCAGGGCTGGGCTTGGTTAGTACTTGGATGGGAGACTGCCTGGGAATACCTGGTGCTATAAGCCTTTCATTTTCATGTCATTGAACCACTTTTGATCCAGAGAAGGGGTGTATTAAAAGACCAAAAGCAGCTGCCCATTAATGAGGGCACATTAACGACACTGCTTTTGGCTGTTTTCCAATGTCCTGTGCTGCTAGCTGATGCCACTTACACCACATCAGGGCCTGTGGCTCTGGCTGAGGCCACTTACACCACACCAGGGCCTGTGGCTGCTGGCTGAGGCCAGTTACACCACACCAGAGCCTGTGGCTGCTGGCTGAAGCCACCTACACCACACCAGGGCCTGTGGCTGCTGGCTGAGGCCACTTACACCACACCAGGGCCTGTGGCTGCTGGCTGAGGCCACTTACACCACACCAGGGCCTGTGGCTGCTGGCTGAAGCCACTTACACCACACCAGGGCCTTAGTTGCTATTGAGGCCACTTACACCACACCAGGGCCTGTGGCTGCTGGCTGAGGCCACCTACACCACACCAGGGCCTGTGGCTGCTGGCTGAGGCCACTTACACCACACCAGGGCCTGTGGCTGCTGGCTGAAGCCACTTACACCACACCAGGGCCTTAGTTGCTATTGAGGCCACTTACACCACACCAGGGCCTGTGGCTGCTGGCTGAGGCCACCTACACCACACCAGGGCATTAGTTGCTATTGAGGCCACTTACACCACACCAGGGCCTGTGGCTGCTGGCTGAGGCCACCTACACCACACCAGGGCATTAGTTGCTATTGAGGCCAATTACACCACACCAGGGTCTGTGGCTCTTGCTCAGGCCACTTACACCACACCAGGGCCTGTGGCTCTTGCTCAGGCCACTTACACCACACCAGGGCCTGTGGCACTGGCTGAGGCCACTTACACCACACCAGGGCCTGTGGCTGCTGGCTGAGGCCACTTACACCACACCAGGGCCTGTGGCTGCTGGCTGAGGCCACTTACACCACACCAGGGCCTGTGGCTGCTGGCTGAGGCCACCTACACCACACCAGGGCCTGTGGCTGCTGGCTGAGGCCACTTACACCACACCAGGGCCTGTGGCTTCTGTCTGAGGCGACTTACACCACACCAGGGCCTGTGGCTGCTGGCTGAGGCCAATTACACCACACCAGGGTCTGTGGCTCTTGCTCAGGCCATCTACACCACACCAGGGCCTGTGGCACTGGCTGAGGCCACTTACACCACACCAGGGCCTGTGGCTGCTGGCTGAGGCCACTTACACCACACCAGGGCCTGTGGCTGCTGGCTGAGGCCACTTACACCACACCAGGGCCTGTGGCTGCTGGCTGAGGCCACCTACACCACACCAGGGCCTGTGGCTGCTGGCTGAGGCGACTTACACCACACCAGGGCCCTTTTGCTGCTGGCTGAGGCCACTTACACCACACCAGTGCCTGTGGCTTCTGGCTGAGGCGACTTACACCACACCAGGGCCTGTGGCTGCTGGCTGAGGCCACTTACACCACACCAGGGCCTGTGGCTCTTGCTCAGGCCACTCACATCACACCAGGCCCTGCGCTTCTGGCCGAGGCCATCTTCACCAAACCAGGCCCTGTGGTTCTTGCTCAGGCCACTTACACCACACCAGGGCCTGTGGCTCTGGCTTAGGCCAATTACACCACACCAGGGTCTTTGGCTCTTGCTGAGGCCACTTACACCACACCAGGGCCTGTGGCTGCTGGCTGAGGCGACTTACACCACACCAGGGCCTTAGGCTGCTGGCTGAGACCACCTACACCACACCAGGGCCTGTGGCTGCTTGCTGAGGCGACTTACACCACACCAGGGCCTGTTGCTGCTGGCTGAGGCCACTTACACCACACCAGTGCCTGTGGCTTCTGGCTGAGGCGACTTACACCACACCAGGGCCTGTTGCTGCTGGCTGAGGCCACTTACACCACACCAGGGCCTGTGGCTGCTGGCTCAGGCCACTCATATCAAACCAGGTCCTGTGCTTCTGGCCGAGGCCATCTTCACCAAACCAGGCCCTGTGCTGCTAGCTGAGGCGACTTACACCACATCAGGGCCTGTGGCTCTGGCTGAGGCCACTTACACCACACCAGGGCCTGTGGCTGCTGGCTGAGGCCAGTTACACCACACCAGGGCCTGTGGCTGCTGGCTGAGGCCACATACACCACACCAGGGCCTTAGTTGCTATTGAGGCCAATTACACCACACCAGGGTCTGTGGCTCTTGCTCAGGCCACTCACATCACACCAGGCCCTGCGCTTCTGGCCACTTACACCACACCAGGGCCTGTGGCTGCTGGCTGAGGCCACTTACACCATACCAGGGCCTGTGGCTGTTGGCTGAGGCCACTTACACCACACCAGGGCCTTAGTTGCTATTGAGGCCACTTACACCACACCAGGGCCTGTGGCTCTGGCTGAGGCCACTTACACCACACCAGGGCCTTATTTGCTATTCAGGCCAGTTACACCACACCAGGGCCTGTGGCTCTGGCTCAGGCCACTTACACCACACCAGGGCCTGTGGCTGCTGGCTGATTCCACTTACACCACACCAGGGCCTGTGGCTCTTGCTCAGGCCACTCATATCACACCAGGCCCTGTGCTTCTGGCTGAGGCCATCTTCACCAAACCAGGCCCTGTGCTGCTTGCTGTGGCCATGTACAACACACCAGGCCCTGTGCTGGTTCCTGAGGCCATCTTCAACAATCCAGGGCCTGTGCTGTTGGATAAATGCCAAACTGAGCCTTTGGGTTAGGGTATTATGCAAACATGCAGGTATGGTTATAGGATTGTCTTCGTAACTTCAGGTACTTGCCACCTAATCACTTGAATCCATAAATTGAGACATTGTGCTGGGGCCAGCAGCTTACGGCCATACCACCCTGAGCACGCCCGACCTCGTCTGATCTCGGAAGCTAAGCAGGGCTGGGCTTGGTTAGTACTTGGATGGGAGACTGCCTGGGAATACCTGGTGCTGTAAGCCTTTCATTTTCATGTCATTGAACCGCTTTTGATCCAGAGAAGGGGTGTATTAAAAGACCAAAAGCAGCTCCCCATTAATGAGGGCACATTAACGACATTGCTTTTGGCTGTTTTCCAATGTCTTTTGCTGCTAGCTGATGCCACCTACACCACACCAGGGCCTGAGTGACCGGCTGGGGCCACTTACACCACATCAGGGCCTGTGGCTCTGGCTGAGGCCACTTACACCACACCAGGGCCTTAGTTGCTATTGAGGCCAATTACACTACACCAGGGTCTGTGGCTCTTGCTCAGGCCACTTACACCACACCAGGCCTGTGGCACTTGCTCAGGCCACTTACACCACACCAGGGCCTGTGGCTGCTGGCTGAGGCCACTTACACCACACCAGGGCCTGTGGCTGCTGGCTGAGGCCACCTACACCACACCAGGGCATTAGTTGCTATTGAGGCCAATTACACCACACCAGGGTCTGTGGCTCTTGCTCAGGCCACTTACACCACACCAGGGCCTGTGGCTCTTGCTCAGGCCACTTACACCACACCAGGGCCTGTGGCTGCTGTCTGAGGCCACTTACACCACACCAGGGCCTGTGGCTGCTGGCTGAGGCCATCTACACCACACCAGGGCCTGTGGCTGCTGGCTGAGGCGACTTACACCACACCAGGGCCCTTTTGCTGCTGGCTGAGGCCACTTACACCACACCAGTGCCTGTGGCTTCTGTCTGAGGCGACTTACACCACACCAGGGCCTGTGGCTGCTGGCTGAGGCCACTTACACCACACCAGGGCCTGTGGCTCTTGCTCAGGCCACTCACATCACACCAGGCCCTGCGCTTCTGGCCGAGGCCATCTTCACCAAACCAGGCCCTGTGGCTCTTGCTCAGGCCACTTACACCACACCAGGGCCTGTGGCTCTGGCTTAGGCCACTTACACCACACCAGGGCCTGTGGCACTTGCTCAGGCCACTTACACCACACCAGGCCCTGTGGCACTGGCTGAGGCCACTTAGACCACACCAGGGCCTGTGGCTGCTGGCTGAGGCCACTTACACCACACCAGGGCCTGTGGCTGCTGGCTGAGGCCACTTACACCACACCAGGGCCTGTGGCTGCTGGCTGAGGCCACTTACACCACACCAGGGCCTGTGGCTGCTGGCTGAGGCCACCTACACCACAAAAGGGCCTGTGGCTGCTGGCTGAGGCCACTTACACCACACCAGGGCCCTTTTGCTGCTGGCTGAGGCCACTTACACCACACCAGTGCCTGTGGCTTCTGGCTGAGGCCACTTACACCACACCAGGGCCTGTGGCTGCTGGCTGAGGCCACTTACACCACACCAAGGCCTGTGGCTCTTGCTCAGGCCACTCACATCACACCAGGCCCTGCGCTTCTGGCCGAGGCCATCTTCACCAAACCAGGCCCTGTGCTGCTTGCTGTGGCCATGTACAACACACCAGGCCCTGTGCTGGTTCCTGAGGCCATCTTCAACAATCCAGGGCCTGTGCTGTTGGATAAATGCCAAACTGAGCCTTTGGGTTAGGGTATTATGCAAACATGCAGGTATGGTTATAGGATTGTCTTCGTAACTTCAGGTACTTGCCACCTAATCACTTGAATCCATAAATTGAGACATTGTGCTGGGGCCAGCAGCTTACGGCCATACCACCCTGAGCACGCCCGACCTCGTCTGATCTCGGAAGCTAAGCAGGGCTGGGCTTGGTTAGTACTTGGATGGGAGACTGCCTGGGAATACCTGGTGCTGTAAGCCTTTCATTTTCATGTCATTGAACCGCTTTTGATCCAGAGAAGGGGTGTATTAAAAGACCAAAAGCAGCTGCCCATTAATGAGGGCACATTAACGACACTGCTTTTGGCTGTTTTCCAATGTCTTGTGCTGCTAGCTGATGCCACTTACACCACATCAGGGCCTGTGGCTCTGGCTGAGGCCACTTACACCACACCAGAGCCTGTGGCTGCTGGCTGAAGCCACCTACACCACACCAGGGCCTGTGGCTGCTGGCTGAGGCCACTTACACCACACCAGGGCCTGTGGCTGCTGGCTGAGGCCACTTACACCACACCAGGGCCTGTGGCTGCTGGCTGAAGCCACTTACACCACACCAGGGCCTTAGTTGCTATTGAGGCCACTTACACCACACCAGGGCCTGTGGCTGCTGGCTGAGGCCACCTACACCACACCAGGGCCTGTGGCTGCTGGCTGAGGCCACTTACACCACACCAGGGCCTGTGGCTGCTGGCTGAAGCCACTTACACCACACCAGGGCCTTAGTTGCTATTGAGGCCACTTACACCACACCAGGGCCTGTGGCTGCTGGCTGAGGCCACCTACACCACACCAGGGCATTAGTTGCTAT
Source organism: Aulonocara stuartgranti (assembly GCF_965226115.1). Lineage (NCBI taxonomy): Eukaryota > Metazoa > Chordata > Actinopteri > Cichliformes > Cichlidae > Aulonocara > Aulonocara stuartgranti. Next base: position 23,241,020 of record NC_138941.1, on the reverse strand, counting down.
TGAGGCCACTTACACCACACCAGGGCCTGTGGCTGCTGGCTGAGGCCACCTACACCACACCAGGGCCTGAGTGACCGGCTGGGGCCACTTACACCACATCAGGGCCTGTGGCTGCTGGCTGAGGCCACTTACACCACACCAGGGCCTTAGTTGCTATTGAGGCCAATTACACTACACCAGGGTCTGTGGCTCTTGCTCAGGCCACTTACACCACACCAGGCCTGTGGCACTTGCTCAGGCCACTTACACCACACCAGGGCCTGTGGCTGCTGGCTGAGGCCACTTACACCACACCAGGGCCTGTGGCTGCTGGCTGAGGCCACCTACACCACACCAGGGCATTAGTTGCTATTGAGGCCAATTACACCACACCAGGGTCTGTGGCTCTTGCTCAGGCCACTTACACCACACCAGGGCCTGTGGCTCTTGCTCAGGCCACTTACACCACACCAGGGCCTGTGGCTGCTGGCTGAGGCCACTTACACCACACCAGGGCCTGTGGCTGCTGGCTGAGGCCACCTACACCACACCAGGGCCTGTGGCTGCTGTCTGAGGCCACTTACACCACACCAGGGCCTGTGGCTGCTGGCTGAGGCCATCTACACCACACCAGGGCCTGTGGCTGCTGGCTGAGGCCACTTACACCACACCAGGGCCTGTGGCTGCTGGCTGAGGCCATCTTCACCAAACCAGGCCCTGTGCTGCTTGCTGTGGCCATGTAAAACACACCAGGTCCTGTGCTGGTTCTTGAGGCCATCTTCAACAATCCAGGGCCTGTGCTGTTGGATAAATGCCAAACTGAGCCTTTGGGTTAGGGTATTATGCAAACATGCAGGTATGGTTATAGGATTGTCTTCGTAACTTCAGGTACTTGCCACCTAATCACCTGAATCCATAAATTGAGACATTGTGCTGGGGCCAGCAGCTTACGGCCATGCCACCCTGAGCACGCCCGACCTCGTCTGATCTCGGAAGCTGAGCAGGGCTGGGCTTGGTTAGTACTTGGATGGGAGACTGCCTGGGAATACCTGGTGCTATAAGCCTTTCATTTTCATGTCATTGAACCACTTTTGATCCAGAGAAGGGGTGTATTAAAAGACCAAAAGCAGCTGCCCATTAATGAGGGCACATTAACGACACTGCTTTTGGCTGTTTTCCAATGTCTTGTGCTGCTAGCTGATGCCACTTACACCACATCAGGGCCTGTGGCTCTGGCTGAGGCCACTTACACCACACCAGGGCCTGTGGCTGCTGGCTGAGGCCAGTTACACCACACCAGAGCCTGTGGCTGCTGGCTGAAGCCACCTACACCACACCAGGGCCTGTGGCTGCTGGCTGAGGCCACTTACACCACACCAGGGCTTGTGGCTGCTGGCTGAGGCCACTTACACCACACCAGGGCCTGTGGCTGCTGGCTGAAGCCACTTACACCACACCAGGGCCTTAGTTGCTATTGAGGCCACTTACACCACACCAGGGCCTGTGGCTGCTGGCTGAGGCCACCTACACCACACCAGGGCCTGTGGCTGCTGGCTGAGGCCACTTACACCACACCAGGGCCTGTGGCTGCTGGCTGAAGCCACTTACACCACACCAGGGCCTTAGTTGCTATTGAGGCCACTTACACCACACCAGGGCCTGTGGCTGCTGGCTGAGGCCACCTACACCACACCAGGGCATTAGTTGCTATTGAGGCCACTTACACCACACCAGGGCCTGTGGCTGCTGGCTGAGGCCACCTACACCACACCAGGGCATTAGTTGCTATTGAGGCCAATTACACCACACCAGGGTCTGTGGCTCTTGCTCAGGCCACTTACACCACACCAGGGCCTGTGGCTCTTGCTCAGGCCACTTACACCACACCAGGGCCTGTGGCACTGGCTGAGGCCACTTACACCACACCAGGGCCTGTGGCTGCTGGCTGAGGCCACTTACACCACACCAGGGCCTGTGGCTGCTGGCTGAGGCCACTTACACCACACCAGGGCCTGTGGCTGCTGGCTGAGGCCACTTACACCACACCAGGGCCTGTGGCTGCTGGCTGAGGCCACTTACACCACACCAGGGCCCTTTTGCTGCTGGCTGAGGCCACTTACACCACACCAGTGCCTGTGGCTTCTGTCTGAGGCGACTTACACCACACCAGGGCCTGTGGCTGCTGGCTGAGGCCAATTACACCACACCAGGGTCTGTGGCTCTTGCTCAGGCCATCTACACCACACCAGGGCCTGTGGCACTGGCTGAGGCCACTTACACCACACCAGGGCCTGTGGCTGCTGGCTGAGGCCACTTACACCACACCAGGGCCTGTGGCTGCTGGCTGAGGCCACCTACACCACACCAGGGCCTGTGGCTGCTGGCTGAGGCGACTTACACCACACCAGGGCCCTTTTGCTGCTGGCTGAGGCCACTTACACCACACCAGTGCCTGTGGCTTCTGGCTGAGGCGACTTACACCACACCAGGGCCTGTGGCTGCTGGCTGAGGCCACTTACACCACACCAGGGCCTGTGGCTCTTGCTCAGGCCACTCACATCACACCGGGCCCTGCGCTTCTGGCCGAGGCCATCTTCACCAAACCAGGCCCTGTGGTTCTTGCTCAGGCCACTTACACCACACCAGGGCCTGTGGCTCTGGCTTAGGCCAATTACACCACACCAGGGTCTTTGGCTCTTGCTGAGGCCACTTACACCACACCAGGGCCTGTGGCTGCTGGCTGAGGCGACTTACACCACACCAGGGCCTGTGGCTGCTGGCTGAGACCACCTACACCACACCAGGGCCTGTGGCTGCTTGCTGAGGCGACTTACACCACACCAGGGCCTGTTGCTGCTGGCTGAGGCCACTTACACCACACCAGTGCCTGTGGCTTCTGGCTGAGGCGACTTACACCACACCAGGGCCTGTTGCTGCTGGCTGAGGCCACTTACACCACACCAGGGCCTGTGGCTGCTGGCTCAGGCCACTCATATCAAACCAGGTCCTGTGCTTCTGGCCGAGGCCATCTTCACCAAACCAGGCCCTGTGCTGCTAGCTGAGGCGACTTACACCACATCAGGGCCTGTGGCTCTGGCTGAGGCCACTTACACCACACCAGGGCCTGTGGCTGCTGGCTGAGGCCAGTTACACCACACCAGGGCCTGTGGCTGCTGGCTGAGGCCACATACACCACACCAGGGCCTTAGTTGCTATTGAGGCCAATTACACCACACCAGGGTCTGTGGCTCTTGCTCAGGCCACTCACATCACACCAGGCCCTGCGCTTCTGGCCACTTACACCACACCAGGGCCTGTGGCTGCTGGCTGAGGCCACTTACACCATACCAGGGCCTGTGGCTGTTGGCTGAGGCCACTTACACCACACCAGGGCCTTAGTTGCTATTGAGGCCACTTACACCACACCAGGGCCTGTGGCTCTGGCTGAGGCCACTTACACCACACCAGGGCCTTATTTGCTATTCAGGCCAGTTACACCACACCAGGGCCTGTGGCTCTGGCTCAGGCCACTTACACCACACCAGGGCCTGTGGCTGCTGGCTGATTCCACTTACACCACACCAGGGCCTGTGGCTCTTGCTCAGGCCACTCATATCACACCAGGCCCTGTGCTTCTGGCTGAGGCCATCTTCACCAAACCAGGCCCTGTGCTGCTTGCTGTGGCCATGTACAACACACCAGGCCCTGTGCTGGTTCCTGAGGCCATCTTCAACAATCCAGGGCCTGTGCTGTTGGATAAATGCCAAACTGAGCCTTTGGGTTAGGGTATTATGCAAACATGCAGGTATGGTTATAGGATTGTCTTCGTAACTTCAGGTACTTGCCACCTAATCACTTGAATCCATAAATTGAGACATTGTGCTGGGGCCAGCAGCTTACGGCCATACCACCCTAAGCACGCCCGACCTCGTCTGATCTCGGAAGCTAAGCAGGGCTGGGCTTGGTTAGTACTTGGATGGGAGACTGCCTGGGAATACCTGGTGCTGTAAGCCTTTCATTTTCATGTCATTGAACCGCTTTTGATCCAGAGAAGGGGTGTATTAAAAGACCAAAAGCAGCTCCCCAGTAATGAGGGCACATTAACGACATTGCTTTTGGCTCTTTTCCAATGTCTTTTGCTGCTAGCTGATGCCACCTACACCACACCAGGGCCTGAGTGACCGGCTGGGGCCACTTACACCACATCAGGGCCTGTGGCTGCTGGCTGAGGCCACTTACACCACACCAGGGCCTTAGTTGCTATTGAGGCCAATTACACTACACCAGGGTCTGTGGCTCTTGCTCAGGCCACTTACACCACACCAGGCCTGTGGCACTTGCTCAGGCCACTTACACCACACCAGGGCCTGTGGCTGCTGGCTGAGGCCACTTACACCACACCAGGGCCTGTGGCTGCTGGCTGAGGCCACCTACACCACACCAGGGCATTAGTTGCTATTGAGGCCAATTACACCACACCAGGGTCTGTGGCTCTTGCTCAGGCCACTTACACCACACCAGGGCCTGTGGCTCTTGCTCAGGCCACTTACACCACACCAGGGCCTGTGGCTGCTGTCTGAGGCCACTTACACCACACCAGGGCCTGTGGCTGCTGGCTGAGGCCATCTACAGCACACCAGGGCCTGTGGCTGCTGGCTGAGGCGACTTACACCACACCAGGGCCCTTTTGCTGCTGGCTGAGGCCACTTACACCACACCAGTGCCTGTGGCTTCTGTCTGAGGCGACTTACACCACACCAGGGCCTGTGGCTGCTGGCTGAGGCCACTTACACCACACCAGGGCCTGTGGCTCTTGCTCAGGCCACTCACATCACACCAGGCCCTGCGCTTCTGGCCGAGGCCATCTTCACCAAACCAGGCCCTGTGGCTCTTGCTCAGGCCACTTACACCACACCAGGGCCTGTGGCTCTGGCTTAGGCCACTTACACCACACCAGGGCCTGTGGCACTTGCTCAGGCCACTTACACCACACCAGGGCCTGTGGCTGCTGGCTGAGGCCACTTACACCACACCAGGGCCTGTGGCTCTTACTCAGGCCACTTACACCACACCAGGGCCTGTGGCACTGGCTGAGGCCACTTAGACCACACCAGGGCCTGTGGCTGCTGGCTGAGGCCACTTACACCACACCAGGGCCTGTGGCTGCTGGCTGAGGCCACTTACACCACACCAGGGCCTGTGGCTGCTGGCTGAGGCCACTTACACCACACCAGGGCCTGTGGCTGCTGGCTGAGGCCACCTACACCACAAAAGGGCCTGTGGCTGCTGGCTGAGGCCACTTACACCACACCAGGGCCCTTTTGCTGCTGGCTGAGGCCACTTACACCACACCAGTGCCTGTGGCTTCTGGCTGAGGCGACTTACACCACACCAGGGCCTGTGGCTGCTGGCTGAGGCCACTTACACCACACCAAGGCCTGTGGCTCTTGCTCAGGCCACTCACATCACACCAGGCCCTGCGCTTCTGGCCGAGGCCATCTTCACCAAACCAGGCCCTGTGCTGCTTGCTGTGGCCATGTACAACACACCAGGCCCTGTGCTGGTTCCTGAGGCCATCTTCAACAATCCAGGGCCTGTGCTGTTGGATAAATGCCAAACTGAGCCTTTGGGTTAGGGTATTATGCAAACATGCAGGTATGGTTATAGGATTGTCTTCGTAACTTCAGGTACTTGCCACCTAATCACTTGAATCCATAAATTGAGACATTGTGCTGGGGCCAGCAGCTTACGGCCATACCACCCTGAGCACGCCCGACCTCGTCTGATCTCGGAAGCTAAGCAGGGCTGGGCTTGGTTAGTACTTGGATGGGAGACTGCCTGGGAATACCTGGTGCTGTAAGCCTTTCATTTTCATGTCATTGAACCGCTTTTGATCCAGAGAAGGGGTGTATTAAAAGACCAAAAGCAGCTGCCCATTAATGAGGGCACATTAACGACACTGCTTTTGGCTGTTTTCCAATGTCTTGTGCTGCTAGCTGATGCCACTTACACCACATCAGGGCCTGTGTCTCTGGCTGAGGCCACTTACACCACACCAGAGCCTGTGGCTGCTGGCTGAAGCCACCTACACCACACCAGGGCCTGTGGCTGCTGGCTGAGGCCACTTACACCACACCAGGGCCTGTGGCTGCTGGCTGAGGCCACTTACACCACACCAGGGCCTGTGGCTGCTGGCTGAAGCCACTTACACCACACCAGGGCCTTAGTTGCTATTGAGGCCACTTACACCACACCAGGGCCTGTGGCTGCTGGCTGAGGCCACCTACACCACACCAGGGCCTGTGGCTGCTGGCTGAGGCCACTTACACCACACCAGGGCCTGTGGCTGCTGGCTGAAGCCACTTACACCACACCAGGGCCTTAGTTGCTATTGAGGCCACTTACACCACACCAGGGCCTGTGGCTGCTGGCTGAGGCCACCTACACCACACCAGGGCATTAGTTGCTATTGAGGCCACTTACACCACACCAGGGCCTGTGGCTGCTGGCTGAGGCCACCTACACCACACCAGGGCCTGAGTGACCGGCTGGGGCCACTTACACCACATCAGGGCCTGTGGCTGCTGGCTGAGGCCACTTACACCACACCAGGGCCTTAGTTGCTATTGAGGCCAATTACACTACACCAGGGTCTGTGGCTCTTGCTCAGGCCACTTACACCACACCAGGCCTGTGGCACTTGCTCAGGCCACTTACACCACACCAGGGCCTGTGGCTGCTGGCTGAGGCCACTTACACCACACCAGGGCCTGTGGCTGCTGGCTGAGGCCACCTACACCACACCAGGGCATTAGTTGCTATTGAGGCCAATTACACCACACCAGGGTCTGTGGCTCTTGCTCAGGCCACTTACACCACACCAGGGCCTGTGGCTCTTGCTCAGGCCACTTACACCACACCAGGGCCTGTGGCTGCTGGCTGAGGCCACTTACACCACACCAGGGCCTGTGGCTGCTGGCTGAGGCCACCTACACCACACCAGGGCCTGTGGCTGCTGTCTGAGGCCACTTACACCACACCAGGGCCTGTGGCTGCTGGCTGAGGCCATCTACACCACACCAGGGCCTGTGGCTGCTGGCTGAGGCGACTTACACCACACCAGGGCCCTTTTGCTGCTGGCTGAGGCCACTTACACCACACCAGTGCCTGTGGCTTCTGTCTGAGGCGACTTACACCACACCAGGGCCTGTGGCTGCTGGCTGAGGCCACTTACACCACACCAGGGCCTGTGGCTCTTGCTCAGGCCACTCACATCACACCAGGCCCTGCGCTTCTGGCCGAGGCCATCTTCACCAAACCAGGCCCTGTGGCTCTTGCTCAGGCCACTTACACCACACCAGGGCCTGTGGCTCTGGCTTAGGCCACTTACACCACACCAGGGCCTGTGGCACTTGCTCAGGCCACTTACACCACACCAGGGCCTGTGGCTGCTGGCTGAGGCCACTTACACCACACCAGGGCCTGTGGCTCTTACTCAGGCCACTTACACCACACCAGGGCCTGTGGCACTGGCTGAGGCCACTTAGACCACACCAGGGCCTGTGGCTGCTGGCTGAGGCCACTTACACCACACCAGGGCCTGTGGCTGCTGGCTGAGGCCACTTACACCAAACCAGGGCCTGTGGCTGCTTGCTGAGGCCATCTTCACCAAACCAGGCCCTGTGCTGCTTGCTGTGGCCATGTAAAACACACCAGGTCCTGTGCTGGTTCTTGAGGCCATCTTCAACAATCCAGGGCCTGTGCTGTTGGATAAATGCCAAACTGAGCCTTTGGGTTAGGGTATTATGCAAACATGCAGGTATGGTTATAGGATTGTCTTCGTAACTTCAGGTATTTGCCACCTAATCACTTGAATCCATAAATTGAGACATTGTGCTGGGGCCAGCAGCTTACGGCCATACCACCCTGAGCACGCCCGACCTCGTCTGATCTCGGAAGCTAAGCAGGGCTGGGCTTGGTTAGTACTTGGATGGGAGACTGCCTGGGAATACCTGGTTCTGTAAGCCTTTCATTTTCATGTCATTGAACCGCTTTTGATCCAGAGAAGGGGTGTATTAAAAGACCAAAAGCAGCTGCCCATTAATGAGGGTACATTAACGACATTGCTTTTGGCTGTTTTCCAATGTCTTGTGCTGCTAGCTGATGCCACCTACACCACACCACGGCCTTATTTGCTGGCTGAGGCCACATACACCACATCAGGGCCTGTGGCTCTGGCTGAGGCCACTTTCACCACACCAGGGCCTGTGGCTGCTGGCTGAGGCCACCTACACCACACCAGGGCATTAGTTGCTATTGAGGCCAATTACACCACACCAGGGTCTGTGGCTCTTGCTCAGGCCACTTACACCACACCAGGGCCTGTGGCTCTTGCTCAGGCCACTTACACCACACCAGGGCCTGTGGCACTGGCTGAGGCCACTTACACCACACCAGGGCCTGTGGCTGCTGGCTGAGGCCACTTACACCACACCAGGGCCTGTGGCTGCTGGCTGAGGCCACTTACACCACACCAGGGCCTGTGGCTGGTGGCTGAGGCCACCTACACCACACCAGGGCCTGTGGCTGCTGGCTGAGGCGACTTACACCACACCAGGGCCCTTTTGCTGCTGGCTGAGGCCACTTACACCACACCAGTGCCTGTGGCTTCTGTCTGAGGCGACTTACACCACACCAGGGCCTGTGGCTGCTGGCTGAGGCCAATTACACCACACCAGGGTCTGTGGCTCTTGCTCAGGCCACTTACACCACACCAGGGCCTGTGGCACTGGCTGAGGCCACTTACACCACACCAGGGCCTGTGGCTGCTGGCTGAGGCCACTTACACCACACCAGGGCCTGTGGCTGCTGGCTGAGGCCACTTACACCACACCAGGGCCTGTGGCTGCTGGCTGAGGCCACCTACACCACACCAGGGCCTGTGGCTGCTGGCTGAGGCCACTTACACCACACCAGGGCCCTTTTGCTGCTGGCTGAGGCCACTTACACCACACCAGTGCCTGTGGCTTCTGGCTGAGGCGACTTACACCACACCAGGGCTTGTGGCTGCTGGCTGAGGCCACTTACACCACACCAAGGCCTGTGGCTCTTGCTCAGGCCACTCACATCACACCAGGCCCTGCGCTTCTGGCCGAGGCCATCTTCACCAAACCAGGCCCTGTGCTGCTTGCTGTGGCCATGTACAACACACCAGGCCCTGTGCTGGTTCCTGAGGCCATCTTCAACAATCCAGGGCCTGTGCTGTTGGATAAATGCCAAACTGAGCCTTTGGGTTAGGGTATTATGCAAACATGCAGGTATGGTTATAGCATTGTCTTCGTAACTTCAGGTACTTGCCACCTAATCACTTGAATCCATAAATTGAGACATTGTGCTGGGGCCAGCAGCTTACGGCCAGCAGCTTACGGCCATACCACCCTGAGCACGCCCGACCTCGTCTGATCTCGGAAGCTAAGCAGGGCTGGGCTTGGTTAGTACTTGGATGGGAGACTGCCTGGGAATACCTGGTGCTGTAAGCCTTTGATTTTCATGTCATTGAACCGCTTTTGATCCAGAGAAGGGGTGTATTAAAAGACCAAAAGCCCATTAATGAGGGCACATTAACGACATTGCTTTTGGCTCTTTTCCAATGTCTTGTGCTGCTAGCTGATGCCACCTACACCACACCAGGGCCTGAGTGACCGGCTGGGGCCACTTACACCACATCAGGGCCTGTGGCTCTGGCTGAGGCCACTTACACCACACCAGGGCCTGTGGCTGCTGGCTGAGGCCACCTACACCACACCAGGGCCTTAGTTGCTATTGAGGCCAATTACACCACACCAGGGTCTGTGGCTCTTGCTCAGGCCACTTACACCACACCAGGCCTGTGGCACTTGCTCAGGCCACTTACACCACACCAGGGCCTGTGGCTGCTGGCTGAGGCCACTTACACCACACCAGGGCCTGTGGCTGCTGGCTGAGGCCACCTACACCACACCACGGCATTAGTTGCTATTGAGGCCAATTACACCACACCAGGGTCTGTGGCTCTTGCTCAGGCCACTTACACCACACCAGGGCCTGTGGCTCTTGCTCAGGCCACTTACACCACACCAGGGCCTGTGGCTGCTGGCTGAGGCCACTTACACCACACCAGGGCCTGTGGCTGCTGGCTGAGGCCACCTACACCACACCAGGGCCTGTGGCTGCTGGCTGAGGCCACCTACACCACACCAGGGCCTGTGGCTGCTGGCTGAGGCCACTTACACCACACCAGTGCCTGTGGCTTCTGGCTGAGGCGACTTAAACCACACCAGGGCCTGTGGCTGCTGGCTGAGGCCACTTACACCACACCAGGGCCTGTGGCTCTTGCTCAGGCCACTCACATCACACCAGGCCCTGCGCTTCTGGCCGAGGCCATCTTCACCAAACCAGGCCCTGTGCTCCTTGCTGTGGCCATGTACAACACACCAGGCCCTGTGCTGGTTCCTGAGGCCATCTTCAACAATCCAGGGCCTGTGCTGTTGGATAAATGCCAAACTGAGCCTTTGGGTTAGGGTATTATGCAAACATGCAGGTATGGTTATAGCATTGTCTTCGTAACTTCAGGTACTTGCCACCTAATCACTTGAATCCATAAATTGAGACATTGTGCTGGAGCCAGCAGCTTACGGCCATACCACCCTGAGCACTCCCGACCTCGTCTGATCTCGGAAGCTAAGCAGGGCTGGGCTTGGTTAGTACTTGGATGGGAGACTGCCTGGGAATACCTGGTGCTGTAAATCTTTGATTTTCATGTCATTGAACCGCTTTTGATCCAGAGAAGGGGTGTATTAAAAGACCAAAAGCAGCTGCCCATTAATGAGGGCACATTAACGACACTGCTTTTGGCTCTTTTCCAATGTCTTGTGCTGCTAGCTGATGCAACCTACACCACACAAGGGCCTGAGTGACCGGCTGGGGCCACTTACACCACATCAGGGCCTGTGGCTCTGGCTGAGGCCACTTTCACCACACCAGGGCCTGTGGCTGCTGGCTGAGGCCACCTACACCACACCAGGGCATTAGTTGCTATTGAGGCCAATTACACCACACCAGGGTCTGTGGCTCTTGCTCAGGCCACTTACACCACACCAGGGCCTGTGGCTCTTGCTCAGGCCACTTACACCACACCAGGGCCTGTGGCTGCTGGCTGAGGCCATCTACACCACACCAGGGCATTAGTTGCTATTGAGGCCAATTACACCACACCAGGGTCTGTGGCTCTTGCTCAGGCCACTTACACCACACCAGGGCCTGTGGCTGCTGGCTGAGGCCAGTTGCACCACACCAGAGCCTGTGGCTGCTGGCTGAAACCACTTACACCACACCAGGGCCTTAGTTGCTATTGAGGCCACTTACACCACACCAGGGCCTGTGGCTGCTGGCTGAGGCCACCTACACCACACCAGGGCCTGTGGCTGCTGGCTGAGGCCACTTACACCACACCAGGGCCTGTGGCTGCTGGCTGAAGCCACTTACACCACACCAGGGCCTTAGTTGCTATTGAGGCCACTTACACCACACCAGGGCCTGTGGCTGCTGGCTGAGGCCACCTACACCACACCAGGGCCCTTTTGCTGCTGGCTGAGGCCACTTACACCACACCAGTGCATGTGGCTTCTGGCTGAGGCCAATTACACCACACCAGGGCCTGTGGCTGCTGGCTGAGGCCACTTACACCACACCAGGGCCTGTGGCTCTTGCTCAGGCCACTCACATCACACCAGGCCCTGCGCTTCTGGCCGAGGCCATCTTCACCAAACCAGGCCCTGTGGTTCTTGCTCAGGCCACTTACACCACACCAGGGCCTTATTTGCTATTGAGGCCACTTACACCACACCAGGGCCTGTGGCACTTGCTCAGGCCACTTACACCACACCAGGGCCTGTGGCTGCTGGCTGAGGCCACTTACACCACACCAGGGCCTGTGGCTCTTGCTCAGGCCACTTACACCACACCAGGGCCTGTGGCACTGGCTGAGGCCACTTAGACCACACCAGTGCCTGTGGCTGCTGGCTGAGGCCACTCACACCACACCAGGGCCTGTGGCTGCTAGCTGAGGCCACTTACACCAAACCAGGGCCTGAGTGACCGGCTGGGGCCACTTACACCACACCAGGGCCTGTGGCTCTTGCTCAGGCCACTCACATCACACCAGGCCCTGCTCTTCTGGCCGAGGCCATCTTCACCAAACCAGGCCCTGTGCTGCTAGCTGTGGCCATGTACAACACACCAGGCCCTGTGCTGGTTCCTGAGGCCATCTTCAACAATCCAGGGCCTGTGCTGTTGGATAAATGCCAAACTGAGCCTTTGGGTTAGGGTATTATGCAAACATGCAGTTATGGTTATAGGATTGTCTTCGTAACTTCAGGTACTTGCCACCTAATCACTTGAATCCATAAATTGAGTCATTGTGCTGGGGCCAGCAGCTTACGGCCATACCACCCTGAGCACGCCCGACCTCGTCTGATCTCGGAAGCTAAGCAGGGCTGGGCTTGGTTAGTACTTGGATGGGAGACTGCCTGGGAATACCTGGTGCTGTAAGCCTTTCATTTTCATGTCATTGAACCGCTTTTGATCCAGAGAAGGGGTGTATTAAAAGACCAAAAGCCCATTAATGAGGGCACATTAACGACATTGCTTTTGGCTCTTTTCCAATGTCTTGTGCTGCTAGCTGATGCCACCTACACCACACCAGGGCCTGAGTGACCGGCTGGGGCCACTTACACCACACCAGGGCCTTAGTTGCTATTGAGGCCATTTACACCACACCAGGGCCTGTGGCTGCTGGCTGAGGCCACCTACACCACACCAGGGCCCTTTTGCTGCTGGCTGAGGCCACTTACACCACACCAGTGCATGTGGCTTCTGGCTGAGGCCAATTACACCACACCAGGGCCTGTGGCTGCTGGCTGAGGCCACTTACACCACACCAGGGCCTGTGGCTCTTGCTCAGGCCACTCACATCACACCAGGCCCTGCGCTTCTGGCCGAGGCCATCTTCACCAAACCAGGCCCTGTGGTTCTTGCTCAGGCCAATTACACCACACCAGGGCCTGTGGCTCTTGCTTAGGCCACTTACACCACACCAGGGCCTGTGGCACTTGCTCAGGCCACTTACACCACACCAGGGCCTGTGGCTGCTGGCTGAGGCCACTTACACCACACCAGGGCCTGTGGCTCTTGCTCAGGCCACTTACACCACACCAGGGCCTGTGGCACTGGCTGAGGCCACTTAGACCACACCAGGGCCTGTGGCTGCTGGCTGAGGCCACTCACACCACACCAGGGCCTGTGGCTGCTAGCTGAGGCCACTTACACCAAACCAGGGCCTGAGTGACCGGCTGGGGCCACTTACACCACACCAGGGCCTGTGGCTCTTGCTCAGGCCACTCACATCACACCAGGCCCTGCTCTTCTGGCCGAGGCCATCTTCACCAAACCAGGCCCTGTGCTGCTAGCTGTGGCCATGTACAACACACCAGGCCCTGTGCTGGTTCCTGAGGCCATCTTCAACAATCCAGGGCCTGTGCTGTTGGATAAATGCCAAACTGAGCCTTTGGGTTAGGGTATTATGCAAACATGCAGGTATGGTTATAGGATTGTCTTCGTAACTTCAGGTACTTGCCACCTAATCACTTGAATCCATAAATTGAGTCATTGTGCTGGGGCCAGCAGCTTACGGCCATACCACCCTGAGCACGCCCGACCTCGTCTGATCTCGGAAGCTAAGCAGGGCTGGGCTTGATTAGTACTTGGATGGGAGACTGCCTGGGAATACCTGGTGCTGTAAGCCTTTCATTTTCATGTCATTGAACCGCTTTTGATCCAGAGAAGGGGTGTATTAAAAGACCAAAAGCAGCTCCCCATTAATGAGGGCACATTAACGACACTGCTTTTGGCTGTTTTCCAATGTCTTGTGCTGCTAGCTGATGCCACTTACACCACACCAGGGCCTGTGGCTGCTGGCTGAGGCCACTTACACCACACCAGGGCCTGTGGCTGCTGGCTGAGGCCACCTACACCACACCAGGGCCTTAGTTGCTATTGAGGCCAATTACACCACACAAGGGCCTGTGGCTGCTGGCTGAGGCCACCTACACCACACCAGGGCCTGTGGCTGCTGGCTGAGGCCACTTACAACACACCACGGCCTGTGGCTCTTGCTCAGGCCACTCATATCACACCAGGCCCTGTGCTTCTGGCCGAGGCCATCTTCACCAAACCAGGCCCTGTGCTGCTTGCTGTGGCCATGTACAACACACCAGGCCCTGTGCTGGTTCCTGACGCCATCTTCAACAATCCAGGGCCTGTGCTGTTGGATAAATGCCAAACTGAGCCTTTGGGTTAGGGTATTATGCAAACATGCAGGTATGGTTATAGGATTGTCTTCGTAACTTCAGGTACTTGCCACCTAATCACTTGAATCCATAAATTGAGACATTGTGCTGGGGCCAGCAGATTACGGCCATACCACCCTGAGCACGCCCGACCTCGTCTGATCTCGGAAGCTAAGCAGGGCTGGGCTTGGTTAGTACTTGGATGGGAGACTGCCTGGGAATACCTGGTGCTGTAAGCCTTTCATTTTCATGTCATTGAACCGCTTTTGATCCAGAGAAGGGGTGTATTAAAAGACCAAAAGCAGCTCCCCATTAATGAGGGCACATTAACGACATTGCTTTTGGCTGTTTTCCAATGTCTTGTGCTGCTAGCTGATGCCACCTACACCACACCACGGCCTTATTTGCTGGCTGAGGTCACTTACACCACACCAGGGCCTGTGGCTCTTGCTCAGGCCACTTACACCACACCAGGGCCTGTGGCTCTTGCTCAGGCCACTTACACCACACCAGGGCCTGTGGGACCGGCTGGGGCCACTTACACCACATCAGGGCCTGTGGCTGCTGGCTGAGGCCACTTACACCACACAAGGGCCTGAGGGACCGGCTGGGGCCACTTACACCACATCAGGGCCTGTGGCTGCTGGCTGAGGCCACTTACACCACACCAGGGCCTGTGGCTGCTGGCTGAGGCCACCTACACCACACCAGGGCCTTAGTTGCTATTGAGGCCAATTACACCACAACAGGGTCTGTGGCTCTTGCTCAGGCCACTTACACCACACCAGGGCCTGTGGCACTGGCTGAGGCCACTTACACCACACCAGGGCCTGTGGCTGCTGGCTTAGGCCACCTACACCACACCAGGGCCTTAGTTGCTATTGAGGCCAATTACACCACACAAGGGCCTGTGGCTGCTGGCTGAGGCCACCTACACCACACCAGGGCCTGTGGCTGCTGGCTGAGGCCACTTACACCACACCAGTGCCTGTGGCTTCTGGCTGAGGCGACTTACACCACACCAGGGCCTGTGGCTGCTGGCTGAGGCCACTTACACCACACCAGGGCCTGTGGCTGCTGGCTGAGGCCACCTACACCACACCAGGGCATTAGTTGCTATTGAGGCCAATTACACCACACCAGGGTCTGTGGCTCTTGCTCAGGCCACTTACACCACACCAGGGCCTGTGGCTCTTGCTCAGGCCACTTACACCACACCAGGGCCTGTGGCTGCTGGCTGAGGCCACTTACACCACACCAGGGCCTGTGGCTGCTGGCTGAGGCCACCTACACCACACCAGGGCCTGTGGCTGCTGGCTGAGGCCACCTACACCACACCAGGGCCTGTGGCTGCTGGCTGAGGCCACCTACACCACACCAGGGCCTGTGGCTGCTGGCTGAGGCCACTTACACCACACCAGTGCCTGTGGCTTCTGGCTGAGGCGACTTACACCACACCAGGGCCTGTGGCTGCTGGCTGAGGCCACTTACACCACACCAAGGCCTGTGGCTCTTGCTCAGGCCACTCACATCACACCAGGCCCTGCGCTTCTGGCCGAGGCCATCTTCACCAAACCAGGCCCTGTGGTTCTTGCTCAGGCCACTTACACCACACCAGGGTCTGTGGCTCTTGCTGAGGCCACTTTCACCACACCAGGGCCTGTGGCTGCTGGCTGAGGCCACCTACACCACACCAGGGCATTAGTTGCTATTGAGGCCAATTACACCACACCAGAGCCTGTGGCTGCTGGCTGAAGCCACTTACACCACACCAGGGCCTTAGTTGCTATTGAGGCCACTTATACCACACCAGGGCCTGTGGCTGCTGGCTGAGGCCACCTACACCACACCAGGGCCTGTGGCTGCTGGCTGAGGCCACTTACACCACACCAGGGCCTGTGGCTCTTGCTCAGGCCACTCACATCACACCAGGCCCTGCGCTTCTGGCCGAGGCCATCTTCACCAAACCAGGCCCTGTGGTTCTTGCTCAGGCCACTTACACCACACCAGGGCCTGTGGCTGCTGGCTGAAGCCACTTACACCACACCAGGGCCTTAGTTGCTATTGAGGCCACTTACACCACACCAGGGCCTGTGGCTGCTGGCTGAGGCCACCTACACCACACCAGGGCCCTTTTGCTGCTGGCTGAGGCCACTTACACCACACCAGTGCCTGTGGCTTCTGGCTGAGGCCACTTACACCACACCAGGGCATGTGGCTGCTGGCTGAGGCCACTTACACCACACCAGGGCCTGTGGCTCTTGCTCAGGCCACTCACATCACACCAGGCCCTGCGCTTCTGGCCGAGGCCATCTTCACCAAACCAGGCCCTGTGGTTCTTGCTCAGGCCACTTACACCACACCAGGGCCTTATTTGCTATTGAGGCCACTTACACCACACCAGGGCCTGTGGCACTTGCTCAGGCCACTTACACCACACCAGGGCCTGTGGCACTTGCTCAGGCCACTTACACCACACCAGGGCCTGTGGCTGGTGGCTGAGGCCACTTACACCACACCAGGGCCTGTGGCTCTTGCTCAGGCCACTTACACCACACCAGGGCCTGTGTCACTGGCTGAGGCCACTTAGACCACACCAGGGCCTGTGGCTGCTGGCTGAGGCCACTCACAACACACCAGGGCCTGTGGCTGCTAGCTGAGGCCACTTACACCAAACCAGGGCCTGTGGCTGCTTGCTGAGGCCACCTACACCACACCAGGGCCTTAGTTGCTATTGAGGCCAATTACACCACACAAGGGCCTGTGGCTGCTGGCTGAGGCCACCTACACCACACCAGGGCCTGTGGCTGCTGGCTGAGGCCACTTACAACACACCAGGGCCTGTGGCTGCTGGCTGAGGCCACCTACACCACACCAGGGCCTGTGGCTGCTGGCTGAGGCCACTTACAACACACCAGGGTCTGTGGCTCTTGCTCAGGCCACTCATATCACACCAGGCCCTGTGGTTCTGGCCGAGGCCATCTTCACCAAACCAGGCCCTGTGCTGCTTGCTGTGGCCATGTACAACACACCAGGCCCTGTGCTGGTTCCTGACGCCATCTTCAATAATCCAGGGCCTGTGCTGTTGGATAAATGCCAAACTGAGCCTTTGGGTTAGGGTATTATGCAAACATGCAGGTATGGTTATAGGATTGTCTTCGTAACTTCAGGTACTTGCCACCTAATCACTTGAATCCATAAATTGAGACATTGTGCTCGGGCCAGCAGCTTACGGCCATACCACCCTGAGCACGCCCGACCTCGTCTGATCTCGGAAGCTAAGCAGGGCTGGGCTTGGTTAGTACTTGGATGGGAGACTGCCTGGGAATACCTGGTGCTGTAAGCCTTTCATTTTCATGTCATTGAACCACTTTTGATCCAGAGAAGGGGTGTATTAAAAGACCAAAAGCAGCTCCCCATTAATGAGGGCACATTAACGACATTGCTTTTGGCTCTTTTCCAATGTCTTGTGCTGCTAGCTGATGCCACCTACACCACACCACGGCCTTATTTGCTGGCTGAGGCCACATACACCAAACCAGGGCCTTAGTTGCTATTGAGGCCAATTACACCACACAAGGGCCTGTGGCTCTGGCTGAGGCCACTTACACCACACCAGGGCCTGTGGGTTCTGGCTGAGGCCACTTACACCACACCAGGGCCTGTGGCTGCTGGCTGAGGCCACTTACACCACACCAGGGCCTGTGGCTCTTGCTCAGGCCACTCACATCACACCAGGCCCTGCGCTTCTGGCCGAGGCCATCTTCACCAAACCAGGCCCTGTGCTGCTAGCTGTGGCCATGTACAACACACCAGGCCCTGTGCTGGTTCCTGAGGCCATCTTCAACAATCCAGGGCCTGTGCTGTTGGATAAATGCTAAACTGAGCCTTTGGGTTAGGGTATTATGCAAACATGAAGGTAGGGTTATAGGATTGTCTTCGTAACTTCAGGTACTTGCCACCTAATCACCTGAATCCATAAATTCAGACATTGTGCTGGGGCCAGCAGCTTACGGCCATACCACCCTGAGCACGCCCGACCTCGTCTGATCTCGGAAGCTGAGCAGGGCTGGGCTTGGTTAGTACTTGGATGGGAGCCTGCCTGGGAATACCTGGTGCTGTAAGCCTTTCATTTTCATGTCATTGAACCGCTTTTGATCCAGAGAAGGGGTGTATTAAAAGACCAAAAGCAGCTGCCCATTAATGAGGGCACATTAACGACATTGCTTTTGGCTGTTTTCCAATGTCTTGTGCTGCTAGCTGATGCCACCTACACCACACCAGGGCCTGAGTGACCGGCTGGGGCCACTTACACCACATCAGGGCCTGTGGCTCTGGCTGAGGCCACTTACACCACACCAGGGCCTGTGGCTGCTGGCTGAGGCCACTTACACCACACCAGGGCCTGTGGCTGCTGGCTGAGGCCACCTACACCACACCAGGGCCTTAGTTGCTATTGAGGCCAATTACACCACACCAGGGTCTGTGGCTCTTGCTCAGGCCACTTACACCACACCAGGGCCTGTGGCACTGGCTGAGGCCACTTACACCACACCAGGGCCTGTGGCTGCTGGCTGAGGCCACCTACACCACACCAGGGCCTTAGTTGCTATTGAGGCCAATTACACCACACAAGGGCCTGTGGCTGCTGGCTGAGGCCACCTACACCACACCAGGGCCTGTGGCTGCTGGCTGAGGCCACTTACACCACACCAGGGCCCTTTTGCTGCTGGCTGAGGCCACTTACACCACGCCAGTGCCTGTGGCTTCTGGCTGAGGCGACTTACACCACACCAGGGCCTGTGGCTGCTGGCTGAGGCCACTTACACCACACCAAGGCCTGTGGCTCTTGCGCAGGCCACTCACATCACACCAGGCCCTGCGCTTCTGGCCGAGGCCATCTTCACCAAACCAGTCCCTACGCTTCTGGCCGAGGCCATCTTCACCAAACCAGGCCCTGTGGTTCTTGCTCAGGCCACTTACACCACACCAGGGCCTTATTTGCTATTGAGGCCACTTACACCACACCAGGGCCTGTGGCTCTGGCTTAGGCCACTTACACCACACCAGGGCCTGTGGCACTTGCTCAGGCCACTTACACCACACCAGGGCCTGTGGCTGCTGGCTGAGGCCACTTACACCACACCAGGGCCTGTGGCTCTTGCTCAGGCCACTTACACCACACCAGGGCCTGTGGCACTGGCTGAGGCCACTTAGACCACACCAGGGCCTGTGGCTGCTGGCTGAGGCCACTCACACCACACCAGGGCCTGTGGCTGCTAGCTGAGGCCACTTACACCAAACCAGGGCCTGTGGCTGCTTGCTGAGGCCATCTTCACCAAACCAGGCCCTGTGCTGCTTGCTGTGGCCATGTAAAACACACCAGGTCCTGTGCTGGTTCTTGAGGCCATCTTCAACAATCCAGGGCCTGTGCTGTTGGATAAATGCCAAACTGAGCCTTTTGGTTAGGGTATTATGCAAACATGCAGGTATGGTTATAGGATTGTCTTCGTAACTTCAGGTACTTGCCACCTAATCACTTGAATCCATAAATTGAAACATTGTGCTGGGGCCAGCAGCTTACGGCCATACCACCCTGAGCACGCCTGACCTCGTCTGATCTCGGAAGCTAAGCAGGGCTGGGCTTGGTTAGTACTTGGATGGGAGACTGCCTGGGAATACCTGGTGCTGTAAGACTTTCATTTTCATGTCATTGAACCGCTTTTGATCCAGAGAAGGGGTGTATTAAAAGACCAGAAGCAGCTCCCCATTAATGAGGGCAAATTAACGACATTGCTTTTGGCTGTTTTCCAATGTCTTGTGCTGCTAGCTGAGGCCACTTACACCAAACCAGGGCCTGAGTGACCGGCTGGGGCCACTTACACCACACCAGGGCCTGTGGCTCTTGCTCAGGCCACTCACATCACACCAGGCCCTGCTCTTCTGGCCGAGGCCATCTTCACCAAACCAGGCCCTGTGCTGCTAGCTGTGGCCATGTACAACACACCAGGCCCTGTGCTGGTTCCTGAGGCCATCTTCAACAATCCAGGGCCTGTGCTATTGAGGCCAATTACACCACACCAGGGTCTGTGGCTCTTGCTCAGGCCACTTACACCACACCAGGGCCTGTGGCTGCTGGCTGAGGCCACCTACACCACACCAGGGCATTAGTTGCTATTGAGGCCAATTACACCACACCAGGGTCTGTGGCTCTTGCTCAGGCCACTTACACCACACCAGGCCTGTGGCACTTGCTCAGGCCACTTACACCACACCAGGGCCTGTGGCTGCTGGCTGAGGCCACTTACACCACACCAGGGCCTGTGGCTGCTGGCTGAGGCCACTTACACCACACCAGTGCCTGTGGCTTCTGGCTGAGGCGACTTACACCACACCAGGGCCTGTGGCTGCTGGCTGAGGCCACTTACACCACACCAAGGCCTGTGGCTCTTGCTCAGGCCACTCACATCACACCAGGCCCTGCGCTTCTGGCCGAGGCCATCTTCACCAAACCAGGCCCTGTGCTGCTTGCTGTGGCTATGTACAACACACCAGGCCCTGTGCTGGTTCCTGAGGCCATCTTCAACAATCCAGGGCCTGTGCTGTTGGATAAATGCCAAACTGAGCCTTTGGGTTAGGGTATTATGCAAACATGCAGGTATGGTTATAGGATTGTCTTCGTAACTTCAGGTACTTGCCACCTAATCACTTGAATCCATAAATTGAGACATTGTGCTGGGGCCAGCAGCTTACGGCCAGCAGCTTACGGCCATACCACCCTGAGCACGCCCGACCTCGTCTGATCTCGGAAGCTAAGCAGGGCTTGCCTTGGTTAGTACTTGGATGGGAGACTGCCTGGGAATACCTGGTGCTGTAAGCCTTTTATTTTCATGTCATTGAACCGCTTTTGATCCAGAGAAGGGGTGTATTAAAAGACCAAAAGCAGCTGCCCATTAATGAGGGCACATTAACGACACTGCTTTTGGCTGTTTTCCAATGTCTTGTGCTGCTAGCTGATGCCACCTACACCACACCAGGGCCTGAGTGACCGGCTGGGGCCACTTACACCACATCAGGGCCTGTGGCTCTGGCTGAGGCCACTTACACCACACCAGGGCCTGTGGCTGCTGGCTGAGGCCAGTTACACCACACCAGAGCCTGTGGCTGCTGGCTGAAGCCACTTACACCACACTAGGGCCTTAGTTGCTATTGAGGCCACTTACACCACACCAGGGCCTGTGGCTGCTGGCTGAGGCCACCTACACCACACCAGGGCCTGTGGCTGCTGGCTGAGGCCACTTACACCACACCAGGGCCTGTGGCTGCTGGCTGAAGCCACTTACACCACACCAGGGCCTTAGTTGCTATTGAGGCCACTTACACCACACCAGGGCCTGTGGCTGCTGGCTGAGGCCACCTACACCACACCAGGGCCCTTTTGCTGCTGGCTGAGGCCACTTACACCACACCAGGGCCTTAGTTGCTATTGAGGCCAATTACACCACACCATGGTCTGTGGCTCTTGCTCAGGCCACTTACACCACACCAGGGCCTGTGGCACTGGCTGAGGCCACTTACACCACACCAGGGCCTGTGGCTGCTGGCTGAGGCCACTTACACCACACAAGGGTTTGTGGCTGCTGGCTGAGGCCACCTACACCACACCAGGGCCTGTGGCTGCTGGCTGAGGCCACCTACACCACACCAGGGCCTGTGGCTGCTGGCTGAGGCCACTTACACCACACCAGGGCCTTAGTTGCTATTGAGGCCAATTACACCACACCATGGTCTGTGGCTCTTGCTCAGGCCACTTACACCACACCAGGGCCTGTGGCTGCTGGCTGAGGCCACTTACACCACACCAGGGCCTGTGGCTGCTGGCTGAGGCCACCTACACCACACCAGGGCATTAGTTGCTATTGAGGCCACTTACACCACACCAGGGCCTGTGGCTGCTGGCTGAGGCCACCTACACCACACCAGGGCCTGTGGCTGCTGGCTGAGGCCACTTACACCACACCAGGGCCTGTGGCTGCTGGCTGAAGCCACTTACACCACACCAGGGCCTTAGTTGCTATTGAGGCCACTTACACCACACCAGGGCCTGTGGCTGCTGGCTGAGGCCACCTACACCACACCAGGGCCCTTTTGCTGCTGGCTGAGGCCACTTACACCACACCAGGGCCTTAGTTGCTATTGAGGCCAATTACACCACACCATGGTCTGTGGCTCTTGCTCAGGCCACTTACACCACACCAGGGCCTGTGGCACTGGCTGAGGCCACTTACACCACACCAGGGCCTGTGGCTGCTGGCTGAGGCCACTTACACCACACAAGGGTTTGTGGCTGCTGGCTGAGGCCACCTACACCACACCAGGGCCTGTGGCTGCTGGCTGAGGCCACCTACACCACACCAGGGCCTGTGGCTGCTGGCTGAGGCCACTTACACCACACCAGGGCCTTAGTTGCTATTGAGGCCAATTACACCACACCATGGTCTGTGGCTCTTGCTCAGGCCACTTACACCACACCAGGGCCTGTGGCACTGGCTGAGACCACTTACACCACACCAGGGCCTGTGGCTGCTGGCTGAGGCCACCTACACCACACCAGGGCCTGTGGCTGCTGGCTGAGGCGACTTACACCACACCAGGGCCCTTTTGCTGCTGGCTGAGGCCACTTACACCACACCAGTGCCTGTGGCTTCTGGCTGAGGCGACTTACACCACACCAGGGCCTGTGGCTGCTGGCTGAGGCCACTTACACCACACCAGGGCCTGTGGCACTGGCTGAGGCCACTTACACCACACCAGGGCCTGTGGCTGCTGGCTGAGGCCACTTACACCACACCAGGGCCTGTGGCTGCTGGCTGAGGCCACTTACACCACACCAGGGCCTGTGGCTGCTGGCTGAGGCCACCTACACCACACCAGGGCCTGTGGCTGCTGGCTGAGGCGACTTACACCACACCAGGGCCCTTTTGCTGCTGGCTGAGGCCACTTACACCACACCAGGGCCTGTGGCTGCTGGCTGAGGCCACTTACACCAAACCAGGGCCTGTGGCTGCTTGCTGAGGCCATCTTCACCAAACCAGGCCCTGTGCTGCTTGCTGTGGCCATGTAAAACACACCAGGTCCTGTGCTGGTTCTTGAGGCCATCTTCAACAATCCAGGGCCTGTGCTGTTGGATAAATGCCAAACTGAGCCTTTGGGTTAGGGTATTATGCAAACATGCAGGTATGGTTATAGGATTGTCTTCGTAACTTCAGGTACTTGCCACCTAATCACTTGAATCCATAAATTGAGACATTGTGCTGGAGCCAGCAGCTTACGGCCATACCACCCTGAGCACGCCCGACCTCGTCTGATCTCGGAAGCTAAGCAGGGCTGGGCTTGGTTAGTACTTGGATGGGAGACTGCCTGGGAATACCTGGTGCTGTAAGCCTTTCATGTCATTGAACCGCTTTTGATCCAGAGAAGGGGTGTATTAAAAGACCAAAAGCAGCTGCCCATTAATGAGGGTACATTAACGACATTGCTTTTGGCTGTTTTCCAATGTCTTGTGCTGCTAGCTGATGCCACCTACACCACACCACGGCCTTATTTGCTGGCTGAGGCCACATACACCAAACCAGGGCCTTAGTTGCTATTGAGGCCAATTACACCACACAAGGGCCTGTGGCTGCTGGCTGAGGCCACTTACACCACATCAGGGCCTGTGGCTCTGGCTGAGGCCACTTACACCACACCAGGGCCTGTGGCTGCTGGCTGAGGCCAGTTACACCACACCAGAGCCTGTGGCTGCTGGCTGAAGCCACTTACACCACACCAGGGCCTTAGTTGCTATTGAGGCCACTTACACCACACCAGGGCCTGTGGCTGCTGGCTGAGGCCAGCTACACCACACCAGGGCCTGTGGCTGCTGGCTGAGGCGACTTACACCACACCAGGGCCCTTCTGCTGCTGGCTGAGGCCACTTACACCACACCAGTGCCTGTGGCTTCTGGCTGAGGCGACTTACACCACACCAGGGCCTGTGGCTGCTGGCTGAGGCCACTTACACCACACCAGGGCCTGTGGCTCTTGCTCAGGCCACTCACATCACACCAGGCCCTGCGCTTCTGGCCGAGGCCATCTTCACCAAACCAGGCCCTGTGGTTCTTGCTCAGGCCACTTACACCACACCAGGGCCTGTGGCTCTGGCTTAGGCCAATTACACCACACCAGGGTCTGTGGCTCTTGCTGAGGCCACTTACACCACACCAGGGCCTGTGGCTGCTGGCTGAGGCCACTTACACCACACCAGGGCCTGTGGCTGCTGGCTGAGACCACCTACACCACACCAGGGCCTGTGGCTCTGGCTTAGGCCAATTACACCACACCAGGGTCTGTGGCTCTTGCTGAGGCCACTTACACCACACCAGGGCCTGTGGCTGCTGGCTGAGGCCACTTACACCACACCAGGGCCTGTGGCTGCTGGCTGAGACCACCTACACCACACCAGGGCCTGTGGCTGCTTGCTGAGGCGACTTACACCACACCAGGGCCTGTTGCTGCTGGCTGAGGCCACTTACACCACACCAGTGCCTGTGGCTTCTGGCTGAGGCCACTTACACCACACCAGTGCCTGTGGCTTCTGGCTGAGGCCACTTACACCACACCAGGGCCTGTGGCTGCTGGTTCAGGCCACTCATATCAAACCAGGTCCTGTGCTTCTGGCCGAGGCCATCTTCACCAAACCAGGCCCTGTGCTGCTAGCTGAGGCGACTTACACCACATCAGGGCCTGTGGCTCTGGCTGAGGCCACTTACACCACACCACGGCCTGTGGCTGCTGGCTGAGGCCAGTTACACCACACCAGGGCCTGTGGCTTCTGGCTGAGGCCACATACACCACACCAGGGCCTTAGTTGCTATTGAGGCCAATTACACCACACCAGGGTCTGTGGCTCTTGCTCAGGCCACTCACATCACACCAGGCCCTGCGCTTCTGGCCACTTACACCACACCAGGGCCTGTGGCTGCTGGTTGAGGCCACTTACACCATACCAGGGCCTGTGGCTGTTGGCTGAGGCCACTTACACCACACCAGGGCCTTAGTTGCTATTGAGGCCACTTACACCACACCAGGGCCTGTGGCTCTGGCTGAGGCCACTTACACCACACCAGGGCCTTATTTGCTATTCAGGCCAGTTACACCACACCAGGGCCTGTGGCACTGGCTCAGGCCACTTACACCACACCAGGGCCTGTGGCTGCTGGCTGATTCCACTTACACCACACCAGGGCCTGTGGTTCTTGCTCAGGCCACTCATATCACACCAGGCCCTGTGCTTCTGGCTGAGGCCATCTTCACCAAACCAGGCCCTGTGCTGCTTGCTGTGGCCATGTACAACACACCAGGCCCTGTGCTGGTTCCTGAGGCCATCTTCAACAATCCAGGGCCTGTGCTGTTGGATAAATGCCAAACTGAGCCTTTGGGTTAGGGTATTATGCAAACATGCAGGTATGGTTATAGGATTGTCTTCGTAACTTCAGGTACTTGCCACCTAATCACTTGAATCCATAAATTGAGACATTGTGCTGGGGCCAGCAGCTTACCGCCATACCACCCTAAGCACGCCCGACCTCGTCTGATCTCGGAAGCTAAGCAGGGCTGGGCTTGGTTAGTACTTGGATGGGAGACTCCCTGGGAATACCTGGTGCTGTAAGCCTTTCATTTTCATGTCATTGAACCGCTTTTGATCCAGAGAAGGGGTGTATTAAAAGACCAAAAGCAGCTCCCCATTAATGAGGGCACATTAACGACATTGCTTTTGGCTCTTTTCCAATGTCTTTTGCTGCTAGCTGATGCCACCTACACCACACCAGGGCCTGAGTGACCGGCTGGGGCCACTTACACCACATCAGGGCCTGTGGCTCTGGCTGAGGCCACTTACACCACACCAGGGCCTGTGGCTGCTGGCTGAGGCCACCTACACCACACCAGGGCCTTAGTTGCTATTGAGGCCAATTACACTACACCAGGGTCTGTGGCTCTTGCTCAGGCCACTTACACCACACCAGGCCTGTGGCACTTGCTCAGGCCACTTACACCACACCAGGGCCTGTGGCTGCTGGCTGAGGCCACTTACACCACACCAGGGCCTGTGGCTGCTGGCTGAGGCCACCTACATCACACCAGGGCATTAGTTGCTATTGAGGCCAATTACACCACACCAGGGTCTGTGGCTCTTGCTCAGGCCACTTACACCACACCAGGGCCTGTGGCTCTTGCTCAGGCCACTTACACCACACCAGGGCCTGTGGCTGCTGGCTGAGGCCACTTACACCACACCAGGGCCTGTGGCTGCTGGCTGAGGCCACCTACACCACACCAGGGCCTGTGGCTGCTGGCTGAGGCCATCTACACCACACCAGGGCCTGTGGCTGCTGGCTGAGGCGACTTACACCACACCAGGGCCCTTTTGCTGCTGGCTGAGGCCACTTACACCACACCAGTGCCTGTGGCTTCTGGCTGAGGCGACTTACACCACACCAGGGCCTGTGGCTGCTGGCTGAGGCCACTTACACCACACCAGGGCCTGTGGCTCTTGCTCAGGCCACTCACATCACACCAGGCCCTGCGCTTCTGGCTGAGGCCATCTTCACCAAACCAGGCCCTGTGGCTCTTGCTCAGGCCACTTACACCACACCAGGGCATGTGGCTCTGGCTTAGGCCACTTACACCACACCAGGGCCTGTGGCACTTGCTCAGGCCACTTACACCACACCAGGGCCTGTGGCTGCTGGCTGAGGCCACTTACACCACACCAGGGCCTGTGGCTCTTACTCAGGCCACTTACACCACACCAGGGCCTGTGGCACTGGCTGAGGCCACTTAGACCACACCAGGGCCTGTGGCTGCTGGCTGAGGCCACTTACACCACACCAGGGCCTGTGGCTGCTGGCTGAGGCCACCTACACCACACCAGGGCCTTAGTTGCTATTGAGGCCAATTACACCACACCAGGGCCTGTGGCACTGGCTGAGGCCACTTACACCACACCAGGGTATGTGGCTCTTGCTCAGGCCACTTACACCACACCAGGGCCTTAGTTGCTATTGAGGCCAATTACACCACACCAGGGCCTGTGGCACTGGCTGAGGCCACTCACACCACACCAGGGCCTGTGGCTGCTGGCTGAGGCCACTTACACCACACAAGGGCCTGTGGCTGCTGGCTGAGGCCACCTACACCACACCAGGGCCTGTGGCTGCTGGCTGAGGCCACTTACAACACACCAGGGCCTGTGGCTCTTGCTCAGGCCACTCATATCACACCAGGCCCTGTGCTTCTGGCCGGGGCCATCTTCACCAAACCAGGCCCTGTGCTGCTTGCTGTGGCCATGTACAACACATCAGGCCCTGTGCTGGTTCCTGAGGCCATCTTCAACAATCCAGGGCCTGTGCTGTTGGATAAATGCCAAACTGAGCCTTTGGGTTAGGGTATTATGCAAACATGCAGGTATGGTTATAGGATTATCTTCGTAACTTCAGGTACTTGCCACCTAATCACTTGAATCCATAAATTGAGACATTGTGCTGGAGCCAGCAGCTTACGGCCATACCACCCTGAGCACGCCCGACCTCGTCTGATCTCGGAAGCTAAGCAGGGCTGGGCTTGGTTAGTACTTGGATGGGAGACTGCCTGGGAAAACCTGGTGCTGTAAGCCTTTCATTTTCATGTCATTGAACCGCTTTTGATCCAGAGAAGGGGTGTATTAAAAGACCAAAAGCAGCTGCCCATTAATGAGGGTACATTAACGACATTGCTTTTGGCTGTTTTCCAATGTCTTGTGCTGCTAGCTGATGCCACCTACACCAAACCAGGGCCTTAGTTGCTATTGAAGCCAATTACACCACACCAGGGTCTTTGGCTCTTGCTCAGGCCACTTACACCACACCAGGGCCTGTGGCACTGGCTGAGGCCACTTACACCACACCAGGGCCTGTGGCTGCTGGCTGAGGCCACTTACACCACACCAGGGCCTTATTTGCTATTGAGGCCACTTACACCACACCAGGGCCTGTGGCTCTTGCTCAGGCCACTTACACCACACCAGGGCCTGTGGCTCTTGCTCAGGCCACTCACATCACACCAGGCCCTGCGCTTCTGGCCGAGGCCATCTTCACCAAACCAGGCCCTGTGCTGCTAGCTGTGGCCATGTACAACACACCAGGCCCTGTGCTGGTTCCTGAGGCCATCTTCAACAATCCAGGGCCTGTGCTGTTGGATAAATGCTAAACTGAGCCTTTGGGTTAGGGTATTATGCAAACATGAAGGTAGGGTTATAGGATTGTCTTCGTAACTTCAGGTACTTGCCACCTAATCACCTGAATCCATAAATTGAGACATTGTGCTGCGGCCAGCAGCTTACGGCCATACCACCCTGAGCACGCCCGACCTCGTCTGATCTCGGAAGCTGAGCAGGGCTGGGCTTGGTTAGTACTTGGATGGGAGACTGCCTGGGAATACCTGGTGCTGTAAGCCTTTCATTTTCATGTCATTGAACCGCTTTTGATCCAGAGAAGGGGTGTATTAAAAGACCAAAAGCAGCTGCCCATTAATGAGGGCACATTAACAACATTGCTTTTGGCTGTTTTCCAATGTCTTGTGCTGCTAGCTGATGCCACCTACACCACACCAGGGCCTGAGTGACCGGCTGGGGCCACTTACACCACACCAGGGCCTTAGTTGCTATTGAGGCCAATTACACCACACCATGGTCTGTGGCTCTTGCTCAGGCAACTTACACCACACCAGGGCCTGTGGCACTGGCTGAGGCCACTTACACCACACCAGAGCCTGTGGCTGCTGGCTGAGGCCACTTACACCACACAAGGGCTTGTGGCTGCTGGCTGAGGCCACCTACACCACACCAGGGCCTGTGGCTGCTGGCTGAGGCCACCTACACCACACCAGGGCCTGTGGCTCTTGCTCAGGCCACTTACACCACACCAGGGCCTGTGGCTCTTGCTCAGGCCACTTACACCACACCAGGGCCTGTGGCTCTTGCTCAGGCCACTCATATCACACCAGGCCCTGTGCTTCTGGCTGAGGCCACTTAGACCACACCAGGGCCTGTGGCTGCTGGCTGAGGCCACTTACACCACACCAGGGCCTGTGGCTGCTGGCTGAGGCCATCTACACCACACCAGGGCCTGTGGCTGCTGGCTGAGGCGACTTACACCACACCAGGGCCCTTTTGCTGCTGGCTGAGGCCACTTACACCACACCAGTGCCTGTGGCTTCTGGCTGATGCCACTTACACCACACCAGGGCCTGTGGCTCTTGCTCAGGCCACTCACATCACACCAGGCCCTGCGCTTCTGGCCGAGGCCATCTTCACCAAACCAGGCCCTGTGGCTCTTGCTCAGGCCACTTACACCACACCAGGGCCTGTGGCTCTGGCTTAGGCCACTTACACCACACCAGGGCCTGTGGCACTTGCTCAGGCCACTTACACCACACCAGGGCCTCTGGCTGCTGGCTGAGGCCACTTACACCACACCAGGGCCTGTGGCTCTTACTCAGGCCACTTACACCACACCAGGGCCTGTGGCACTGGCTGAGGCCACTTAGACCACACCAGGGCCTGTGGCTGCTGGCTGAGGCCACTTACACCACACCAGGGCCTGTGGCACTTGCTCAGGCCACTTACACCACACCAGGGCCTCTGGCTGCTGGCTGAGGCCACTTACACCACACCAGGGCCTGTGGCTCTTACTCAGGCCACTTACACCACACCAGGGCCTGTGGCACTGGCTGAGGCCACTTAGACCACACCAGGGCCTGTGGCTGCTGGCTGAGGCCACTTACACCACACCAGGGCCTGTGGCTGCTGGCTGAGGCCACTTACACCAAACCAGGGCCTGTGGCTGCTTGCTGAGGCCATCTTCACCAAACCAGGCCCTGTGCTGCTTGCTGTGGCCATGTAAAACACACCAGGTCCTGTGCTGGTTCTTTAGGCCATCTTCAACAATCCAGGGCCTGTGCTGTTGGATAAATGCCAAACTGAGCCTTTGGGTTAGGGTATTATGCAAACATGCAGGTATGGTTATAGGATTGTCTTCGTAACTTCAGGTACTTGCCACCTAATCACTTGAATCCATAAATTGAGACATTGTGCTGGGGCCAGCAGCTTACGGCCATACCACCCTGAGCACGCCCGACCTCGTCTGATCTCGGAAGCTAAGCAGGGCTGGGCTTGGTTAGTACTTGGATGGGAGACTGCCTGGGAATACCTGGTGCTGTAAGCCTTTCATTTTCATGTCATTGAACCGCTTTTGATCCAGAGAAGGGGTGTATTAAAAGACCAAAAGCAGCTCCCCATTAATGAGGGCACATTAACGACATTGCTTTTGGCTCTTTTCCAATGTCTTTTGCTGCTAGCTGATGCCACCTACACCACACCAGGGCCTGAGTGACCGGCTGGGGCCACTTACACCACATCAGGGCCTGTGGCTCTGGCTGAGGCCACTTACACCACACCAGGGCCTGTGGCTGCTGGCTGAGGCCACCTACACCACACCAGGGCCTTAGTTGCTATTGAGGCCAATTACACTACACCAGGGTCTGTGGCTCTTGCTCAGGCCACTTACACCACACCAGGCCTGTGGCACTTGCTCAGGCCACTTACACCACACCAGGGCCTGTGGCTGCTGGCTGAGGCCACTTACACCACACCAGGGCCTGTGGCTGCTGGCTGAGGCCACCTACACCACACCAGGGCATTAGTTGCTATTGAGGCCAATTACACCACACCAGGGTCTGTGGCTCTTGCTCAGGCCACTTACACCACACCAGGGCCTGTGGCTCTTGCTCCGGCCACTTACACCACACCAGGGCCTGTGGCTGCTGGCTGAGGCCACTTACACCACACCAGGGCCTGTGGCTCTTGCTCAGGCCACTTACACCACACCAGGGCCTGTGGCTGCTGGCTGAGGCCATCTACACCACACCAGGGCCTGTGGCTGCTGGCTGAGGCGACTTACACCACACCAGGGCCCTTTTGCTGCTGGCTGAGGCCACTTACACCACACCAGTGCCTGTGGCTTCTGGCTGAGGCGACTTACACCACACCAGGGCCTGTGGCTGCTGGCTGAGGCCACTTACACCACACCAGGGCCTGTGGCTCTTGCTCAGGCCACTCACATCACACCAGGCCCTGCGCTTCTAGCTGAGGCCATCTTCACCAAACCAGGCCCTGTGGCTCTTGCTCAGGCCACTTACACCACACCAGGGCCTGTGGCTCTGGCTTAGGCCACTTACACCACACCAGGGCCTGTGGCACTTGCTCAGGCCACTTACACCACACCAGGGCCTGTGGCTGCTGGCTGAGGCCACTTACACCACACCAGGGCCTGTGGCTCTTACTCAGGCCACTTACACCACACCAGGGCCTGTGGCACTGGCTGAGGCCACTTAGACCACACCAGGGCCTGTGGCTGCTGGCTGAGGCCACTTACACCACACCAGGGCCTGTGGCTGCTGGCTGAGGCCACTTACACCACACCAGGGCCTTAGTTGCTATTGAGGCCAATTACACCACACCATGGTCTGTGGCTCTTGCTCAGGCCACTTACACCACACCAGGGCCTGTGGCACTGGCTGAGGCCACTTACACCACACCAGGGCCTTTGGCTGCTGGCTGAGGCCACTTACACCACACAAGGGCTTGTGGCTGCTGGCTGAGGCCACCTACACCACACCAGGGCCTGTGGCTGCTGGCTGAGGCCACCTACACCACACCAGGGCCTGTGGCTCTTGCTCAGGCCACTTACACCACACCAGGGCCTGTGGCTCTTGCTCAGGCCACTTACACCACACCAGGGCCTGTGGCTCTTGCTCAGGCCACTCATATCACACCAGGGCCTGTGGCTGCTGGCTGAGGCCACTTACACCACACCAGGGCCTGTGGCTGCTGGCTGAGGCCATCTACACCACACCAGGGCCTGTGGCTGCTGGCTGAGGCGACTTACACCACACCAGGGCCCTTTTGCTGCTGGCTGAGGCCACTTACACCACACCACTGCCTGTGGCTTCTGGCTGAGGCGACTTACACCACACCAGGGCCTGTGGCTGCTGGCTGAGGCCACTTACACCACACCAGGGCATGTGGCTGCTGGCTTAGGCCACCTACACCACACCAGGGCCTTAGTTGCTATTGAGGCCAATTACACCACACCATGGTCTGTGGCTCTTGCTCAGGCCACTTACACCACACCAGGGCCTGTGGCACTGGCTGAGGCCACTTACACCACACCAGGGCCTGTGGCTGCTGGCTGAGGCCACTTACACCACACCAGGGCCTGTGGCTCTTGCTCAGGCCACTTACACCACACCAGGGCCTGTGGCTCTTGCTCAGGCCACTCATATCACACCAGGCCCTGTGCTTCTGGCTGAGGCCATCTTCACCAAACCAGGCCCTGTGCTGCTTGCTGTGGCCATGTACAACACACCAGGCCCTGTGCTGTTTCCTGAGGCCATCTTCAACAATCCAGGGCCTGTGCTGTTGGATAAATGCCAAACTGAGCCTTTGGGTTAGGGTATTATGCAAACATGCAGGTATGGTTATAGGATTGTCTTCGTAACTTCAGGTACTTGCCACCTAATCACTTGAATCCATAAATTGAGACATTGTGCTGGGGCCAGCAGCTTACGGCCATACCACCCTGAGCACGCCCGACCTCGTCTGATCTCGGAAGCTAAGCAGGGCTGGGCTTGGTTAGTACTTGGATGGGAGACTGCCTGGGAATACCTGGTGCTGTAAGCCTTTCATTTTCATGTCATTGAACCGCTTTTGATCCAGAGAAGGGGTGTATTAAAAGACCAAAAGCAGCTGCCCATTAATAAGGGCACATTAATCACATTGCTTTTGGCTCTTTTCCAATGTCTTGTGCTGCTAGCTGATGCCACCTACACCACACCAGGGCCTGAGTGACCGGCTGGGGCCACTTACACCACATCAGGGGCTGTGGCTCTGGCTGAGGCCACTTACACCACACCAGGGCCTGTGGGTTCTGGCTGAGGCGACTTACACCACACCAGGGCCTGTGGCTCTTGCTCAGGCCACTCACATCACACCAGGCCCTGCGCTTCTGGCCGAGGCCATCTTCACCAAACCAGGCCCTGTGCTGCTAGCTGTGGCCATGTACAACACACCAGGCCCTGTGCTGGTTCCTGAGGCCATCTTCAACAATCCAGGGCCTGTGCTGTTGGATAAATGCTAAACTGAGCCTTTGGGTTAGGGTATTATGCAAACATGAAGGTAGGGTTATAGGATTGTCTTCGTAACTTCAGGTACTTGCCACCTAATCACCTGAATCCATAAATTCAGACATTGTGCTGGGGCCATCAGCTTACGGCCATACCACCCTGAGCACGCCCGACCTCGTCTGATCTCGGAAGCTGAGCAGGGCTGGGCTTGGTTAGTACTTGGATGGGAGCCTGCCTGGGAATACCTGGTGCTGTAAGCCTTTCATTTTCATGTCATTGAACCGCTTTTGATCCAGAGAAGGGGTGTATTAAAAGACCAAAAGCAGCTGCCCATTAATGAGGGCACATTAACGACATTGCTTTTGGCTGTTTTCCAATGTCTTGTGCTGCTAGCTGATGCCACCTACACCACACCAGGGCCTGAGTGACCGGCTGGGGCCACTTACACCACATCAGGGCCTGTGGCTCTGGCTGAGGCCACTTACACCACACCAGGGCCTGTGGCTGCTGGCTGAGGCCACCTACACCACACCAGGGCCTTAGTTGCTATTGAGGCCAATTACACCACACCAGGGTCTGTGGCTCTTGCTCAGGCCACTTACACCACACCAGGCCTGTGGCACTTGCTCAGGCCACTTACACCACACCAGGGCCTGTGGCTGCTGGCTGAGGCCACTTACACCACACCAGGGCCTGTGGCTGCTGGCTGAGGCCACCTACACCACACCAGGGCATTAGTTGCTATTGAGGCCAATTACACCACACCAGGGTCTGTGGCTCTTGCTCAGGCCACTTACACCACACCAGGGCCTGTGGCTCTTGCTCAGGCCACTTACACCACACCAGGGCCTGTGGCTGCTGGCTGAGGCCACTTACACCACACCAGGGCCTGTGGCTCTTGCTCAGGCCACTCACATCACACCAGGCCCTGCGCTTCTGGCCGAGGCCATCTTCACCAAACCAGGCCCTGTGGTTCTTGCTCAGGCCACTTACACCACACCAGGGCCTTATTTGCTATTGAGGCCACTTACACCACACCAGGGCCTGTGGCTCTTGCTTAGGCCACTTACACCACACCAGGGCCTGTGGCACTTGCTCAGGCCACTTACACCACACCAGGGCCTGTGGCTGCTGGCTGAGGCCACTTACACCACACCAGGGCCTGTGGCTCTTGCTCAGGCCACTTACACCACACCAGGGCCTGTGGCACTGGCTGAGGCCACTTAGACCACACCAGGGCCTGTGGCTGCTGGCTGAGGCCACTCACACCACACCAGGGCCTGTGGCTGCTAGCTGAGGCCACTTACACCAAACCAGGGCCTGAGTGACCGGCTGGGGCCACTTACACCACACCAGGGCCTGTGGCTCTTGCTCAGGCCACTCACATCACACCAGGCCCTGCTCTTCTGGCCGAGGCCATCTTCACCAAACCAGGCCCTGTGCTGCTAGCTGTGGCCATGTACAACACACCAGGCCCTGTGCTGGTTCCTGAGGCCATCTTCAACAATCCAGGGCCTGTGCTGTTGGATAAATGCCAAACTGAGCCTTTGGGTTAGGGTATTATGCAAACATGCAGGTATGGTTATAGGATTGTCTTCGTAACTTCAGGTACTTGCCACCTAATCACTTGAATCCATAAATTGAGTCATTGTGCTGGGGCCAGCAGCTTACGGCCATACCACCCTGAGCACGCCCGACCTCGTCTGATCTCGGAAGCTAAGCAGGGCTGGGCTTGGTTAGTACTTGGATGGGAGACTGCCTGGGAATACCTGGTGCTGTAAGCCTTTCATTTTCATGTCATTGAACCGCTTTTGATCCAGAGAAGGGGTGTATTAAAAGACCAAAAGCCCATTAATGAGGGCACATTAACGACATTGCTTTTGGCTCTTTTCCAATGTCTTGTGCTGCTAGCTGATGCCACCTACACCACACCAGGGCCTGAGTGACCGGCTGGGGCCACTTACACCACATCAGGGCCTGTGGCTCTGGCTGAGGCCACTTACACCACACCAGGGCCTGTGGCTGCTGGCTGAGGCCACCTACACCACACCAGGGCCTTAGTTGCTATTGAGGCCAATTACACCACACCAGGGTCTGTGGCTCTTGCTCAGGCCACTTACACCACACCAGGCCTGTGGCACTTGCTCAGGCCACTTACACCACACCAGGGCCTGTGGCTGCTGGCTGAGGCCACTTACACCACACCAGGGCCTGTGGCTGCTGGCTGAGGCCACCTACACCACACCAGGGCATTAGTTGCTATTGAGGCCAATTACACCACACCAGGGTCTGTGGCTCTTCCTCAGGCCACTTACACCACACCAGGGCCTGTGGCTCTTGCTCAGGCCACTTACACCACACCAGGGCCTGTGGCTGCTGGCTGAGGCCACTTACACCACACCAGGGCCTGTGGCTGCTGGCTGAGGCCACCTACACCACACCAGGGCCTGTGGCTGCTGGCTGAGGCCACCTACACCACACCAGGGCCTGTGGCTGCTGGCTGAGGCCACTTACACCACACCAGTGCCTGTGGCTTCTGGCTGAGGCGACTTACACCACACCAGGGCCTGTGGCTGCTGGCTGAGGCCACTTACACCACACCAAGGCCTGTGGCTCTTGCTCAGGCCACTCACATCACACCAGGCCCTGCGCTTCTGGCCGAGGCCATCTTCACCAAACCAGGCCCTGTGCTCCTTGCTGTGGCCATGTGCAACACACCAGGCCCTGTGCTGGTTCCTGAGGCCATCTTCAACAATCCAGGGCCTGTGCTGTTGGATAAATGCCAAACTGAGCCTTTGGGTTAGGGTATTATGCAAACATGCAGGTATGGTTATAGCATTGTCTTCGTAACTTCAGGTACTTGCCACCTAATCACTTGAATCCATAAATTGAGACATTGTGCTGGAGTCAGCAGCTTACGGCCATACCACCCTGAGCACGCCCGACCTCGTCTGATCTCGGAAGCTAAGCAGGGCTGGGCTTGGTTAGTACTTGAATGGGAGACTGCCTGGGAATACCTGGTGCTGTAAGTCTTTGATTTTCATGTCATTGAACCGCTTTTGATCCAGAGAAGGGGTGTATTAAAAGACCAAAAGCAGCTGCCCATTAATGAGGGCACATTAACGACACTGCTTTTGGCTCTTTTCCAATGTCTTGTGCTGCTAGCTGATGCAACCTACACCACACAAGGGCCTGAGTGACCGGCTGGGGCCACTTACACCACATCAGGGCCTGTGGCTCTGGCTGAGGCCACTTTCACCACACCAGGGCCTGTGGCTGCTGGCTGAGGCCACCTACACCACACCAGGGCATTAGTTGCTATTGAGGCCAATTACACCACACCAGGGTCTGTGGCTCTTGCTCAGGCCACTTACACCACACCAGGGCCTGTGGCTCTTGCTCAGGCCACTTACACCACACCAGGGCCTGTGGCTGCTGGCTGAGGCCACCTACACCACACCAGGGCATTAGTTGCTATTGAGGCCAATTACACCACACCAGGGTCTGTGGCTCTTGCTCAGGCCACTTACACCACACCAGGGCCTGTGGCTCTTGCTCAGGCCACTTACACCACACCAGGGCCTGTGGCACTGGCTGAGGCCACTTACACCACACCAGGGCCTGTGGCTGCTGGCTGAGGCCACTTACACCACACCAGGGCCTGTGGCTGCTGGCTGAGGCCACTTACACCACACCAGGGCCTGTGGCTGGTGGCTGAGGCCACCTACACCACACCAGGGCCTGTGGCTGCTGGCTGAGGCGACTTACACCACACCAGGGCCCTTTTGCTGCTGGCTGAGGCCACTTACACCACACCAGTGCCTGTGGCTTCTGTCTGAGGCGACTTACACCACACCAGGGCCTGTGGCTGCTGGCTGAGGCCAATTACACCACACCAGGGTCTGTGGCTCTTGCTCAGGCCATCTACACCACACCAGGGCCTGTGGCACTGGCTGAGGCCACTTAAACCACACCAGGGCCTGTGGCTGCTGGCTGAGGCCACTTACACCACACCAGGGCCTGTGGCTGCTGGCTGAGGCCACCTACACCACACCAGGGCATTAGTTGCTATTGAGGCCAATTACACCACACCAGGGTATGTGGCTCTTGCTCAGGCCACTTACACCACACCAGGGCCTTAGTTGCTATTGAGGCCAATTACACCACACCAGGGCCTGTGGCACTGGCTGAGGCCACTTACACCACACCAGGGCCTGTGGCTGCTGGCTGAGGCCACTTACACCACACAAGGGCCTGTGGCTGCTGGCTGAGGCCACTCACACCACACCAGGGCCTGTGGCTGCTGGCTGAGGCCACTTACAACACACCAGGGCCTGTGGCTCTTGCTCAGGCCACTCATATCACACCAGGCCCTGTGCTTCTGGCCGAGGCCATCTTCACCAAACCAGGCCCTGTGCTGCTTGCTGTGGCCATGTACAACACATCAGGCCCTGTGCTGGTTCCTGAGGCCATCTTCAACAATCCAGGGCCTGTGCTGTTGGATAAATGCCAAACTGAGCCTTTGGGTTAGGGTATTATGCAAACATGCAGGTATGGTTATAGGATTATCTTCGTAACTTCAGGTACTTGCCACCTAATCACTTGAATCCATAAATTGAGACATTGTGCTGGAGCCAGCAGCTTACGGCCATACCACCCTGAGCACGCCCGACCTCGTCTGATCTCGGAAGCTAAGCAGGGCTGGGCTTGGTTAGTACTTGGATGGGAGACTGCCTGGGAAAACCTGGTGCTGTAAGCCTTTCATTTTCATGTCATTGAACCGCTTTTGATCCAGAGAAGGGGTGTATTAAAAGACCAAAAGCAGCTGCCCATTAATGAGGGTACATTAACGACATTGCTTTTGGCTGTTTTCCAATGTCTTGTGCTGCTAGCTGATGCCACCTACACCAAACCAGGGCCTTAGTTGCTATTGAGGCCAATTACACCACACCAGGGTCTTTGGCTCTTGCTCAGGCCACTTACACCACACCAGGGCCTGTGGCACTGGCTGAGGCCACTTACACCACACCAGGGCCTGTGGCTGCTGGCTGAGGCCACTTACACCACACCAGGGCCTTATTTGCTATTGAGGCCACTTACACCACACCAGGGCCTGTGGCTCTTGCTCAGGCCACTTACACCACACCAGGGCCTGTGGCTCTTGCTCAGGCCACTCACATCACACCAGGCCCTGCGCTTCTGGCCGAGGCCATCTTCACCAAACCAGGCCCTGTGCTGCTAGCTGTGGCCATGTACAACACACCAGGCCCTGTGCTGGTTCCTGAGGCCATCTTCAACAATCCAGGGCCTGTGCTGTTGGATAAATGCTAAACTGAGCCTTTGGGTTAGGGTATTATGCAAACATGAAGGTAGGGTTATAGGATTGTCTTCGTAACTTCAGGTACTTGCCACCTAATCACCTGAATCCATAAATTGAGACATTGTGCTGCGGCCAGCAGCTTACGGCCATACCACCCTGAGCACGCCCGACCTCGTCTGATCTCGGAAGCTGAGCAGGGCTGGGCTTGGTTAGTACTTGGATGGGAGACTGCCTGGGAATACCTGGTGCTGTAAGCCTTTCATTTTCATGTCATTGAACCGCTTTTGATCCAGAGAAGGGGTGTATTAAAAGACCAAAAGCAGCTGCCCATTAATGAGGGCACATTAACGACATTGCTTTTGGCTGTTTTCCAATGTCTTGTGCTGCTAGCTGATGCCACCTACACCACACCAGGGCCTGAGTGACCGGCTGGGGCCACTTACACCACATCAGGGCCTGTGGCTCTGGCTGAGGCCACTTACACCACACCAGGGCCTGTGGCTGCTGGCTGAGGCCACTTACACCACACCAGGGCCTGTGGCTGCTGGCTGAGGCCACTTACACCACACCAGGGCCTTAGTTGCTATTGAGGCCAATTACACCACACCATGGTCTGTGGCTCTTGCTCAGGCAACTTACACCACACCAGGGCCTGTGGCACTGGCTGAGGCCACTTACACCACACCAGAGCCTGTGGCTGCTGGCTGAGGCCACTTACACCACACAAGGGCTTGTGGCTGCTGGCTGAGGCCACCTACACCACACCAGGGCCTGTGGCTGCTGGCTGAGGCCACCTACACCACACCAGGGCCTGTGGCTCTTGCTCAGGCCACTTACACCACACCAGGGCCTGTGGCTCTTGCTCAGGCCACTTACACCACACCAGGGCCTGTGGCTCTTGCTCAGGCCACTCATATCACACCAGGCCCTGTGCTTCTGGCTGAGGCCACTTAGACCACACCAGGGCCTGTGGCTGCTGGCTGAGGCCACTTACACCACACCAGGGCCTGTGGCTGCTGGCTGAGGCCATCTACACCACACCAGGGCCTGTGGCTGCTGGCTGAGGCGACTTACACCACACCAGGGCCTGTGGCTGCTGGCTGAGGCCACTTACACCACACCAGGGCCTGTGGCTCTTGCTCAGGCCACTCACATCACACCAGGCCCTGCGCTTCTGGCCGAGGCCATCTTCACCAAACCAGGCCCTGTGGCTCTTGCTCAGGCCACTTACACCACACCAGGGCCTGTGGCTCTGGCTTAGGCCACTTACACCACACCAGGGCTTGTGGCACTTGCTCAGGCCACTTACACCACACCAGGGCCTCTGGCTGCTGGCTGAGGCCACTTACACCACACCAGGGCCTGTGGCTCTTACTCAGGCCACTTACACCACACCAGGGCCTGTGGCACTGGCTGAGGCCACTTAGACCACACCAGGGCCTGTGGCTGCTGGCTGAGGCCACTTACACCACACCAGGGCCTGTGGCTGCTGGCTGAGGCCACTTACACCAAACCAGGGCCTGTGGCTGCTTGCTGAGGCCATCTTCACCAAACCAGGCCCTGTGCTGCTTGCTGTGGCCATGTACAACACACCAGGCCCTGTGCTGGTTCCTGAGGCCATCTTCAATAATCCAGGGCCTGTGGCTGCTTGCTGAGGCCACCTACACCACACCAGGGCCTTAGTTGCTATTGAGGCCAATTACACCACACAAGGGCCTGTGGCTGCTGGCTGAGGCCACCTACACCACACCAGGGCCTGTGGCTGCTGGCTGAGGCCACTTACAACACACCAGGGCCTGTGGCTGCTGGCTGAGGCCACCTACACCACACCAGGGCCTGTGGCTGCTGGCTGAGGCCACTTACAACACACCAGGGTCTGTGGCTCTTGCTCAGGCCACTCATATCACACCAGGCCCTGTGGTTCTGGCCGAGGCCATCTTCACCAAACCAGGCCCTGTGCTGCTTGCTGTGGCCATGTACAACACACCAGGCCCTGTGCTGGTTCCTGACGCCATCTTCAATAATCCAGGGCCTGTGCTGTTGGATAAATGCCAAACTGAGCCTTTGGGTTAGGGTATTATGCAAACATGCAGGTATGGTTATAGGATTGTCTTCGTAACTTCAGGTACTTGCCACCTAATCACTTGAATCCATAAATTGAGACATTGTGCTCGGGCCAGCAGCTTACGGCCATACCACCCTGAGCACGCCCGACCTCGTCTGATCTCGGAAGCTAAGCAGGGCTGGGCTTGGTTAGTACTTGGATGGGAGACTGCCTGGGAATACCTGGTGCTGTAAGCCTTTCATTTTCATGTCATTGAACCGCTTTTGATCCAGAGAAGGGGTGTATTAAAAGACCAAAAGCAGCTCCCCATTAATGAGGGCACATTAACGACATTGCTTTTGGCTGTTTTCCAATGTCTTGTGCTGCTAGCTGATGCAACCTACACCACACCAGGGCCTGAGTGACCGGCTGTGGCCACTTACACCACATCAGGGCCTGTTGCTCTGGCTGAGGCCACTTACACCACACCAGGGCCTGTGGCTGCTGGCTGAGGCCACCTACACCACACCAGGGCCTTAGTTGCTATTGAGGCCAATTACACCACACCAGGGTATGTGGCTCTTGCTCAGGCCACTTACACCACACCAGGGCCTTAGTTGCTATTGAGGCCAATTACACCACACCAGGGCCTGTGACACTGGCTGAGGCCACTTACACCACACCAGGGCCTGTGGCTGCTGGCTGAGGCCACCTACACCACACCAGGGCCTGTGGCTGCTGGCTGAGGCCACTTACACCACACCAGGGCCCTTTTGCTGCTGGCTGAGGCCACTTACACCACACCAGTGCCTGTGGCTTCTGTCTGAGGCGACTTACACCACACCAGGGCCTGTGGCTGCTGGCTGAGGCCAATTACACCACACCAGGGTCTGTGGCTCTTGCTCAGGCCATCTACACCACACCAGGGCCTGTGGCACTGGCTGAGGCCACTTACACCACACCAGGGCCTGTGGCTGCAGGCTGAGGCCACTTACACCACACCAGGGCCTGTGGCTGCTGGCTGAGGCGACTTACACCACACCAGGGCCCTTTTGCTGCTGGCTGAGGCCACTTACACCACACCAGTGCCTGTGGCTTCTGGCTGAGGCGACTTACACCACACCAGGGCCTGTGGCTGCTGGCTGAGGCCACTTACACCACACCAAGGCCTGTGGCTCTTGCTCAGGCCACTCACATCACACCAGGCCCTGCGCTTCTGGCCGAGGCCATCTTCACCAAACCAGGCCCTGTGCTGCTTGCTGTGGCCATGTACAACACACCAGGCCCTGTGCTGGTTCCTGAGGCCATCTTCAACAATCCAGGGCCTGTGCTGTTGGATAAATGCCAAACTGAGCCTTTGGGTTAGGGTATTATGCAAACATGAAGGTATGGTTATAGGATTGTCTTCGTAACTTCAGGTACTTGCCACCTAATCACTTGAATCCATAAATTGAGACATTGTGCTGGAGCCAGCATTTTACGGCCATACCACCCTGAGCACGCCCGACCTCGTCTGATCTCGGAAGCTAAGCAGGGCTGGGCTTGGTTAGTACTTGGATGGGAGACTGCCTGGGAATACCTGGTGCTGTAAGCCTTTGATTTTCATGTCATTGAACCGCTTTTGATCCAGAGAAGGGGTGTATTAAAAGACCAAAAGCAGCTGCCCATTAATGAGGGCACATTAACGACACTGCTTTTGGCTCTTTTCCAATGTCTTGTGCTGCTAGCTGAGGCCACCTACACCACACCAGGGCCTGAGTGACCGGCTGGGGCCACTTACACCACATCAGGGCCTGTGGCTCTGGCTGAGGCCACTTACACCACACCAGGGCCTGTGGCTGCTGGCTGAGGCCAGTTACACCACACCAGAGCCTGTGGCTGCTGGCTGAAGCCACTTACACCACACCAGGGCCTTAGTTGCTATTGAGGCCACTTACACCACACCAGGGCCTGTGGCTGCTGGCTGAGGCCACCTACACCACACCAGGGCCTGTGGCTGCTGGCTGAGGCGACTTACACCACACCAGGGCCCTTTTGCTGCTGGCTGAGGCCACTTACACCACACCAGTGCCTGTGGCTTCTGGCTGAGGCGACTTACACCACACCAGGGCCTTATTTGCTATTGAGGCCACTTACACCACACCAGGGCCTGTGGCTGCTGGCTGAGGCCACCTACACCACACCAGGGCCTGTGGCTGCTGGCTGAGGCCACTTACACCACACCAGGGCCTGTGGCTGCTGGCTGAAGCCACTTACACCACACCAGGGCCTTAGTTGCTATTGAGGCCACTTACACCACACCAGGGCCTGTGGCTGCTGGCTGAGGCCACCTACACCACACCAGGGCATTAGTTGCTATTGAGGCCACTTACACCACACCAGGGCCTGTGGCTGCTGGCTGAGGCCACCTACACCACACCAGGGCATTAGTTGCTATTGAGGCCAATTACACCACACCAGGGTC
The DNA here is from genome assembly GCF_965226115.1 of Aulonocara stuartgranti. Classification (NCBI taxonomy): domain Eukaryota; kingdom Metazoa; phylum Chordata; class Actinopteri; order Cichliformes; family Cichlidae; genus Aulonocara; species Aulonocara stuartgranti. The sequence goes on along the minus strand of NC_138941.1, from coordinate 23,197,569 downwards.
TGTGGCTCTTGCTCAGGCCACTTACACCACACCAGGGCCTGTGGCTCTTGCTCAGGCCACTTACACCACACCAGGGCCTGTGGCTGCTGGCTGAGGCCACCTACACCACACCAGGGCATTAGTTGCTATTGAGGCCAATTACACCACACCAGGGTCTGTGGCTCTTGCTCAGGCCACTTACACCACACCAGGGCCTGTGGCTCTTGCTCAGGCCACTTACACCACACCAGGGCCTGTGGCACTGGCTGAGGCCACTTACACCACACCAGGGCCTGTGGCTGCTGGCTGAGGCCACTTACACCACACCAGGGCCTGTGGCTGCTGGCTGAGGCCACTTACACCACACCAGGGCCTGTGGCTGCTGGCTGAGGCCACTTACACCACACCAGGGCCCTTTTGCTGCTGGCTGAGGCCACTTACACCACACCAGGGCCCTTTTGCTGCTAGCTGATGCCACCTACACCACACCAGGGCCTGAGTGACCGGCTGGGGCCACTTACACCACATCAGGGCCTGTGGCTGCTGGCTGAGGCCACTTACACCACACCAGGGCCTTAGTTGCTATTGAGGCCAATTACACTACACCAGGGTCTGTGGCTCTTGCTCAGGCCACTTACACCACACCAGGCCTGTGGCACTTGCTCAGGCCACTTACACCACACCAGGGCCTGTGGCTGCTGGCTGAGGCCACTTACACCACACCAGGGCCTGTGGCTGCTGGCTGAGGCCACCTACACCACACCAGGGCATTAGTTGCTATTGAGGCCAATTACACCACACCAGGGTCTGTGGCTGCTGGCTGAGGCCACCTACACCACACCAGGGCCTGTGGCTGCTGTCTGAGGCCACTTACACCACACCAGGGCCTGTGGCTGCTGGCTGAGGCCATCTACACCACACCAGGGCCTGTGGCTGCTGGCTGAGGCGACTTACACCACACCAGGGCCCTTTTGCTGCTGGCTGAGGCCACTTACACCACACCAGTGCCTGTGGCTTCTGTCTGAGGCGACTTACACCACACCAGGGCCTGTGGCTGCTGGCTGAGGCCACTTACACCACACCAGGGCCTGTGGCTGCTGGCTGAGGCCACCTACACCACACCAGGGCCTGTGGCTGCTGTCTGAGGCCACTTACACCACACCAGGGCCTGTGGCTGCTGGCTGAGGCCATCTACACCACACCAGGGCCTGTGGCTGCTGGCTGAGGCGACTTACACCACACCAGGGCCCTTTTGCTGCTGGCTGAGGCCACTTACACCACACCAGTGCCTGTGGCTTCTGTCTGAGGCGACTTACACCACACCAGGTCCTGTGGCTGCTGGCTGAGGCCACTTACACCACACCAGGGCCTGTGGCTCTTGCTCAGGCCACTCACATCACACCAGGCCCTGCGCTTCTGGCCGAGGCCATCTTCACCAAACCAGGCCCTGTGGCTCTTGCTCAGGCCACTTACACCACACCAGGGCCTGTGGCTCTGGCTTAGGCCACTTACACCACACCAGGGCCTGTGGCACTTGCTCAGGCCACTTACACCACACCAGGGCCTGTGGCTGCTGGCTGAGGCCACTTACACCACACCAGGGCCTGTGGCTCTTACTCAGGCCACTTACACCACACCAGGGCCCGTGGCACTGGCTGAGGCCACTTAGACCACACCAGGGCCTGTGGCTGCTGGCTGAGGCCACTTACACCACACCAGGGCCTGTGGCTGCTGGCTGAGGCCACTTACACCAAACCAGGGCCTGTGGCTGCTTGCTGAGACCATCTTCACCAAACCAGGCCCTGTGCTGCTTGCTGTGGCCATGTAAAACACACCAGGTCCTGTGCTGGTTCTTGAGGCCATCTTCAACAATCCAGGGCCTGTGCTGTTGGATAAATGCCAAACTGAGCCTTTGGGTTAGGGTATTATGCAAACATGCAGGTATGGTTATAGGATTGTCTTCGTAACTTCAGGTATTTGCCACCTAATCACTTGAATCCATAAATTGAGACATTGTGCTGGGGCCAGCAGCTTACGGCCATACCACCCTGAGCACGCCCGACCTCGTCTGATCTCGGAAGCTAAGCAGGGCTAGGCTTGGTTAGTACTTGGATGGGAGACTGCCTGGGAATACCTGGTGCTGTAAGCCTTTCATTTTCATGTCATTGAACCGCTTTTGATCCAGAGAAGGGGTGTATTAAAAGACCAAAAGCAGCTGCCCATTAATGAGGGTAAATTAACGACATTGCTTTTGGCTGTTTTCCAATGTCTTGTGCTGCTAGCTGATGCCACCTACACCACACCACGGCCTTATTTGCTGGCTGAGGCCACATACACCAAACCAGGGCCTTAGTTGCTATTGAGGCCAATTACACCACACAAGGGCCTGTGGCTGCTGGCTGAGGCCACTTACACCACACCAGGGCCTGTGGCTGCTGGCTGAGGCCACTTACACCACACCAGGGCCTTAGTTGCTATTGAGGCCAATTACACCACACCAGGGTCTGTGGCTCTTGCTCAGGCCACTTACACCACACCAGGGCCTGTGGCACTGGCTGAGGCCACTTACACCACACCAGGGCCTGTGGCTGCTGGCTGAGGCCACCTACACCACACCAGGGCCTTAGTTGCTATTGAGGCCAATTACACCACACCAGAGCCTGTGGCTGCTGGCTGAAGCCACTTACACCACACCAGGGCCTGTGGCTGCTGGCTGAGGCCACTTACACCACACCAGGGCCTGTGGCTGCTGGCTGAAGCCACTTACACCACACCAGGGCCTTAGTTGCTATTGAGGCCACTTACACCACACCAGGGCCTGTGGCTGCTGGCTGAGGCCACCTACACCACACCAGGGCCCTTTTGCTGCTGGCTGAGGCCACTTACACCACACCAGTGCATGTGGCTTCTGGCTGAGGCCACTTACACCACACCAGGGCCTGTGGCTGCTGGCTGAGGCCACTTACACCACACCAGGGCCTGTGGCTCTTGCTCAGGCCACTCACATCACACCAGGCCCTGCGCTTCTGGCCGAGGCCATCTTCACCAAACCAGGGCCTGTGGCTGCTTGCTGAGGCCATCTTCACCAAACCAGGCCCTGTGCTGCTTGCTGTGGCCATGTAAAACACACCAGGCCCTGTGCTGGTTCTTGAGGCCATCTTCAACAATCCAGGGCCTGTGCTGTTGGATAAATGCCAAACTGAGTCTTTTGGTTAGGGTATTATGCAAACATGCAGGTATGGTTATAGGATTGTCTTCGTAACTTCAGGTACTTGCCACCTAATCACTTGAATCCATAAATTGAGACATTGTGCTGGGGCCAGCAGCTTACGGCCATACCACCCTGAGCACGCCCGACCTCGTCTGATCTCGGAAGCTAAGCAGGGCTGGGCTTGGTTAGTACTTGGATGGGAGACTTCCTGGGAATACCTGGTCCTGTAAGCCTTTCATTTTCATGTCATTGAACCGCTTTTGATCCAGAGAAGGGGTGTATTAAAAGACCAGAAGCAGCTCCCCATTAATGAGGTCACATTAACGACATTGCTTTTGGCTGTTTTCCAATGTCTTGTGCTGCTAGCTGATGCCACCTACACCACACCAGGGCCTGAGTGACCGGCTGGGGCCACTTACACCACATCAGGGCCTGTTGCTCTGGCTGAGGCCACTTACACCACACCAGGGCCTGTGGCTGCTGGCTGAGGCCACCTACACCACACCAGGGCCTTAGTTGCTATTGAGGCCAATTACACCACACCAGGGTATGTGGCTCTTGCTCAGGCCACTTACACCACACCAGGGCCTTAGTTGCTATTGAGGCCAATTACACCACACCAGGGCCTGTGGCACTGGCTGAGGCCACTTACACCACACCAGGGCCTGTGGCTGCTGGCTGAGGCCACTTACACCACACAAGGGCCTGTGGCTGCTGGCTGAGGCCACCTACACCACACCAGGGCCTGTGGCTGCTGGCTGAGGCCACTTACAACACACCAGGGCCTGTGGCTCTTGCTCAGGCCACTCATATCACACCAGGCCCTGTGCTTCTGGCCGAGGCCATCTTCACCAAACCAGGCCCTGTGCTGCTTGCTGTGGCCATGTAAAACACACCAGGTCCTGTGCTGGTTCTTGAGGCCATCTTCAACAATCCAGGGCCTGTGCTGTTGGATAAATGCCAAACTGAGCCTTTTGGTTAGGGTATTATGCAAACATGCAGGTATGGTTATAGGATTGTCTTCGTAACTTCAGGTACTTGCCACCTAATCACTTGAATCCATAAATTGAGACATTGTGCTGGGGCCAGCAGCTTACGGCCATACCACCCTGAGCACGCCCGACCTCGTCTGATCTCGGAAGCTAAGCAGGGCTGGCCTTGGTTAGTACTTGAATGGGAGACTTCCTGGGAATACCTGGTCCTGTAAGCCTTTCATTTTCATGTCATTGAACCGCTTTTGATCCAGAGAAGGGGTGTATTAAAAGACCAGAAGCAGCTCCCCATTAATGAGGGCACATTAACGACATTGCTTTTGGCTGTTTTCCAATGTCTTGTGCTGCTAGCTGATGCAACCTACACCACACCAGGGCCTGAGTGACCGGCTGTGGCCACTTACACCACATCAGGGCCTGTTGCTCTGGCTGAGGCCACTTACACCACACCAGGGCCTGTGGCTGCTGGCTGAGGCCACCTACACCACACCAGGGCCTTAGTTGCTATTGAGGCCAATTACACCACACCAGGGTATGTGGCTCTTGCTCAGGCCACTTACACCACACCAGGGCCTTAGTTGCTATTGAGGCCAATTACACCACACCAGGGCCTGTGACACTGGCTGAGGCCACTTACACCACACCAGGGCCTGTGGCTGCTGGCTGAGGCCACCTACACCACACCAGGGCCTGTGGCTGCTGGCTGAGGCCACTTACACCACACCAGGGCCCTTTTGCTGCTGGCTGAGGCCACTTACACCACACCAGTGCCTGTGGCTTCTGTCTGAGGCGACTTACACCACACCAGGGCCTGTGGCTGCTGGCTGAGGCCAATTACACCACACCAGGGTCTGTGGCTCTTGCTCAGGCCACTTACACCACACCAGGCCTGTGGCACTTGCTCAGGCCACTTACACCACACCAGGGCCTGTGGCTGCTGGCTGAGGCCACTTACACCACACCAGGGCCTGTGGCTGCTGGCTGAGGCCACCTACACCACACCAGGGCATTAGTTGCTATTGAGGCCAATTACACCACACCAGGGTCTGTGGCTGCTGGCTGAGGCCACCTACACCACACCAGGGCCTGTGGCTGCTGTCTGAGGCCACTTACACCACACCAGGGCCTGTGGCTGCTGGCTGAGGCCATCTACACCACACCAGGGCCTGTGGCTGCTGGCTGAGGCGACTTACACCACACCAGGGCCCTTTTGCTGCTGGCTGAGGCCACTTACACCACACCAGTGCCTGTGGCTTCTGTCTGAGGCGACTTACACCACACCAGGGCCTGTGGCTGCTGGCTGAGGCCACTTACACCACACCAAGGCCTGTGGCTCTTGCTCAGGCCACTCACATCACACCAGGCCCTGCGCTTCTGGCCGAGGCCATCTTCACCAAACCAGGCCCTGTGGCTCTTGCTCAGGCCACTTACACCACACCAGGGCCTGTGGCTCTGGCTTAGGCCACTTACACCACACCAGGGCCTGTGGCACTTGCTCAGGCCACTTACACCACACCAGGGCCTGTGGCTGCTGGCTGAGGCCACTTACACCACACCAGGGCCTGTGGCTCTTACTCAGGCCACTTACACCACACCAGGGCCTGTGGCACTGGCTGAGGCCACTTAGACCACACCAGGGCCTGTGGCTGCTGGCTGAGGCCACTTACACCACACCAGGGCCTGTGGCTGCTGGCTGAGGCCACTTACACCAAACCAGGGCCTGTGGCTGCTTGCTGAGGCCATCTTCACCAAACCAGGCCCTGTGCTGCTTGCTGTGGCCATGTAAAACACACCAGGCCCTGTGCTGGTTCTTGAGGCCATCTTCAACAATCCAGGGCCTGTGCTGTTGGATAAATGCCAAACTGAGCCTTTGGGTTAGGGTATTATGCAAACATGCAGGTATGGTTATAGGATTGTCTTCGTAACTTCAGGTATTTGCCACCTAATCACTTGAATCCATAAATTGAGACATTGTGCTGGGGCCAGCAGCTTAAGGCCATACCACCCTGAGCACGCCCGACCTCGTCTGATCTCGGAAGCTAAGCAGGGCTGGGCTTGGTTAGTACTTGGATGGGAGACTGCCTGGGAATACCTGGTGCTGTAAGCCTTTCTTTTTCATGTCATTGAACCGCTTTTGATCCAGAGAAGGGGTGTATTAAAAGACCAAAAGCAGCTGCCCATTAATGAGGGTACATTAACGACATTGCTTTTGGCTGTTTTCCAATGTCTTGTGCTGCTAGCTGATGCAACCTACACCACACAAGGGCCTGAGTGACCGGCTGGGGCCACTTACACCACATCAGGGCCTGTGGCTCTGGCTGAGGCCACTTTCACCACACCAGGGCCTGTGGCTGCTGGCTGAGGCCACCTACACCACACCAGGGCATTAGTTGCTATTGAGGCCAATTACACCACACCAGGGTCTGTGGCTCTTGCTCAGGCCACTTACACCACACCAGGGCCTGTGGCTCTTGCTCAGGCCACTTACACCACACCAGGGCCTGTGGCTGCTGGCTGAGGCCACCTACACCACACCAGGGCATTAGTTGCTATTGAGGCCAATTACACCACACCAGGGTCTGTGGCTCTTGCTCAGGCCACTTACACCACACCAGGGCCTGTGGCTCTTGCTCAGGCCACTTACACCACACCAGGGCCTGTGGCACTGGCTGAGGCCACTTACACCACACCAGGGCCTGTGGCTGGTGGCTGAGGCCACTTACACCACACCAGGGCCTGTGGCTGCTGGCTGAGGCCACTTACACCACACCAGGGCCTTTGGCTGGTGGCTGAGGCCACCTACACCACACCAGGGCCTGTGGCTGCTGGCTGAGGCGACTTACACCACACCAGGGCCCTTTTGCTGCTGGCTGAGGCCACTTACACCACACCAGTGCCTGTGGCTTCTGTCTGAGGCGACTTACACCACACCAGGGCCTGTGGCTGCTGGCTGAGGCCAATTACACCACACCAGGGTCTGTGACTCTTGCTCAGGCCACTTACACCACACCAGGGCCTGTGGCACTGGCTGAGGCCACTTACACCACACCAGGGCCTGTGGCTGCTGGCTGAGGCCACTTACACCACACCAGGGCCTGTGGCTGCTGGCTGAGGCCACTTACACCACACCAGGGCCTGTGGCTGCTGGCTGAGGCCACCTACACCACACCAGGGCCTGTGGCTGCTGGCTGAGGCGACTTACACCACACCAGGGCCCTTTTGCTGCTGGCTGAGGCCACTTACACCACACAAGTGCCTGTGGCTTCTGGCTGAGGCCACCTACACCACACCAGGGCCTGTGGCTGCTGGCTGAGGCCACTTACACCACACCAAGGCCTGTGGCTCTTGCTCAGGCCACTCACATCACACCAGGCCCTGCGCTTCTGGCCGAGGCCATCTTCACCAAACCAGGCCCTGTGCTGCTTGCTGTGGCCATGTACAACACACCAGGCCCTGTGCTGGTTCCTGAGGCCATCTTCAACAATCCAGGGCCTGTGCTGTTGGATAAATGCCAAACTGAGCCTTTGGGTTAGGGTATTATGCAAACATGCAGGTATGGTTATAGGATTGTCTTCGTAACTTCAGGTACTTGCCACCTAATCACTTGAATCCATAAATTGAGACATTGTGCTGGGGCCAGCAGCTTACGGCCATACCACCCTGAGCACGCCCGACCTCGTCTGATCTCGGAAGCTAAGCAGGGCTGGGCTTGGTTAGTACTTGGATGGGAGACTGCCTGGGAATACCTGGTGCTGTAAGCCTTTCATTTTCATGTCATTGAACCGCTTTTGATCCAGAGAAGGGGTGTATTAAAATACCAAAAGCAGCTGCCCATTAATGAGGGCACATTAACGACACTGCTTTTGGCTGTTTTCCAATGTCTTGTGCTGCTAGCTGATGCCACCTACACCACACCAGGGCCTGAGTGACCGGCTGGGGCCACTTACACCACATCAGGGCCTGTGGCTCTGGCTGAGGCCACTTACACCACACCAGGGCCTGTGGCTGCTGGCTGAGGCCAGTTACACCACACCAGAGCCTGTGGCTGCTGGCTGAAGCCACTTACACCACACCAGGGCCTTAGTTGCTATTGAGGCCACTTACACCACACCAGGGCCTTAGTTGCTATTGAGGCCAATTACACTACACCAGGGTCTGTGGCTCTTGCTCAGGCCACTTACACCACACCAGGCCTGTGGCACTTGCTCAGGCCACTTACACCACACCAGGGCCTGTGGCTGCTGGCTGAGGCCACTTACACCACACCAGGGCCTGTGGCTGCTGGCTGAGGCCACCTACACCACACCAGGGCATTAGTTGCTATTGAGGCCAATTACACCACACCAGGGCCTGTGGCTCTTGCTCAGGCCACTTACACCACACCAGGGCCTGTGGCTCTTGCTCAGGCCACTTACACCACACCAGGGCCTGTGGCTGCTGGCTGAGGCCACTTACACCACACCAGGGCCTGTGGCTGCTGGCTGAGGCCACCTACACCACACCAGGGCCTGTGGCTGCTGTCTGAGGCCACTTACACCACACCAGGGCCTGTGGCTGCTGGCTGAGGCCATCTACACCACACCAGGGCCTGTGGCTGCTGGCTGAGGCGACTTACACCACACCAGGGCCCTTTTGCTGCTGGCTGAGGCCACTTACACCACACCAGTGCCTGTGGCTTCTGGCTGAGGCGACTTACACCACACCAGGGCCTGTGGCTGCTGGCTGAGGCCACTTACACCACACCAGGGCCTGTGGCTCTTGCTCAGGCCACTCACATCACACCAGGCCCTGCGCTTCTGGCTGAGGCCATCTTCACCAAACCAGGCCCTGTGGCTCTTGCTCAGGCCACTTACACCACACCAGGGCCTGTGGCTCTGGCTTAGGCCACTTACACCACACCAGGGCCTGTGGCTTCTGTCTGAGGCGACTTACACCACACCAGGGCCTGTGGCTGCTGGCTGAGGCCACTTACACCACACCAGGGCCTGTGGCTCTTACTCAGGCCACTTACACCACACCAGGGCCTGTGGCACTGGCTGAGGCCACTTAGACCACACCAGGGCCTGTGGCTGCTGGCTGAGGCCACTTACACCACACCAGGGCCTGTGGCTGCTGGCTGAGGCCACTTACACCACACCAGGGCCTTAGTTGCTATTGAGGCCAATTACACCACACCATGGTCTGTGGCTCTTGCTCAGGCCACTCATATCACACCAGGGCCTGTGGCTGCTGGCTGAGGCCACTTACACCACACCAGGGCCTTAGTTGCTATTGAGGCCAATTACACCACACCATGGTCTGTGGCTCTTGCTCAGGCCACTCATATCACACCAGGGCCTGTGGCTGCTGGCTGAGGCGACTTACACCACACCAGGGCCCTTTTGCTGCTGGCTGAGGCCACTTACACCACACCAGTGCCTGTGGCTTGTGGCTGAGGCGACTTACACCACACCAGGGCCTGTGGCTGCTGGCTGAGGCCACTTACACCACACCAGGGCCTGTGGCTGCTGGCTTAGGCCACCTACACTACACCAGGGCCTTAGTTGCTATTGAGGCCAATTACACCACACCATGGTCTGTGGCTCTTGCTCAGGCCACTTACACCACACCAGGGCCTGTGGCACTGGCTGAGGCCACTTACACCACACCAGGGCCTGTGGCTGCTGGCTGAGGCCACTTACACCACACAAGGGCTTGTGGCTGCTGGCTGAGGCCACCTACACCACACCAGGGCCTGTGGCTGCTGGCTGAGGCCACCTACACCACACCAGGGCCTGTGGCTCTTGCTCAGGCCACTTACACCACACCAGGGCCTGTGGCTCTTGCTCAGGCCACTTACACCACACCAGGGCCTGTGGCTCTTGCTCAGGCCACTCATATCACACCAGGCCCTGTGCTTCTGGCTGAGGCCATCTTCACCAAACCAGGCCCTGTGCTGCTTGCTGTGGCCATGTACAACACACCAGGCCCTGTGCTGTTTCCTGAGGCCATCTTCAACAATCCAGGGCCTGTGCTGTTGGATAAATGCCAAACTGAGCCTTTGGGTTAGGGTATTATGCAAACATGCAGGTATGGTTATAGGATTGTCTTCGTAACTTCAGGTACTTGCCACCTAATCACTTGAATCCATAAATTGAGACATTGTGCTGGGCCCAGCAGCTTACGGCCATACCACCCTGAGCACGCCTGACCTCGTCTGATCTCGGAAGCTAAGCAGGGCTGGGCTTGGTTAGTACTTGGATGGGAGACTGCCTGGGAATACCTGGTGCTGTAAGCCTTTCATTTTCATGTCATTGAACCGCTTTTGATCCAGAGAAGGGGTGTATTAAAAGACCAAAAGCAGCTGCCCATTAATAAGGCCACATTAATCACATTGCTTTTGGCTCTTTTCCAATGTGTTGTGCTGCTAGCTGATGCCACCTACACCACACCAGGGCCTGAGTGACCGGCTGGGGCCACTTACACCACATCAGGGGCTGTGGCTCTGGCTGAGGCCACTTACACCACACCAGGGCCTGTGGGTTCTGGCTGAGGCGACTTACACCACACCAGGGCCCGTGGCTGCTGGCTGAGGCCACTTACACCACACCAGGGCCTGTGGCTCTTGCTCAGGCCACTCACATCACACCAGGCCCTGCGCTTCTGGCCGAGGCCATCTTCACCAAACCAGGCCCTGTGCTGCTTGCTGTGGCCATGTACAACACACCAGGCCCTGTGCTGGTTCCTGAGGCCATCTTCAACAATCCAGGGCCTGTGCTGTTGGATAAATGCTAAACTGAGCCTTTGGGTTAGGGTATTATGCAAACATGAAGGTAGGGTTATAGGATTGTCTTCGTAACTTCAGGTACTTGCCACCTAATCACCTGAATCCATAAATTCAGACATTGTGCTGTGGCCAGCAGCTTACGGCCATACCACCCTGAGCACGCCCGACCTCGTCTGATCTCGGAAGCTGAGCAGGGCTGGGCTTGGTTAGTACTTGGATGGGAGACTGCCTGGGAATACCTGGTGCTGTAAGCCTTTCATTTTCATGTCATTGAACCGCTTTTGATCCAGAGAAGGGGTGTATTAAAAGACCAAAAGCAGCTGCCCATTAATGAGGGCACATTAACGTCATTGCTTTTGGCTGTTTTCCAATGTCTTGTGCTGCTAGCTGATGCCACCTACACCAAACCAGGGCCTTAGTTGCTATTGAGGCCAATTACACCACACCAGGGTCTTTGGCTCTTGCTCAGGCCACTTACACCACACCAGGGCCTGTGGCACTGGCTGAGGCCACTTACACCACACCAGGGCCTGTGGATGCTGGCTGAGGCCACTTACACCACACCAGGGCCTTATTTGCTATTGAGGCCACTTACACCACACCAGGGCCTGTGGCTCTTGCTCAGGCCACTTACACCACACCAGGGCCTGTGGCTGCTGGCTGAGGCCACCTACACCACACCAGGGCCTGTGGCTGCTGGCTGAGGCCACCTACACCACACCAGGGCCTGTGGCTGCTGGCTGAGGCCACCTACACCACACCAGGGCCTGTGGCTGCTGGCTGAGGCCACTTACACCACACCAGTGCCTGTGGCTTCTGGCTGAGGCGACTTACACCACACCAGGGCCTGTGGCTGCTGGCTGAGGCCACTTACACCACACCAAGGCCTGTGGCTCTTGCTCAGGCCACTCACATCACACCAGGCCCTGCGCTTCTGGCCGAGGCCATCTTCACCACACCAGGGTCTGTGGCTCTTGCTGAGGCCACTTTCACCACACCAGGGCCTGTGGCTGCTGGCTGAGGCCACTTACACCACACCAGGGCCTTAGTTGCTATTGAGGCCAATTACACCACACCAGGGTCTGTGGCTCTTGCTCAGGCCACTTACACCACACCAGGGCCTGTGGCACTGGCTGAGGCCACTTACACCACACCAGGGCCTGTGGCTGCTGGCTGAGGACAACCTACACCACACCAGGGTCTGTGGCTCTTGCTCAGGCCACTTACACTACACCAGGGCCGGTGGCACTGGCTGAGGCCACTTACACCACACCAGGGCCTGTGGCTGCTGGCTGAGGCCACCTACACCACACCAGGGCCTTAGTTGCTATTGAGGCCAATTACACCACACAAGGGCCTGTGGCTGCTGGCTGAGGCCACCTACACCACACCAGGGCCTGTGGCTGCTGGCTGAGGCCACTTACACCACACCAGGGCCCTTTTGCTGCTGGCTGAGGCCACTTACACCACACCAGTGCCTGTGGCTTCTGGCTGAGGCGACTTACACCACACCAGGGCCTGTGGCTGCTGGCTGAGGCCACTTACACCACACCAAGGCCTGTGGCTCTTGCGCAGGCCACTCACATCACACCAGGCCCTGCGCTTCTGGCCGAGGCCATCTTCACCAAACCAGGCCCTGTGCTGCTTGCTGTGGCCATGTACAACACACCAGGCCCTGTGCTGGTTCCTGAGGCCATCTTCAACAATCCAGGGCCTGTGCTGTTGGATAAATGCCAAACTGAGCCTTTGGGTTAGGGTATTATGCAAACATGCAGGTATGGTTATAGGATTGTCTTCGTAACTTCAGGTACTTGCCACCTAATCACTTGAATCCATAAATTGAGACATTGTGCTGGAGCCAGCAGCTTACGGCCATACCACCCTGAGCACGCCCGACCTCGTCTGATCTCGGAAGCTAAGCAGGGCTGGGCTTGGTTAGTACTTGGATGGGAGACTACCTGGGAATACCTGGTGCTGTAAGCCTTTCATTTTCATGTCATTGAACCGCTTTTGATCCAGAGAAGGGGTGTATTAAAAGACCAAAAGCAGCTGCCCATTAATGAGGGCACATTAACGACACTGCTTTTGGCTCTTTTCCAATGTCTTGTGCTGCTAGCTGATGCCACCTACACCACACCAGGGCCTGAGTGACCGGCTGGGGCCACTTACACCACATCAGGGCCTGTGGCTCTGGCTGAGGCCACTTACACCACACCAGGGCCTGTGGCTGCTGGCTGAGGCCAGTTACACCACACCAGAGCCTGTGGCTGCTGGCTGAAGCCACTTACACCACACCAGGGCCTTAGTTGCTATTGAGGCCACTTACACCACACCAGGGCCTGTGGCTGCTGGCTGAGGCCACTTACACCACACCAGTGCCTGTGGCTTCTGGCTGAGGCGACTTACACCACACCAGGGCCTGTGGCTGCTGGCTGAGGCCACTTACACCACACCAGGGCCTGTGGCTCTTGCTCAGGCCACTCACATCACACCAGGCCCTGCGCTTCTGGCCGAAGCCATCTTCACCAAACCAGGCCCTGTGGTTCTTGCTCAGGCCACTTACACCACACCAGGGCCTGTGGCTCTGGCTTAGGCCAATTACACCACACCAGGGTCTGTGGCTCTTGCTGAGGCCACTTACACCACACCAGGGCCTGTGGCTGCTGCCTGAGACCACCTACACCACACCAGGGCCTGTGGCTGCTTGCTGAGGCGACTTACACCACACCAGGGCCTGTTGCTGCTGGCTGAGGCCACTTACACCACCCCAGTGCCTGTGGCTTCTGGCTGAGGCGACTTACACCACACCAGGGCCTGTTGCTGCTGGCTGAGGCCACTTACACCACACCAGGGCCTGTGGCTGCTGGCTCAGGCCACTCATATCAAACCAGGTCCTGTGCTTCTGGCCGAGGCCATCTTCACCAAACCAGGCCCTGTGCTGCTAGCTGAGGCGACTTACACCACATCAGGGCCTGTGGCTCTGGCTGAGGCCACTTACACCACACCAGGGCCTGTGGCTGCTGGCTGAGGCCAGTTACACCACACCAGGGCCTGTGGCTGCTGGCTGAGGCCACATACACCACACCAGGGCCTTAGTTGCTATTGAGGCCAATTACACCACACCAGGGTCTGTGGCTCTTGCTCAGGCCACTCACATCACACCAGGCCCTGCGCTTCTGGCCACTTACACCACACCAGGGCCTGTGGCTGCTGGCTGAGGCCACTTACACCATACCAGGGCCTGTGGCTGTTGGCTGAGGCCACTTACACCACACCAGGGCCTGTGGCTGCTGGCTGAGGCCACCTACACCACACCAGGGCCTGTGGCTGCTGGCTGAGGCGACTTACACCACACCAGGGCCCTTTTGCTGCTGGCTGAGGCCACTTACACCACACCAGTGCCTGTGGCTTCTGGCTGAGGCGACTTACACCACACCAGGGCCTGTGGCTGCTGGCTGAGGCCACTTACACCACACCAAGGCCTGTGGCTCTTGCTCAGGCCACTCACATCACACCAGGCCCTGCGCTTCTGGCCGAGGCCATCTTCACCAAACCAGGCCCTGTGCTGCTTGCTGTGGCCATGTACAACACACCAGGCCCTGTGCTGGTTCCTGACGCCATCTTCAACAATCCAGGGCCTGTGCTGTTGGATAAATGCCAAACTGAGCCTTTGGGTTAGGGTATTATGCAAACATGAAGGTATGGTTATAGGATTGTCTTCGTAACTTCAGGTACTTGCCACCTAATCACTTGAATCCATAAATTGAGACATTGTGCTGGGGCCAGCAGCTTACGGCCATACCACCCTGAGCACGCCCGACCTCGTCTGATCTCGGAAGCTAAGCAGGACTGGGCTTGGTTAGTACTTGGATGGGAGACTGCCTGGGAATACCTGGTGCTGTAAGCCTTCCATTTTCATGTCATTGAACCGCTTTTGATCCAGAGAAGGGGTGTATTAAAAGACCAAAAGCAGCTGCCCATTAATGAGGGCACATTAACGACACTGCTTTTGGCTGTTTTCCAATGTCTTGTGCTGCTTGCTGATGCCACCTACACCACACCAGGGCCTGAGTGACCGGCTGGGGCCACTTACACCAGACCAGGGCCTGTGGCTGCTGGCTGAGGCCAGTTACACCACACCAGAGCCTGTGGCTGCTGGCTGAAGCCACTTACACCACACCAGGGCCTTAGTTGCTATTGAGGCCACTTACACCACACCAGGGCCTGTGGCTGCTGGCTGAGGCCACCTACACCACACCAGGGCCTGTGGCTGCTGGCTGAGGCCACTTACACCACACCAGGGCCTGTGGCTGCTGGCTGAAGCCACTTACACCACACCAGGGCCTTAGTTGCTATTGAGGCCACTTACACCACACCAGGGCCTGTGGCTGCTGGCTGAGGCAACCTACACCACACCAGGGCCCTTTTGCTGCTGGCTGAGGCCACTTACACCACACCAGTGCATGTGGCTTCTGGCTGAGGCCACTTACACCACACCAGGGCCTGTGGCTGCTGGCTGAGGCCACTTACACCACACCAGGGCCTGTGGCTCTTGCTCAGGCCACTCACATCACACCAGGCCCTGCGCTTCTGGCCGAGGCCATCTTCACCAAACCAGGGCCTGTGGCTGCTTGCTGAGGCCATCTTCACCAAACCAGGCCCTGTGCTGCTTGCTGTGGCCATGTACAACACACCAGGCCCTGTGCTGGTTCCTGAGGCCATCTTCAACAATCCAGGGCCTGTGCTGTTGGATAAATGCTAAACTGAGCCTTTGGGTTAGGGTATTATGCAAACATGAAGGTAGGGTTATAGGATTGTCTTCGTAACTTCAGGTACTTGCCACCTAATCACCTGAATCCATAAATTGAGACATTGTGCTGCGGCCAGCAGCTTACGGCCATACCACCCTGAGCACGCCCGACCTCGTCTGATCTCGGAAGCTGAGCAGGGCTGGGCTTGGTTAGTACTTGGATGGGAGACTGCCTGGGAATACCTGGTGCTGTAAGCCTTTCATTTTCATGTCATTGAACCGCTTTTGATCCAGAGAAGGGGTGTATTAAAAGACCAAAAGCAGCTGCCCATTAATGAGGGCACATTAACGACATTGCTTTTTGCTCTTTTCCAATGTCTTGTGCTGCTAGCTGATGCCACCTACACCACACCAGGGCCTGAGTGACCGGCTGGGGCCACTTACACCACATCAGGGCCTGTGGCTCTGGCTGAGGCCACTTACACCACACCAGGGCCTGTGGCTGCTGGCTGAGGCCACTTACACCACACCAGGGCCTGTGGCTGCTGGCTGAGGCCACTTACACCACACCAGGGCCTTAGTTGCTATTGAGGCCAATTACACCACACCATGGTCTGTGGCTCTTGCTCAGGCAACTTACACCACACCAGGGCCTGTGGCACTGGCTGAGGCCACTTACACCACACCAGAGCCTGTGGCTGCTGGCTGAGGCCACTTACACCACACAAGGGCTTGTGGCTGCTGGCTGAGGCCACCTACACCACACCAGGGCCTGTGGCTCTTGCTCAGGCCACTTACACCACACCAGGGCCTGTGGCTCTTGCTCAGGCCACTTACACCACACCAGGGCCTGTGGCTCTTGCTCAGGCCACTCATATCACACCAGGCCCTGTGCTTCTGGCTGAGGCCACTTAGACCACACCAGGGCCTGTGGCTGCTGGCTGAGGCCACTTACACCACACCAGGGCCTGTGGCTGCTGGCTGAGGCCATCTACACCACACCAGGGCCTGTGGCTGCTGGCTGAGGCGACTTACACCACACCAGGGCCCTTTTGCTGCTGGCTGAGGCCACTTACACCACACCAGTGCCTGTGGCTTCTGGCTGAGGCGACTTACACCACACCAGGGCCTGTGGCTGCTGGCTGAGGCCACTTACACCACACCAGGGCCTGTGGCTCTTGCTCAGGCCACTCACATCACACCAGGCCCTGCGCTTCTGGCCGAGGCCATCTTCACCAAACCAGGCCCTGTGGCTCTTGCTCAGGCCACTTACACCACACCAGGGCCTGTGGCTCTGGCTTAGGCCACTTACACCACACCAGGGCCTGTGGCACTTGCTCAGGCCACTTACACCACACCAGGGCCTCTGGCTGCTGGCTGAGGCCACTTACACCACACCAGGGCCTGTGGCTCTTACTCAGGCCACTTACACCACACCAGGGCCTGTGGCACTGGCTGAGGCCACTTAGACCACACCAGGGCCTGTGGCTGCTGGCTGAGGCCACTTACACCACACCAGGGCCTGTGGCTGCTGGCTGAGGCCACTTACACCAAACCAGGGCCTGTGGCTGCTTGCTGAGGCCATCTTCACCAAACCAGGCCCTGTGCTGCTTGCTGTGGCCATGTAAAACACACCAGGTCCTGTGCTGGTTCTTGAGGCCATCTTCAACAATCCAGGGCCTGTGCTGTTGGATAAATGCCAAACTGAGCCTTTGGGTTAGGGTATTATGCAAACATGCAGGTATGGTTATAGGATTGTCTTCGTAACTTCAGGTACTTGCCACCTAATCACTTGAATCCATAAATTGAGACATTGTGCTGGGGCCAGCAGCTTACGGCCATACCACCCTGAGCACGCCCGACCTCGTCTGATCTCGGAAGCTAAGCAGGGCTGGGCTTGGTTAGTACTTGGATGGGAGACTGCCTGGGAATACCTGGTGCTGTAAGCCTTTCATTTTCATGTCATTGAACCGCTTTTGATCCAGAGAAGGGGTGTATTAAAAGACCAAAAGCAGCTCCCCATTAATGAGGGCACATTAACGACACTGCTTTTGGCTGTTTTCCAATGTCTTGTGCTGCTAGCTGATGCCATTTACACCACACCAGGGCCTGTGGCTGCTGGCTGAGGCCACTTACACCACACCAGGGCCTGTGGCTGCTGGCTGAGGCCACCTACACCACACCAGGGCCTTAGTTGCTATTGAGGCCAATTACACCACACAAGGGCCTGTGGCTGCTGGCTGAGGCCACCTACACCACACCAGGGCCTGTGGCTGCTGGCTGAGGCCACTTACAACACACCAGGGCCTGTGGCTCTTGCTCAGGCCACTCATATCACACCAGGCCCTGTGCTTCTGGCCGAGGCCATCTTCACCAAACCAGGCCCTGTGCTGCTTGCTGTGGCCATGTACAACACACCAGGCCCTGTGCTGGTTCCTGACGCCATCTTCAACAATCCAGGGCCTGTGCTGTTGGATAAATGCCAAACTGAGCCTTTGGGTTAGGGTATTATGCAAACATGCAGGTATGGTTATAGGATTGTCTTCGTAACTTCAGGTACTTGCCACCTAATCACTTGAATCCATAAATTGAGACATTGTGCTGGGGCCAGCAGATTACGGCCATACCACCCTGAGCACGCCCGACCTCGTCTGATCTCGGAAGCTAAGCAGGGCTGGGCTTGGTTAGTACTTGGATGGGAGACTGCCTGGGAATACCTGGTGCTGTAAGCCTTTCCTTTTCATGTCATTGAACCGCTTTTGATCCAGAGAAGGGGTGTATTAAAAGACCAAAAGCAGCTCCCCATTAATGAGGGCACATTAACGACATTGCTTTTGGCTGTTTTCCAATGTCTTGTGCTGCTAGCTGATGCCACCTACACCACACCACGGCCTTATTTGCTGGCTGAGGTCACTTACACCACACCAGGGCCTGTGGCTCTTGCTCAGGCCACTTACACCACACCAGGGCCTGTGGCTCTTGCTCAGGCCACTTACACCACACCAGGGCCTGTGGGACCGGCTGGGGCCACTTACACCACACCAGGGCCTGTGGCTGCTGGCTGAGGCCACTTACACCACACAAGGGCCTGAGGGACCGGCTGGGGCCACTTACACCACACCAGGGCCTGTGGCTGCTGGCTGAGGCCACTTACACCACACAAGGGCCTGAGGGACCGGCTGGGGCCACTTACACCACATCAGGGCCTGTGGCTGCTGGCTGAGGCCACCTACACCACACCAGGGCCTTAGTTGCTATTGAGGCCAATTACACCACACCAGGGTCTGTGGCTCTTGCTCAGGCCACTTACACCACACCAGGGCCTGTGGCACTGGCTGAGGCCACTTACACCACACCAGGGCCTGTGGCTGCTGGCTTAGGCCACCTACACCACACCAGGGCCTTAGTTGCTATTGAGGCCAATTACACCACACAAGGGCCTGTGGCTGCTGGCTGAGGCCACCTACACCACACCAGGGCCTGTGGCTGCTGGCTGAGGCCACTTACACCACACCAGTGCCTGTGGCTTCTGGCTGAGGCGACTTACACCACACCAGGGCCTGTGGCTGCTGGCTGAGGCCACTTACACCACACCAGGGCCTGTGGCTGCTGGCTGAGGCCACCTACACCACACCAGGGCATTAGTTGCTATTGAGGCCAATTACACCACACCAGGGTCTGTGGCTCTTGCTCAGGCCACTTACACCACACCAGGGCCTGTGGCTCTTGCTCAGGCCACTTACACCACACCAGGGCCTGTGGCTGCTGGCTGAGGCCACTTACACCACACCAGGGCCTGTGGCTGCTGGCTGAGGCCACCTACACCACACCAGGGCCTGTGGCTGCTGGCTGAGGCCACCTACACCACACCAGGGCCTGTGGCTGCTGGCTGAGGCCACCTACACCACACCAGGGCCTGTGGCTGCTGGCTGAGGCCACTTACACCACACCAGTGCCTGTGGCTTCTGGCTGAGGCGACTTACACCACACCAGGGCCTGTTGCTGCTGGCTGAGGCCACTTACACCACACCAGGGCCTGTGGCTGCTGGCTCAGGCCACTCATATCAAACCAGGTCCTGTGCTTCTGGCCGAGGCCATCTTCACCAAACCAGGCCCTGTGCTGCTAGCTGAGGCGACTTACACCACATCAGGGCCTGTGGCTCTGGCTGAGGCCACTTACACCACACCAGGGCCTGTGGCTGCTGGCTGAGGCCAGTTACACCACACCAGGGCCTGTGGCTGCTGGCTGAGGCCACATACACCACACCAGGGCCTTAGTTGCTATTGAGGCCAATTACACCACACCAGGGTCTGTGGCTCTTGCTCAGGCCACTCACATCACACCAGGCCCTGCGCTTCTGGCCACTTACACCACACCAGGGCCTGTGGCTGCTGGCTGAGGCCACTTACACCATACCAGGGCCTGTGGCTGTTGGCTGAGGCCACTTACACCACACCAGGGCCTGTGGCTGCTGGCTGAGGCCACCTACACCACACCAGGGCCTGTGGCTGCTGGCTGAGGCGACTTACACCACACCAGGGCCCTTTTGCTGCTGGCTGAGGCCACTTACACCACACCAGTGCCTGTGGCTTCTGGCTGAGGCGACTTACACCACACCAGGGCCTGTGGCTGCTGGCTGAGGCCACTTACACCACACCAAGGCCTGTGGCTCTTGCTCAGGCCACTCACATCACACCAGGCCCTGCGCTTCTGGCCGAGGCCATCTTCACCAAACCAGGCCCTGTGCTGCTTGCTGTGGCCATGTACAACACACCAGGCCCTGTGCTGGTTCCTGAGGCCATCTTCAACAATCCAGGGCCTGTGCTGTTGGATAAATGCCAAACTGAGCCTTTGGGTTAGGGTATTATGCAAACATGAAGGTATGGTTATAGGATTGTCTTCGTAACTTCAGGTACTTGCCACCTAATCACTTGAATCCATAAATTGAGACATTGTGCTGGGGCCAGCAGCTTACGGCCATACCACCCTGAGCACGCCCGACCTCGTCTGATCTCGGAAGCTAAGCAGGACTGGGCTTGGTTAGTACTTGGATGGGAGACTGCCTGGGAATACCTGGTGCTGTAAGCCTTCCATTTTCATGTCATTGAACCGCTTTTGATCCAGAGAAGGGGTGTATTAAAAGACCAAAAGCAGCTGCCCATTAATGAGGGCACATTAACGACACTGCTTTTGGCTGTTTTCCAATGTCTTGTGCTGCTTGCTGATGCCACCTACACCACACCAGGGCCTGAGTGACCGGCTGGGGCCACTTACACCAGACCAGGGCCTGTGGCTGCTGGCTGAGGCCAGTTACACCACACCAGAGCCTGTGGCTGCTGGCTGAAGCCACTTACACCACACCAGGGCCTTAGTTGCTATTGAGGCCACTTACACCACACCAGGGCCTGTGGCTGCTGGCTGAGGCCACCTACACCACACCAGGGCCTGTGGCTGCTGGCTGAGGCCACTTACACCACACCAGGGCCTGTGGCTGCTGGCTGAAGCCACTTACACCACACCAGGGCCTTAGTTGCTATTGAGGCCACTTACACCACACCAGGGCCTGTGGCTGCTGGCTGAGGCCACCTACACCACACCAGGGCCCTTTTGCTGCTGGCTGAGGCCACTTACACCACACCAGTGCATGTGGCTTCTGGCTGAGGCCACTTACACCACACCAGGGCCTGTGGCTGCTGGCTGAGGCCACTTACACCACACCAGGGCCTGTGGCTCTTGCTCAGGCCACTCACATCACACCAGGCCCTGCGCTTCTGGCCGAGGCCATCTTCACCAAACCAGGGCCTGTGGCTGCTTGCTGAGGCCATCTTCACCAAACCAGGCCCTGTGCTGCTTGCTGTGGCCATGTACAACACACCAGGCCCTGTGCTGGTTCCTGAGGCCATCTTCAACAATCCAGGGCCTGTGCTGTTGGATAAATGCTAAACTGAGCCTTTGGGTTAGGGTATTATGCAAACATGAAGGTAGGGTTATAGGATTGTCTTCGTAACTTCAGGTACTTGCCACCTAATCACCTGAATCCATAAATTGAGACATTGTGCTGCGGCCAGCAGCTTACGGCCATACCACCCTGAGCACGCCCGACCTCGTCTGATCTCGGAAGCTGAGCAGGGCTGGGCTTGGTTAGTACTTGGATGGGAGACTGCCTGGGAATACCTGGTGCTGTAAGCCTTTCATTTTCATGTCATTGAACCGCTTTTGATCCAGAGAAGGGGTGTATTAAAAGACCAAAAGCAGCTGCCCATTAATGAGGGCACATTAACGACATTGCTTTTTGCTCTTTTCCAATGTCTTGTGCTGCTAGCTGATGCCACCTACACCACACCAGGGCCTGAGTGACCGGCTGGGGCCACTTACACCACATCAGGGCCTGTGGCTCTGGCTGAGGCCACTTACACCACACCAGGGCCTGTGGCTGCTGGCTGAGGCCACTTACACCACACCAGGGCCTGTGGCTGCTGGCTGAGGCCACTTACACCACACCAGGGCCTTAGTTGCTATTGAGGCCAATTACACCACACCATGGTCTGTGGCTCTTGCTCAGGCAACTTACACCACACCAGGGCCTGTGGCACTGGCTGAGGCCACTTACACCACACCAGAGCCTGTGGCTGCTGGCTGAGGCCACTTACACCACACAAGGGCTTGTGGCTGCTGGCTGAGGCCACCTACACCACACCAGGGCCTGTGGCTCTTGCTCAGGCCACTTACACCACACCAGGGCCTGTGGCTCTTGCTCAGGCCACTTACACCACACCAGGGCCTGTGGCTCTTGCTCAGGCCACTCATATCACACCAGGCCCTGTGCTTCTGGCTGAGGCCACTTAGACCACACCAGGGCCTGTGGCTGCTGGCTGAGGCCACTTACACCACACCAGGGCCTGTGGCTGCTGGCTGAGGCCATCTACACCACACCAGGGCCTGTGGCTGCTGGCTGAGGCGACTTACACCACACCAGGGCCCTTTTGCTGCTGGCTGAGGCCACTTACACCACACCAGTGCCTGTGGCTTCTGGCTGAGGCGACTTACACCACACCAGGGCCTGTGGCTGCTGGCTGAGGCCACTTACACCACACCAGGGCCTGTGGCTCTTGCTCAGGCCACTCACATCACACCAGGCCCTGCGCTTCTGGCCGAGGCCATCTTCACCAAACCAGGCCCTGTGGCTCTTGCTCAGGCCACTTACACCACACCAGGGCCTGTGGCTCTGGCTTAGGCCACTTACACCACACCAGGGCCTGTGGCACTTGCTCAGGCCACTTACACCACACCAGGGCCTCTGGCTGCTGGCTGAGGCCACTTACACCACACCAGGGCCTGTGGCTCTTACTCAGGCCACTTACACCACACCAGGGCCTGTGGCACTGGCTGAGGCCACTTAGACCACACCAGGGCCTGTGGCTGCTGGCTGAGGCCACTTACACCACACCAGGGCCTGTGGCTGCTGGCTGAGGCCACTTACACCAAACCAGGGCCTGTGGCTGCTTGCTGAGGCCATCTTCACCAAACCAGGCCCTGTGCTGCTTGCTGTGGCCATGTAAAACACACCAGGTCCTGTGCTGGTTCTTGAGGCCATCTTCAACAATCCAGGGCCTGTGCTGTTGGATAAATGCCAAACTGAGCCTTTGGGTTAGGGTATTATGCAAACATGCAGGTATGGTTATAGGATTGTCTTCGTAACTTCAGGTACTTGCCACCTAATCACTTGAATCCATAAATTGAGACATTGTGCTGGGGCCAGCAGCTTACGGCCATACCACCCTGAGCACGCCCGACCTCGTCTGATCTCGGAAGCTAAGCAGGGCTGGGCTTGGTTAGTACTTGGATGGGAGACTGCCTGGGAATACCTGGTGCTGTAAGCCTTTCATTTTCATGTCATTGAACCGCTTTTGATCCAGAGAAGGGGTGTATTAAAAGACCAAAAGCAGCTCCCCATTAATGAGGGCACATTAACGACACTGCTTTTGGCTGTTTTCCAATGTCTTGTGCTGCTAGCTGATGCCATTTACACCACACCAGGGCCTGTGGCTGCTGGCTGAGGCCACTTACACCACACCAGGGCCTGTGGCTGCTGGCTGAGGCCACCTACACCACACCAGGGCCTTAGTTGCTATTGAGGCCAATTACACCACACAAGGGCCTGTGGCTGCTGGCTGAGGCCACCTACACCACACCAGGGCCTGTGGCTGCTGGCTGAGGCCACTTACAACACACCAGGGCCTGTGGCTCTTGCTCAGGCCACTCATATCACACCAGGCCCTGTGCTTCTGGCCGAGGCCATCTTCACCAAACCAGGCCCTGTGCTGCTTGCTGTGGCCATGTACAACACACCAGGCCCTGTGCTGGTTCCTGACGCCATCTTCAACAATCCAGGGCCTGTGCTGTTGGATAAATGCCAAACTGAGCCTTTGGGTTAGGGTATTATGCAAACATGCAGGTATGGTTATAGGATTGTCTTCGTAACTTCAGGTACTTGCCACCTAATCACTTGAATCCATAAATTGAGACATTGTGCTGGGGCCAGCAGATTACGGCCATACCACCCTGAGCACGCCCGACCTCGTCTGATCTCGGAAGCTAAGCAGGGCTGGGCTTGGTTAGTACTTGGATGGGAGACTGCCTGGGAATACCTGGTGCTGTAAGCCTTTCCTTTTCATGTCATTGAACCGCTTTTGATCCAGAGAAGGGGTGTATTAAAAGACCAAAAGCAGCTCCCCATTAATGAGGGCACATTAACGACATTGCTTTTGGCTGTTTTCCAATGTCTTGTGCTGCTAGCTGATGCCACCTACACCACACCACGGCCTTATTTGCTGGCTGAGGTCACTTACACCACACCAGGGCCTGTGGCTCTTGCTCAGGCCACTTACACCACACCAGGGCCTGTGGCTCTTGCTCAGGCCACTCATATCACACCAGGCCCTGTGCTTCTGGCTGAGGCCACTTAGACCACACCAGGGCCTGTGGCTGCTGGCTGAGGCCACTTACACCACACCAGGGCCTGTGGCTGCTGGCTGAGGCCATCTACACCACACCAGGGCCTGTGGCTGCTGGCTGAGGCGACTTACACCACACCAGGGCCCTTTTGCTGCTGGCTGAGGCCACTTACACCACACCAGTGCCTGTGGCTTCTGGCTGAGGCGACTTACACCACACCAGGGCCTGTGGCTGCTGGCTGAGGCCACTTACACCACACCAGGGCCTGTGGCTCTTGCTCAGGCCACTCACATCACACCAGGCCCTGCGCTTCTGGCCGAGGCCATCTTCACCAAACCAGGCCCTGTGGCTCTTGCTCAGGCCACTTACACCACACCAGGGCCTGTGGCTCTGGCTTAGGCCACTTACACCACACCAGGGCCTGTGGCACTTGCTCAGGCCACTTACACCACACCAGGGCCTCTGGCTGCTGGCTGAGGCCACTTACACCACACCAGGGCCTGTGGCTCTTACTCAGGCCACTTACACCACACCAGGGCCTGTGGCACTGGCTGAGGCCACTTAGACCACACCAGGGCCTGTGGCTGCTGGCTGAGGCCACTTACACCACACCAGGGCCTGTGGCTGCTGGCTGAGGCCACTTACACCAAACCAGGGCCTGTGGCTGCTTGCTGAGGCCATCTTCACCAAACCAGGCCCTGTGCTGCTTGCTGTGGCCATGTAAAACACACCAGGTCCTGTGCTGGTTCTTGAGGCCATCTTCAACAATCCAGGGCCTGTGCTGTTGGATAAATGCCAAACTGAGCCTTTGGGTTAGGGTATTATGCAAACATGCAGGTATGGTTATAGGATTGTCTTCGTAACTTCAGGTACTTGCCACCTAATCACTTGAATCCATAAATTGAGACATTGTGCTGGGGCCAGCAGCTTACGGCCATACCACCCTGAGCACGCCCGACCTCGTCTGATCTCGGAAGCTAAGCAGGGCTGGGCTTGGTTAGTACTTGGATGGGAGACTGCCTGGGAATACCTGGTGCTGTAAGCCTTTCATTTTCATGTCATTGAACCGCTTTTGATCCAGAGAAGGGGTGTATTAAAAGACCAAAAGCAGCTCCCCATTAATGAGGGCACATTAACGACACTGCTTTTGGCTGTTTTCCAATGTCTTGTGCTGCTAGCTGATGCCATTTACACCACACCAGGGCCTGTGGCTGCTGGCTGAGGCCACTTACACCACACCAGGGCCTGTGGCTGCTGGCTGAGGCCACCTACACCACACCAGGGCCTTAGTTGCTATTGAGGCCAATTACACCACACAAGGGCCTGTGGCTGCTGGCTGAGGCCACCTACACCACACCAGGGCCTGTGGCTGCTGGCTGAGGCCACTTACAACACACCAGGGCCTGTGGCTCTTGCTCAGGCCACTCATATCACACCAGGCCCTGTGCTTCTGGCCGAGGCCATCTTCACCAAACCAGGCCCTGTGCTGCTTGCTGTGGCCATGTACAACACACCAGGCCCTGTGCTGGTTCCTGACGCCATCTTCAACAATCCAGGGCCTGTGCTGTTGGATAAATGCCAAACTGAGCCTTTGGGTTAGGGTATTATGCAAACATGCAGGTATGGTTATAGGATTGTCTTCGTAACTTCAGGTACTTGCCACCTAATCACTTGAATCCATAAATTGAGACATTGTGCTGGGGCCAGCAGATTACGGCCATACCACCCTGAGCACGCCCGACCTCGTCTGATCTCGGAAGCTAAGCAGGGCTGGGCTTGGTTAGTACTTGGATGGGAGACTGCCTGGGAATACCTGGTGCTGTAAGCCTTTCCTTTTCATGTCATTGAACCGCTTTTGATCCAGAGAAGGGGTGTATTAAAAGACCAAAAGCAGCTCCCCATTAATGAGGGCACATTAACGACATTGCTTTTGGCTGTTTTCCAATGTCTTGTGCTGCTAGCTGATGCCACCTACACCACACCACGGCCTTATTTGCTGGCTGAGGTCACTTACACCACACCAGGGCCTGTGGCTCTTGCTCAGGCCACTTACACCACACCAGGGCCTGTGGCTCTTGCTCAGGCCACTTACACCACACCAGGGCCTGTGGGACCGGCTGGGGCCACTTACACCACACCAGGGCCTGTGGCTGCTGGCTGAGGCCACTTACACCACACAAGGGCCTGAGGGACCGGCTGGGGCCACTTACACCACACCAGGGCCTGTGGCTGCTGGCTGAGGCCACTTACACCACACAAGGGCCTGAGGGACCGGCTGGGGCCACTTACACCACATCAGGGCCTGTGGCTGCTGGCTGAGGCCACCTACACCACACCAGGGCCTTAGTTGCTATTGAGGCCAATTACACCACACCAGGGTCTGTGGCTCTTGCTCAGGCCACTTACACCACACCAGGGCCTGTGGCACTGGCTGAGGCCACTTACACCACACCAGGGCCTGTGGCTGCTGGCTTAGGCCACCTACACCACACCAGGGCCTTAGTTGCTATTGAGGCCAATTACACCACACAAGGGCCTGTGGCTGCTGGCTGAGGCCACCTACACCACACCAGGGCCTGTGGCTGCTGGCTGAGGCCACTTACACCACACCAGTGCCTGTGGCTTCTGGCTGAGGCGACTTACACCACACCAGGGCCTGTGGCTGCTGGCTGAGGCCACTTACACCACACCAGGGCCTGTGGCTGCTGGCTGAGGCCACCTACACCACACCAGGGCATTAGTTGCTATTGAGGCCAATTACACCACACCAGGGTCTGTGGCTCTTGCTCAGGCCACTTACACCACACCAGGGCCTGTGGCTCTTGCTCAGGCCACTTACACCACACCAGGGCCTGTGGCTGCTGGCTGAGGCCACTTACACCACACCAGGGCCTGTGGCTGCTGGCTGAGGCCACCTACACCACACCAGGGCCTGTGGCTGCTGGCTGAGGCCACCTACACCACACCAGGGCCTGTGGCTGCTGGCTGAGGCCACCTACACCACACCAGGGCCTGTGGCTGCTGGCTGAGGCCACTTACACCACACCAGTGCCTGTGGCTTCTGGCTGAGGCGACTTACACCACACCAGGGCCTGTGGCTGCTGGCTGAGGCCACTTACACCACACCAAGGCCTGTGGCTCTTGCTCAGGCCACTCACATCACACCAGGCCCTGCGCTTCTGGCCGAGGCCATCTTCACCAAACCAGGCCCTGTGGTTCTTGCTCAGGCAACTTACACCACACCAGGGTCTGTGGCTCTTGCTGAGGCCACTTTCACCACACCAGGGCCTGTGGCTGCTGGCTGAGGCCACCTACACCACACCAGGGCATTAGTTGCTATTGAGGCCAATTACACCACACCAGGGTCTGTGGCTCTTGCTCAGGCCACTTACACCACACCAGGGCCTGTGGCTCTTGCTCAGGCCACTTACACCACACCAGGGCCTGTGGCACTGGCTGAGGCCACTTACACCACACCAGGGCCTGTGGCTGCTGGCTGAGGCCACTTACACCACACCAGGGCCTGTGGCTGCTGGCTGAGGCCACTTACACCACACCAGGGCCTGTGGCTGGTGGCTGAGGCCACCTACACCACACCAGGGCCTGTGGCTGCTGGCTGAGGCGACTTATACCACACCAGGGCCCTTTTGCTGCTGGCTGAGGCCACTTACACCACACCAGTGCCTGTGGCTTCTGTCTGAGGCGACTTACACCACACCAGGGCCTGTGGCTGCTGGCTGAGGCCAATTACACCACACCAGGGTCTGTGGCTCTTGCTCAGGCCACTTACACCACACCAGGGCCTGTGGCACTGGCTGAGGCCACTTACACCACACCAGGGCCTGTGGCTGCTGGCTGAGGCCACTTACACCACACCAGGGCCTGTGGCTGCTGGCTGAGGCCACTTACACCACACCAGTGCCTGTGGCTGCTGGCTGAGGCCACCTACACCACACCAGGGCCTGTGGCTGCTGGCTGAGGCGACTTACACCACACCAGGGCCCTTTTGCTGCTGGCTGAGGCCACTTACATCACACCAGTGCCTGTGGCTTCTGGCTGAGGCGACTTACACCACACCAGGGCCTGTGGCTGCTGGCTGAGGCCACTTACACCACACCAAGGCCTGTGGCTCTTGCTCCGGCCACTCACATCACACCAGGCCCTGCGCTTCTGGCCGAGGCCATCTTCACCAAACCAGGCCCTGTGCTGCTTGCTGTGGCCATGTACAACACACCAGGCCCTGTGCTGGTTCCTGAGGCCATCTTCAACAATCCAGGGCCTGTGCTGTTGGATAAATGCCAAACTGAGCCTTTGGGTTAGGGTATTATGCAAACATGCAGGTATGGTTATAGGATTGTCTTCGTAACTTCAGGTACTTGCCACCTAATCACTTGAATCCATAAATTGAGACATTGTGCTGGGGCCAGCAGCTTACGGCCATACCACCCTGAGCACGCCCGACCTCGTCTGATCTCGGAAGCTAAGCAGGGCTGGGCTTGGTTAGTACTTGGATGGGAGACTGCCTGGGAATACCTGGTGCTGTAAGCCTTTCATTTTCATGTCATTGAACCGCTTTTGATCCAGAGAAGGGGTGTATTAAAAGACCAAAAGCAGCTGCCCATTAATGAGGGCACATTAACGACACTGCTTTTGGCTGTTTTCCAATGTCTTGTGCTGCTAGCTGATGCCACCTACACCACACCAGGGCCTGAGTGACCGGCTGGGGCCACTTACACCACATCAGGGCCTGTGACTTGGCTGAGGCCACTTACACCACACCAGGGCCTGTGGCTGCTGGCTGAGGCCAGTTACACCACACCAGAGCCTGTGGCTGCTGGCTGAAGCCACTTACACCACACCAGGGCCTTAGTTGCTATTGAGGCCACTTACACCACACCAGGGCCTGTGGCTGCTGGCTGAGGCCCCCTACACCACACCAGGGCCTGTGGCTGCTGGCTGAGGCCACTTACACCACACCAGGGCCTGTGGCTCTTGCTCAGGCCACTCACATCACACCAGGCCCTGCGCTTCTGGCCGAGGCCATCTTCACCAAACCAGGCCCTGTGGTTCTTGCTCAGGCCACTTACACCACACCAGGGCCTGTGGCTGCTGGCTGAAGCCACTTACACCACACCAGGGCCTTAGTTGCTATTGAGGCCACTTACACCACACCAGGGCCTGTGGCTGCTGGCTGAGGCCACCTACACCACACCAGGGCCCTTTTGCTGCTGGCTGAGGCCACTTACACCACACCAGTGCCTGTGGCTTCTGGCTGAGGCCACTTACACCACACCAGGGCATGTGGCTGCTGGCTGAGGCCACTTACACCACACCAGGGCCTGTGGCTCTTGCTCAGGCCACTCACATCACACCAGGCCCTGCGCTTCTGGCCGAGGCCATCTTCACCAAACCAGGCCCTGTGGTTCTTGCTCAGGCCACTTACACCACACCAGGGCCTTATTTGCTATTGAGGCCACTTACACCACACCAGGGCCTGTGGCACTTGCTCAGGCCACTTACACCACACCAGGGCCTGTGGCACTTGCTCAGGCCACTTACACCACACCAGGGCCTGTGGCTGCTGGCTGAGGCCACTTACACCACACCAGGGCCTGTGGCTCTTGCTCAGGCCACTTACACCACACCAGGGCCTGTGTCACTGGCTGAGGCCACTTAGACCACACCAGGGCCTGTGGCTGCTGGCTGAGGCCACTCACAACACACCAGGGCCTGTGGCTGCTAGCTGAGGCCACTTACACCAAACCAGGGCCTGTGGCTGCTTGCTGAGGCCACCTACACCACACCAGGGCCTTAGTTGCTATTGAGGCCAATTACACCACACAAGGGCCTGTGGCTGCTGGCTGAGGCCACCTACACCACACCAGGGCCTGTGGCTGCTGGCTGAGGCCACTTACAACACACCAGGGTCTGTGGCTCTTGCTCAGGCCACTCATATCACACCAGGCCCTGTGGTTCTGGCCGAGGCCATCTTCACCAAACCAGGCCCTGTGCTGCTTGCTGTGGCCATGTACAACACACCAGGCCCTGTGCTGGTTCTTGAGGCCATCTTCAATAATCCAGGGCCTGTGCTGTTGGATAAATGCCAAACTGAGCCTTTGGGTTAGGGTATTATGCAAACATGCAGGTATGGTTATAGGATTGTCTTCGTAACTTCAGGTACTTGCCACCTAATCACTTGAATCCATAAATTGAGACATTGTGCTGGGGCCAGCAGATTACGGCCATACCACCCTGAGCACGCCCGACCTCGTCTGATCTCGGAAGCTAAGCAGGGCTGGGCTTGGTTAGTACTTGGATGGGAGACTGCCTGGGAATACCTGGTGCTGTAAGCCTTTCATTTTCATGTCATTGAACCGCTTTTGATCCAGAGAAGGGGTGTATTAAAAGACCAAAAGCAGCTGCCCATTAATGAGGGCACATTAACGACATTGCTTTTGGCTGTTTTCCAATGTCTTGTGCTGCTAGCTGATGCCACCTACACCACACCAGGGCCTGAGTGACCGGCTGAGGCCACTTACACCACACCAGGGCCTGTGGCTGCTGGCTGAGGCCACTTACACCACACCAGGGCCTGTGGCTGCTGGCTGAGGCCACTTACACCACACCAGGGCCTTAGTTGCTATTGAGGCCAATTACACCACACCATGGTCTGTGGCTCTTGCTCAGGCCACTTACACCACACCAGGGCCTGTGGCACTGGCTGAGGCCACTTACACCACACCAGGGCCTGTGGCTGCTGGCTGAGGCCACTTACACCACACAAGGGCTTGTGGCTGCTGGCTGAGGCCACCTACACCACACCAGGGCCTGTGGCTGCTGGCTGAGGCCACCTACACCACACCAGGGCCTGTGGCTCTTGCTCAGGCCACTTACACCACACCAGGGCCTGTGGCTCTTGCTCAGGCCACTTACACCACACCAGGGCCTGTGGCACTGGCTGAGGCCACTTACACCACACCAGGGCCTGTGGCTGCTGGCTGAGGCCACTTACACCACACCAGGGCCTGTGGCTGCTGGCTGAGGCCACTTACACCACACCAGGGCCTGTGGCTGGTGGCTGAGGCCACCTACACCACACCAGGGCCTGTGGCTGCTGGCTGAGGCGACTTATACCACACCAGGGCCCTTTTGCTGCTGGCTGAGGCCACTTACACCACACCAGTGCCTGTGGCTTCTGTCTGAGGCGACTTACACCACACCAGGGCCTGTGGCTGCTGGCTGAGGCCAATTACACCACACCAGGGTCTGTGGCTCTTGCTCAGGCCACTTACACCACACCAGGGCCTGTGGCACTGGCTGAGGCCACTTACACCACACCAGGGCCTGTGGCTGCTGGCTGAGGCCACTTACACCACACCAGGGCCTGTGGCTGCTGGCTGAGGCCACTTACACCACACCAGTGCCTGTGGCTGCTGGCTGAGGCCACCTACACCACACCAGGGCCTGTGGCTGCTGGCTGAGGCGACTTACACCACACCAGGGCCCTTTTGCTGCTGGCTGAGGCCACTTACACCACACCAGTGCCTGTGGCTTCTGGCTGAGGCGACTTACACCACACCAGGGCCTGTGGCTGCTGGCTGAGGCCACTTACACCACACCAAGGCCTGTGGCTCTTGCTCCGGCCACTCACATCACACCAGGCCCTGCGCTTCTGGCCGAGGCCATCTTCACCAAACCAGGCCCTGTGCTGCTTGCTGTGGCCATGTACAACACACCAGGCCCTGTGCTGGTTCCTGAGGCCATCTTCAACAATCCAGGGCCTGTGCTGTTGGATAAATGCCAAACTGAGCCTTTGGGTTAGGGTATTATGCAAACATGCAGGTATGGTTATAGGATTGTCTTCGTAACTTCAGGTACTTGCCACCTAATCACTTGAATCCATAAATTGAGACATTGTGCTGGGGCCAGCAGCTTACGGCCATACCACCCTGAGCACGCCCGACCTCGTCTGATCTCGGAAGCTAAGCAGGGCTGGGCTTGGTTAGTACTTGGATGGGAGACTGCCTGGGAATACCTGGTGCTGTAAGCCTTTCATTTTCATGTCATTGAACCGCTTTTGATCCAGAGAAGGGGTGTATTAAAAGACCAAAAGCAGCTGCCCATTAATGACGGCACATTAACGACACTGCTTTTGGCTGTTTTCCAATGTCTTGTGCTGCTAGCTGATGCCACCTACACCACACCAGGGCCTGAGTGACCGGCTGGGGCCACTTACACCACATCAGGGCCTGTGACTTGGCTGAGGCCACTTACACCACACCAGGGCCTGTGGCTGCTGGCTGAGGCCAGTTACACCACACCAGAGCCTGTGGCTGCTGGCTGAAGCCACTTACACCACACCAGGGCCTTAGTTGCTATTGAGGCCACTTACACCACACCAGGGCCTGTGGCTGCTGGCTGAGGCCCCCTACACCACACCAGGGCCTGTGGCTGCTGGCTGAGGCCACTTACACCACACCAGGGCCTGTGGCTCTTGCTCAGGCCACTCACATCACACCAGGCCCTGCGCTTCTGGCCGAGGCCATCTTCACCAAACCAGGCCCTGTGGTTCTTGCTCAGGCCACTTACACCACACCAGGGCCTGTGGCTGCTGGCTGAAGCCACTTACACCACACCAGGGCCTTAGTTGCTATTGAGGCCACTTACACCACACCAGGGCCTGTGGCTGCTGGCTGAGGCCACCTACACCACACCAGGGCCCTTTTGCTGCTGGCTGAGGCCACTTACACCACACCAGTGCCTGTGGCTTCTGGCTGAGGCCACTTACACCACACCAGGGCATGTGGCTGCTGGCTGAGGCCACTTACACCACACCAGGGCCTGTGGCTCTTGCTCAGGCCACTCACATCACACCAGGCCCTGCGCTTCTGGCCGAGGCCATCTTCACCAAACCAGGCCCTGTGGTTCTTGCTCAGGCCACTTACACCACACCAGGGCCTTATTTGCTATTGAGGCCACTTACACCACACCAGGGCCTGTGGCACTTGCTCAGGCCACTTACACCACACCAGGGCCTGTGGCACTTGCTCAGGCCACTTACACCACACCAGGGCCTGTGGCTGCTGGCTGAGGCCACTTACACCACACCAGGGCCTGTGGCTCTTGCTCAGGCCACTTACACCACACCAGGGCCTGTGTCACTGGCTGAGGCCACTTAGACCACACCAGGGCCTGTGGCTGCTGGCTGAGGCCACTCACAACACACCAGGGCCTGTGGCTGCTAGCTGAGGCCACTTACACCAAACCAGGGCCTGTGGCTGCTTGCTGAGGCCACCTACACCACACCAGGGCCTTAGTTGCTATTGAGGCCAATTACACCACACAAGGGCCTGTGGCTGCTGGCTGAGGCCACCTACACCACACCAGGGCCTGTGGCTGCTGGCTGAGGCCACTTACAACACACCAGGGCCTGTGGCTGCTGGCTGAGGCCACCTACACCACACCAGGGCCTGTGGCTGCTGGCTGAGGCCACTTACAACACACCAGGGTCTGTGGCTCTTGCTCAGGCCACTCATATCACACCAGGCCCTGTGGTTCTGGCCGAGGCCATCTTCACCAAACCAGGCCCTGTGCTGCTTGCTGTGGCCATGTACAACACACCAGGCCCTGTGCTGGTTCTTGAGGCCATCTTCAATAATCCAGGGCCTGTGCTGTTGGATAAATGCCAAACTGAGCCTTTGGGTTAGGGTATTATGCAAACATGCAGGTATGGTTATAGGATTGTCTTCGTAACTTCAGGTACTTGCCACCTAATCACTTGAATCCATAAATTGAGACATTGTGCTGGGGCCAGCAGATTACGGCCATACCACCCTGAGCACGCCCGACCTCGTCTGATCTCGGAAGCTAAGCAGGGCTGGGCTTGGTTAGTACTTGGATGGGAGACTGCCTGGGAATACCTGGTGCTGTAAGCCTTTCATTTTCATGTCATTGAACCGCTTTTGATCCAGAGAAGGGGTGTATTAAAAGACCAAAAGCAGCTGCCCATTAATGAGGGCACATTAACGACATTGCTTTTGGCTGTTTTCCAATGTCTTGTGCTGCTAGCTGATGCCACCTACACCACACCAGGGCCTGAGTGACCGGCTGAGGCCACTTACACCACACCAGGGCCTGTGGCTGCTGGCTGAGGCCACTTACACCACACCAGGGCCTGTGGCTGCTGGCTGAGGCCACTTACACCACACCAGGGCCTTAGTTGCTATTGAGGCCAATTACACCACACCATGGTCTGTGGCTCTTGCTCAGGCCACTTACACCACACCAGGGCCTGTGGCACTGGCTGAGGCCACTTACACCACACCAGGGCCTGTGGCTGCTGGCTGAGGCCACTTACACCACACAAGGGCTTGTGGCTGCTGGCTGAGGCCACCTACACCACACCAGGGCCTGTGGCTGCTGGCTGAGGCCACCTACACCACACCAGGGCCTGTGGCTCTTGCTCAGGCCACTTACACCACACCAGGGCCTGTGGCTCTTGCTCAGGCCACTTACACCACACCAGGGCCTGTGGCTCTTGCTCAGGCCACTCATATCACACCAGGCTCTGTGCTTCTGGCTGAGGCCACTTAGACCACACCAGGGCCTGTGGCTGCTGGCTGAGGCCACTTACACCACACCAGGGCCTGTGGCTGCCAGCTGAGGCCATCTACACCACACCAGGGCCTGTGGCTGCTGGCTGAGGCGACTTACACCACACCAGGGCCCTTTTGCTGCTGGCTGAGGCCACTTACACCACACCAGTGCCTGTGGCTTCTGGCTGAGGCGACTTACACCACACCAGGGCCTGTGGCTGCTGGCTGAGGCCACTTACACCACACCAGGGCCTGTGGCTCTTGCTCAGGCCACTCACATCACACCAGGCCCTGCGCTTCTGGCCGAGGCCATCTTCACCAAACCAGGCCCTGTGGCTCTTGCTCAGGCCACTTACACCACACCAGGGCCTGTGGCTCTGGCTTAGGCCACTTCCACCACACCAGGGCCTGTGGCACTTGCTCAGGCCACTTACACCACACCAGGGCCTGTGGCTGCTGGCTGAGGCCACTTACACCACACCAGGGCCTGTGGCTCTTACTCAGGCCACTTACACCACACCAGGGCCTGTGGCACTGGCTGAGGCCACTTACACCACACCACGGCCTTATTTGCTGGCTGAGGCCACATACACCAAACCAGGGCCTTAGTTGCTATTAAGGCCAATTACACCACACAAGGGCCTGTGGCTGCTGGCTGAGGCCACTTACACCACACCAGGGCCTTAGTTGCTATTGAGGCCAATTACACCACACCAGGGCCTGTGGCTGCTGGCTGAGGCCACTTACACCACACCAGTGCCTGTGGCTTCTGGCTGAGGCGACTTACACCACACCAGGGCCTGTGGCTGCTGGCTGAGGCCACTTACACCACACCAGGGCCTGTGGCTCTTGCTCAGGCCACTCACATCACACCAGGCCCTGCGCTTCTGGCCGAAGCCATCTTCACCAAACCAGGCCCTGTGGTTCTTGCTCAGGCCACTTACACCACACCAGGGCCTGTGGCTCTGGCTTAGGCCAATTACACCACACCAGGGTCTGTGGCTCTTGCTGAGGCCACTTACACCACACCAGGGCCTGTGGCTGCTGCCTGAGACCACCTACACCACACCAGGGCCTGTGGCTGCTTGCTGAGGCGACTTACACCACACCAGGGCCTGTTGCTGCTGGCTGAGGCCACTTACACCACCCCAGTGCCTGTGGCTTCTGGCTGAGGCGACTTACACCACACCAGGGCCTGTTGCTGCTGGCTGAGGCCACTTACACCACACCAGGGCCTGTGGCTGCTGGCTCAGGCCACTCATATCAAACCAGGTCCTGTGCTTCTGGCCGAGGCCATCTTCACCAAACCAGGCCCTGTGCTGCTAGCTGAGGCGACTTACACCACATCAGGGCCTGTGGCTCTGGCTGAGGCCACTTACACCACACCAGGGCCTGTGGCTGCTGGCTGAGGCCAGTTACACCACACCAGGGCCTGTGGCTGCTGGCTGAGGCCACATACACCACACCAGGGCCTTAGTTGCTATTGAGGCCAATTACACCACACCAGGGTCTGTGGCTCTTGCTCAGGCCACTCACATCACACCAGGCCCTGCGCTTCTGGCCACTTACACCACACCAGGGCCTGTGGCTGCTGGCTGAGGCCACTTACACCATACCAGGGCCTGTGGCTGTTGGCTGAGGCCACTTACACCACACCAGGGCCTGTGGCTGCTGGCTGAGGCCACCTACACCACACCAGGGCCTGTGGCTGCTGGCTGAGGCGACTTACACCACACCAGGGCCCTTTTGCTGCTGGCTGAGGCCACTTACACCACACCAGTGCCTGTGGCTTCTGGCTGAGGCGACTTACACCACACCAGGGCCTGTGGCTGCTGGCTGAGGCCACTTACACCACACCAAGGCCTGTGGCTCTTGCTCAGGCCACTCACATCACACCAGGCCCTGCGCTTCTGGCCGAGGCCATCTTCACCAAACCAGGCCCTGTGCTGCTTGCTGTGGCCATGTACAACACACCAGGCCCTGTGCTGGTTCCTGAGGCCATCTTCAACAATCCAGGGCCTGTGCTGTTGGATAAATGCCAAACTGAGCCTTTGGGTTAGGGTATTATGCAAACATGAAGGTATGGTTATAGGATTGTCTTCGTAACTTCAGGTACTTGCCACCTAATCACTTGAATCCATAAATTGAGACATTGTGCTGGGGCCAGCAGCTTACGGCCATACCACCCTGAGCACGCCCGACCTCGTCTGATCTCGGAAGCTAAGCAGGACTGGGCTTGGTTAGTACTTGGATGGGAGACTGCCTGGGAATACCTGGTGCTGTAAGCCTTCCATTTTCATGTCATTGAACCGCTTTTGATCCAGAGAAGGGGTGTATTAAAAGACCAAAAGCAGCTGCCCATTAATGAGGGCACATTAACGACACTGCTTTTGGCTGTTTTCCAATGTCTTGTGCTGCTTGCTGATGCCACCTACACCACACCAGGGCCTGAGTGACCGGCTGGGGCCACTTACACCAGACCAGGGCCTGTGGCTGCTGGCTGAGGCCAGTTACACCACACCAGAGCCTGTGGCTGCTGGCTGAAGCCACTTACACCACACCAGGGCCTTAGTTGCTATTGAGGCCACTTACACCACACCAGGGCCTGTGGCTGCTGGCTGAGGCCACCTACACCACACCAGGGCCTGTGGCTGCTGGCTGAGGCCACTTACACCACACCAGGGCCTGTGGCTGCTGGCTGAAGCCACTTACACCACACCAGGGCCTTAGTTGCTATTGAGGCCACTTACACCACACCAGGGCCTGTGGCTGCTGGCTGAGGCCACCTACACCACACCAGGGCCCTTTTGCTGCTGGCTGAGGCCACTTACACCACACCAGTGCATGTGGCTTCTGGCTGAGGCCACTTACACCACACCAGGGCCTGTGGCTCTGGCTTAGGCCAATTACACCACACCAGGGTCTGTGGCTCTTGCTGAGGCCACTTACACCACACCAGGGCCTGTGGCTGCTGCCTGAGACCACCTACACCACACCAGGGCCTGTGGCTGCTTGCTGAGGCGACTTACACCACACCAGGGCCTGTTGCTGCTGGCTGAGGCCACTTACACCACCCCAGTGCCTGTGGCTTCTGGCTGAGGCGACTTACACCACACCAGGGCCTGTTGCTGCTGGCTGAGGCCACTTACACCACACCAGGGCCTGTGGCTGCTGGCTCAGGCCACTCATATCAAACCAGGTCCTGTGCTTCTGGCCGAGGCCATCTTCACCAAACCAGGCCCTGTGCTGCTAGCTGAGGCGACTTACACCACATCAGGGCCTGTGGCTCTGGCTGAGGCCACTTACACCACACCAGGGCCTGTGGCTGCTGGCTGAGGCCAGTTACACCACACCAGGGCCTGTGGCTGCTGGCTGAGGCCACATACACCACACCAGGGCCTTAGTTGCTATTGAGGCCAATTACACCACACCAGGGTCTGTGGCTCTTGCTCAGGCCACTCACATCACACCAGGCCCTGCGCTTCTGGCCACTTACACCACACCAGGGCCTGTGGCTGCTGGCTGAGGCCACTTACACCATACCAGGGCCTGTGGCTGTTGGCTGAGGCCACTTACACCACACCAGGGCCTGTGGCTGCTGGCTGAGGCCACCTACACCACACCAGGGCCTGTGGCTGCTGGCTGAGGCGACTTACACCACACCAGGGCCCTTTTGCTGCTGGCTGAGGCCACTTACACCACACCAGTGCCTGTGGCTTCTGGCTGAGGCGACTTACACCACACCAGGGCCTGTGGCTGCTGGCTGAGGCCACTTACACCACACCAAGGCCTGTGGCTCTTGCTCAGGCCACTCACATCACACCAGGCCCTGCGCTTCTGGCCGAGGCCATCTTCACCAAACCAGGCCCTGTGCTGCTTGCTGTGGCCATGTACAACACACCAGGCCCTGTGCTGGTTCCTGAGGCCATCTTCAACAATCCAGGGCCTGTGCTGTTGGATAAATGCCAAACTGAGCCTTTGGGTTAGGGTATTATGCAAACATGAAGGTATGGTTATAGGATTGTCTTCGTAACTTCAGGTACTTGCCACCTAATCACTTGAATCCATAAATTGAGACATTGTGCTGGGGCCAGCAGCTTACGGCCATACCACCCTGAGCACGCCCGACCTCGTCTGATCTCGGAAGCTAAGCAGGACTGGGCTTGGTTAGTACTTGGATGGGAGACTGCCTGGGAATACCTGGTGCTGTAAGCCTTCCATTTTCATGTCATTGAACCGCTTTTGATCCAGAGAAGGGGTGTATTAAAAGACCAAAAGCAGCTGCCCATTAATGAGGGCACATTAACGACACTGCTTTTGGCTGTTTTCCAATGTCTTGTGCTGCTTGCTGATGCCACCTACACCACACCAGGGCCTGAGTGACCGGCTGGGGCCACTTACACCAGACCAGGGCCTGTGGCTGCTGGCTGAGGCCAGTTACACCACACCAGAGCCTGTGGCTGCTGGCTGAAGCCACTTACACCACACCAGGGCCTTAGTTGCTATTGAGGCCACTTACACCACACCAGGGCCTGTGGCTGCTGGCTGAGGCCACCTACACCACACCAGGGCCTGTGGCTGCTGGCTGAGGCCACTTACACCACACCAGGGCCTGTGGCTGCTGGCTGAAGCCACTTACACCACACCAGGGCCTTAGTTGCTATTGAGGCCACTTACACCACACCAGGGCCTGTGGCTGCTGGCTGAGGCCACCTACACCACACCAGGGCCCTTTTGCTGCTGGCTGAGGCCACTTACACCACACCAGTGCATGTGGCTTCTGGCTGAGGCCACTTACACCACACCAGGGCCTGTGGCTGCTGGCTGAGGCCACTTACACCACACCAGGGCCTGTGGCTCTTGCTCAGGCCACTCACATCACACCAGGCCCTGCGCTTCTGGCCGAGGCCATCTTCACCAAACCAGGGCCTGTGGCTGCTTGCTGAGGCCATCTTCACCAAACCAGGCCCTGTGCTGCTTGCTGTGGCCATGTACAACACACCAGGCCCTGTGCTGGTTCCTGAGGCCATCTTCAACAATCCAGGGCCTGTGCTGTTGGATAAATGCTAAACTGAGCCTTTGGGTTAGGGTATTATGCAAACATGAAGGTAGGGTTATAGGATTGTCTTCGTAACTTCAGGTACTTGCCACCTAATCACCTGAATCCATAAATTGAGACATTGTGCTGCGGCCAGCAGCTTACGGCCATACCACCCTGAGCACGCCCGACCTCGTCTGATCTCGGAAGCTGAGCAGGGCTGGGC
The DNA here is from genome assembly GCF_965226115.1 of Aulonocara stuartgranti. Classification (NCBI taxonomy): domain Eukaryota; kingdom Metazoa; phylum Chordata; class Actinopteri; order Cichliformes; family Cichlidae; genus Aulonocara; species Aulonocara stuartgranti. The sequence goes on along the minus strand of NC_138941.1, from coordinate 23,157,056 downwards.
TTGGTTAGTACTTGGATGGGAGACTGCCTGGGAATACCTGGTGCTGTAAGCCTTTCATTTTCATGTCATTGAACCGCTTTTGATCCAGAGAAGGGGTGTATTAAAAGACCAAAAGCAGCTGCCCATTAATGAGGGCACATTAACGACATTGCTTTTGGCTCTTTTCCAATGTCTTGTGCTGCTAGCTGATGCCACCTACACCACACCAGGGCCTGAGTGACCGGCTGGGGCCACTTACACCACATCAGGGCCTGTGGCTCTGGCTGAGGCCACTTACACCACACCAGGGCCTGTGGCTGCTGGCTGAGGCCACTTACACCACACCAGGGCCTGTGGCTGCTGGCTGAGGCCACTTACACCACACCAGGGCCTTAGTTGCTATTGAGGCCAATTACACCACACCATGGTCTGTGGCTCTTGCTCAGGCAACTTACACCACACCAGGGCCTGTGGCACTGGCTGAGGCCACTTACACCACACCAGAGCCTGTGGCTGCTGGCTGAGGCCACTTACACCACACAATGGCTTGTGGCTGCTGGCTGAGGCCACCTACACCACACCAGGGCCTGTGGCTCTTGCTCAGGCCACTTACACCACACCAGGGCCTGTGGCTCTTGCTCAGGCCACTCATATCACACCAGGCCCTGTGCTTCTGGCTGAGGCCACTTAGACCACACCAGGGCCTGTGGCTGCTGGCTGAGGCCACTTACACCACACCAGGGCCTGTGGCTGCTGGCTGAGGCCATCTACACCACACCAGGGCCTGTGGCTGCTGGCTGAGGCGACTTACACCACACCAGGGCCCTTTTGCTGCTGGCTGAGGCCACTTACACCACACCAGTGCCTGTGGCTTCTGGCTGAGGCGACTTACACCACACCAGGGCCTGTGGCTGCTGGCTGAGGCCACTTACACCACACCAGGGCCTGTGGCTCTTGCTCAGGCCACTCACATCACACCAGGCCCTGCGCTTCTGGCCGAGGCCATCTTCACCAAACCAGGCCCTGTGGCTCTTGCTCAGGCCACTTACACCACACCAGGGCCTGTGGCTCTGGCTTAGGCCACTTACACCACACCAGGGCCTGTGGCACTTGCTCAGGCCACTTACACCACACCAGGGCCTCTGGCTGCTGGCTGAGGCCACTTACACCACACCAGGGCCTGTGGCTCTTACTCAGGCCACTTACACCACACCAGGGCCTGTGGCACTGGCTGAGGCCACTTAGACCACACCAGGGCCTGTGGCTGCTGGCTGAGGCCACTTACACCACACCAGGGCCTGTGGCTGCTGGCTGAGGCCACTTACACCAAACCAGGGCCTGTGGCTGCTTGCTGAGGCCATCTTCACCAAACCAGGCCCTGTGCTGCTTGCTGTGGCCATGTAAAACACACCAGGTCCTGTGCTGGTTCTTGAGGCCATCTTCAACAATCCAGGGCCTGTGCTGTTGGATAAATGCCAAACTGAGCCTTTGGGTTAGGGTATTATGCAAACATGCAGGTATGGTTATAGGATTGTCTTCGTAACTTCAGGTACTTGCCACCTAATCACTTGAATCCATAAATTGAGACATTGTGCTGGGGCCAGCAGCTTACGGCCATACCACCCTGAGCACGCCCGACCTCGTCTGATCTCGGAAGCTAAGCAGGGCTGGGCTTGGTTAGTACTTGGATGGGAGACTGCCTGGGAATACCTGGTGCTGTAAGCCTTTCATTTTCATGTCATTGAACCGCTTTTGATCCAGAGAAGGGGTGTATTAAAAGACCAAAAGCAGCTCCCCATTAATGAGGGCACATTAACGACACTGCTTTTGGCTGTTTTCCAATGTCTTGTGCTGCTAGCTGATGCCATTTACACCACACCAGGGCCTGTGGCTGCTGGCTGAGGCCACCTACACCACACCAGGGCCTTAGTTGCTATTGAGGCCAATTACACCACACAAGGGCCTGTGGCTGCTGGCTGAGGCCACCTACACCACACCAGGGCCTGTGGCTGCTGGCTGAGGCCACTTACAACACACCAGGGCCTGTGGCTCTTGCTCAGGCCACTCATATCACACCAGGCCCTGTGCTTCTGGCCGAGGCCATCTTCACCAAACCAGGCCCTGTGCTGCTTGCTGTGGCCATGTACAACACACCAGGCCCTGTGCTGGTTCCTGACGCCATCTTCAACAATCCAGGGCCTGTGCTGTTGGATAAATGCCAAACTGAGCCTTTGGGTTAGGGTATTATGCAAACATGCAGGTATGGTTATAGGATTGTCTTCGTAACTTCAGGTACTTGCCACCTAATCACTTGAATCCATAAATTGAGACATTGTGCTGGGGCCAGCAGATTACGGCCATACCACCCTGAGCACGCCCGACCTCGTCTGATCTCGGAAGCTAAGCAGGGCTGGGCTTGGTTAGTACTTGGATGGGAGACTACCTGGGAATACCTGGTGCTGTAAGCCTTTCATTTTCATGTCATTGAACCGCTTTTGATCCAGAGAAGGGGTGTATTAAAAGACCAAAAGCAGCTCCCCATTAATGAGGGCACATTAACGACATTGCTTTTGGCTGTTTTCCAATGTCTTGTGCTGCTAGCTGATGCCACCTACACCACACCACGGCCTTATTTGCTGGCTGAGGTCACTTACACCACACCAGGGCCTGTGGCTCTTGCTCAGGCCACTTACACCACACCAGGGCCTGTGGCTCTTGCTCAGGCCACTTACACCACACCAGGGCCTGTGGGACCGGCTGGGGCCACTTACACCACACCAGGGCCTGTGGCTGCTGGCTGAGGCCACTTACACCACACAAGGGCCTGAGGGACCGGCTGGGGCCACTTACACCACATCAGGGCCTGTGGCTGCTGGCTGAGGCCACTTACACCACACCAGGGCCTGTGGCTGCTGGCTGAGGCCACCTACACCACACCAGGGCCTTAGTTGCTATTGAGGCCAATTACACCACACCAGGGTCTGTGGCTCTTGCTCAGGCCACTTACACCACACCAGGGCCTGTGGCACTGGCTGAGGCCACTTACACCACACCAGGGCCTGTGGCTGCTGGCTTAGGCCACCTACACCACACCAGGGCCTTAGTTGCTATTGAGGCCAATTACACCACACAAGGGCCTGTGGCTGCTGGCTGAGGCCACTTACACCACACCAGTGCCTGTGGCTTCTGGCTGAGGCGACTTACACCACACCAGGGCCTGTGGCTGCTGGCTGAGGCCACTTACACCACACCAGGGCCTGTGGCTGCTGGCTGAGGCCACCTACACCACACCAGGGCATTAGTTGCTATTGAGGCCAATTACACCACACCAGGGTCTGTGGCTCTTGCTCAGGCCACTTACACCACACCAGGGCCTGTGGCTCTTGCTCAGGCCACTTACACCACACCAGGGCCTGTGGCTGCTGGCTGAGGCCACTTACACCACACCAGGGCCTGTGGCTGCTGGCTGAGGCCACCTACACCACACCAGGGCCTGTGGCTGCTGGCTGAGGCCACCTACACCACACCAGGGCCTGTGGCTGCTGGCTGAGGCCACCTACACCACACCAGGGCCTGTGGCTGCTGGCTGAGGCCACTTACACCACACCAGGGCCTGTGGCTGCTGGCTGAGGCCACTTACACCACACCAAGGCCTGTGGCTCTTGCTCAGGCCACTCACATCACACCAGGCCCTGCGCTTCTGGCCGAGGCCATCTTCACCAAACCAGGCCCTGTGGTTCTTGCTCAGGCCACTTACACCACACCAGGGTCTGTGGCTCTTGCTGAGGCCACTTTCACCACACCAGGGCCTGTGGCTGCTGGCTGAGGCCACCTACACCACACCAGGGCATTAGTTGCTATTGAGGCCAATTACACCACACCAGGGTCTGTGGCTCTTGCTCAGGCCACTTACACCACACCAGGGCCTGTGGCTCTTGCTCAGGCCACTTACACCACACCAGGGCCTGTGGCACTGGCTGAGGCCACTTACACCACACCAGGGCCTGTGGCTGCTGGCTGAGGCCACTTACACCACACCAGGGCCTGTGGCTGGTGGCTGAGGCCACCTACACCACACCAGGGCCTGTGGCTGCTGGCTGAGGCGACTTATACCACACCAGGGCCCTTTTGCTGCTGGCTGAGGCCACTTACACCACACCAGTGCCTGTGGCTTCTGTCTGAGGCCACTTACACCACACCAGGGCCTGTGGCTGCTGGCTGAGGCCAATTACACCACACCAGGGTCTGTGGCTCTTGCTCAGGCCACTTACACCACACCAGGGCCTGTGGCACTGGCTGAGGCCACTTACACCACACCAGGGCCTGTGGCTGCTGGCTGAGGCCACTTACACCACACCAGGGCCTGTGGCTGCTGGCTGAGGCCACTTACACCACACCAGTGCCTGTGGCTGCTGGCTGAGGCCACCTACACCACACCAGGGCCTGTGGCTGCTGGCTGAGGCGACTTACACCACACCAGGGCCCTTTTGCTGCTGGCTGAGGCCACTTACACCACACCAGTGCCTGTGGCTTCTGGCTGAGGCGACTTACACCACACCAGGGCCTGTGGCTGCTGGCTGAGGCCACTTACACCACACCAAGGCCTGTGGCTCTTGCTCCGGCCACTCACATCACACCAGGCCCTGCGCTTCTGGCCGAGGCCATCTTCACCAAACCAGGCCCTGTGCTGCTTGCTGTGGCCATGTACAACACACCAGGCCCTGTGCTGGTTCCTGAGGCCATCTTCAACAATCCAGGGCCTGTGCTGTTGGATAAATGCCAAACTGAGCCTTTGGGTTAGGGTATTATGCAAACATGCAGGTATGGTTATAGGATTGTCTTCGTAACTTCAGGTACTTGCCACCTAATCACTTGAATCCATAAATTGAGACATTGTGCTGGGGCCAGCATCTTACGGCCATACCACCCTGAGCACGCCCGACCTCGTCTGATCTCGGAAGCTAAGCAGGGCTGGGCTTGGTTAGTACTTGGATGGGAGACTGCCTGGGAATACCTGGTGCTGTAAGCCTTTCATTTTCATGTCATTGAACCGCTTTTGATCCAGAGAAGGGGTGTATTAAAAGACCAAAAGCAGCTGCCCATTAATGAGGGCACATTAACGACACTGCTTTTGGCTGTTTTCCAATGTCTTGTGCTGCTAGCTGATGCCACCTACACCACACCAGGGCCTGAGTGACCGGCTGGGGCCACTTACACCACATCAGGGCCTGTGACTTGGCTGAGGCCACTTACACCACACCAGGGCCTGTGGCTGCTGGCTGAGGCCAGTTACACCACACCAGAGCCTGTGGCTGCTGGCTGAAGCCACTTACACCACACCAGGGCCTTAGTTGCTATTGAGGCCACTTACACCACACCAGGGCCTGTGGCTGCTGGCTGAGGCCCCCTACACCACACCAGGGCCTGTGGCTGCTGGCTGAGGCCACTTACACCACACCAGGGCCTGTGGCTCTTGCTCAGGCCACTCACATCACACCAGGCCCTGCGCTTCTGGCCGAGGCCATCTTCACCAAACCAGGCCCTGTGGTTCTTGCTCAGGCCACTTACACCACACCAGGGCCTGTGGCTGCTGGCTGAAGCCACTTACACCACACCAGGGCCTTAGTTGCTATTGAGGCCACTTACACCACACCAGGGCCTGTGGCTGCTGGCTGAGGCCACCTACACCACACCAGGGCCCTTTTGCTGCTGGCTGAGGCCACTTACACCACACCAGTGCCTGTGGCTTCTGGCTGAGGCCACTTACACCACACCAGGGCATGTGGCTGCTGGCTGAGGCCACTTACACCACACCAGGGCCTGTGGCTCTTGCTCAGGCCACTCACATCACACCAGGCCCTGCGCTTCTGGCCGAGGCCATCTTCACCAAACCAGGCCCTGTGGTTCTTGCTCAGGCCACTTACACCACACCAGGGCCTTATTTGCTATTGAGGCCACTTACACCACACCAGGGCCTGTGGCACTTGCTCAGGCCACTTACACCACACCAGGGCCTGTGGCACTTGCTCAGGCCACTTACACCACACCAGGGCCTGTGGCTGCTGGCTGAGGCCACTTACACCACACCAGGGCCTGTGGCTCTTGCTCAGGCCACTTACACCACACCAGGGCCTGTGTCACTGGCTGAGGCCACTTAGACCACACCAGGGCCTGTGGCTGCTGGCTGAGGCCACTCACAACACACCAGGGCCTGTGGCTGCTAGCTGAGGCCACTTACACCAAACCAGGGCCTGTGGCTGCTTGCTGAGGCCACCTACACCACACCAGGGCCTTAGTTGCTATTGAGGCCAATTACACCACACAAGGGCCTGTGGCTGCTGGCTGAGGCCACCTACACCACACCAGGGCCTGTGGCTGCTGGCTGAGGCCACTTACAACACACCAGGGCCTGTGGCTGCTGGCTGAGGCCACCTACACCACACCAGGGCCTGTGGCTGCTGGCTGAGGCCACTTACAACACACCAGGGTCTGTGGCTCTTGCTCAGGCCACTCATATCACACCAGGCCCTGTGGTTCTGGCCGAGGCCATCTTCACCAAACCAGGCCCTGTGCTGCTTGCTGTGGCCATGTACAACACACCAGGCCCTGTGCTGGTTCTTGAGGCCATCTTCAATAATCCAGGGCCTGTGCTGTTGGATAAATGCCAAACTGAGCCTTTGGGTTAGGGTATTATGCAAACATGCAGGTATGGTTATAGGATTGTCTTCGTAACTTCAGGTACTTGCCACCTAATCACTTGAATCCATAAATTGAGACATTGTGCTGGGGCCAGCAGATTACGGCCATACCACCCTGAGCACGCCCGACCTCGTCTGATCTCGGAAGCTAAGCAGGGCTGGGCTTGGTTAGTACTTGGATGGGAGACTGCCTGGGAATACCTGGTGCTGTAAGCCTTTCATTTTCATGTCATTGAACCGCTTTTGATCCAGAGAAGGGGTGTATTAAAAGACCAAAAGCAGCTGCCCATTAATGAGGGCACATTAACGACATTGCTTTTGGCTGTTTTCCAATGTCTTGTGCTGCTAGCTGATGCCACCTACACCACACCAGGGCCTGAGTGACCGGCTGAGGCCACTTACACCACACCAGGGCCTGTGGCTGCTGGCTGAGGCCACTTACACCACACCAGGGCCTGTGGCTGCTGGCTGAGGCCACTTACACCACACCAGGGCCTTAGTTGCTATTGAGGCCAATTACACCACACCATGGTCTGTGGCTCTTGCTCAGGCCACTTACACCACACCAGGGCCTGTGGCACTGGCTGAGGCCACTTACACCACACCAGGGCCTGTGGCTGCTGGCTGAGGCCACTTACACCACACAAGGGCTTGTGGCTGCTGGCTGAGGCCACCTACACCACACCAGGGCCTGTGGCTGCTGGCTGAGGCCACCTACACCACACCAGGGCCTGTGGCTCTTGCTCAGGCCACTTACACCACACCAGGGCCTGTGGCTCTTGCTCAGGCCACTTACACCACACCAGGGCCTGTGGCTCTTGCTCAGGCCACTCATATCACACCAGGCTCTGTGCTTCTGGCTGAGGCCACTTAGACCACACCAGGGCCTGTGGCTGCTGGCTGAGGCCACTTACACCACACCAGGGCCTGTGGCTGCCAGCTGAGGCCATCTACACCACACCAGGGCCTGTGGCTGCTGGCTGAGGCGACTTACACCACACCAGGGCCCTTTTGCTGCTGGCTGAGGCCACTTACACCACACCAGTGCCTGTGGCTTCTGGCTGAGGCGACTTACACCACACCAGGGCCTGTGGCTGCTGGCTGAGGCCACTTACACCACACCAGGGCCTGTGGCTCTTGCTCAGGCCACTCACATCACACCAGGCCCTGCGCTTCTGGCCGAGGCCATCTTCACCAAACCAGGCCCTGTGGCTCTTGCTCAGGCCACTTACACCACACCAGGGCCTGTGGCTCTGGCTTAGGCCACTTCCACCACACCAGGGCCTGTGGCACTTGCTCAGGCCACTTACACCACACCAGGGCCTGTGGCTGCTGGCTGAGGCCACTTACACCACACCAGGGCCTGTGGCTCTTACTCAGGCCACTTACACCACACCAGGGCCTGTGGCACTGGCTGAGGCCACTTACACCACACCACGGCCTTATTTGCTGGCTGAGGCCACATACACCAAACCAGGGCCTTAGTTGCTATTGAGGCCAATTACACCACACAAGGGCCTGTGGCTGCTGGCTGAGGCCACTTACACCACACCAGGGCCTTAGTTGCTATTGAGGCCAATTACACCACACCAGGGCCTGTGGCTGCTGGCTGAGGCCACTTACACCACACCAGTGCCTGTGGCTTCTGGCTGAGGCGACTTACACCACACCAGGGCCTGTGGCTGCTGGCTGAGGCCACTTACACCACACCAGGGCCTGTGGCTCTTGCTCAGGCCACTCACATCACACCAGGCCCTGCGCTTCTGGCCGAAGCCATCTTCACCAAACCAGGCCCTGTGGTTCTTGCTCAGGCCACTTACACCACACCAGGGCCTGTGGCTCTGGCTTAGGCCAATTACACCACACCAGGGTCTGTGGCTCTTGCTGAGGCCACTTACACCACACCAGGGCCTGTGGCTGCTGCCTGAGACCACCTACACCACACCAGGGCCTGTGGCTGCTTGCTGAGGCGACTTACACCACACCAGGGCCTGTTGCTGCTGGCTGAGGCCACTTACACCACCCCAGTGCCTGTGGCTTCTGGCTGAGGCGACTTACACCACACCAGGGCCTGTTGCTGCTGGCTGAGGCCACTTACACCACACCAGGGCCTGTGGCTGCTGGCTCAGGCCACTCATATCAAACCAGGTCCTGTGCTTCTGGCCGAGGCCATCTTCACCAAACCAGGCCCTGTGCTGCTAGCTGAGGCGACTTACACCACATCAGGGCCTGTGGCTCTGGCTGAGGCCACTTACACCACACCAGGGCCTGTGGCTGCTGGCTGAGGCCAGTTACACCACACCAGGGCCTGTGGCTGCTGGCTGAGGCCACATACACCACACCAGGGCCTTAGTTGCTATTGAGGCCAATTACACCACACCAGGGTCTGTGGCTGTTGCTCAGGCCACTCACATCACACCAGGCCCTGCGCTTCTGGCCACTTACACCACACCAGGGCCTGTGGCTGCTGGCTGAGGCCACTTACACCATACCAGGGCCTGTGGCTGTTGGCTGAGGCCACTTACACCACACCAGGGCCTGTGGCTGCTGGCTGAGGCCACCTACACCACACCAGGGCCTGTGGCTGCTGGCTGAGGCGACTTACACCACACCAGGGCCCTTTTGCTGCTGGCTGAGGCCACTTACACCACACCAGTGCCTGTGGCTTCTGGCTGAGGCGACTTACACCACACCAGGGCCTGTGGCTGCTGGCTGAGGCCACTTACACCACACCAAGGCCTGTGGCTCTTGCTCAGGCCACTCACATCACACCAGGCCCTGCGCTTCTGGCCGAGGCCATCTTCACCAAACCAGGCCCTGTGCTGCTTGCTGTGGCCATGTACAACACACCAGGCCCTGTGCTGGTTCCTGAGGCCATCTTCAACAATCCAGGGCCTGTGCTGTTGGATAAATGCCAAACTGAGCCTTTGGGTTAGGGTATTATGCAAACATGAAGGTATGGTTATAGGATTGTCTTCGTAACTTCAGGTACTTGCCACCTAATCACTTGAATCCATAAATTGAGACATTGTGCTGGGGCCAGCAGCTTACGGCCATACCACCCTGAGCACGCCCGACCTCGTCTGATCTCGGAAGCTAAGCAGGACTGGGCTTGGTTAGTACTTGGATGGGAGACTGCCTGGGAATACCTGGTGCTGTAAGCCTTCCATTTTCATGTCATTGAACCGCTTTTGATCCAGAGAAGGGGTGTATTAAAAGACCAAAAGCAGCTGCCCATTAATGAGGGCACATTAACGACACTGCTTTTGGCTGTTTTCCAATGTCTTGTGCTGCTTGCTGATGCCACCTACACCACACCAGGGCCTGAGTGACCGGCTGGGGCCACTTACACCAGACCAGGGCCTGTGGCTGCTGGCTGAGGCCAGTTACACCACACCAGAGCCTGTGGCTGCTGGCTGAAGCCACTTACACCACACCAGGGCCTTAGTTGCTATTGAGGCCACTTACACCACACCAGGGCCTGTGGCTGCTGGCTGAGGCCACCTACACCACACCAGGGCCTGTGGCTGCTGGCTGAGGCCACTTACACCACACCAGGGCCTGTGGCTGCTGGCTGAAGCCACTTACACCACACCAGGGCCTTAGTTGCTATTGAGGCCACTTACACCACACCAGGGCCTGTGGCTGCTGGCTGAGGCCACCTACACCACACCAGGGCCCTTTTGCTGCTGGCTGAGGCCACTTACACCACACCAGTGCATGTGGCTTCTGGCTGAGGCCACTTACACCACACCAGGGCCTGTGGCTGCTGGCTGAGGCCACTTACACCACACCAGGGCCTGTGGCTCTTGCTCAGGCCACTCACATCACACCAGGCCCTGCGCTTCTGGCCGAGGCCATCTTCACCAAACCAGGGCCTGTGGCTGCTTGCTGAGGCCATCTTCACCAAACCAGGCCCTGTGCTGCTTGCTGTGGCCATGTACAACACACCAGGCCCTGTGCTGGTTCCTGAGGCCATCTTCAACAATCCAGGGCCTGTGCTGTTGGATAAATGCTAAACTGAGCCTTTGGGTTAGGGTATTATGCAAACATGAAGGTAGGGTTATAGGATTGTCTTCGTAACTTCAGGTACTTGCCACCTAATCACCTGAATCCATAAATTGAGACATTGTGCTGCGGCCAGCAGCTTACGGCCATACCACCCTGAGCACGCCCGACCTCGTCTGATCTCGGAAGCTGAGCAGGGCTGGGCTTGGTTAGTACTTGGATGGGAGACTACCTGGGAATACCTGGTGCTGTAAGCCTTTCATTTTCATGTCATTGAACCGCTTTTGATCCAGAGAAGGGGTGTATTAAAAGACCAAAAGCAGCTGCCCATTAATGAGGGCACATTAACGACATTGCTTTTGGCTCTTTTCCAATGTCTTGTGCTGCTAGCTGATGCCACCTACACCACACCAGGGCCTGAGTGACCGGCTGGGGCCACTTACACCACATCAGGGCCTGTGGCTCTGGCTGAGGCCACTTACACCACACCAGGGCCTGTGGCTGCTGGCTGAGGCCACTTACACCACACCAGGGCCTGTGGCTGCTGGCTGAGGCCACTTACACCACACCAGGGCCTTAGTTGCTATTGAGGCCAATTACACCACACCATGGTCTGTGGCTCTTGCTCAGGCAACTTACACCACACCAGGGCCTGTGGCACTGGCTGAGGCCACTTACACCACACCAGAGCCTGTGGCTGCTGGCTGAGGCCACTTACACCACACAAGGGCTTGTGGCTGCTGGCTGAGGCCACCTACACCACACCAGGGCCTGTGGCTCTTGCTCAGGCCACTTACACCACACCAGGGCCTGTGGCTCTTGCTCAGGCCACTCATATCACACCAGGCCCTGTGCTTCTGGCTGAGGCCACTTAGACCACACCAGGGCCTGTGGCTGCTGGCTGAGGCCACTTACACCACACCAGGGCCTGTGGCTGCTGGCTGAGGCCATCTACACCACACCAGGGCCTGTGGCTGCTGGCTGAGGCGACTTACACCACACCAGGGCCCTTTTGCTGCTGGCTGAGGCCACTTACACCACACCAGTGCCTGTGGCTTCTGGCTGAGGCGACTTACACCACACCAGGGCCTGTGGCTGCTGGCTGAGGCCACTTACACCACACCAGGGCCTGTGGCTCTTGCTCAGGCCACTCACATCACACCAGGCCCTGCGCTTCTGGCCGAGGCCATCTTCACCAAACCAGGCCCTGTGGCTCTTGCTCAGGCCACTTACACCACACCAGGGCCTGTGGCTCTGGCTTAGGCCACTTACACCACACCAGGGCCTGTGGCACTTGCTCAGGCCACTTACACCACACCAGGGCCTCTGGCTGCTGGCTGAGGCCACTTACACCACACCAGGGCCTGTGGCTCTTACTCAGGCCACTTACACCACACCAGGGCCTGTGGCACTGGCTGAGGCCACTTAGACCACACCAGGGCCTGTGGCTGCTGGCTGAGGCCACTTACACCACACCAGGGCCTGTGGCTGCTGGCTGAGGCCACTTACACCAAACCAGGGCCTGTGGCTGCTTGCTGAGGCCATCTTCACCAAACCAGGCCCTGTGCTGCTTGCTGTGGCCATGTAAAACACACCAGGTCCTGTGCTGGTTCTTGAGGCCATCTTCAACAATCCAGGGCCTGTGCTGTTGGATAAATGCCAAACTGAGCCTTTGGGTTAGGGTATTATGCAAACATGCAGGTATGGTTATAGGATTGTCTTCGTAACTTCAGGTACTTGCCACCTAATCACTTGAATCCATAAATTGAGACATTGTGCTGGGGCCAGCAGCTTACGGCCATACCACCCTGAGCACGCCCGACCTCGTCTGATCTCGGAAGCTAAGCAGGGCTGGGCTTGGTTAGTACTTGGATGGGAGACTGCCTGGGAATACCTGGTGCTGTAAGCCTTTCATTTTCATGTCATTGAACCGCTTTTGATCCAGAGAAGGGGTGTATTAAAAGACCAAAAGCAGCTCCCCATTAATGAGGGCACATTAACGACACTGCTTTTGGCTGTTTTCCAATGTCTTGTGCTGCTAGCTGATGCCATTTACACCACACCAGGGCCTGTGGCTGCTGGCTGAGGCCACCTACACCACACCAGGGCCTTAGTTGCTATTGAGGCCAATTACACCACACAAGGGCCTGTGGCTGCTGGCTGAGGCCACCTACACCACACCAGGGCCTGTGGCTGCTGGCTGAGGCCACTTACAACACACCAGGGCCTGTGGCTCTTGCTCAGGCCACTCATATCACACCAGGCCCTGTGCTTCTGGCCGAGGCCATCTTCACCAAACCAGGCCCTGTGCTGCTTGCTGTGGCCATGTACAACACACCAGGCCCTGTGCTGGTTCCTGACGCCATCTTCAACAATCCAGGGCCTGTGCTGTTGGATAAATGCCAAACTGAGCCTTTGGGTTAGGGTATTATGCAAACATGCAGGTATGGTTATAGGATTGTCTTCGTAACTTCAGGTACTTGCCACCTAATCACTTGAATCCATAAATTGAGACATTGTGCTGGGGCCAGCAGATTACGGCCATACCACCCTGAGCACGCCCGACCTCGTCTGATCTCGGAAGCTAAGCAGGGCTGGGCTTGGTTAGTACTTGGATGGGAGACTGCCTGGGAATACCTGGTGCTGTAAGCCTTTCATTTTCATGTCATTGAACCGCTTTTGATCCAGAGAAGGGGTGTATTAAAAGACCAAAAGCAGCTCCCCATTAATGAGGGCACATTAACGACATTGCTTTTGGCTGTTTTCCAATGTCTTGTGCTGCTAGCTGATGCCACCTACACCACACCACGGCCTTATTTGCTGGCTGAGGTCACTTACACCACACCAGGGCCTGTGGCTCTTGCTCAGGCCACTTACACCACACCAGGGCCTGTGGCTCTTGCTCAGGCCACTTACACCACACCAGGGCCTGTGGGACCGGCTGGGGCCACTTACACCACACCAGGGCCTGTGGCTGCTGGCTGAGGCCACTTACACCACACCAGGGCCTTAGTTGCTATTGAGGCCAATTACACCACACCATGGTCTGTGGCTCTTGCTCAGGCCACTTACACCACACCAGGGCCTGTGGCACTGGCTGAGGCCACTTACACCACACCAGGGCCTGTGGCTGCTGGCTGAGGCCACTTACACCACACAAGGGCTTGTGGCTGCTGGCTGAGGCCACCTACACCACACCAGGGCCTGTGGCTGCTGGCTGAGGCCACCTACACCACACCAGGGCCTGTGGCTCTTGCTCAGGCCACTTACACCACACCAGGGCCTGTGGCTCTTGCTCAGGCCACTTACACCACACCAGGGCCTGTGGCTCTTGCTCAGGCCACTCATATCACACCAGGCTCTGTGCTTCTGGCTGAGGCCACTTAGACCACACCAGGGCCTGTGGCTGCTGGCTGAGGCCACTTACACCACACCAGGGCCTGTGGCTGCTGGCTGAGGCCATCTACACCACACCAGGGCCTGTGGCTGCTGGCTGAGGCGACTTACACCACACCAGGGCCCTTTTGCTGCTGGCTGAGGCCACTTACACCACACCAGTGCCTGTGGCTTCTGGCTGAGGCGACTTACACCACACCAGGGCCTGTGGCTGCTGGCTGAGGCCACTTACACCACACCAGGGCCTGTGGCTCTTGCTCAGGCCACTCACATCACACCAGGCCCTGCGCTTCTGGCCGAGGCCATCTTCACCAAACCAGGCCCTGTGGCTCTTGCTCAGGCCACTTACACCACACCAGGGCCTGTGGCTCTGGCTTAGGCCACTTCCACCACACCAGGGCCTGTGGCACTTGCTCAGGCCACTTACACCACACCAGGGCCTGTGGCTGCTGGCTGAGGCCACTTACACCACACCAGGGCCTCTGGCTCTTACTCAGGCCACTTACACCACACCAGGGCCTGTGGCACTGGCTGAGGCCACTTACACCACACCACGGACTTATTTGCTGGCTGAGGCCACATACACCAAACCAGGGCCTTAGTTGCTATTGAGGCCAATTACACCACACAAGGGCCTGTGGCTGCTGGCTGAGGCCACTTACACCACACCAGGGCCTTAGTTGCTATTGAGGCCAATTACACCACACCAGGGTCTGTGGCTCTTGCTCAGGCCACTTACACCACACCAGGGCCTGTGGCACTGGCTGAGGCCACTTACACCACACCAGGGCCTGTGGCACTGGCTGAGGCCACTTACACCACACCAGGGCCTGTGGCTGCTGGCTGAGGCCACTTACACCACACAAGGGCTTGTGGCTGCTGGCTGAGGCCACCTACACCACACCAGGGCCTGTGGCTGCTGGTTGAGGCCACCTACACCACACCAGGGCCTGTGGCTCTTGCTCAGGCCACTTACACCACACCAGGGCCTGTGGCTCTTGCTCAGGCCACTTACACCACATCAGGGCCTGTGGCTCTGGCTGAGGCCACTTACACCACACCAGGGCCTGTGGCACTGGCTGAGGCCACTTACACCACACCAGGGCCTGTGGCTGCTGGCTGAGGCCACTTACACCACACAAGGGCTTGTGGCTGCTGGCTGAGGCCACCTACACCACACCAGGGCCTGTGGCTGCTGGCTGCTGGCTGAGGCCACCTACACCACACCAGGGCCTGTGGCTCTTGCTCAGGCCACTTACACCACACCAGGGCCTGTGGCTCTTGCTCAGGCCACTTACACCACACCAGGGCCTGTGGCTCTTGCTCAGGCCACTTACACCACACCAGGGCCTGTGGCACTGGCTGAGGCCACTTACACCACACCAGGGCCTGTGGCTGCTGGCTGAGGCCACTTACACCACACCAGGGCCTGTGGCTGCTGGCTGAGGCCACTTACACCACACCAGGGCCTGTGGCTGGTGGCTGAGGCCACCTACACCACACCAGGGCCTGTGGCTGCTGGCTGAGGCGACTTACACCACACCAGGGCCCTTTTGCTGCTGGCTGAGGCCACTTACACCACACCAGTGCCTGTGGCTTCTGTCTGAGGCGACTTACACCACACCAGGGCCTGTGGCTGCTTGCTGAGGCCATCTTCACCAAACCAGGCCCTGTGCTGCTTGCTGTGGCCATGTAAAACACACCAGGTCCTGTGCTGGTTCTTGAGGCCATCTTCAACAATCCAGGGCCTGTGCTGTTGGATAAATGCCAAACTGAGCCTTTGGGTTAGGGTATTATGCAAACATGCAGGTATGGTTATAGGATTGTCTTCGTAACTTCAGGTACTTGCCACCTAATCACTTGAATCCATAAATTGAGACATTGTGCTGGGGCCAGCAGCTTACGGCCATACCACCCTGAGCACGCCCGACCTCGTCTGATCTCGGAAGCTAAGCAGGGCTGGGCTTGGTTAGTACTTGGATGGGAGACTGCCTGGGAATACCTGGTGCTGTAAGCCTTTCATTTTCATGTCATTGAACCGCTTTTGATCCAGAGAAGGGGTGTATTAAAAGACCAAAAGCAGCTCCCCATTAATGAGGGCACATTAACGACACTGCTTTTGGCTGTTTTCCAATGTCTTGTGCTGCTAGCTGATGCCACTTACACCACACCAGGGCCTGTGGCTGCTGGCTGAGGCCACTTACACCACACCAGGGCCTGTGGCTGCTGGCTGAGGCCACCTACACCACACCAGGGCCTTAGTTGCTATTGAGGCCAATTACACCACACAAGGGCCTGTGGCTGCTGGCTGAGGCCACCTACACCACACCAGGGCCTGTGGCTGCTGGCTGAGGCCACTTACAACACACCAGGGCCTGTGGCTCTTGCTCAGGCCACTCATATCACACCAGGCCCTGTGCTTCTGGCCGAGGCCATCTTCACCAAACCAGGCCCTGTGCTGCTTGCTGTGGCCATGTACAACACACCAGGCCCTGTGCTGGTTCCTGACGCCATCTTCAACAATCCAGGGCCTGTGCTGTTGGATAAATGCCAAACTGAGCCTTTGGGTTAGGGTATTATGCAAACATGCAGGTATGGTTATAGGATTGTCTTCGTAACTTCAGGTACTTGCCACCTAATCACTTGAATCCATAAATTGAGACATTGTGCTGGGGCCAGCAGATTACGGCCATACCACCCTGAGCACGCCCGACCTCGTCTGATCTCGGAAGCTAAGCAGGGCTGGGCTTGGTTAGTACTTGGATGGGAGACTACCTGGGAATACCTGGTGCTGTAAGCCTTTCATTTTCATGTCATTGAACCGCTTTTGATCCAGAGAAGGGGTGTATTAAAAGACCAAAAGCAGCTCCCCATTAATGAGGGCACATTAACGACATTGCTTTTGGCTGTTTTCCAATGTCTTGTGCTGCTAGCTGATGCCACCTACACCACACCACGGCCTTATTTGCTGGCTGAGGTCACTTACACCACACCAGGGCCTGTGGCTCTTGCTCAGGCCACTTACACCACACCAGGGCCTGTGGCTCTTGCTCAGGCCACTTACACCACACCAGGGCCTGTGGGACCGGCTGGGGCCACTTACACCACACCAGGGCCTGTGGCTGCTGGCTGAGGCCACTTACACCACACAAGGGCCTGAGGGACCGGCTGGGGCCACTTACACCACATCAGGGCCTGTGGCTGCTGGCTGAGGCCACTTACACCACACCAGGGCCTGTGGCTGCTGGCTGAGGCCACCTACACCACACCAGGGCCTTAGTTGCTATTGAGGCCAATTACACCACACCAGGGTCTGTGGCTCTTGCTCAGGCCACTTACACCACACCAGGGCCTGTGGCACTGGCTGAGGCCACTTACACCACACCAGGGCCTGTGGCTGCTGGCTTAGGCCACCTACACCACACCAGGGCCTTAGTTGCTATTGAGGCCAATTACACCACACAAGGGCCTGTGGCTGCTGGCTGAGGCCACTTACACCACACCAGTGCCTGTGGCTTCTGGCTGAGGCGACTTACACCACACCAGGGCCTGTGGCTGCTGGCTGAGGCCACTTACACCACACCAGGGCCTGTGGCTGCTGGCTGAGGCCACCTACACCACACCAGGGCATTAGTTGCTATTGAGGCCAATTACACCACACCAGGGTCTGTGGCTCTTGCTCAGGCCACTTACACCACACCAGGGCCTGTGGCTCTTGCTCAGGCCACTTACACCACACCAGGGCCTGTGGCTGCTGGCTGAGGCCACTTACACCACACCAGGGCCTGTGGCTGCTGGCTGAGGCCACCTACACCACACCAGGGCCTGTGGCTGCTGGCTGAGGCCACCTACACCACACCAGGGCCTGTGGCTGCTGGCTGAGGCCACCTACACCACACCAGGGCCTGTGGCTGCTGGCTGAGGCCACTTACACCACACCAGGGCCTGTGGCTGCTGGCTGAGGCCACTTACACCACACCAAGGCCTGTGGCTCTTGCTCAGGCCACTCACATCACACCAGGCCCTGCGCTTCTGGCCGAGGCCATCTTCACCAAACCAGGCCCTGTGGTTCTTGCTCAGGCCACTTACACCACACCAGGGTCTGTGGCTCTTGCTGAGGCCACTTTCACCACACCAGGGCCTGTGGCTGCTGGCTGAGGCCACCTACACCACACCAGGGCATTAGTTGCTATTGAGGCCAATTACACCACACCAGGGTCTGTGGCTCTTGCTCAGGCCACTTACACCACACCAGGGCCTGTGGCTCTTGCTCAGGCCACTTACACCACACCAGGGCCTGTGGCACTGGCTGAGGCCACTTACACCACACCAGGGCCTGTGGCTGCTGGCTGAGGCCACTTACACCACACCAGGGCCTGTGGCTGGTGGCTGAGGCCACCTACACCACACCAGGGCCTGTGGCTGCTGGCTGAGGCGACTTATACCACACCAGGGCCCTTTTGCTGCTGGCTGAGGCCACTTACACCACACCAGTGCCTGTGGCTTCTGTCTGAGGCCACTTACACCACACCAGGGCCTGTGGCTGCTGGCTGAGGCCAATTACACCACACCAGGGTCTGTGGCTCTTGCTCAGGCCACTTACACCACACCAGGGCCTGTGGCACTGGCTGAGGCCACTTACACCACACCAGGGCCTGTGGCTGCTGGCTGAGGCCACTTACACCACACCAGGGCCTGTGGCTGCTGGCTGAGGCCACTTACACCACACCAGGGCCTGTGGCTGCTGGCTGAGGCCACCTACACCACACCAGGGCCTGTGGCTGCTGGCTGAGGCGACTTACACCACACCAGGGCCCTTTTGCTGCTGGCTGAGGCCACTTACACCACACCAGTGCCTGTGGCTTCTGGCTGAGGCGACTTACACCACACCAGGGCCTGTGGCTGCTGGCTGAGGCCACTTACACCACACCAAGGCCTGTGGCTCTTGCTCCGGCCACTCACATCACACCAGGCCCTGCGCTTCTGGCCGAGGCCATCTTCACCAAACCAGGCCCTGTGCTGCTTGCTGTGGCCATGTACAACACACCAGGCCCTGTGCTGGTTCCTGAGGCCATCTTCAACAATCCAGGGCCTGTGCTGTTGGATAAATGCCAAACTGAGCCTTTGGGTTAGGGTATTATGCAAACATGCAGGTATGGTTATAGGATTGTCTTCGTAACTTCAGGTACTTGCCACCTAATCACTTGAATCCATAAATTGAGACATTGTGCTGGGGCCAGCAGCTTACGGCCATACCACCCTGAGCACGCCCGACCTCGTCTGATCTCGGAAGCTAAGCAGGGCTGGGCTTGGTTAGTACTTGGATGGGAGACTGCCTGGGAATACCTGGTGCTGTAAGCCTTTCATTTTCATGTCATTGAACCGCTTTTGATCCAGAGAAGGGGTGTATTAAAAGACCAAAAGCAGCTGCCCATTAATGAGGGCACATTAACGACACTGCTTTTGGCTGTTTTCCAATGTCTTGTGCTGCTAGCTGATGCCACCTACACCACACCAGGGCCTGAGTGACCGGCTGGGGCCACTTACACCACATCAGGGCCTGTGACTTGGCTGAGGCCACTTACACCACACCAGGGCCTGTGGCTGCTGGCTGAGGCCAGTTACACCACACCAGAGCCTGTGGCTGCTGGCTGAAGCCACTTACACCACACCAGGGCCTTAGTTGCTATTGAGGCCACTTACACCACACCAGGGCCTGTGGCTGCTGGCTGAGGCCACCTACACCACACCAGGGCCTGTGGCTGCTGGCTGAGGCCACTTACACCACACCAGGGCCTGTGGCTCTTGCTCAGGCCACTCACATCACACCAGGCCCTGCGCTTCTGGCCGAGGCCATCTTCACCAAACCAGGCCCTGTGGTTCTTGCTCAGGCCACTTACACCACACCAGGGCCTGTGGCTGCTGGCTGAAGCCACTTACACCACACCAGGGCCTTAGTTGCTATTGAGGCCACTTACACCACACCAGGGCCTGTGGCTGCTGGCTGAGGCCACCTACACCACACCAGGGCCCTTTTGCTGCTGGCTGAGGCCACTTACACCACACCAGTGCCTGTGGCTTCTGGCTGAGGCCACTTACACCACACCAGGGCATGTGGCTGCTGGCTGAGGCCACTTACACCACACCAGGGCCTGTGGCTCTTGCTCAGGCCACTCACATCACACCAGGCCCTGCGCTTCTGGCCGAGGCCATCTTCACCAAACCAGGCCCTGTGGTTCTTGCTCAGGCCACTTACACCACACCAGGGCCTTATTTGCTATTGAGGCCACTTACACCACACCAGGGCCTGTGGCACTTGCTCAGGCCACTTACACCACACCAGGGCCTGTGGCACTTGCTCAGGCCACTTACACCACACCAGGGCCTGTGGCTGCTGGCTGAGGCCACTTACACCACACCAGGGACTGTGGCTCTTGCTCAGGCCACTTACACCACACCAGGGCCTGTGTCACTGGCTGAGGCCACTTAGACCACACCAGGGCCTGTGGCTGCTGGCTGAGGCCACTCACAACACACCAGGGCCTGTGGCTGCTAGCTGAGGCCACTTACACCAAACCAGGGCCTGTGGCTGCTTGCTGAGGCCACCTACACCACACCAGGGCCTTAGTTGCTATTGAGGCCAATTACACCACACAAGGGCCTGTGGCTGCTGGCTGAGGCCACCTACACCACACCAGGGCCTGTGGCTGCTGGCTGAGGCCACTTACAACACACCAGGGCCTGTGGCTGCTGGCTGAGGCCACCTACACCACACCAGGGCCTGTGGCTGCTGGCTGAGGCCACTTACAACACACCAGGGTCTGTGGCTCTTGCTCAGGCCACTCATATCACACCAGGCCCTGTGGTTCTGGCCGAGGCCATCTTCACCAAACCAGGCCCTGTGCTGCTTGCTGTGGCCATGTACAACACACCAGGCCCTGTGCTGGTTCCTGACGCCATCTTCAATAATCCAGGGCCTGTGCTGTTGGATAAATGCCAAACTGAGCCTTTGGGTTAGGGTATTATGCAAACATGCAGGTATGGTTATAGGATTGTCTTCGTAACTTCAGGTACTTGCCACCTAATCACTTGAATCCATAAATTGAGACATTGTGCTGGGGCCAGCAGATTACGGCCATACCACCCTGAGCACGCCCGACCTCGTCTGATCTCGGAAGCTAAGCAGGGCTGGGCTTGGTTAGTACTTGGATGGGGGAATACCTGGTGCTGTAAGCCTTTCATGTCATTGAACCGCTTTTGATCCAGAGAAGGGGTGTATTAAAAGACCAAAAGCAGCTGCCCATTAATGAGGGCACATTAACGACATTGCTTTTGGCTGTTTTCCAATGTCTTGTTCTGCTAGCTGATGCCACCTACACCACACCAGGGCCTGAGTGACCGGCTGAGGCCACTTACACCACACCAGGGCCTGTGGCTGCTGGCTGAGGCCACTTACACCACACCAGGGCCTGTGGCTGCTGGCTGAGGCCACTTACACCACACCAGGGCCTTAGTTGCTATTGAGGCCAATTACACCACACCATGGTCTGTGGCTCTTGCTCAGGCCACTTACACCACACCAGGGCCTGTGGCACTGGCTGAGGCCACTTACACCACACCAGGGCCTGTGGCTGCTGGCTGAGGCCACTTACACCACACAAGGGCTTGTGGCTGCTGGCTGAGGCCACCTACACCACACCAGGGCCTGTGGCTGCTGGCTGAGGCCACCTACACCACACCAGGGCCTGTGGCTCTTGCTCAGGCCACTTACACCACACCAGGGCCTGTGGCTCTTGCTCAGGCCACTTACACCACACCAGGGCCTGTGGCTCTTGCTCAGGCCACTCATATCACACCAGGCTCTGTGCTTCTGGCTGAGGCCACTTAGACCACACCAGGGCCTGTGGCTGCTGGCTGAGGCCACTTACACCACACAAGGGCTTGTGGCTGCTGGCTGAGGCCACCTACACCACACCAGGGCCTGTGGCTGCTGGCTGAGGCCACCTACACCACACCAGGGCCTGTGGCTCTTGCTCAGGCCACTTACACCACACCAGGGCCTGTGGCTCTTGCTCAGGCCACTTACACCACATCAGGGCCTGTGGCTCTGGCTGAGGCCACTTACACCACACCAGGGCCTGTGGCACTGGCTGAGGCCACTTACACCACACCAGGGCCTGTGGCTGCTGGCTGAGGCCACTTACACCACACAAGGGCTTGTGGCTGCTGGCTGAGGCCACCTACACCACACCAGGGCCTGTGGCTGCTGGCTGCTGGCTGAGGCCACCTACACCACACCAGGGCCTGTGGCTCTTGCTCAGGCCACTTACACCACACCAGGGCCTGTGGCTCTTGCTCAGGCCACTTACACCACACCAGGGCCTGTGGCTCTTGCTCAGGCCACTCATATCACACCAGGCTCTGTGCTTCTGGCTGAGGCCACTTAGACCACACCAGGGCCTGTGGCTGCTGGCTGAGGCCACTTACACCACACCAGGGCCTGTGGCTGCTGGCTGAGGCCATCTACACCACACCAGGGCCTGTGGCTGCTGGCTGAGGCGACTTACACCACACCAGGGCCCTTTTGCTGCTGGCTGAGGCCACTTACACCACACCAGTGCCTGTGGCTTCTGGCTGAGGCGACTTACACCACACCAGGGCCTGTGGCTGCTGGCTGAGGCCACTTACACCACACCAGGGCCTGTGGCTCTTGCTCAGGCCACTCACATCACACCAGGCCCTGCGCTTCTGGCCGAGGCCATCTTCACCAAACCAGGCCCTGTGGCTCTTGCTCAGGCCACTTACACCACACCAGGGCCTGTGGCTCTGGCTTAGGCCACTTACACCACACCAGGGCCTGTGGCACTTGCTCAGGCCACTTACACCACACCAGGGCCTGTGGCTGCTGGCTGAGGCCACTTACAACACACCAGGGCCTGTGGCTCTTACTCAGGCCACTTACACCACACCAGGGCCTGTGGCACTGGCTGAGGCCACTTAGACCACACCAGGGCCTGTGGCTGCTGGCTGAGGCCACTTACACCACACCAGGGCCTGTGGCTGCTGGCTGAGGCCACTTACACCAAACCAGGGCCTGTGGCTGCTTGCTGAGGCCATCTTCACCAAACCAGGCCCTGTGCTGCTTGCTGTGGCCATGTAAAACACACCAGGTCCTGTGCTGGTTCTTGAGGCCATCTTCAACAATCCAGGGCCTGTGCTGTTGGATAAATGCCAAACTGAGCCTTTGGGTTAGGGTATTATGCAAACATGCAGGTATGGTTATAGGATTGTCTTCGTAACTTCAGGTACTTGCCACCTAATCACTTGAATCCATAAATTGAGACATTGTGCTGGGGCCAGCAGCTTACGGCCATACCACCCTGAGCACGCCCGACCTCGTCTGATCTCGGAAGCTAAGCAGGGCTGGCCTTGGTTAGTACTTGGATGGGAGACTCCCTGGGAATACCTGGTGTTGTAAGCCTTTCATTTTCATGTCATTGAACCGCTTTTGATCCAGAGAAGGGGTGTATTAAAAGACCAAAAGCAGCTCCCCATTAATGAGGGCACATTAACGACATTGCTTTTGGCTCTTTTCCAATGTCTTGTGCTGCTAGCTGATGCCACCTACACCACACCACGGCCTTATTTGCTGGCTGAGGCCACATACACCAAACCAGGGCCTTAGTTGCTATTGAGGCCAATTACACCACACAAGGGCCTGTGGCTGCTGGCTGAGGCCACTTACACCACACCAGGGCCTTAGTTGCTATTGAGGCCAATTACACCACACCAGGGTCTGTGGCTCTTGCTCAGGCCACTTACACCACACCAGGGCCTGTGGCACTGGCTGAGGCCACTTACACCACACCAGGGCCTGTGGCTGCTGGCTGAGGACAACCTACACCACACCAGGGTCTGTGGCTCTTGCTCAGGCCACTTACACCACACCAGGGCCGGTGGCACTGGCTGAGGCCACTTACACCACACCAGGGCCTGTGGCTGCTGGCTGAGGCCACCTACACCACACCAGGGCCTTAGTTGCTATTGAGGCCAATTACACCACACAAGGGCCTGTGGCTGCTGGCTGAGGCCACCTACACCACACCAGGGCCTGTGGCTGCTGGCTGAGGCCACTTACACCACACCAGGGCCCTTTTGCTGCTGGCTGAGGCCACTTACACCACACCAGTGCCTGTGGCTTCTGGCTGAGGCGACTTACACCACACCAGGGCCTGTGGCTGCTGGCTGAGGCCACTTACACCACACCAAGGCCTGTGGCTCTTGCGCAGGCCACTCACATCACACCAGGCCCTGCGCTTCTGGCCGAGGCCATCTTCACCAAACCAGGCCCTGTGCTGCTTGCTGTGGCCATGTACAACACACCAGGCCCTGTGCTGGTTCCTGAGGCCATCTTCAACAATCCAGGGCCTGTGCTGTTGGATAAATGCCAAACTGAGCCTTTGGGTTAGGGTATTATGCAAACATGCAGGTATGGTTATAGGATTGTCTTCGTAACTTCAGGTACTTGCCACCTAATCACTTGAATCCATAAATTGAGACATTGTGCTGGAGCCAGCAGCTTACGGCCATACCACCCTGAGCACGCCCGACCTCGTCTGATCTCGGAAGCTAAGCAGGGCTGGGCTTGGTTAGTACTTGGATGGGAGACTACCTGGGAATACCTGGTGCTGTAAGCCTTTCATTTTCATGTCATTGAACCGCTTTTGATCCAGAGAAGGGGTGTATTAAAAGACCAAAAGCAGCTGCCCATTAATGAGGGCACATTAACGACACTGCTTTTGGCTCTTTTCCAATGTCTTGTGCTGCTAGCTGATGCCACCTACACCACACCAGGGCCTGAGTGACCGGCTGGGGCCACTTACACCACATCAGGGCCTGTGGCTCTGGCTGAAGCCACTTACACCACACCAGGGCCTGTGGCTGCTGGCTGAGGCCAGTTACACCACACCAGAGCCTGTGGCTGCTGGCTGAAGCCACTTACACCACACCAGGGCCTTAGTTGCTATTGAGGCCACTTACACCACACCAGTGCCTGTGGCTTCTGGCTGAGGCGACTTACACCACACCAGGGCCTGTGGCTGCTGGCTGAGGCCACTTACACCACACCAGGGCCTGTGGCTCTTGCTCAGGCCACTCACATCACACCAGGCCCTGCGCTTCTGGCCGAAGCCATCTTCACCAAACCAGGCCCTGTGGTTCTTGCTCAGGCCACTTACACCACACCAGGGCCTGTGGCTCTGGCTTAGGCCAATTACACCACACCAGGGTCTGTGGCTCTTGCTGAGGCCACTTACACCACACCAGGGCCTGTGGCTGCTGCCTGAGACCACCTACACCACACCAGGGCCTGTGGCTGCTTGCTGAGGCGACTTACACCACACCAGGGCCTGTTGCTGCTGGCTGAGGCCACTTACACCACCCCAGTGCCTGTGGCTTCTGGCTGAGGCGACTTACACCACACCAGGGCCTGTTGCTGCTGGCTGAGGCCACTTACACCACACCAGGGCCTGTGGCTGCTGGCTCAGGCCACTCATATCAAACCAGGTCCTGTGCTTCTGGCCGAGGCCATCTTCACCAAACCAGGCCCTGTGCTGCTAGCTGAGGCGACTTACACCACATCAGGGCCTGTGGCTCTGGCTGAGGCCACTTACACCACACCAGGGCCTGTGGCTGCTGGCTGAGGCCAGTTACACCACACCAGGGCCTGTGGCTGCTGGCTGAGGCCACATACACCACACCAGGGCCTTAGTTGCTATTGAGGCCAATTACACCACACCAGGGTCTGTGGCTCTTGCTCAGGCCACTCACATCACACCAGGCCCTGCGCTTCTGGCCACTTACACCACACCAGGGCCTGTGGCTGCTGGCTGAGGCCACTTACACCATACCAGGGCCTGTGGCTGTTGGCTGAGGCCACTTACACCACACCAGGGCCTTAGTTGCTATTGAGGCCACTTACACCACACCAGGGCCTGTGGCTCTGGCTGAGGCCACTTACACCACACCAGGGCCTTATTTGCTATTCAGGCCAGTTACACCACACCAGGGCCTGTGGCTCTGGCTCAGGCCACTTACACCACACCAGGGCCTGTGGCTGCTGGCTGATTCCACTTACACCACACCAGGGCCTGTGGCTCTTGCTCAGGCCACTCATATCACACCAGGCCCTGTGCTTCTGGCTGAGGCCATCTTCACCAAACCAGGCCCTGTGCTGCTTTCTGTGGCCATGTACAACACACCAGGCCCTGTGCTGGTTCCTGAGGCCATCTTCAACAATCCAGGGCCTGTGCTGTTGGATAAATGCCAAACTGAGCCTTTGGGTTAGGGTATTATGCAAACATGCAGGTATGGTTATAGGATTGTCTTCGTAACTTCAGGTACTTGCCACCTAATCACTTGAATCCATAAATTGAGACATTGTGCTGGGGCCAGCAGCTTACGGCCATACCACCCTAAGCACGCCTGACCTCGTCTGATCTCGGAAGCTAAGCAGGGCTGGGCTTGGTTAGTACTTGGATGGGAGACTGCCTGGGAATACCTGGTGCTGTAAGCCTTTCATGTCATTGAACCGCTTTTGATCCAGAGAAGGGGTGTATTAAAAGACCAAAAGCAGCTCCCCATTAATGAGGGCACATTAACGACATTGCTTTTGGCTCTTTTCCAATGTCTTGTGCTGCTAGCTGATGCCACCTACACCACACCAGGGCCTGAGTGACCGGCTGGGGCCACTTACACCACATCAGGGCCTGTTGCTCTGGCTGAGGCCAGTTACACCACAACAGGGCCTGTGGCTGCTGGCTGAGGCCACATACACAACACCAGGGCCTTAGTTGCTATTGAGGCCATTTACACCACACCAGGGTCTGTGGCTCTTGCTCAGGCCACTTACACCACACCAGGGCCTGTGGCACTGGCTCAGGCCGCTTAGACCACACCAGGGCCTGTGGCTGCTGGCTGAGGCGACTTACACCACACCAGGGCCTGTTGCTGCTGGCTGAGGCCACTTACACCACACCAGGGACTGTGGCTTCTGGCTGAGGTGACTTACACCACACCAGGGCCTGTGGCTGCTGGCTGAGGCCACCTACACCACACCAGGGCCTGTGGCTCTTGCTCAGGCCACTTACACCACACCAGGGCCTGTGGCTGCTGGCTGAGGCCACTTACACCACAACAGGGCCTGTGGCTGCTGGCTGAGGCCATCTTCACCAAACCAGGCCCTGTGCTGCTTGCTGTGGCGACTTACACCACATCAGGGCCTGTGGCTCTGGCTGAGGCCACTTACACCACACCAGGGCCTGTGGCTGCTGGCTGAGGCCACTTACACCAAACCAGGGCCTGTGGCTGCTTGCTGAGGCCATCTTCACCAAACCAGGCCCTGTGCTGCTTGCTGTGGCCATGTAAAACACACCAGGTCCTGTGCTGGTTCTTGAGGCCATCTTCAACAATCCAGGGCCTGTGCTGTTGGATAAATGCCAAACTGAGCCTTTGGGTTAGGGTATTATGCAAACATGCAGGTATGGTTATAGGATTGTCTTCGTAACTTCAGGTACTTGCCACCTAATCACTTGAATCCATAAATTGAGACATTGTGCTGGGGCCAGCAGCTTACGGCCATACCACCCTGAGCACGCCCGACCTCGTCTGATCTCGGAAGCTAAGCAGGGCTGGGCTTGGTTAGTACTTGGATGGGAGACTGCCTGGGAATACCTGGTGCTGTAAGCCTTTCATTTTCATGTCATTGAACCGCTTTTGATCCAGAGAAGGGGTGTATTAAAAGACCAAAAGCAGCTCCCCATTAATGAGGGCACATTAACGACACTGCTTTTGGCTGTTTTCCAATGTCTTGTGCTGCTAGCTGATGCCATTTACACCACACCAGGGCCTGTGGCTGCTGGCTGAGGCCACTTACACCACACCAGGGCCTGTGGCTGCTGGCTGAGGCCACCTACACCACACCAGGGCCTTAGTTGCTATTGAGGCCAATTACACCACACAAGGGCCTGTGGCTGCTGGCTGAGGCCACCTACACCACACCAGGGCCTGTGGCTGCTGGCTGAGGCCACTTACAACACACCAGGGCCTGTGGCTCTTGCTCAGGCCACTCATATCACACCAGGCCCTGTGCTTCTGGCCGAGGCCATCTTCACCAAACCAGGCCCTGTGCTGCTTGCTGTGGCCATGTACAACACACCAGGCCCTGTGCTGGTTCCTGACGCCATCTTCAACAATCCAGGGCCTGTGCTGTTGGATAAATGCCAAACTGAGCCTTTGGGTTAGGGTATTATGCAAACATGCAGGTATGGTTATAGGATTGTCTTCGTAACTTCAGGTACTTGCCACCTAATCACTTGAATCCATAAATTGAGACATTGTGCTGGGGCCAGCAGATTACGGCCATACCACCCTGAGCACGCCCGACCTCGTCTGATCTCGGAAGCTAAGCAGGGCTGGGCTTGGTTAGTACTTGGATGGGAGACTGCCTGGGAATACCTGGTGCTGTAAGCCTTTCCTTTTCATGTCATTGAACCGCTTTTGATCCAGAGAAGGGGTGTATTAAAAGACCAAAAGCAGCTCCCCATTAATGAGGGCACATTAACGACATTGCTTTTGGCTGTTTTCCAATGTCTTGTGCTGCTAGCTGATGCCACCGACACCACACCACGGCCTTATTTGCTGGCTGAGGTCACTTACACCACACCAGGGCCTGTGGCTCTTGCTCAGGCCACTTACACCACACCAGGGCCTGTGGCTCTTGCTCAGGCCACTTACACCACACCAGGGCCTGTGGGACCGGCTGGGGCCACTTACACCACACCAGGGCCTGTGGCTGCTGGCTGAGGCCACTTACACCACACAAGGGCCTGAGGGACCGGCTGGGGCCACTTACACCACATCAGGGCCTGTGGCTGCTGGCTGAGGCCACTTACACCACACCAGGGCCTGTGGCTGCTGGCTGAGGCCACCTACACCACACCAGGGCCTTAGTTGCTATTGAGGCCAATTACACCACACCAGGGTCTGTGGCTCTTGCTCAGGCCACTTACACCACACCAGGGCCTGTGGCACTGGCTGAGGCCACTTACACCACACCAGGGCCTGTGGCTGCTGGCTTAGGCCACCTACACCACACCAGGGCCTTAGTTGCTATTGAGGCCAATTACACCACACAAGGGCCTGTGGCTGCTGGCTGAGGCCACCTACACCACACCAGGGCCTGTGGCTGCTGGCTGAGGCCACTTACACCACACCAGTGCCTGTGGCTTCTGGCTGAGGCGACTTACACCACACCAGGGCCTGTGGCTGCTGGCTGAGGCCACTTACACCACACCAGGGCCTGTGGCTGCTGGCTGAGGCCACCTACACCACACCAGGGCATTAGTTGCTATTGAGGCCAATTACACCACACCAGGGTCTGTGGCTCTTGCTCAGGCCACTTACACCACACCAGGGCCTGTGGCTCTTGCTCAGGCCACTTACACCACACCAGGGCCTGTGGCTGCTGGCTGAGGCCACTTACACCACACCAGGGCCTGTGGCTGCTGGCTGAGGCCACCTACACCACACCAGGGCCTGTGGCTGCTGGCTGAGGCCACCTACACCACACCAGGGCCTGTGGCTGCTGGCTGAGGCCACCTACACCACACCAGGGCCTGTGGCTGCTGGCTGAGGCCACTTACACCACACCAGTGCCTGTGGCTTCTGGCTGAGGCGACTTACACCACACCAGGGCCTGTGGCTGCTGGCTGAGGCCACTTACACCACACCAAGGCCTGTGGCTCTTGCTCAGGCCACTCACATCACACCAGGCCCTGCGCTTCTGGCCGAGGCCATCTTCACCAAACCAGGCCCTGTGGTTCTTGCTCAGGCCACTTACACCACACCAGGGTCTGTGGCTCTTGCTGAGGCCACTTTCACCACACCAGGGCCTGTGGCTGCTGGCTGAGGCCACCTACACCACACCAGGGCATTAGTTGCTATTGAGGCCAATTACACCACACCAGGGTCTGTGGCTCTTGCTCAGGCCACTTACACCACACCAGGGCCTGTGGCTCTTGCTCAGGCCACTTACACCACACCAGGGCCTGTGGCACTGGCTGAGGCCACTTACACCACACCAGGGCCTGTGGCTGCTGGCTGAGGCCACTTACACCACACCAGGGCCTGTGGCTGCTGGCTGAGGCCACTTACACCACACCAGGGCCTGTGGCTGGTGGCTGAGGCCACCTACACCACACCAGGACCTGTGGCTGCTGGCTGAGGCGACTTATACCACACCAGGGCCCTTTTGCTGCTGGCTGAGGCCACTTACACCACACCAGTGCCTGTGGCTTCTGTCTGAGGCGACTTACACCACACCAGGGCCTGTGGCTGCTGGCTGAGGCCAATTACACCACACCAGGGTCTGTGGCTCTTGCTCAGGCCACTTACACCACACCAGGGCCTGTGGCACTGGCTGAGGCCACTTACACCACACCAGGGCCTGTGGCTGCTGGCTGAGGCCACTTACACCACACCAGGGCCTGTGGCTGCTGGCTGAGGCCACTTACACCACACCAGTGCCTGTGGCTGCTGGCTGAGGCCACCTACACCACACCAGGGCCTGTGGCTGCTGGCTGAGGCGACTTACACCACACCAGGGCCCTTTTGCTGCTGGCTGAGGCCACTTACACCACACCAGTGCCTGTGGCTTCTGGCTGAGGCGACTTACACCACACCAGGGCCTGTGGCTGCTGGCTGAGGCCACTTACACCACACCAAGGCCTGTGGCTCTTGCTCCGGCCACTCACATCACACCAGGCCCTGCGCTTCTGGCCGAGGCCATCTTCACCAAACCAGGCCCTGTGCTGCTTGCTGTGGCCATGTACAACACACCAGGCCCTGTGCTGGTTCCTGAGGCCATCTTCAACAATCCAGGGCCTGTGCTGTTGGATAAATGCCAAACTGAGCCTTTGGGTTAGGGTATTATGCAAACATGCAGGTATGGTTATAGGATTGTCTTCGTAACTTCAGGTACTTGCCACCTAATCACTTGAATCCATAAATTGAGACATTGTGCTGGGGCCAGCAGCTTACGGCCATACCACCCTGAGCACGCCCGACCTCGTCTGATCTCGGAAGCTAAGCAGGGCTGGGCTTGGTTAGTACTTGGATGGGAGACTGCCTGGGAATACCTGGTGCTGTAAGCCTTTCATTTTCATGTCATTGAACCGCTTTTGATCCAGAGAAGGGGTGTATTAAAAGACCAAAAGCAGCTGCCCATTAATGACGGCACATTAACGACACTGCTTTTGGCTGTTTTCCAATGTCTTGTGCTGCTAGCTGATGCCACCTACACCACACCAGGGCCTGAGTGACCGGCTGGGGCCACTTACACCACATCAGGGCCTGTGACTTGGCTGAGGCCACTTACACCACACCAGGGCCTGTGGCTGCTGGCTGAGGCCAGTTACACCACACCAGAGCCTGTGGCTGCTGGCTGAAGCCACTTACACCACACCAGGGCCTTAGTTGCTATTGAGGCCACTTACACCACACCAGGGCCTGTGGCTGCTGGCTGAGGCCCCCTACACCACACCAGGGCCTGTGGCTGCTGGCTGAGGCCACTTACACCACACCAGGGCCTGTGGCTCTTGCTCAGGCCACTCACATCACACCAGGCCCTGCGCTTCTGGCCGAGGCCATCTTCACCAAACCAGGCCCTGTGGTTCTTGCTCAGGCCACTTACACCACACCAGGGCCTGTGGCTGCTGGCTGAAGCCACTTACACCACACCAGGGCCTTAGTTGCTATTGAGGCCACTTACACCACACCAGGGCCTGTGGCTGCTGGCTGAGGCCACCTACACCACACCAGGGCCCTTTTGCTGCTGGCTGAGGCCACTTACACCACACCAGTGCCTGTGGCTTCTGGCTGAGGCCACTTACACCACACCAGGGCATGTGGCTGCTGGCTGAGGCCACTTACACCACACCAGGGCCTGTGGCTCTTGCTCAGGCCACTCACATCACACCAGGCCCTGCGCTTCTGGCCGAGGCCATCTTCACCAAACCAGGCCCTGTGGTTCTTGCTCAGGCCACTTACACCACACCAGGGCCTTATTTGCTATTGAGGCCACTTACACCACACCAGGGCCTGTGGCACTTGCTCAGGCCACTTACACCACACCAGGGCCTGTGGCACTTGCTCAGGCCACTTACACCACACCAGGGCCTGTGGCTGCTGGCTGAGGCCACTTACACCACACCAGGGCCTGTGGCTCTTGCTCAGGCCACTTACACCACACCAGGGCCTGTGTCACTGGCTGAGGCCACTTAGACCACACCAGGGCCTGTGGCTGCTGGCTGAGGCCACTCACAACACACCAGGGCCTGTGGCTGCTAGCTGTGGCCACTTACACCAAACCAGGGCCTGTGGCTGCTTGCTGAGGCCACCTACACCACACCAGGGCCTTAGTTGCTATTGAGGCCAATTACACCACACAAGGGCCTGTGGCTGCTGGCTGAGGCCACCTACACCACACCAGGGCCTGTGGCTGCTGGCTGAGGCCACTTACAACACACCAGGGCCTGTGGCTGCTGGCTGAGGCCACCTACACCACACCAGGGCCTGTGGCTGCTGGCTGAGGCCACTTACAACACACCAGGGTCTGTGGCTCTTGCTCAGGCCACTCATATCACACCAGGCCCTGTGGTTCTGGCCGAGGCCATCTTCACCAAACCAGGCCCTGTGCTGCTTGCTGTGGCCATGTACAACACACCAGGCCCTGTGCTGGTTCTTGAGGCCATCTTCAATAATCCAGGGCCTGTGCTGTTGGATAAATGCCAAACTGAGCCTTTGGGTTAGGGTATTATGCAAACATGCAGGTATGGTTATAGGATTGTCTTCGTAACTTCAGGTACTTGCCACCTAATCACTTGAATCCATAAATTGAGACATTGTGCTGGGGCCAGCAGATTACGGCCATACCACCCTGAGCACGCCCGACCTCGTCTGATCTCGGAAGCTAAGCAGGGCTGGGCTTGGTTAGTACTTGGATGGGAGACTGCCTGGGAATACCTGGTGCTGTAAGCCTTTCATTTTCATGTCATTGAACCGCTTTTGATCCAGAGAAGGGGTGTATTAAAAGACCAAAAGCAGCTGCCCATTAATGAGGGCACATTAACGACATTGCTTTTGGCTGTTTTCCAATGTCTTGTGCTGCTAGCTGATGCCACCTACACCACACCAGGGCCTGAGTGACCGGCTGAGGCCACTTACACCACACCAGGGCCTGTGGCTGCTGGCTGAGGCCACTTACACCACACCAGGGCCTGTGGCTGCTGGCTGAGGCCACTTACACCACACCAGGGCCTTAGTTGCTATTGAGGCCAATTACACCACACCATGGTCTGTGGCTCTTGCTCAGGCCACTTACACCACACCAGGGCCTGTGGCACTGGCTGAGGCCACTTACACCACACCAGGGCCTGTGGCTGCTGGCTGAGGCCACTTACACCACACAAGGGCTTGTGGCTGCTGGCTGAGGCCACCTACACCACACCAGGGCCTGTGGCTGCTGGCTGAGGCCACCTACACCACACCAGGGCCTGTGGCTCTTGCTCAGGCCACTTACACCACACCAGGGCCTGTGGCTCTTGCTCAGGCCACTTACACCACACCAGGGCCTGTGGCTCTTGCTCAGGCCACTCATATCACACCAGGCTCTGTGCTTCTGGCTGAGGCCACTTAGACCACACCAGGGCCTGTGGCTGCTGGCTGAGGCCACTTACACCACACCAGGGCCTGTGGCTGCTGGCTGAGGCCATCTACACCACACCAGGGCCTGTGGCTGCTGGCTGAGGCGACTTACACCACACCAGGGCCCTTTTGCTGCTGGCTGAGGCCACTTACACCACACCAGTGCCTGTGGCTTCTGGCTGAGGCGACTTACACCACACCAGGGCCTGTGGCTGCTGGCTGAGGCCACTTACACCACACCAGGGCCTGTGGCTCTTGCTCAGGCCACTCACATCACACCAGGCCCTGCGCTTCTGGCCGAGGCCATCTTCACCAAACCAGGCCCTGTGGCTCTTGCTCAGGCCACTTACACCACACCAGGGCCTGTGGCTCTGGCTTAGGCCACTTCCACCACACCAGGGCCTGTGGCACTTGCTCAGGCCACTTACACCACACCAGGGCCTGTGGCTGCTGGCTGAGGCCACTTACACCACACCAGGGCCTCTGGCTCTTACTCAGGCCACTTACACCACACCAGGGCCTGTGGCACTGGCTGAGGCCACTTACACCACACCACGGCCTTATTTGCTGGCTGAGGCCACATACACCAAACCAGGGCCTTAGTTGCTATTGAGGCCAATTACACCACACAAGGGCCTGTGGCTGCTGGCTGAGGCCACTTACACCACACCAGGGCCTTAGTTGCTATTGAGGCCAATTACACCACACCAGGGTCTGTGGCTCTTGCTCAGGCCACTTACACCACACCAGGGCCTGTGGCACTGGCTGAGGCCACTTACACCACACCAGGGCCTGTGGCACTGGCTGAGGCCACTTACACCACACCAGGGCCTGTGGCTGCTGGCTGAGGCCACTTACACCACACAAGGGCTTGTGGCTGCTGGCTGAGGCCACCTACACCACACCAGGGCCTGTGGCTGCTGGTTGAGGCCACCTACACCACACCAGGGCCTGTGGCTCTTGCTCAGGCCACTTACACCACACCAGGGCCTGTGGCTCTTGCTCAGGCCACTTACACCACATCAGGGCCTGTGGCTCTGGCTGAGGCCACTTACACCACACCAGGGCCTGTGGCACTGGCTGAGGCCACTTACACCACACCAGGGCCTGTGGCTGCTGGCTGAGGCCACTTACACCACACAAGGGCTTGTGGCTGCTGGCTGAGGCCACCTACACCACACCAGGGCCTGTGGCTGCTGGCTGCTGGCTGAGGCCACCTACACCACACCAGGGCCTGTGGCTCTTGCTCAGGCCACTTACACCACACCAGGGCCTGTGGCTCTTGCTCAGGCCACTTACACCACACCAGGGCCTGTGGCTCTTGCTCAGGCCACTTACACCACACCAGGGCCTGTGGCACTGGCTGAGGCCACTTACACCACACCAGGGCCTGTGGCTGCTGGCTGAGGCCACTTACACCACACCAGGGCCTGTGGCTGCTGGCTGAGGCCACTTACACCACACCAGGGCCTGTGGCTGGTGGCTGAGGCCACCTACACCACACCAGGGCCTGTGGCTGCTGGCTGAGGCGACTTACACCACACCAGGGCCCTTTTGCTGCTGGCTGAGGCCACTTACACCACACCAGTGCCTGTGGCTTCTGTCTGAGGCGACTTACACCACACCAGGGCCTGTGGCTGCTTGCTGAGGCCATCTTCACCAAACCAGGCCCTGTGCTGCTTGCTGTGGCCATGTAAAACACACCAGGTCCTGTGCTGGTTCTTGAGGCCATCTTCAACAATCCAGGGCCTGTGCTGTTGGATAAATGCCAAACTGAGCCTTTGGGTTAGGGTATTATGCAAACATGCAGGTATGGTTATAGGATTGTCTTCGTAACTTCAGGTACTTGCCACCTAATCACTTGAATCCATAAATTGAGACATTGTGCTGGGGCCAGCAGCTTACGGCCATACCACCCTGAGCACGCCCGACCTCGTCTGATCTCGGAAGCTAAGCAGGGCTGGGCTTGGTTAGTACTTGGATGGGAGACTGCCTGGGAATACCTGGTGCTGTAAGCCTTTCATTTTCATGTCATTGAACCGCTTTTGATCCAGAGAAGGGGTGTATTAAAAGACCAAAAGCAGCTCCCCATTAATGAGGGCACATTAACGACACTGCTTTTGGCTGTTTTCCAATGTCTTGTGCTGCTAGCTGATGCCATTTACACCACACCAGGGCCTGTGGCTGCTGGCTGAGGCCACTTACACCACACCAGGGCCTGTGGCTGCTGGCTGAGGCCACCTACACCACACCAGGGCCTTAGTTGCTATTGAGGCCAATTACACCACACAAGGGCCTGTGGCTGCTGGCTGAGGCCACCTACACCACACCAGGGCCTGTGGCTGCTGGCTGAGGCCACTTACAACACACCAGGGCCTGTGGCTCTTGCTCAGGCCACTCATATCACACCAGGCCCTGTGCTTCTGGCCGAGGCCATCTTCACCAAACCAGGCCCTGTGCTGCTTGCTGTGGCCATGTACAACACACCAGGCCCTGTGCTGGTTCCTGACGCCATCTTCAACAATCCAGGGCCTGTGCTGTTGGATAAATGCCAAACTGAGCCTTTGGGTTAGGGTATTATGCAAACATGCAGGTATGGTTATAGGATTGTCTTCGTAACTTCAGGTACTTGCCACCTAATCACTTGAATCCATAAATTGAGACATTGTGCTGGGGCCAGCAGATTACGGCCATACCACCCTGAGCACGCCCGACCTCGTCTGATCTCGGAAGCTAAGCAGGGCTGGGCTTGGTTAGTACTTGGATGGGAGACTGCCTGGGAATACCTGGTGCTGTAAGCCTTTCATTTTCATGTCATTGAACCGCTTTTGATCCAGAGAAGGGGTGTATTAAAAGACCAAAAGCAGCTCCCCATTAATGAGGGCACATTAACGACATTGCTTTTGGCTGTTTTCCAATGTCTTGTGCTGCTAGCTGATGCCACCTACACCACACCACGGCCTTATTTGCTGGCTGAGGTCACTTACACCACACCAGGGCCTGTGGCTCTTGCTCAGGCCACTTACACCACACCAGGGCCTGTGGCTCTTGCTCAGGCCACTTACACCACACCAGGGCCTGTGGGACCGGCTGGGGCCACTTACACCACACCAGGGCCTGTGGCTGCTGGCTGAGGCCACTTACACCACACAAGGGCCTGAGGGACCGGCTGGGGCCACTTACACCACATCAGGGCCTGTGGCTGCTGGCTGAGGCCACTTACACCACACCAGGGCCTGTGGCTGCTGGCTGAGGCCACCTACACCACACCAGGGCCTTAGTTGCTATTGAGGCCAATTACACCACACCAGGGTCTGTGGCTCTTGCTCAGGCCACTTACACCACACCAGGGCCTGTGGCACTGGCTGAGGCCACTTACACCACACCAGGGCCTGTGGCTGCTGGCTTAGGCCACCTACACCACACCAGGGCCTTAGTTGCTATTGAGGCCAATTACACCACACAAGGGCCTGTGGCTGCTGGCTGAGGCCACCTACACCACACCAGGGCCTGTGGCTGCTGGCTGAGGCCACTTACACCACACCAGTGCCTGTGGCTTCTGGCTGAGGCGACTTACACCACACCAGGGCCTGTGGCTGCTGGCTGAGGCCACTTACACCACACCAGGGCCTGTGGCTGCTGGCTGAGGCCACCTACACCACACCAGGGCATTAGTTGCTATTGAGGCCAATTACACCACACCAGGGTCTGTGGCTCTTGCTCAGGCCACTTACACCACACCAGGGCCTGTGGCTCTTGCTCAGGCCACTTACACCACACCAGGGCCTGTGGCTGCTGGCTGAGGCCACTTACACCACACCAGGGCCTGTGGCTGCTGGCTGAGGCCACCTACACCACACCAGGGCCTGTGGCTGCTGGCTGAGGCCACCTACACCACACCAGGGCCTGTGGCTGCTGGCTGAGGCCACCTACACCACACCAGGGCCTGTGGCTGCTGGCTGAGGCCACTTACACCACACCAGTGCCTGTGGCTTCTGGCTGAGGCGACTTACACCACACCAGGGCCTGTGGCTGCTGGCTGAGGCCACTTACACCACACCAAGGCCTGTGGCTCTTGCTCAGGCCACTCACATCACACCAGGCACTGCGCTTCTGGCCGAGGCCATCTTCACCAAACCAGGCCCTGTGGTTCTTGCTCAGGCCACTTACACCACACCAGGGTCTGTGGCTCTTGCTGAGGCCACTTTCACCACACCAGGGCCTGTGGCTGCTGGCTGAGGCCACCTACACCACACCAGGGCATTAGTTGCTATTGAGGCCAATTACACCACACCAGGGTCTGTGGCTCTTGCTCAGGCCACTTACACCACACCAGGGCCTGTGGCTCTTGCTCAGGCCACTTACACCACACCAGGGCCTGTGGCACTGGCTGAGGCCACTTACACCACACCAGGGCCTGTGGCTGCTGGCTGAGGCCACTTACACCACACCAGGGCCTGTGGCTGCTGGCTGAGGCCACTTACACCACACCAGGGCCTGTGGCTGGTGGCTGAGGCCACCTACACCACACCAGGACCTGTGGCTGCTGGCTGAGGCGACTTATACCACACCAGGGCCCTTTTGCTGCTGGCTGAGGCCACTTACACCACACCAGTGCCTGTGGCTTCTGTCTGAGGCGACTTACACCACACCAGGGCCTGTGGCTGCTGGCTGAGGCCAATTACACCACACCAGGGTCTGTGGCTCTTGCTCAGGCCACTTACACCACACCAGGGCCTGTGGCACTGGCTGAGGCCACTTACACCACACCAGGGCCTGTGGCTGCTGGCTGAGGCCACTTACACCACACCAGGGCCTGTGGCTGCTGGCTGAGGCCACTTACACCACACCAGTGCCTGTGGCTGCTGGCTGAGGCCACCTACACCACACCAGGGCCTGTGGCTGCTGGCTGAGGCGACTTACACCACACCAGGGCCCTTTTGCTGCTGGCTGAGGCCACTTACACCACACCAGTGCCTGTGGCTTCTGGCTGAGGCGACTTACACCACACCAGGGCCTGTGGCTGCTGGCTGAGGCCACTTACACCACACCAAGGCCTGTGGCTCTTGCTCCGGCCACTCACATCACACCAGGCCCTGCGCTTCTGGCCGAGGCCATCTTCACCAAACCAGGCCCTGTGCTGCTTGCTGTGGCCATGTACAACACACCAGGCCCTGTGCTGGTTCCTGAGGCCATCTTCAACAATCCAGGGCCTGTGCTGTTGGATAAATGCCAAACTGAGCCTTTGGGTTAGGGTATTATGCAAACATGCAGGTATGGTTATAGGATTGTCTTCGTAACTTCAGGTACTTGCCACCTAATCACTTGAATCCATAAATTGAGACATTGTGCTGGGGCCAGCAGCTTACGGCCATACCACCCTGAGCACGCCCGACCTCGTCTGATCTCGGAAGCTAAGCAGGGCTGGGCTTGGTTAGTACTTGGATGGGAGACTGCCTGGGAATACCTGGTGCTGTAAGCCTTTCATTTTCATGTCATTGAACCGCTTTTGATCCAGAGAAGGGGTGTATTAAAAGACCAAAAGCAGCTGCCCATTAATGAGGGCACATTAACGACACTGCTTTTGGCTGTTTTCCAATGTCTTGTGCTGCTAGCTGATGCCACCTACACCACACCAGGGCCTGAGTGACCGGCTGGGGCCACTTACACCACATCAGGGCCTGTGACTTGGCTGAGGCCACTTACACCACACCAGGGCCTGTGGCTGCTGGCTGAGGCCAGTTACACCACACCAGAGCCTGTGGCTGCTGGCTGAAGCCACTTACACCACACCAGGGCCTTAGTTGCTATTGAGGCCACTTACACCACACCAGGGCCTGTGGCTGCTGGCTGAGGCCCCCTACACCACACCAGGGCCTGTGGCTGCTGGCTGAGGCCACTTACACCACACCAGGGCCTGTGGCTCTTGCTCAGGCCACTCACATCACACCAGGCCCTGCGCTTCTGGCCGAGGCCATCTTCACCAAACCAGGCCCTGTGGTTCTTGCTCAGGCCACTTACACCACACCAGGGCCTGTGGCTGCTGGCTGAAGCCACTTACACCACACCAGGGCCTTAGTTGCTATTGAGGCCACTTACACCACACCAGGGCCTGTGGCTGCTGGCTGAGGCCACCTACACCACACCAGGGCCCTTTTGCTGCTGGCTGAGGCCACTTACACCACACCAGTGCCTGTGGCTTCTGGCTGAGGCCACTTACACCACACCAGGGCATGTGGCTGCTGGCTGAGGCCACTTACACCACACCAGGGCCTGTGGCTCTTGCTCAGGCCACTCACATCACACCAGGCCCTGCGCTTCTGGCCGAGGCCATCTTCACCAAACCAGGCCCTGTGGTTCTTGCTCAGGCCACTTACACCACACCAGGGCCTTATTTGCTATTGAGGCCACTTACACCACACCAGGGCCTGTGGCACTTGCTCAGGCCACTTACACCACACCAGGGCCTGTGGCACTTGCTCAGGCCACTTACACCACACCAGGGCCTGTGGCTGCTGGCTGAGGCCACTTACACCACACCAGGGCCTGTGGCTCTTGCTCAGGCCACTTACACCACACCAGGGCCTGTGTCACTGGCTGAGGCCACTTAGACCACACCAGGGCCTGTGGCTGCTGGCTGAGGCCACTCACAACACACCAGGGCCTGTGGCTGCTAGCTGAGGCCACTTACACCAAACCAGGGCCTGTGGCTGCTTGCTGAGGCCACCTACACCACACCAGGGCCTTAGTTGCTATTGAGGCCAATTACACCACACAAGGGCCTGTGGCTGCTGGCTGAGGCCACCTACACCACACCAGGGCCTGTGGCTGCTGGCTGAGGCCACTTACAACACACCAGGGCCTGTGGCTGCTGGCTGAGGCCACCTACACCACACCAGGGCCTGTGGCTGCTGGCTGAGGCCACTTACAACACACCAGGGTCTGTGGCTCTTGCTCAGGCCACTCATATCACACCAGGCCCTGTGGTTCTGGCCGAGGCCATCTTCACCAAACCAGGCCCTGTGCTGCTTGCTGTGGCCATGTACAACACACCAGGCCCTGTGCTGGTTCTTGAGGCCATCTTCAATAATCCAGGGCCTGTGCTGTTGGATAAATGCCAAACTGAGCCTTTGGGTTAGGGTATTATGCAAACATGCAGGTATGGTTATAGGATTGTCTTCGTAACTTCAGGTACTTGCCACCTAATCACTTGAATCCATAAATTGAGACATTGTGCTGGGGCCAGCAGATTACGGCCATACCACCCTGAGCACGCCCGACCTCGTCTGATCTCGGAAGCTAAGCAGGGCTGGGCTTGGTTAGTACTTGGATGGGAGACTGCCTGGGAATACCTGGTGCTGTAAGCCTTTCATTTTCATGTCATTGAACCGCTTTTGATCCAGAGAAGGGGTGTATTAAAAGACCAAAAGCAGCTGCCCATTAATGAGGGCACATTAACGACATTGCTTTTGGCTGTTTTCCAATGTCTTGTGCTGCTAGCTGATGCCACCTACACCACACCAGGGCCTGAGTGACCGGCTGAGGCCACTTACACCACACCAGGGCCTGTGGCTGCTGGCTGAGGCCACTTACACCACACCAGGGCCTGTGGCTGCTGGCTGAGGCCACTTACACCACACCAGGGCCTTAGTTGCTATTGAGGCCAATTACACCACACCATGGTCTGTGGCTCTTGCTCAGGCCACTTACACCACACCAGGGCCTGTGGCACTGGCTGAGGCCACTTACACCACACCAGGGCCTGTGGCTGCTGGCTGAGGCCACTTACACCACACAAGGGCTTGTGGCTGCTGGCTGAGGCCACCTACACCACACCAGGGCCTGTGGCTGCTGGCTGAGGCCACCTACACCACACCAGGGCCTGTGGCTCTTGCTCAGGCCACTTACACCACACCAGGGCCTGTGGCTCTTGCTCAGGCCACTTACACCACACCAGGGCCTGTGGCTCTTGCTCAGGCCACTCATATCACACCAGGCTCTGTGCTTCTGGCTGAGGCCACTTAGACCACACCAGGGCCTGTGGCTGCTGGCTGAGGCCACTTACACCACACCAGGGCCTGTGGCTGCTGGCTGAGGCCATCTACACCACACCAGGGCCTGTGGCTGCTGGCTGAGGCGACTTACACCACACCAGGGCCCTTTTGCTGCTGGCTGAGGCCACTTACACCACACCAGTGCCTGTGGCTTCTGGCTGAGGCGACTTACACCACACCAGGGCCTGTGGCTGCTGGCTGAGGCCACTTACACCACACCAGGGCCTGTGGCTCTTGCTCAGGCCACTCACATCACACCAGGCCCTGCGCTTCTGGCCGAGGCCATCTTCACCAAACCAGGCCCTGTGGCTCTTGCTCAGGCCACTTACACCACACCAGGGCCTGTGGCTCTGGCTTAGGCCACTTCCACCACACCAGGGCCTGTGGCACTTGCTCAGGCCACTTACACCACACCAGGGCCTGTGGCTGCTGGCTGAGGCCACTTACACCACACCAGGGCCTCTGGCTCTTACTCAGGCCACTTACACCACACCAGGGCCTGTGGCACTGGCTGAGGCCACTTACACCACACCACGGCCTTATTTGCTGGCTGAGGCCACATACACCAAACCAGGGCCTTAGTTGCTATTGAGGCCAATTACACCACACAAGGGCCTGTGGCTGCTGGCTGAGGCCACTTACACCACACCAGGGCCTTAGTTGCTATTGAGGCCAATTACACCACACCAGGGTCTGTGGCTCTTGCTCAGGCCACTTACACCACACCAGGGCCTGTGGCACTGGCTGAGGCCACTTACACCACACCAGGGCCTGTGGCACTGGCTGAGGCCACTTACACCACACCAGGGCCTGTGGCTGCTGGCTGAGGCCACTTACACCACACAAGGGCTTGTGGCTGCTGGCTGAGGCCACCTACACCACACCAGGGCCTGTGGCTGCTGGTTGAGGCCACCTACACCACACCAGGGCCTGTGGCTCTTGCTCAGGCCACTTACACCACACCAGGGCCTGTGGCTCTTGCTCAGGCCACTTACACCACATCAGGGCCTGTGGCTCTGGCTGAGGCCACTTACACCACACCAGGGCCTGTGGCACTGGCTGAGGCCACTTACACCACACCAGGGCCTGTGGCTGCTGGCTGAGGCCACTTACACCACACAAGGGCTTGTGGCTGCTGGCTGAGGCCACCTACACCACACCAGGGCCTGTGGCTGCTGGCTGCTGGCTGAGGCCACCTACACCACACCAGGGCCT
The DNA here is from genome assembly GCF_965226115.1 of Aulonocara stuartgranti. Lineage (NCBI taxonomy): Eukaryota > Metazoa > Chordata > Actinopteri > Cichliformes > Cichlidae > Aulonocara > Aulonocara stuartgranti. The sequence continues at coordinate 23,113,945 of NC_138941.1, read as the reverse complement.
GTGGCTCTTGCTCAGGCCACTTACACCACACCAGGGCCTGTGGCTCTTGCTCAGGCCACTTACACCACACCAGGGCCTGTGGGACCGGCTGGGGCCACTTACACCACACCAGGGCCTGTGGCTGCTGGCTGAGGCCACTTACACCACACAAGGGCCTGAGGGACCGGCTGGGGCCACTTACACCACATCAGGGCCTGTGGCTGCTGGCTGAGGCCACTTACACCACACCAGGGCCTGTGGCTGCTGGCTGAGGCCACCTACACCACACCAGGGCCTTAGTTGCTATTGAGGCCAATTACACCACACCAGGGTCTGTGGCTCTTGCTCAGGCCACTTACACCACACCAGGACCTGTGGCACTGGCTGAGGCCACTTACACCACACCAGGGCCTGTGGCTGCTGGCTTAGGCCACCTACACCACACCAGGGCCTTAGTTGCTATTGAGGCCAATTACACCACACAAGGGCCTGTGGCTGCTGGCTGAGGCCACTTACACCACACCAGTGCCTGTGGCTTCTGGCTGAGGCGACTTACACCACACCAGGGCCTGTGGCTGCTGGCTGAGGCCACTTACACCACACCAGGGCCTGTGGCTGCTGGCTGAGGCCACCTACACCACACCAGGGCATTAGTTGCTATTGAGGCCAATTACACCACACCAGGGTCTGTGGCTCTTGCTCAGGCCAGTTACACCACACCAGGGCCTGTGGCTCTTGCTCAGGCCACTTACACCACACCAGGGCCTGTGGCTGCTGGCTGAGGCCACTTACACCACACCAGGGCCTGTGGCTGCTGGCTGAGGCCACCTACACCACACCAGGGCCTGTGGCTGCTGGCTGAGGCCACCTACACCACACCAGGGCCTGTGGCTGCTGGCTGAGGCCACCTACACCACACCAGGGCCTGTGGCTGCTGGCTGAGGCCACTTACACCACACCAGGGCCTGTGGCTGCTGGCTGAGGCCACTTACACCACACCAAGGCCTGTGGCTCTTGCTCAGGCCACTCACATCACACCAGGCCCTGCGCTTCTGGCCGAGGCCATCTTCACCAAACCAGGCCCTGTGGTTCTTGCTCAGGCCACTTACACCACACCAGGGTCTGTGGCTCTTGCTGAGGCCACTTTCACCACACCAGGGCCTGTGGCTGCTGGCTGAGGCCACCTACACCACACCAGGGCATTAGTTGCTATTGAGGCCAATTACACCACACCAGGGTCTGTGGCTCTTGCTCAGGCCACTTACACCACACCAGGGCCTGTGGCTCTTGCTCAGGCCACTTACACCACACCAGGGCCTGTGGCACTGGCTGAGGCCACTTACACCACACCAGGGCCTGTGGCTGCTGGCTGAGGCCACTTACACCACACCAGGGCCTGTGGCTGCTGGCTGAGGCCACCTACACCACACCAGGGCCTGTGGCTGCTGGCTGAGGCGACTTATACCACACCAGGGCCCTTTTGCTGCTGGCTGAGGCCACTTACACCACACCAGTGCCTGTGGCTTCTGTCTGAGGCCACTTACACCACACCAGGGCCTGTGGCTGCTGGCTGAGGCCAATTACACCACACCAGGGTCTGTGGCTCTTGCTCAGGCCACTTACACCACACCAGGGCCTGTGGCACTGGCTGAGGCCACTTACACCACACCAGGGCCTGTGGCTGCTGGCTGAGGCCCCTTACACCACACCAGGGCCTGTGGCTGCTGGCTGAGGCCACTTACACCACACCAGGGCCTGTGGCTGCTGGCTGAGGCCACCTACACCACACCAGGGCCTGTGGCTGCTGGCTGAGGCGACTTACACCACACCAGGGCCCTTTTGCTGCTGGCTGAGGCCACTTACACCACACCAGTGCCTGTGGCTTCTGGCTGAGGCGACTTACACCACACCAGGGCCTGTGGCTGCTGGCTGAGGCCACTTACACCACACCAAGGCCTGTGGCTCTTGCTCCGGCCACTCACATCACACCAGGCCCTGCGCTTCTGGCCGAGGCCATCTTCACCAAACCAGGCCCTGTGCTGCTTGCTGTGGCCATGTACAACACACCAGGCCCTGTGCTGGTTCCTGAGGCCATCTTCAACAATCCAGGGCCTGTGCTGTTGGATAAATGCCAAACTGAGCCTTTGGGTTAGGGTATTATGCAAACATGCAGGTATGGTTATAGGATTGTCTTCGTAACTTCAGGTACTTGCCACCTAATCACTTGAATCCATAAATTGAGACATTGTGCTGGGGCCAGCAGCTTACGGCCATACCACCCTGAGCACGCCCGACCTCGTCTGATCTCGGAAGCTAAGCAGGGCTGGGCTTGGTTAGTACTTGGATGGGAGACTGCCTGGGAATACCTGGTGCTGTAAGCCTTTCATTTTCATGTCATTGAACCGCTTTTGATCCAGAGAAGGGGTGTATTAAAAGACCAAAAGCAGCTGCCCATTAATGAGGGCACATTAACGACACTGCTTTTGGCTGTTTTCCAATGTCTTGTGCTGCTAGCTGATGCCACCTACACCACACCAGGGCCTGAGTGACCGGCTGGGGCCACTTACACCACATCAGGGCCTGTGACTTGGCTGAGGCCACTTACACCACACCAGGGCCTGTGGCTGCTGGCTGAGGCCAGTTACACCACACCAGAGCCTGTGGCTGCTGGCTGAAGCCACTTACACCACACCAGGGCCTTAGTTGCTATTGAGGCCACTTACACCACACCAGGGCCTGTGGCTGCTGGCTGAGGCCACCTACACCACACCAGGGCCTGTGGCTGCTGGCTGAGGCCACTTACACCACACCAGGGCCTGTGGCTCTTGCTCAGGCCACTCACATCACACCAGGCCCTGCGCTTCTGGCCGAGGCCATCTTCACCAAACCAGGCCCTGTGGTTCTTGCTCAGGCCACTTACACCACACCAGGGCCTGTGGCTGCTGGCTGAAGCCACTTACACCACACCAGGGCCTTAGTTGCTATTGAGGCCACTTACACCACACCAGGGCCTGTGGCTGCTGGCTGAGGCCACCTACACCACACCAGGGCCCTTTTGCTGCTGGCTGAGGCCACTTACACCACACCAGTGCCTGTGGCTTCTGGCTGAGGCCACTTACACCACACCAGGGCATGTGGCTGCTGGCTGAGGCCACTTACACCACACCAGGGCCTGTGGCTCTTGCTCAGGCCACTCACATCACACCAGGCCCTGCGCTTCTGGCCGAGGCCATCTTCACCAAACCAGGCCCTGTGGTTCTTGCTCAGGCCACTTACACCACACCAGGGCCTTATTTGCTATTGAGGCCACTTACACCACACCAGGGCCTGTGGCACTTGCTCAGGCCACTTACACCACACCAGGGCCTGTGGCACTTGCTCAGGCCACTTACACCACACCAGGGCCTGTGGCTGCTGGCTGAGGCCACTTACACCACACCAGGGACTGTGGCTCTTGCTCAGGCCACTTACACCACACCAGGGCCTGTGTCACTGGCTGAGGCCACTTAGACCACACCAGGGCCTGTGGCTGCTGGCTGAGGCCACTCACAACACACCAGGGCCTGTGGCTGCTAGCTGAGGCCACTTACACCAAACCAGGGCCTGTGGCTGCTTGCTGAGGCCACCTACACCACACCAGGGCCTTAGTTGCTATTGAGGCCAATTACACCACACAAGGGCCTGTGGCTGCTGGCTGAGGCCACCTACACCACACCAGGGCCTGTGGCTGCTGGCTGAGGCCACTTACAACACACCAGGGCCTGTGGCTGCTGGCTGAGGCCACCTACACCACACCAGGGCCTGTGGCTGCTGGCTGAGGCCACTTACAACACACCAGGGTCTGTGGCTCTTGCTCAGGCCACTCATATCACACCAGGCCCTGTGGTTCTGGCCGAGGCCATCTTCACCAAACCAGGCCCTGTGCTGCTTGCTGTGGCCATGTACAACACACCAGGCCCTGTGCTGGTTCCTGACGCCATCTTCAATAATCCAGGGCCTGTGCTGTTGGATAAATGCCAAACTGAGCCTTTGGGTTAGGGTATTATGCAAACATGCAGGTATGGTTATAGGATTGTCTTCGTAACTTCAGGTACTTGCCACCTAATCACTTGAATCCATAAATTGAGACATTGTGCTGGGGCCAGCAGATTACGGCCATACCACCCTGAGCACGCCCGACCTCGTCTGATCTCGGAAGCTAAGCAGGGCTGGGCTTGGTTAGTACTTGGATGGGGGAATACCTGGGAATACCTGGTGCTGTAAGCCTTTCATTTTCATGTCATTGAACCGCTTTTGATCCAGAGAAGGGGTGTATTAAAAGACCAAAAGCAGCTGCCCATTAATGAGGGCACATTAACGACATTGCTTTTGGCTGTTTTCCAATGTCTTGTGCTGCTAGCTGATGCCACCTACACCACACCAGGGCCTGAGTGACCGGCTGAGGCCACTTACACCACACCAGGGCCTGTGGCTGCTGGCTGAGGCCACTTACACCACACCAGTGCCTGTGGCTGCTGGCTGAGGCCACTTACACCACACCAGGGCCTTAGTTGCTATTGAGGCCAATTACACCACACCATGGTCTGTGGCTCTTGCTCAGGCCACTTACACCACACCAGGGCCTGTGGCACTGGCTGAGGCCACTTACACCACACCAGGGCCTGTGGCTGCTGGCTGAGGCCACTTACACCACACAAGGGCTTGTGGCTGCTGGCTGAGGCCACCTACACCACACCAGGGCCTGTGGCTGCTGGCTGAGGCCACCTACACCACACCAGGGCCTGTGGCTCTTGCTCAGGCCACTTACACCACACCAGGGCCTGTGGCTCTTGCTCAGGCCACTTACACCACACCAGGGCCTGTGGCTCTTGCTCAGGCCACTCATATCACACCAGGCTCTGTGCTTCTGGCTGAGGCCACTTAGACCACACCAGGGCCTGTGGCTGCTGGCTGAGGCCACTTACACCACACAAGGGCTTGTGGCTGCTGGCTGAGGCCACCTACACCACACCAGGGCCTGTGGCTGCTGGCTGAGGCCACCTACACCACACCAGGGCCTGTGGCTCTTGCTCAGGCCACTTACACCACACCAGGGCCTGTGGCTCTTGCTCAGGCCACTTACACCACATCAGGGCCTGTGGCTCTGGCTGAGGCCACTTACACCACACCAGGGCCTGTGGCACTGGCTGAGGCCACTTACACCACACCAGGGCCTGTGGCTGCTGGCTGAGGCCACTTACACCACACAAGGGCTTGTGGCTGCTGGCTGAGGCCACCTACACCACACCAGGGCCTGTGGCTGCTGGCTGCTGGCTGAGGCCACCTACACCACACCAGGGCCTGTGGCTCTTGCTCAGGCCACTTACACCACACCAGGGCCTGTGGCTCTTGCTCAGGCCACTTACACCACACCAGGGCCTGTGGCTCTTGCTCAGGCCACTCATATCACACCAGGCTCTGTGCTTCTGGCTGAGGCCACTTAGACCACACCAGGGCCTGTGGCTGCTGGCTGAGGCCACTTACACCACACCAGGGCCTGTGGCTGCTGGCTGAGGCCATCTACACCACACCAGGGCCTGTGGCTGCTGGCTGAGGCGACTTACACCACACCAGGGCCCTTTTGCTGCTGGCTGAGGCCACTTACACCACACCAGTGCCTGTGGCTTCTGGCTGAGGCGACTTACACCACACCAGGGCCTGTGGCTGCTGGCTGAGGCCACTTACACCACACCAGGGCCTGTGGCTCTTGCTCAGGCCACTCACATCACACCAGGCCCTGCGCTTCTGGCCGAGGCCATCTTCACCAAACCAGGCCCTGTGGCTCTTGCTCAGGCCACTTACACCACACCAGGGCCTGTGGCTCTGGCTTAGGCCACTTACACCACACCAGGGCCTGTGGCACTTGCTCAGGCCACTTACACCACACCAGGGCCTGTGGCTGCTGGCTGAGGCCACTTACAACACACCAGGGCCTGTGGCTCTTACTCAGGCCACTTACACCACACCAGGGCCTGTGGCACTGGCTGAGGCCACTTAGACCACACCAGGGCCTGTGGCTGCTGGCTGAGGCCACTTACACCACACCAGGGCCTGTGGCTGCTGGCTGAGGCCACTTACACCAAACCAGGGCCTGTGGCTGCTTGCTGAGGCCATCTTCACCAAACCAGGCCCTGTGCTGCTTGCTGTGGCCATGTAAAACACACCAGGTCCTGTGCTGGTTCTTGAGGCCATCTTCAACAATCCAGGGCCTGTGCTGTTGGATAAATGCCAAACTGAGCCTTTGGGTTAGGGTATTATGCAAACATGCAGGTATGGTTATAGGATTGTCTTCGTAACTTCAGGTACTTGCCACCTAATCACTTGAATCCATAAATTGAGACATTGTGCTGGGGCCAGCAGCTTACGGCCATACCACCCTGAGCACGCCCGACCTCGTCTGATCTCGGAAGCTAAGCAGGGCTGGCCTTGGTTAGTACTTGGATGGGAGACTCCCTGGGAATACCTGGTGTTGTAAGCCTTTCATTTTCATGTCATTGAACCGCTTTTGATCCAGAGAAGGGGTGTATTAAAAGACCAAAAGCAGCTCCCCATTAATGAGGGCACATTAACGACATTGCTTTTGGCTCTTTTCCAATGTCTTGTGCTGCTAGCTGATGCCACCTACACCACACCACGGCCTTATTTGCTGGCTGAGGCCACATACACCAAACCAGGGCCTTAGTTGCTATTGAGGCCAATTACACCACACAAGGGCCTGTGGCTGCTGGCTGAGGCCACTTACACCACACCAGGGCCTTAGTTGCTATTGAGGCCAATTACACCACACCAGGGTCTGTGGCTCTTGCTCAGGCCACTTACACCACACCAGGGCCTGTGGCACTGGCTGAGGCCACTTACACCACACCAGGGCCTGTGGCTGCTGGCTGAGGACAACCTACACCACACCAGGGTCTGTGGCTCTTGCTCAGGCCACTTACACCACACCAGGGCCGGTGGCACTGGCTGAGGCCACTTACACCACACCAGGGCCTGTGGCTGCTGGCTGAGGCCACCTACACCACACCAGGGCCTTAGTTGCTATTGAGGCCAATTACACCACACAAGGGCCTGTGGCTGCTGGCTGAGGCCACCTACACCACACCAGGGCCTGTGGCTGCTGGCTGAGGCCACTTACACCACACCAGGGCCCTTTTGCTGCTGGCTGAGGCCACTTACACCACACCAGTGCCTGTGGCTTCTGGCTGAGGCGACTTACACCACACCAGGGCCTGTGGCTGCTGGCTGAGGCCACTTACACCACACCAAGGCCTGTGGCTCTTGCGCAGGCCACTCACATCACACCAGGCCCTGCGCTTCTGGCCGAGGCCATCTTCACCAAACCAGGCCCTGTGCTGCTTGCTGTGGCCATGTACAACACACCAGGCCCTGTGCTGGTTCCTGAGGCCATCTTCAACAATCCAGGGCCTGTGCTGTTGGATAAATGCCAAACTGAGCCTTTGGGTTAGGGTATTATGCAAACATGCAGGTATGGTTATAGGATTGTCTTCGTAACTTCAGGTACTTGCCACCTAATCACTTGAATCCATAAATTGAGACATTGTGCTGGAGCCAGCAGCTTACGGCCATACCACCCTGAGCACGCCCGACCTCGTCTGATCTCGGAAGCTAAGCAGGGCTGGGCTTGGTTAGTACTTGGATGGGAGACTACCTGGGAATACCTGGTGCTGTAAGCCTTTCATTTTCATGTCATTGAACTGCTTTTGATCCAGAGAAGGGGTGTATTAAAAGACCAAAAGCAGCTGCCCATTAATGAGGGCACATTAACGACACTGCTTTTGGCTCTTTTCCAATGTCTTGTGCTGCTAGCTGATGCCACCTACACCACACCAGGGCCTGAGTGACCGGCTGGGGCCACTTACACCACATCAGGGCCTGTGGCTCTGGCTGAGGCCACTTACACCACACCAGGGCCTGTGGCTGCTGGCTGAGGCCAGTTACACCACACCAGAGCCTGTGGCTGCTGGCTGAAGCCACTTACACCACACCAGGGCCTTAGTTGCTATTGAGGCCACTTACACCACACCAGTGCCTGTGGCTTCTGGCTGAGGCGACTTACACCACACCAGGGCCTGTGGCTGCTGGCTGAGGCCACTTACACCACACCAGGGCCTGTGGCTCTTGCTCAGGCCACTCACATCACACCAGGCCCTGCGCTTCTGGCCGAAGCCATCTTCACCAAACCAGGCCCTGTGGTTCTTGCTCAGGCCACTTACACCACACCAGGGCCTGTGGCTCTGGCTTAGGCCAATTACACCACACCAGGGTCTGTGGCTCTTGCTGAGGCCACTTACACCACACCAGGGCCTGTGGCTGCTGCCTGAGACCACCTACACCACACCAGGGCCTGTGGCTGCTTGCTGAGGCGACTTACACCACACCAGGGCCTGTTGCTGCTGGCTGAGGCCACTTACACCACCCCAGTGCCTGTGGCTTCTGGCTGAGGCGACTTACACCACACCAGGGCCTGTTGCTGCTGGCTGAGGCCACTTACACCACACCAGGGCCTGTGGCTGCTGGCTCAGGCCACTCATATCAAACCAGGTCCTGTGCTTCTGGCCGAGGCCATCTTCACCAAACCAGGCCCTGTGCTGCTAGCTGAGGCGACTTACACCACATCAGGGCCTGTGGCTCTGGCTGAGGCCACTTACACCACACCAGGGCCTGTGGCTGCTGGCTGAGGCCAGTTACACCACACCAGGGCCTGTGGCTGCTGGCTGAGGCCACATACACCACACCAGGGCCTTAGTTGCTATTGAGGCCAATTACACCACACCAGGGTCTGTGGCTCTTGCTCAGGCCACTCACATCACACCAGGCCCTGCGCTTCTGGCCACTTACACCACACCAGGGCCTGTGGCTGCTGGCTGAGGCCACTTACACCATACCAGGGCCTGTGGCTGTTGGCTGAGGCCACTTACACCACACCAGGGCCTTAGTTGCTATTGAGGCCACTTACACCACACCAGGGCCTGTGGCTCTGGCTGAGGCCACTTACACCACACCAGGGCCTTATTTGCTATTCAGGCCAGTTACACCACACCAGGGCCTGTGGCTCTGGCTCAGGCCACTTACACCACACCAGGGCCTGTGGCTGCTGGCTGATTCCACTTACACCACACCAGGGCCTGTGGCTCTTGCTCAGGCCACTCATATCACACCAGGGCCTGTGGCTGCTGGCTGAGGCCACTTACACCACACCAGGGCCTGTGGCTGCTGGCTGAGGCCATCTACACCACACCAGGGCCTGTGGCTGCTGGCTGAGGCGACTTACACCACACCAGGGCCCTTTTGCTGCTGGCTGAGGCCACTTACACCACACCAGTGCCTGTGGCTTCTGGCTGAGGCGACTTACACCACACCAGGGCCTGTGGCTGCTGGCTGAGGCCACTTACACCACACCAGGGCCTGTGGCTGCTGGCTTAGGCCACCTACACCACACCAGGGCCTTAGTTGCTATTGAGGCCAATTACACCACACCATGGTCTGTGGCTCTTGCTCAGGCCACTTACACCACACCAGGGCCTGTGGCACTGGCTGAGGCCACTTACACCACACCAGGGCCTGTGGCTGCTGGCTGAGGCCACTTACACCACACAAGGGCTTGTGGCTGCTGGCTGAGGCCACCTACACCACACCAGGGCCTGTGGCTGCTGGCTGAGGCCACCTACACCACACCAGGGCCTGTGGCTCTTGCTCAGGCCACTTACACCACACCAGGGCCTGTGGCTCTTGCTCAGGCCACTTACACCACACCAGGGCCTGTGGCTCTTGCTCAGGCCACTCATATCACACCAGGCCCTGTGCTTCTGGCTGAGGCCATCTTCACCAAACCAGGCCCTGTGGTTCTTGCTCAGGCCACTTACACCACACCAGGGCCTTATTTGCTATTGAGGCCACTTACACCACACCAGGGCCTGTGGCTCTTGCTTAGGCCACTTACACCACACCAGGGCCTGTGGCACTTGCTCAGGCCACTTACACCACACCAGGGCCTGTGGCTGCTGTCTGAGGCCACTTACACCACACCAGGGCCTGTGGCTCTTGCTCAGGCCACTTACACCACACCAGGGCCTGTGGCACTGGCTGAGGCCACTTAGACCACACCAGGGCCTGTGGCTGCTGGCTGAGGCCACTCACACCACACCAGGGCCTGTGGCTGCTAGCTGAGGCCACTTACACCAAACCAGGGCCTGAGTGACCGGCTGGGGCCACTTACACCACACCGGGGCCTGTGGCTCTTGCTCAGGCCACTCACATCACACCAGGCCCTGCTCTTCTGGCCGAGGCCATCTTCACCAAACCAGGCCCTGTGCTGCTAGCTGTGGCCATGTACAACACACCAGGCCCTGTGCTGGTTCCTGAGGCCATCTTCAACAATCCAGGGCCTGTGCTGTTGGATAAATGCCAAACTGAGCCTTTGGGTTAGGGTATTATGCAAACATGCAGGTATGGTTATAGGATTGTCTTCGTAACTTCAGGTACTTGCCACCTAATCACTTGAATCCATAAATTGAGTCATTGTGCTGGGGCCAGCAGCTTACGGCCATACCACCCTGAGCACGCCCGACCTCGTCTGATCTCGGAAGCTAAGCAGGGCTGGGCTTGGTTAGTACTTGGATGGGAGACTGCCTGGGAATACCTGGTGCTGTAAGCCTTTCATTTTCATGTCATTGAACCGCTTTTGATCTAGAGAAGGGGTGTATTAAAAGACCAAAAGCCCATTAATGAGGGCACATTAACGACATTGCTTTTGGCTCTTTTCCAATGTCTTGTGCTGCTAGCTGATGCCACCTACACCACACCAGGGCCTGAGTGACCGGCTGGGGCCACTTACACCACATCAGGGCCTGTGGCTCTGGCTGAGGCCACTTACACCACACCAGGGCCTGTGGCTGCTGGCTGAGGCCACCTACACCACACCAGGGCCTTAGTTGCTATTGAGGCCAATTACACCACACCAGGGTCTGTGGCTCTTGCTCAGGCCACTTACACCACACCAGGCCTGTGGCACTTGCTCAGGCCACTTACACCACACCAGGGCCTGTGGCTGCTGGCTGAGGCCACTTACACCACACCAGGGCCTGTGGCTGCTGGCTGAGGCCACCTACACCACACCAGGGCATTAGTTGCTATTGAGGCCAATTACACCACACCAGGGTCTGTGGCTCTTCCTCAGGCCACTTACACCACACCAGGGCCTGTGGCTCTTGCTCAGGCCACTTACACCACACCAGGGCCTGTGGCTGCTGGCTGAGGCCACTTACACCACACCAGGGCCTGTGGCTGCTGGCTGAGGCCACCTACACCACACCAGGGCCTGTGGCTGCTGGCTGAGGCCACCTACACCACACCAGGGCCTGTGGCTGCTGGCTGAGGCCACTTACACCACACCAGTGCCTGTGGCTTCTGGCTGAGGCGACTTACACCACACCAGGGCCTGTGGCTGCTGGCTGAGGCCACTTACACCACACCAAGGCCTGTGGCTCTTGCTCAGGCCACTCACATCACACCAGGCCCTGCGCTTCTGGCCGAGGCCATCTTCACCAAACCAGGCCCTGTGGCTCTTGCTCAGGCCACTTACACCACACCAGGGCCTGTGGCTCTGGCTTAGGCCACTTACACCACACCAGGGCTTGTGGCACTTGCTCAGGCCACTTACACCACACCAGGGCCTCTGGCTGCTGGCTGAGGCCACTTACACCACACCAGGGCCTGTGGCTCTTACTCAGGCCACTTACACCACACCAGGGCCTGTGGCACTGGCTGAGGCCACTTAGACCACACCAGGGCCTGTGGCTGCTGGCTGAGGCCACTTACACCACACCAGGGCCTGTGGCTGCTGGCTGAGGCCACTTACACCAAACCAGGGCCTGTGGCTGCTTGCTGAGGCCATCTTCACCAAACCAGGCCCTGTGCTGCTTGCTGTGGCCATGTAAAACACACCAGGTCCTGTGCTGGTTCTTGAGGCCATCTTCAACAATCCAGGGCCTGTGCTGTTGGATAAATGCCAAACTGAGCCTTTGGGTTAGGGTATTATGCAAACATGCAGGTATGGTTATAGGATTGTCTTCGTAACTTCAGGTACTTGCCACCTAATCACTTGAATCCATAAATTGAGACATTGTGCTGGGGCCAGCAGCTTACGGCCATACCACCCTGAGCACGCCCGACCTCGTCTGATCTCGGAAGCTAAGCAGGGCTGGGCTTGGTTAGTACTTGGATGGGAGACTGCCTGGGAATACCTGGTGCTGTAAGCCTTTCATTTTCATGTCATTGAACCGCTTTTGATCCAGAGAAGGGGTGTATTAAAAGACCAAAAGCAGCTCCCCATTAATGAGGGCACATTAACGACACTGCTTTTGGCTGTTTTCCAATGTCTTGTGCTGCTAGCTGATGCCATTTACACCACACCAGGGCCTGTGGCTGCTGGCTGAGGCCACTTACACCACACCAGGGCCTGTGGCTGCTGGCTGAGGCCACCTACACCACACCAGGGCCTTAGTTGCTATTGAGGCCAATTACACCACACAAGGGCCTGTGGCTGCTGGCTGAGGCCACCTACACCACACCAGGGCCTGTGGCTGCTGGCTGAGGCCACTTACAACACACCAGGGCCTGTGGCTCTTGCTCAGGCCACTCATATCACACCAGGCCCTGTGCTTCTGGCCGAGGTCATCTTCACCAAACCAGGCCCTGTGCTGCTTGCTGTGGCCATGTACAACACACCAGGCCCTGTGCTGGTTCCTGAGGCCATCTTCAACAATCCAGGGCCTGTGCTGTTGGATAAATGCCAAACTGAGCCTTTGGGTTAGGGTATTATGCAAACATGCAGGTATGGTTATAGGATTGTCTTCGTAACTTCAGGTACTTGCCACCTAATCACTTGAATCCATAAATTGAGACATTGTGCTGGGGCCAGCAGATTACGGCCATACCACCCTGAGCACGCCCGACCTCGTCTGATCTCGGAAGCTAAGCAGGGCTGGGCTTGGTTAGTACTTGGATGGGAGACTGCCTGGGAATACCTGGTCCTGTAAGCCTTTCATTTTCATGTCATTGAACCGCTTTTGATCCAGAGAAGGGGTGTATTAAAAGGCCAAAAGCAGCTCCCCATTAATGAGGGCACATTAACGACATTGCTTTTGGCTGTTTTCCAATGTCTTGTGCTGCTAGCTGATGCCACCTACACCACACCACGGCCTTATTTGCTGGCTGAGGTCACTTACACCACACCAGGGCCTGTGGCTCTTGCTCAGGCCACTTACACCACACCAGGGCCTGTGGCTCTTGCTCAGGCCACTTACACCACACCAGGGCCTGTGGGACCGGCTGGGGCCACTTACACCACACCAGGGCCTGTGGCTGCTGGCTGAGGCCACTTACACCACACAAGGGCCTGAGGGACCGGCTGGGGCCACTTACACCACATCAGGGCCTGTGGCTGCTGGCTGAGGCCACTTACACCACACCAGGGCCTGTGGCTGCTGGCTGAGGCCACCTACACCACACCAGGGCCTTAGTTGCTATTGAGGCCAATTACACCACACCAGGGTCTGTGGCTCTTGCTCAGGCCACTTACACCACACCAGGGCCTGTGGCACTGGCTGAGGCCACTTACACCACACCAGGGCCTGTGGCTGCTGGCTTAGGCCACCTACACCACACCAGGGCCTTAGTTGCTATTGAGGCCAATTACACCACACAAGGGCCTGTGGCTGCTGGCTGAGGCCACTTACACCACACCAGTGCCTGTGGCTTCTGGCTGAGGCGACTTACACCACACCAGGGCCTGTGGCTGCTGGCTGAGGCCACTTACACCACACCAGGGCCTGTGGCTGCTGGCTGAGGCCACCTACACCACACCAGGGCATTAGTTGCTATTGAGGCCAATTACACCACACCAGGGTCTGTGGCTCTTGCTCAGGCCACTTACACCACACCAGGGCCTGTGGCTCTTGCTCAGGCCACTTACACCACACCAGGGCCTGTGGCTGCTGGCTGAGGCCACTTACACCACACCAGGGCCTGTGGCTGCTGGCTGAGGCCACTTACACCAAACCAGGGCCTGTGGCTGCTTGCTGAGGCCATCTTCACCAAACCAGGCCCTGTGCTGCTTGCTGTGGCCATGTAAAACACACCAGGTCCTGTGCTGGTTCTTGAGGCCATCTTCAACAATCCAGGGCCTGTGCTGTTGGATAAATGCCAAACTGAGCCTTTGGGTTAGGGTATTATGCAAACATGCAGGTATGGTTATAGGATTGTCTTCGTAACTTCAGGTACTTGCCACCTAATCACTTGAATCCATAAATTGAGACATTGTGCTGGGGCCAGCAGCTTACGGCCATACCACCCTGAGCACGCCCGACCTCGTCTGATCTCGGAAGCTAAGCAGGGCTGTCCTTGGTTAGTACTTGGATGGGAGACTCCCTGGGAATACCTGGTGTTGTAAGCCTTTCATTTTCATGTCATTGAACCGCTTTTGATCCAGAGAAGGGGTGTATTAAAAGACCAAAAGCAGCTCCCCATTAATGAGGGCACATTAACGACATTGCTTTTGGCTCTTTTCCAATGTCTTGTGCTGCTAGCTGATGCCACCTACACCACACCACGGCCTTATTTGCTGGCTGAGGCCACATACACCAAACCAGGGCCTTAGTTGCTATTGAGGCCAATTACACCACACAAGGGCCTGTGGCTGCTGGCTGAGGCCACTTACACCACACCAGGGCCTTAGTTGCTATTGAGGCCAATTACACCACACCAGGGTCTGTGGCTCTTGCTCAGGCCACTTACACCACACCAGGGCCTGTGGCACTGGCTGAGGCCACTTACACCACACCAGGGCCTGTGGCTGCTGGCTGAGGACAACCTACACCACACCAGGGTCTGTGGCTCTTGCTCAGGCCACTTACACCACACCAGGGCCGGTGGCACTGGCTGAGGCCACTTACACCACACCAGGGCCTGTGGCTGCTGGCTGAGGCCACCTACACCACACCAGGGCCTTAGTTGCTATTGAGGCCAATTACACCACACAAGGGCCTGTGGCTGCTGGCTGAGGCCACCTACACCACACCAGGGCCTGTGGCTGCTGGCTGAGGCCACTTACACCACACCAGGGCCCTTTTGCTGCTGGCTGAGGCCACTTACACCACACCAGTGCCTGTGGCTTCTGGCTGAGGCGACTTACACCACACCAGGGCCTGTGGCTGCTGGCTGAGGCCACTTACACCACACCAAGGCCTGTGGCTCTTGCGCAGGCCACTCACATCACACCAGGCCCTGCGCTTCTGGCCGAGGCCATCTTCACCAAACCAGGCCCTGTGCTGCTTGCTGTGGCCATGTACAACACACCAGGCCCTGTGCTGGTTCCTGAGGCCATCTTCAACAATCCAGGGCCTGTGCTGTTGGATAAATGCCAAACTGAGCCTTTGGGTTAGGGTATTATGCAAACATGCAGGTATGGTTATAGGATTGTCTTCGTAACTTCAGGTACTTGCCACCTAATCACTTGAATCCATAAATTGAGACATTGTGCTGGAGCCAGCAGCTTACGGCCATACCACCCTGAGCACGCCCGACCTCGTCTGATCTCGGAAGCTAAGCAGGGCTGGGCTTGGTTAGTACTTGGATGGGAGACTACCTGGGAATACCTGGTGCTGTAAGCCTTTCATTTTCATGTCATTGAACCGCTTTTGATCCAGAGAAGGGGTGTATTAAAAGACCAAAAGCAGCTGCCCATTAATGAGGGCACATTAACGACACTGCTTTTGGCTCTTTTCCAATGTCTTGTGCTGCTAGCTGATGCCACCTACACCACACCAGGGCCTGAGTGACCGGCTGGGGCCACTTACACCACATCAGGGCCTGTGGCTCTGGCTGAGGCCACTTACACCACACCAGGGCCTGTGGCTGCTGGCTGAGGCCAGTTACACCACACCAGAGCCTGTGGCTGCTGGCTGAAGCCACTTACACCACACCAGGGCCTTAGTTGCTATTGAGGCCACTTACACCACACCAGTGCCTGTGGCTTCTGGCTGAGGCGACTTACACCACACCAGGGCCTGTGGCTGCTGGCTGAGGCCACTTACACCACACCAGGGCCTGTGGCTCTTGCTCAGGCCACTCACATCACACCAGGCCCTGCGCTTCTGGCCGAAGCCATCTTCACCAAACCAGGCCCTGTGGTTCTTGCTCAGGCCACTTACACCACACCAGGGCCTGTGGCTCTGGCTTAGGCCAATTACACCACACCAGGGTCTGTGGCTCTTGCTGAGGCCACTTACACCACACCAGGGCCTGTGGCTGCTGCCTGAGACCACCTACACCACACCAGGGCCTGTGGCTGCTTGCTGAGGCGACTTACACCACACCAGGGCCTGTTGCTGCTGGCTGAGGCCACTTACACCACCCCAGTGCCTGTGGCTTCTGGCTGAGGCGACTTACACCACACCAGGGCCTGTTGCTGCTGGCTGAGGCCACTTACACCACACCAGGGCCTGTGGCTGCTGGCTCAGGCCACTCATATCAAACCAGGTCCTGTGCTTCTGGCCGAGGCCATCTTCACCAAACCAGGCCCTGTGCTGCTAGCTGAGGCGACTTACACCACATCAGGGCCTGTGGCTCTGGCTGAGGCCACTTACACCACACCAGGGCCTGTGGCTGCTGGCTGAGGCCAGTTACACCACACCAGGGCCTGTGGCTGCTGGCTGAGGCCACATACACCACACCAGGGCCTTAGTTGCTATTGAGGCCAATTACACCACACCAGGGTCTGTGGCTCTTGCTCAGGCCACTCACATCACACCAGGCCCTGCGCTTCTGGCCACTTACACCACACCAGGGCCTGTGGCTGCTGGCTGAGGCCACTTACACCATACCAGGGCCTGTGGCTGTTGGCTGAGGCCACTTACACCACACCAGGGCCTTAGTTGCTATTGAGGCCACTTACACCACACCAGGGCCTGTGGCTCTGGCTGAGGCCACTTACACCACACCAGGGCCTTATTTGCTATTCAGGCCAGTTACACCACACCAGGGCCTGTGGCTCTGGCTCAGGCCACTTACACCACACCAGGGCCTGTGGCTGCTGGCTGATTCCACTTACACCACACCAGGGCCTGTGGCTCTTGCTCAGGCCACTCATATCACACCAGGGCCTGTGGCTGCTGGCTGAGGCCACTTACACCACACCAGGGCCTGTGGCTGCTGGCTGAGGCCATCTACACCACACCAGGGCCTGTGGCTGCTGGCTGAGGCGACTTACACCACACCAGGGCCCTTTTGCTGCTGGCTGAGGCCACTTACACCACACCAGTGCCTGTGGCTTCTGGCTGAGGCGACTTACACCACACCAGGGCCTGTGGCTGCTGGCTGAGGCCACTTACACCACACCAGGGCCTGTGGCTGCTGGCTTAGGCCACCTACACCACACCAGGGCCTTAGTTGCTATTGAGGCCAATTACACCACACCATGGTCTGTGGCTCTTGCTCAGGCCACTTACACCACACCAGGGCCTGTGGCACTGGCTGAGGCCACTTACACCACACCAGGGCCTGTGGCTGCTGGCTGAGGCCACTTACACCACACAAGGGCTTGTGGCTGCTGGCTGAGGCCACCTACACCACACCAGGGCCTGTGGCTGCTGGCTGAGGCCACCTACACCACACCAGGGCCTGTGGCTCTTGCTCAGGCCACTTACACCACACCAGGGCCTGTGGCTCTTGCTCAGGCCACTTACACCACACCAGGGCCTGTGGCTCTTGCTCAGGCCACTCATATCACACCAGGCCCTGTGCTTCTGGCTGAGGCCATCTTCACCAAACCAGGCCCTGTGGTTCTTGCTCAGGCCACTTACACCACACCAGGGCCTTATTTGCTATTGAGGCCACTTACACCACACCAGGGCCTGTGGCTCTTGCTTAGGCCACTTACACCACACCAGGGCCTGTGGCACTTGCTCAGGCCACTTACACCACACCAGGGCCTGTGGCTGCTGTCTGAGGCCACTTACACCACACCAGGGCCTGTGGCTCTTGCTCAGGCCACTTACACCACACCAGGGCCTGTGGCACTGGCTGAGGCCACTTAGACCACACCAGGGCCTGTGGCTGCTGGCTGAGGCCACTCACACCACACCAGGGCCTGTGGCTGCTAGCTGAGGCCACTTACACCAAACCAGGGCCTGAGTGACCGGCTGGGGCCACTTACACCACACCAGGGCCTGTGGCTCTTGCTCAGGCCACTCACATCACACCAGGCCCTGCTCTTCTGGCCGAGGCCATCTTCACCAAACCAGGCCCTGTGCTGCTAGCTGTGGCCATGTACAACACACCAGGCCCTGTGCTGGTTCCTGAGGCCATCTTCAACAATCCAGGGCCTGTGCTGTTGGATAAATGCCAAACTGAGCCTTTGGGTTAGGGTATTATGCAAACATGCAGGTATGGTTATAGGATTGTCTTCGTAACTTCAGGTACTTGCCACCTAATCACTTGAATCCATAAATTGAGTCATTGTGCTGGGGCCAGCAGCTTACGGCCATACCACCCTGAGCACGCCCGACCTCGTCTGATCTCGGAAGCTAAGCAGGGCTGGGCTTGGTTAGTACTTGGATGGGAGACTGCCTGGGAATACCTGGTGCTGTAAGCCTTTCATTTTCATGTCATTGAACCGCTTTTGATCTAGAGAAGGGGTGTATTAAAAGACCAAAAGCCCATTAATGAGGGCACATTAACGACATTGCTTTTGGCTCTTTTCCAATGTCTTGTGCTGCTAGCTGATGCCACCTACACCACACCAGGGCCTGAGTGACCGGCTGGGGCCACTTACACCACATCAGGGCCTGTGGCTCTGGCTGAGGCCACTTACACCACACCAGGGCCTGTGGCTGCTGGCTGAGGCCACCTACACCACACCAGGGCCTTAGTTGCTATTGAGGCCAATTACACCACACCAGGGTCTGTGGCTCTTGCTCAGGCCACTTACACCACACCAGGCCTGTGGCACTTGCTCAGGCCACTTACACCACACCAGGGCCTGTGGCTGCTGGCTGAGGCCACTTACACCACACCAGGGCCTGTGGCTGCTGGCTGAGGCCACCTACACCACACCAGGGCATTAGTTGCTATTGAGGCCAATTACACCACACCAGGGTCTGTGGCTCTTCCTCAGGCCACTTACACCACACCAGGGCCTGTGGCTCTTGCTCAGGCCACTTACACCACACCAGGGCCTGTGGCTGCTGGCTGAGGCCACTTACACCACACCAGGGCCTGTGGCTGCTGGCTGAGGCCACCTACACCACACCAGGGCCTGTGGCTGCTGGCTGAGGCCACCTACACCACACCAGGGCCTGTGGCTGCTGGCTGAGGCCACTTACACCACACCAGTGCCTGTGGCTTCTGGCTGAGGCGACTTACACCACACCAGGGCCTGTGGCTGCTGGCTGAGGCCACTTACACCACACCAAGGCCTGTGGCTCTTGCTCAGGCCACTCACATCACACCAGGCCCTGCGCTTCTGGCCGAGGCCATCTTCACCAAACCAGGCCCTGTGGCTCTTGCTCAGGCCACTTACACCACACCAGGGCCTGTGGCTCTGGCTTAGGCCACTTACACCACACCAGGGCTTGTGGCACTTGCTCAGGCCACTTACACCACACCAGGGCCTCTGGCTGCTGGCTGAGGCCACTTACACCACACCAGGGCCTGTGGCTCTTACTCAGGCCACTTACACCACACCAGGGCCTGTGGCACTGGCTGAGGCCACTTAGACCACACCAGGGCCTGTGGCTGCTGGCTGAGGCCACTTACACCACACCAGGGCCTGTGGCTGCTGGCTGAGGCCACTTACACCAAACCAGGGCCTGTGGCTGCTTGCTGAGGCCATCTTCACCAAACCAGGCCCTGTGCTGCTTGCTGTGGCCATGTAAAACACACCAGGTCCTGTGCTGGTTCTTGAGGCCATCTTCAACAATCCAGGGCCTGTGCTGTTGGATAAATGCCAAACTGAGCCTTTGGGTTAGGGTATTATGCAAACATGCAGGTATGGTTATAGGATTGTCTTCGTAACTTCAGGTACTTGCCACCTAATCACTTGAATCCATAAATTGAGACATTGTGCTGGGGCCAGCAGCTTACGGCCATACCACCCTGAGCACGCCCGACCTCGTCTGATCTCGGAAGCTAAGCAGGGCTGGGCTTGGTTAGTACTTGGATGGGAGACTGCCTGGGAATACCTGGTGCTGTAAGCCTTTCATTTTCATGTCATTGAACCGCTTTTGATCCAGAGAAGGGGTGTATTAAAAGACCAAAAGCAGCTCCCCATTAATGAGGGCACATTAACGACACTGCTTTTGGCTGTTTTCCAATGTCTTGTGCTGCTAGCTGATGCCATTTACACCACACCAGGGCCTGTGGCTGCTGGCTGAGGCCACTTACACCACACCAGGGCCTGTGGCTGCTGGCTGAGGCCACCTACACCACACCAGGGCCTTAGTTGCTATTGAGGCCAATTACACCACACAAGGGCCTGTGGCTGCTGGCTGAGGCCACCTACACCACACCAGGGCCTGTGGCTGCTGGCTGAGGCCACTTACAACACACCAGGGCCTGTGGCTCTTGCTCAGGCCACTCATATCACACCAGGCCCTGTGCTTCTGGCCGAGGTCATCTTCACCAAACCAGGCCCTGTGCTGCTTGCTGTGGCCATGTACAACACACCAGGCCCTGTGCTGGTTCCTGAGGCCATCTTCAACAATCCAGGGCCTGTGCTGTTGGATAAATGCCAAACTGAGCCTTTGGGTTAGGGTATTATGCAAACATGCAGGTATGGTTATAGGATTGTCTTCGTAACTTCAGGTACTTGCCACCTAATCACTTGAATCCATAAATTGAGACATTGTGCTGGGGCCAGCAGATTACGGCCATACCACCCTGAGCACGCCCGACCTCGTCTGATCTCGGAAGCTAAGCAGGGCTGGGCTTGGTTAGTACTTGGATGGGAGACTGCCTGGGAATACCTGGTCCTGTAAGCCTTTCATTTTCATGTCATTGAACCGCTTTTGATCCAGAGAAGGGGTGTATTAAAAGGCCAAAAGCAGCTCCCCATTAATGAGGGCACATTAACGACATTGCTTTTGGCTGTTTTCCAATGTCTTGTGCTGCTAGCTGATGCCACCTACACCACACCACGGCCTTATTTGCTGGCTGAGGTCACTTACACCACACCAGGGCCTGTGGCTCTTGCTCAGGCCACTTACACCACACCAGGGCCTGTGGCTCTTGCTCAGGCCACTTACACCACACCAGGGCCTGTGGGACCGGCTGGGGCCACTTACACCACACCAGGGCCTGTGGCTGCTGGCTGAGGCCACTTACACCACACAAGGGCCTGAGGGACCGGCTGGGGCCACTTACACCACATCAGGGCCTGTGGCTGCTGGCTGAGGCCACTTACACCACACCAGGGCCTGTGGCTGCTGGCTGAGGCCACCTACACCACACCAGGGCCTTAGTTGCTATTGAGGCCAATTACACCACACCAGGGTCTGTGGCTCTTGCTCAGGCCACTTACACCACACCAGGGCCTGTGGCACTGGCTGAGGCCACTTACACCACACCAGGGCCTGTGGCTGCTGGCTTAGGCCACCTACACCACACCAGGGCCTTAGTTGCTATTGAGGCCAATTACACCACACAAGGGCCTGTGGCTGCTGGCTGAGGCCACTTACACCACACCAGTGCCTGTGGCTTCTGGCTGAGGCGACTTACACCACACCAGGGCCTGTGGCTGCTGGCTGAGGCCACTTACACCACACCAGGGCCTGTGGCTGCTGGCTGAGGCCACCTACACCACACCAGGGCATTAGTTGCTATTGAGGCCAATTACACCACACCAGGGTCTGTGGCTCTTGCTCAGGCCACTTACACCACACCAGGGCCTGTGGCTCTTGCTCAGGCCACTTACACCACACCAGGGCCTGTGGCTGCTGGCTGAGGCCACTTACACCACACCAGGGCCTGTGGCTGCTGGCTGAGGCCACCTACACCACACCAGGGCCTGTGGCTGCTGGCTGAGGCCACCTACACCACACCAGGGCCTGTGGCTGCTGGCTGAGGCCACCTACACCACACCAGGGCCTGTGGCTGCTGGCTGAGGCCACTTACACCACACCAGTGCCTGTGGCTTCTGGCTGAGGCCACTTACACCACACCAGGGCCTGTGGCTGCTGGCTGAGGCCACTTACACCACACCAAGGCCTGTGGCTCTTGCTCAGGCCACTCACATCACACCAGGCCCTGCGCTTCTGGCCGAGGCCATCTTCACCAAACCAGGCCCTGTGGTTCTTGCTCAGGCCACTTACACCACACCAGGGTCTGTGGCTCTTGCTGAGGCCACTTTCACCACACCAGGGCCTGTGGCTGCTGGCTGAGGCCACCTACACCACACCAGGGCATTAGTTGCTATTGAGGCCAATTACACCACACCAGAGCCTGTGGCTGCTGGCTGAAGCCACTTACACCACACCAGGGCCTTAGTTGCTATTGAGGCCACTTACACCACACCAGGGCCTGTGGCTGCTGGCTGAGGCCACCTACACCACACCAGGGCCTGTGGCTGCTGGCTGAGGCCACTTACACCACACCAGGGCCTGTGGCTCTTGCTCAGGCCACTCACATCACACCAGGCCCTGCGCTTCTGGCCGAGGCCATCTTCACCAAACCAGGCCCTGTGGTTCTTGCTCAGGCCACTTACACCACACCAGGGCCTGTGGCTGCTGGCTGAAGCCACTTACACCACACCAGGGCCTTAGTTGCTATTGAGGCCACTTACACCACACCAGGGCCTGTGGCTGCTGGCTGAGGCCACCTACACCACACCAGGGCCCTTTTGCTGCTGGCTGAGGCCACTTACACCACACCAGTGCCTGTGGCTTCTGGCTGAGGCCACTTACACCACACCAGGGCATGTGGCTGCTGGCTGAGGCCACTTACACCACACCAGGGCCTGTGGCTCTTGCTCAGGCCACTCACATCACACCAGGCCCTGCGCTTCTGGCCGAGGCCATCTTCACCAAACCAGGCCCTGTGGTTCTTGCTCAGGCCACTTACACCACACCAGGGCCTTATTTGCTATTGAGGCCACTTACACCACACCAGGGCCTGTGGCACTTGCTCAGGCCACTTACACCACACCAGGGCCTGTGGCACTTGCTCAGGCCACTTACACCACACCAGGGCCTGTGGCTGCTGGCTGAGGCCACTTACACCACACCAGGGCCTGTGGCTCTTGCTCAGGCCACTTACACCACACCAGGGCCTGTGTCACTGGCTGAGGCCACTTAGACCACACCAGGGCCTGTGGCTGCTGGCTGAGGCCACTCACAACACACCAGGGCCTGTGGCTGCTAGCTGAGGCCACTTACACCAAACCAGGGCCTGTGGCTGCTTGCTGAGGCCACCTACACCACACCAGGGCCTTAGTTGCTATTGAGGCCAATTACACCACACAAGGGCCTGTGGCTGCTGGCTGAGGCCACCTACACCACACCAGGGCCTGTGGCTGCTGGCTGAGGCCACTTACAACACACCAGGGCCTGTGGCTGCTGGCTGAGGCCACCTACACCACACCAGGGCCTGTGGCTGCTGGCTGAGGCCACTTACAACACACCAGGGTCTGTGGCTCTTGCTCAGGCCACTCATATCACACCAGGCCCTGTGGTTCTGGCCGAGGCCATCTTCACCAAACCAGGCCCTGTGCTGCTTGCTGTGGCCATGTACAACACACCAGGCCCTGTGCTGGTTCCTGACGCCATCTTCAATAATCCAGGGCCTGTGCTGTTGGATAAATGCCAAACTGAGCCTTTGGGTTAGGGTATTATGCAAACATGCAGGTATGGTTATAGGATTGTCTTCGTAACTTCAGGTACTTGCCACCTAATCACTTGAATCCATAAATTGAGACATTGTGCTGGGGCCAGCAGCTTACGGCCATACCACCCTGAGCACGCCCGACCTCGTCTGATCTTGGAAGCTAAACAGGGCTGGGCTTGGTTAGTACTTGGATGGGAGACTGCCTGGGAATACCTGGTGCTGTAAGCCTTTCATTTTCATGTCATTGAACCGCTTTTGATCCAGAGAAGGGGTGTATTAAAAGACCAAAAGCAGCTCCCCATTAATGAGGGCACATTAACGACATTGCTTTTGGCTGTTTTCCAATGTCTTGTGCTGCTAGCTGATGCAACCTACACCACACCAGGGCCTGAGTGACCGGCTGTGGCCACTTACACCACATCAGGGCCTGTTGCTCTGGCTGAGGCCACTTACACCACACCAGGGCCTGTGGCTGCTGGCTGAGGCCACCTACACCACACCAGGGCCTTAGTTGCTATTGAGGCCAATTACACCACACCAGGGTATGTGGCTCTTGCTCAGGCCACTTACACCACATCAGGGCCTGTTGCTCTGGCTGAGGCCACTTACACCACACCAGGGCCTGTGGCTGCTGGCTGAGGCCACCTACACCACACCAGGGCCTTAGTTGCTATTGAGGCCAATTACACCACACCAGGGTATGTGGCTCTTGCTCAGGCCACTTACACCACACCAGGGCCTTAGTTGCTATTGAGGCCAATTACACCACACCAGGGCCTGTGGCTGCTGGCTGAGGCCACTTACACCACACCAGGGCCTGTGGCTGCTGGCTGAGGCCACCTACACCACACCAGGGCATTAGTTGCTATTGAGGCCACTTACACCACACCAGGGCCTGTGGCTGCTGGCTGAGGGCACCTACACCACACCAGGGCCTGTGGCTGCTGGCTGAGGCCACTTACACCACACCAGGGCCTGTGGCTGCTGGCTGAGGCCACTTACACCACACAAGGGCTTGTGGCTGCTGGCTGAGGCCACCTACACCACACCAGGGCCTGTGGCTGCTGGCTGAGGCCACCTACACCACACCAGGGCCTGTGGCTCTTGCTCAGGCCACTTACACCACACCAGGGCCTGTGGCTCTTGCTCAGGCCACTTACACCACACCAGGGCCTGTGGCTCTTGCTCAGGCCACTCATATCACACCAGGCCCTGTGCTTCTGGCTGAGGCCACTTAGACCACACCAGGGCCTGTGGCTGCTGGCTGAGGCCACTTACACCACACCAGGGCCCTTTTGCTGCTGGCTGAGGCCACTTACACCACACAAGTGCCTGTGGCTTCTGGCTGAGGCCACCTACACCACACCAGGGCCTGTGGCTGCTGGCTGAGGCCACTTACACCACACCAAGGCCTGTGGCTCTTGCTCAGGCCACTCACATCACACCAGGCCCTGCGCTTCTGGCCGAGGCCATCTTCACCAAACCAGGCCCTGTGCTGCTTGCTGTGGCCATGTACAACACACCAGGCCCTGTGCTGGTTCCTGAGGCCATCTTCAACAATCCAGGGCCTGTGCTGTTGGATAAATGCCAAACTGAGCCTTTGGGTTAGGGTATTATGCAAACATGCAGGTATGGTTATAGGATTGTCTTCGTAACTTCAGGTACTTGCCACCTAATCACTTGAATCCATAAATTGAGACATTGTGCTGGGGCCAGCAGCTTACGGCCATACCACCCTGAGCACGCCCGACCTCGTCTGCTCTCGGAAGCTAAGCAGGGCTGGGCTTGGATAGTACTTGGATGGGAGACTGCCTGGGAATACCTGGTGCTGTAAGCCTTTCATTTTCATGTCATTGAACCGCTTTTGATCCAGAGAAGGGGTGTATTAAAATACCAAAAGCAGCTGCCCATTAATGAGGGCACATTAACGACACTGCTTTTGGCTGTTTTCCAATGTCTTGTGCTGCTAGCTGATGCCACCTACACCACACCAGGGCCTGAGTGACCGGCTGGGGCCACTTACACCACATCAGGGCCTGTGGCTCTGGCTGAGGCCACTTACACCACACCAGGGCCTGTGGCTGCTGGCTGAGGCCAGTTACACCACACCAGAGCCTGTGGCTGCTGGCTGAAGCCACTTACACCACACCAGGGCCTTAGTTGCTATTGAGGCCACTTACACCACACCAGGGCCTGTGGCTGCTGGCTGAGGGCACCTACACCACACCAGGGCCTGTGGCTGCTGGCTGAGGCCACTTACACCACACCAGGGCCTGTGGCTGCTGGCTGAGGCCACTTACACCACACAAGGGCTTGTGGCTGCTGGCTGAGGCCACCTACACCACACCAGGGCCTGTGGCTGCTGGCTGAGGCCACCTACACCACACCAGGGCCTGTGGCTCTTGCTCAGGCCACTTACACCACACCAGGGCCTGTGGCTCTTGCTCAGGCCACTTACACCACACCAGGGCCTGTGGCTCTTGCTCAGGCCACTCATATCACACCAGGCCCTGTGCTTCTGGCTGAGGCCACTTAGACCACACCAGGGCCTGTGGCTGCTGGCTGAGGCCACTTACACCACACCAGGGCCCTTTTGCTGCTGGCTGAGGCCACTTACACCACACCAGTGCCTGTGGCTTCTGGCTGAGGCGACTTACACCACACCAGGGCCTGTGGCTGCTGGCTGAGGCCACTTACACCACACCAAGGCCTGTGGCTCTTGCTCAGGCCACTCACATCACACCAGGCCCTGCGCTTCTGGCCGAGGCCATCTTCACCAAACCAGGCCCTGTGCTGCTTGCTGTGGCCATGTACAACACACCAGGCCCTGTGCTGGTTCCTGAGGCCATCTTCAACAATCCAGGGCCTGTGCTGTTGGATAAATGCCAAACTGAGCCTTTGGGTTAGGGTATTATGCAAACATGAAGGTATGGTTATAGGATTGTCTTCGTAACTTCAGGTACTTGCCACCTAATCACTTGAAACCATAAATTGAGACATTGTGCTGGAGCCAGCATTTTACGGCCATACCACCCTGAGCACGCCCGACCTCGTCTGATCTCGGAAGCTAAGCAGGGCTGGGCTTAGTTAGTACTTGGATGGGAGACTGCCTGGGAATACCTGGTGCTGTAAGCCTTTGATTTTCATGTCATTGAACCGCTTTTGATCCAGAGAAGGGGTGTATTAAAAGACCAAAAGCAGCTGCCCATTAATGAGGGCACATTAACGACACTGCTTTTGGCTCTTTTCCAATGTCTTGTGCTGCTAGCTGAGGCCACCTACACCACACCAGGGCCTGAGTGACCGGCTGGGGCCACTTACACCACATCAGGGCCTGTGGCTCTGGCTGAGGCCACTTACACCACACCAGGGCCTGTGGCTGCTGGCTGAGGCCAGTTACACCACACCAGAGCCTGTGGCTGCTGGCTGAAGCCACTTACACCACACCAGGGCCTTAGTTGCTATTGAGGCCACTTACACCACACCAGGGCCTGTGGCTGCTGGCTGAGGCCACCTACACCACACCAGGGCCTGTGGCTGCTGGCTGAGGCGACTTACACCACACCAGGGCCCTTTTGCTGCTGGCTGAGGCCACTTACACCACACCAGTGCCTGTGGCTTCTGGCTGAGGCGACTTACACCACACCAGGGCCTTATTTGCTATTGAGGCCACTTACACCACACCAGGGCCTGTGGCTGCTGGCTGAGGCCACCTACACCACACCAGGGCCTGTGGCTGCTGGCTGAGGCCACTTACACCACACCAGGGCCTGTGGCTGCTGGCTGAAGCCACTTACACCACACCAGGGCCTTAGTTGCTATTGAGGCCACTTACACCACACCAGGGCCTGTGGCTGCTGGCTGAGGCCACCTACACCACACCAGGGCATTAGTTGCTATTGAGGCCACTTACACCACACCAGGGCCTGTGGCTGCTGGCTGAGGCCACCTACACCACACCAGGGCATTAGTTGCTATTGAGGCCAATTACACCACACCAGGGTCTGTGGCTCTTGCTCAGGCCACTTACACCACACCAGGGCCTGTGGCTCTTGCTCAGGCCACTTACACCACACCAGGGCCTGTGGCTGCTGGCTGAGGCCACCTACACCACACCAGGGCATTAGTTGCTATTGAGGCCAATTACACCACACCAGGGTCTGTGGCTCTTGCTCAGGCCACTTACACCACACCAGGGCCTGTGGCTCTTGCTCAGGCCACTTACACCACACCAGGGCCTGTGGCACTGGCTGAGGCCACTTACACCACACCAGGGCCTGTGGCTGCTGGCTGAGGCCACTTACACCACACCAGGGCCTGTGGCTGCTGGCTGAGGCCACTTACACCACACCAGGGCCTGTGGCTGCTGGCTGAGGCCACCTACACCACTCCAGGGCCTGTGGCTGCTGGCTGAGGCCACTTACACCACACCAGGGCCCTTTTGCTGCTGGCTGAGGCCACTTACACCACACCAGGGCCCTTTTGCTGCTAGCTGATGCCACCTACACCACACCAGGGCCTGAGTGACCGGCTGGGGCCACTTACACCACATCAGGGCCTGTGGCTGCTGGCTGAGGCCACTTACACCACACCAGGGCCTTAGTTGCTATTGAGGCCAATTACACTACACCAGGGTCTGTGGCTCTTGCTCAGGCCACTTACACCACACCAGGCCTGTGGCACTTGCTCAGGCCACTTACACCACACCAGGGCCTGTGGCTGCTGGCTGAGGCCACTTACACCACACCAGGGCCTGTGGCTGCTGGCTGAGGCCACCTACACCACACCAGGGCATTAGTTGCTATTGAGGCCAATTACACCACACCAGGGTCTGTGGCTGCTGGCTGAGGCCACCTACACCACACCAGGGCCTGTGGCTGCTGTCTGAGGCCACTTACACCACACCAGGGCCTGTGGCTGCTGGCTGAGGCCATCTACACCACACCAGGGCCTGTGGCTGCTGGCTGAGGCGACTTACACCACACCAGGGCCCTTTTGCTGCTGGCTGAGGCCACTTACACCACACCAGTGCCTGTGGCTTCTGTCTGAGGCGACTTACACCACACCAGGGCCTGTGGCTGCTGGCTGAGGCCACTTACACCACACCAGGGCCTGTGGCTGCTGGCTGAGGCCACCTACACCACACCAGGGCCTGTGGCTGCTGTCTGAGGCCACTTACACCACACCAGGGCCTGTGGCTGCTGGCTGAGGCCATCTACACCACACCAGGGCCTGTGGCTGCTGGCTGAGGCGACTTACACCACACCAGGGCCCTTTTGCTGCTGGCTGAGGCCACTTACACCACACCAGTGCCTGTGGCTTCTGTCTGAGGCGACTTACACCACACCAGGGCCTGTGGCTGCTGGCTGAGGCCACTTACACCACACCAGGGCCTGTGGCTCTTGCTCAGGCCACTCACATCACACCAGGCCCTGCGCTTCTGGCCGAGGCCATCTTCACCAAACCAGGCCCTGTGGCTCTTGCTCAGGCCACTTACACCACACCAGGGCCTGTGGCTCTGGCTTAGGCCACTTACACCACACCAGGGCCTGTGGCACTTGCTCAGGCCACTTACACCACACCAGGGCCTGTGGCTGCTGGCTGAGGCCACTTACACCACACCAGGGCCTGTGGCTCTTACTCAGGCCACTTACACCACACCAGGGCCTGTGGCACTGGCTGAGGCCACTTAGACCACACCAGGGCCTGTGGCTGCTGGCTGAGGCCACTTACACCACACCAGGGCCTGTGGCTGCTGGCTGAGGCCACTTACACCAAACCAGGGCCTGTGGCTGCTTGCTGAGGCCATCTTCACCAAACCAGGCCCTGTGCTGCTTGCTGTGGCCATGTAAAACACACCAGGTCCTGTGCTGGTTCTTGAGGCCATCTTCAACAATCCAGGGCCTGTGCTGTTGGATAAATGCCAAACTGAGCCTTTGGGTTAGGGTATTATGCAAACATGCAGGTATGGTTATAGGATTGTCTTCGTAACTTCAGGTATTTGCCACCTAATCACTTGAATCCATAAATTGAGACATTGTGCTGGGGCCAGCAGCTTACGGCCATACCACCCTGAGCACGCCCGACCTCGTCTGATCTCGGAAGCTAAGCAGGGCTAGGCTTGGTTAGTACTTGGATGGGAGACTGCCTGGGAATACCTGGTGCTGTAAGCCTTTCATTTTCATGTCATTGAACCGCTTTTGATCCAGAGAAGGGGTGTATTAAAAGACCAAAAGCAGCTGCCCATTAATGAGGGTAAATTAACGACATTGCTTTTGGCTGTTTTCCAATGTCTTGTGCTGCTAGCTGATGCCACCTACACCACACCACGGCCTTATTTGCTGGCTGAGGCCACATACACCAAACCAGGGCCTTAGTTGCTATTGAGGCCAATTACACCACACAAGGGCCTGTGGCTGCTGGCTGAGGCCACTTACACCACACCAGGGCCTGTGGCTGCTGGCTGAGGCCACTTACACCACACCAGGGCCTTAGTTGCTATTGAGGCCAATTACACCACACCAGGGTCTGTGGCTCTTGCTCAGGCCACTTACACCACACCAGGGCCTGTGGCACTGGCTGAGGCCACTTACACCACACCAGGGCCTGTGGCTGCTGGCTGAGGCCACCTACACCACACCAGGGCCTTAGTTGCTATTGAGGCCAATTACACCACACCAGAGCCTGTGGCTGCTGGCTGAAGCCACTTACACCACACCAGGGCCTTAGTTGCTATTGAGGCCACTTACACCACACCAGGGCCTGTGGCTGCTGGCTGAGGCCACCTACACCACACCAGGGCCTGTGGCTGCTGGCTGAGGCCACTTACACCACACCAGGGCCTGTGGCTGCTGGCTGAGGCCACCTACACCACACCAGGGCCCTTTTGCTGCTGGCTGAGGCCACTTACACCACACCAGTGCATGTGGCTTCTGGCTGAGGCCACTTACACCACACCAGGGCCTGTGGCTGCTGGCTGAAGCCACTTACACCACACCAGGGCCTTAGTTGCTATTGAGGCCACTTACACCACACCAGGGCCTGTGGCTGCTGGCTGAGGCCACCTACACCACACCAGGGCCCTTTTGCTGCTGGCTGAGGCCACTTACACCACACCAGTGCATGTGGCTTCTGGCTGAGGCCACTTACACCACACCAGGGCCTGTGGCTGCTGGCTGAGGCCACTTACACCACACCAGGGCCTGTGGCTCTTGCTCAGGCCACTCACATCACACCAGGCCCTGCGCTTCTGGCTGAGGCCATCTTCACCAAACCAGGGCCTGTGGCTGCTTGCTGAGGCCATCTTCACCAAACCAGGCCCTGTGCTGCTTGCTGTGGCCATGTAAAACACACCAGGCCCTGTGCTGGTTCTTGAGGCCATCTTCAACAATCCAGGGCCTGTGCTGTTGGATAAATGCCAAACTGAGCCTTTTGGTTAGGGTATTATGCAAACATGCAGGTATGGTTATAGGATTGTCTTCGTAACTTCAGGTACTTGCCACCTAATCACTTGAATCCATAAATTGAGACATTGTGCTGGGGCCAGCAGCTTACGGCCATACCACCCTGAGCACGCCCGACCTCGTCTGATCTCGGAAGCTAAGCAGGGCTGGGCTTGGTTAGTACTTGGATGGGAGACTTCCTGGGAATACCTGGTGCTGTAAGCCTCTCATTTTCATGTCATTGAACCGCTTTTGATCCAGAGAAGGGGTGTATTAAAAGACCAGAAGCAGCTCCCCATTAATGAGGTCACATTAACGACATTGCTTTTGGCTGTTTTCCAATGTCTTGTGCTGCTAGCTGATGCCACCTACACCACACCAGGGCCTGAGTGACCGGCTGGGGCCACTTACACCACATCAGGGCCTGTTGCTCTGGCTGAGGCCACTTACACCACACCAGGGCCTGTGGCTGCTGGCTGAGGCCACCTACACCACACCAGGGCCTTAGTTGCTATTGAGGCCAATTACACCACACCAGGGTATGTGGCTCTTGCTCAGGCCACTTACACCACACCAGGGCCTTAGTTGCTATTGAGGCCAATTACACCACACCAGGGCCTGTGGCACTGGCTGAGGCCACTTACACCACACCAGGGCCTGTGGCTGCTGGCTGAGGCCACTTACACCACACAAGGGCCTGTGGCTGCTGGCTGAGGCCACCTACACCACACCAGGGCCTGTGGCTGCTGGCTGAGGCCACTTACAACACACCAGGGCCTGTGGCTCTTGCTCAGGCCACTCATATCACACCAGGCCCTGTGCTTCTGGCCGAGGCCATCTTCACCAAACCAGGCCCTGTGCTGCTTGCTGTGGCCATGTAAAACACACCAGGTCCTGTGCTGGTTCTTGAGGCCATCTTCAACAATCCAGGGCCTGTGCTGTTGGATAAATGCCAAACTGAGCCTTTTGGTTAGGGTATTATGCAAACATGCAGGTATGGTTATAGGATTGTCTTCGTAACTTCAGGTACTTGCCACCTAATCACTTGAATCCATAAATTGAGACATTGTGCTGGGGCCAGCAGCTTACGGCCATACCACCCTGAGCACGCCCGACCTCGTCTGATCTCGGAAGCTAAGCAGGGCTGGCCTTGGTTAGTACTTGAATGGGAGACTTCCTGGGAATACCTGGTCCTGTAAGCCTTTCATTTTCATGTCATTGAACCGCTTTTGATCCAGAGAAGGGGTGTATTAAAAGACCAGAAGCAGCTCCCCATTAATGAGGGCACATTAACGACATTGCTTTTGGCTGTTTTCCAATGTCTTGTGCTGCTAGCTGATGCAACCTACACCACACCAGGGCCTGAGTGACCGGCTGTGGCCACTTACACCACATCAGGGCCTGTTGCTCTGGCTGAGGCCACTTACACCACACCAGGGCCTGTGGCTGCTGGCTGAGGCCACCTACACCACACCAGGGCCTTAGTTGCTATTGAGGCCAATTACACCACACCAGGGTATGTGGCTCTTGCTCAGGCCACTTACACCACACCAGGGCCTTAGTTGCTATTGAGGCCAATTACACCACACCAGGGCCTGTGACACTGGCTGAGGCCACTTATACCACACCAGGGCCTGTGGCTGCTGGCTGAGGCCACCTACACCACACCAGGGCCTGTGGCTGCTGGCTGAGGCCACTTACACCACACCAGGGCCCTTTTGCTGCTGGCTGAGGCCACTTACACCACACCAGTGCCTGTGGCTTCTGTCTGAGGCGACTTACACCACACCAGGGCCTGTGGCTGCTGGCTGAGGCCAATTACACCACACCAGGGTCTGTGGCTCTTGCTCAGGCCATCTACACCACACCAGGGCCTGTGGCACTGGCTGAGGCCACTTACACCACACCAGGGCCTGTGGCTGCTGGCTGAGGCCACTTACACCACACCAGGGCCTGTGGCTGCTGGCTGAGGCCACTTACACCACACCAGGGCCTGTGGCTGCTGGCTGAGGCCACCTACACCACACCAGGGCCTGTGGCTGCTGGCTGAGGCGACTTACACCACACCAGGGCCCTTTTGCTGCTGGCTGAGGCCACTTACACCACACCAGTGCCTGTGGCTTCTGGCTGAGGCGACTTACACCACACCAGGGCCTGTGGCTGCTGGCTGAGGCCACTTACACCACACCAAGGCCTGTGGCTCTTGCTCAGGCCACTCACATCACACCAGGCCCTGCGCTTCTGGCCGAGGCCATCTTCACCAAACCAGGCCCTGTGCTGCTTGCTGTGGCCATGTACAACACACCAGGCCCTGTGCTGGTTCCTGAGGCCATCTTCAACAATCCAGGGCCTGTGCTGTTGGATAAATGCCAAACTGAGCCTTTGGGTTAGGGTATTATGCAAACATGAAGGTATGGTTATAGGATTGTCTTCGTAACTTCAGGTACTTGCCACCTAATCACTTGAATCCATAAATTGAGACATTGTGCTGGAGCCAGCATTTTACGGCCATACCACCCTGAGCACGCCCGACCTCGTCTGATCTCGGAAGCTAAGCAGGGCTGGGCTTGGTTAGTACTTGGATGGGAGACTGCCTGGGAATACCTGGTGCTGTAAGCCTTTGATTTTCATGTCATTGAACCGCTTTTGATCCAGAGAAGGGGTGTATTAAAAGACCAAAAGCAGCTGCCCATTAATGAGGGCACATTAACGACACTGCTTTTGGCTCTTTTCCAATGTCTTGTGCTGCTAGCTGAGGCCACCTACACCACACCAGGGCCTGAGTGACCGGCTGGGGCCACTTACACCACATCAGGGCCTGTGGCTCTGGCTGAGGCCACTTACACCACACCAGGGCCTGTGGCTGCTGGCTGAGGCCAGTTACACCACACCAGAGCCTGTGGCTGCTGGCTGAAGCCACTTACACCACACCAGGGCCTTAGTTGCTATTGAGGCCACTTACACCACACCAGGGCCTGTGGCTGCTGGCTGAGGCCACCTACACCACACCAGGGCCTGTGGCTGCTGGCTGAGGCGACTTACACCACACCAGGGCCCTTTTGCTGCTGGCTGAGGCCACTTACACCACACCAGTGCCTGTGGCTTCTGGCTGAGGCGACTTACACCACACCAGGGCCTTATTTGCTATTGAGGCCACTTACACCACACCAGGGCCTGTGGCTGCTGGCTGAGGCCACCTACACCACACCAGGGCCTGTGGCTGCTGGCTGAGGCCACTTACACCACACCAGGGCCTGTGGCTGCTGGCTGAAGCCACTTACACCACACCAGGGCCTTAGTTGCTATTGAGGCCACTTACACCACACCAGGGCCTGTGGCTGCTGGCTGAGGCCACCTACACCACACCAGGGCATTAGTTGCTATTGAGGCCACTTACACCACACCAGGGCCTGTGGCTGCTGGCTGAGGCCACCTACACCACACCAGGGCATTAGTTGCCATTGAGGCCAATTACACCACACCAGGCTCTGTGGCTCTTGCTCAGGCCACTTACACCACACCAGGGCCTGTGGCTCTTGCTCAGGCCACTTACACCACACCAGGGCCTGTGGCACTGGCTGAGGCCACTTACACCACACCAGGGCCTGTGGCTGCTGGCTGAGGCCACTTACACCACACCAGGGCCTGTGGCTGCTGGCTGAGGCCACTTACACCACACCAGGGCCTGTGGCTGCTGGCTGAGGCCACCTACACCACACCAGGGCCTGTGGCTGCTGGCTGAGGCCACTTACACCACACCAGGGCCCTTTTGCTGCTGGCTGAGGCCACTTACACCACACCAGGGCCCTTTTGCTGCTAGCTGATGCCACCTACACCACACCAGGGCCTGAGTGACCGGCTGGGGCCACTTACACCACATCAGGGCCTGTGGCTGCTGGCTGAGGCCACTTACACCACACCAGGGCCTTAGTTGCTATTGAGGCCAATTACACTACACCAGGGTCTGTGGCTCTTGCTCAGGCCACTTACACCACACCAGGCCTGTGGCACTTGCTCAGGCCACTTACACCACACCAGGGCCTGTGGCTGCTGGCTGAGGCCACTTACACCACACCAGGGCCTGTGGCTGCTGGCTGAGGCCACCTACACCACACCAGGGCATTAGTTGCTATTGAGGCCAATTACACCACACCAGGGTCTGTGGCTGCTGGCTGAGGCCACCTACACCACACCAGGGCCTGTGGCTGCTGTCTGAGGCCACTTACACCACACCAGGGCCTGTGGCTGCTGGCTGAGGCCATCTACACCACACCAGGGCCTGTGGCTGCTGGCTGAGGCGACTTACACCACACCAGGGCCCTTTTGCTGCTGGCTGAGGCCACTTACACCACACCAGTGCCTGTGGCTTCTGTCTGAGGCGACTTACACCACACCAGGGCCTGTGGCTGCTGGCTGAGGCCACTTACACCACACCAAGGCCTGTGGCTCTTGCTCAGGCCACTCACATCACACCAGGCCCTGCGCTTCTGGCCGAGGCCATCTTCACCAAACCAGGCCCTGTGGCTCTTGCTCAGGCCACTTACACCACACCAGGGCCTGTGGCTCTGGCTTAGGCCACTTACACCACACCAGGGCCTGTGGCACTTGCTCAGGCCACTTACACCACACCAGGGCCTGTGGCTGCTGGCTGAGGCCACTTACACCACACCAGGGCCTGTGGCTCTTACTCAGGCCACTTACACCACACCAGGGCCTGTGGCACTGGCTGAGGCCACTTAGACCACACCAGGGCCTGTGGCTGCTGGCTGAGGCCACTTACACCAAACCAGGGCCTGTGGCTGCTTGCTGAGGCCATCTTCACCAAACCAGGCCCTGTGCTGCTTGCTGTGGCCATGTAAAACACACCAGGCCCTGTGCTGGTTCTTGAGGCCATCTTCAACAATCCAGGGCCTGTGCTGTTGGATAAATGCCAAACTGAGCCTTTGGGTTAGGGTATTATGCAAACATGCAGGTATGGTTATAGGATTGTCTTCGTAACTTCAGGTATTTGCCACCTAATCACTTGAATCCATAAATTGAGACATTGTGCTGGGGCCAGCAGCTTAAGGCCATACCACCCTGAGCACGCCCGACCTCGTCTGATCTCGGAAGCTAAGCAGGGCTGGGCTTGGTTAGTACTTGGATGGGAGACTGCCTGGGAATACCTGGTGCTGTAAGCCTTTCATTTTCATGTCATTGAACCGCTTTTGATCCAGAGAAGGGGTGTATTAAAAGACCAAAAGCAGCTGCCCATTAATGAGGGTACATTAACGACATTGCTTTTGGCTGTTTTCCAATGTCTTGTGCTGCTAGCTGATGCAACCTACACCACACAAGGGCCTGAGTGACCGGCTGGGGCCACTTACACCACATCAGGGCCTGTGGCTCTGGCTGAGGCCACTTTCACCACACCAGGGCCTGTGGCTGCTGGCTGAGGCCACCTACACCACACCAGGGCATTAGTTGCTATTGAGGCCAATTACACCACACCAGGGTCTGTGGCTCTTGCTCAGGCCACTTACACCACACCAGGGCCTGTGGCTCTTGCTCAGGCCACTTACACCACACCAGGGCCTGTGGCTGCTGGCTGAGGCCACCTACACCACACCAGGGCATTAGTTGCTATTGAGGCCAATTACACCACACCAGGGTCTGTGGCTCTTGCTCAGGCCACTTACACCACACCAGGGCCTGTGGCTCTTGCTCAGGCCACTTACACCACACCAGGGCCTGTGGCACTGGCTGAGGCCACTTACACCACACCAGGGCCTGTGGCTGGTGGCTGAGGCCACTTACACCACACCAGGGCCTGTGGCTGCTGGCTGAGGCCACTTACACCACACCAGGGCCTTTGGCTGGTGGCTGAGGCCACCTACACCACACCAGGGCCTGTGGCTGCTGGCTGAGGCGACTTACACCACACCAGGACCCTTTTGCTGCTGGCTGAGGCCACTTACACCACACCAGTGCCTGTGGCTTCTGTCTGAGGCGACTTACACCACACCAGGGCCTGTGGCTGCTGGCTGAGGCCAATTACACCACACCAGGGTCTGTGACTCTTGCTCAGGCCACTTACACCACACCAGGGCCTGTGGCACTGGCTGAGGCCACTTACACCACACCAGGGCCTGTGGCTGCTGGCTGAGGCCACTTACACCACACCAGGGCCTGTGGCTGCTGGCTGAGGCCACTTACACCACACCAGGGCCTGTGGCTGCTGGCTGAGGCCACCTACACCACACCAGGGCCTGTGGCTGCTGGCTGAGGCGACTTACACCACACCAGGGCCCTTTTGCTGCTGGCTGAGGCCACTTACACCACACAAGTGCCTGTGGCTTCTGGCTGAGGCCACCTACACCACACCAGGGCCTGTGGCTGCTGGCTGAGGCCACTTACACCACACCAAGGCCTGTGGCTCTTGCTCAGGCCACTCACATCACACCAGGCCCTGCGCTTCTGGCCGAGGCCATCTTCACCAAACCAGGCCCTGTGCTGCTTGCTGTGGCCATGTACAACACACCAGGCCCTGTGCTGGTTCCTGAGGCCATCTTCAACAATCCAGGGCCTGTGCTGTTGGATAAATGCCAAACTGAGCCTTTGGGTTAGGGTATTATGCAAACATGCAGGTATGGTTATAGGATTGTCTTCGTAACTTCAGGTACTTGCCACCTAATCACTTGAATCCATAAATTGAGACATTGTGCTGGGGCCAGCAGCTTACGGCCATACCACCCTGAGCACGCCCGACCTCGTCTGCTCTCGGAAGCTAAGCAGGGCTGGGCTTGGATAGTACTTGGATGGGAGACTGCCTGGGAATACCTGGTGCTGTAAGCCTTTGATTTTCATGTCATTGAACCGCTTTTGATCCAGAGAAGGGGTGTATTAAAATACCAAAAGCAGCTGCCCATTAATGAGGGCACATTAACGACACTGCTTTTGGCTGTTTTCCAATGTCTTGTGCTGCTAGCTGATGCCACCTACACCACACCAGGGCCTGAGTGACCGGCTGGGGCCACTTACACCACATCAGGGCCTGTGGCTCTGGCTGAGGCCACTTACACCACACCAGGGCCTGTGGCTGCTGGCTGAGGCCAGTTACACCACACCAGAGCCTGTGGCTGCTGGCTGAAGCCACTTACACCACACCAGGGCCTTAGTTGCTATTGAGGCCACTTACACCACACCAGGGCCTGTGGCTGCTGGCTGAGGGCACCTACACCACACCAGGGCCTGTGGCTGCTGGCTGAGGCCACTTACACCACACCAGGGCCTGTGGCTGCTGGCTGAGGCCACTTACACCACACAAGGGCTTGTGGCTGCTGGCTGAGGCCACCTACACCACACCAGGGCCTGTGGCTGCTGGCTGAGGCCACCTACACCACACCAGGGCCTGTGGCTCTTGCTCAGGCCACTTACACCACACCAGGGCCTGTGGCTCTTGCTCAGGCCACTTACACCACACCAGGGCCTGTGGCTCTTGCTCAGGCCACTCATATCACACCAGGCCCTGTGCTTCTGGCTGAGGCCACTTAGACCACACCAGGGCCTGTGGCTGCTGGCTGAGGCCACTTACACCACACCAGGGCCTGTGGCTGCTGGCTGAGGCCATCTACACCACACCAGGGCCTGTGGCTGCTGGCTGAGGCGACTTACACCACACCAGGGCCCTTTTGCTGCTGGCTGAGGCCACTTACACCACACCAGTGCCTGTGGCTTCTGGCTGAGGCGACTTACACCACACCAGGGCCTGTGGCTGCTGGCTGAGGCCACTTACACCACACCAGGGCCTGTGGCTCTTGCTCAGGCCACTCACATCACACCAGGCCCTGCGCTTCTGGCCGAGGCCATCTTCACCAAACCAGGCCCTGTGGCTCTTGCTCAGGCCACTTACACCACACCAGGGCCTGTGGCTCTGGCTTAGGCCACTTACACCACACCAGGGCCTGTGGCACTTGCTCAGGCCACTTACACCACACCAGGGCCTGTGGCTGCTGGCTGAGGCCACTTACACCACACCAGGGCCTGTGGCTCTTACTCAGGCCACTTACACCACACCAGGGCCTGTGGCACTGGCTGAGGCCACTTAGACCACACCAGGGCCTGTGGCTGCTGGCTGAGGCCACCTACACCACACCAGGGCCTGTGGCTGCTGGCTGAGGCGACTTACACCACACCAGGGCCCTTTTGCTGCTGGCTGAGGCCACTTACACCACACAAGTGCCTGTGGCTTCTGGCTGAGGCCACCTACACCACACCAGGGCCTGTGGCTGCTGGCTGAGGCCACTTACACCACACCAAGGCCTGTGGCTCTTGCTCAGGCCACTCACATCACACCAGGCCCTGCGCTTCTGGCCGAGGCCATCTTCACCAAACCAGGCCCTGTGCTGCTTGCTGTGGCCATGTACAACACACCAGGCCCTGTGCTGGTTCCTGAGGCCATCTTCAACAATCCAGGGCCTGTGCTGTTGGATAAATGCCAAACTGAGCCTTTGGGTTAGGGTATTATGCAAACATGCAGGTATGGTTATAGGATTGTCTTCGTAACTTCAGGTACTTGCCACCTAATCACTTGAATCCATAAATTGAGACATTGTGCTGGGGCCAGCAGCTTACGGCCATACCACCCTGAGCACGCCTGACCTCGTCTGATCTCGGAAGCTAAGCAGGGCTGGGCTTCGTTAGTACTTGGATGGGAGCCTGCCTGGGAATACCTGGTGCTGTAAGCCTTTCATTTTCATGTCATTGAACCGCTTTTGATCCAGAGAAGGGGTGTATTAAAAGACCAAAAGCAGCTGCCCATTAATGAGGGCACATTAACGACACTGCTTTTGGCTGTTTTCCAATGTCTTGTGCTGCTAGCTGATGCCACCTACACCACACCAGGGCCTGAGTGACCGGCTGGGGCCACTTATACCACATCAGGGCCTGTGGCTCTGGCTGAGGCCACTTACACCACACCAGGGCCTGTGGCTGCTGGCTGAGGCCAGTTACACCACACCAGAGCCTGTGGCTGCTGGCTGAAGCCACTTACACCACACCAGGGCCTTAGTTGCTATTGAGGCCACTTACACCACACCAGGGCCTTAGTTGCTATTGAGGCCAATTACACTACACCAGGGTCTGTGGCTCTTGCTCAGGCCACTTACACCACACCAGGCCTGTGGCACTTGCTCAGGCCACTTACACCACACCAGGGCCTGTGGCTGCTGGCTGAGGCCACTTACACCACACCAGGGCCTGTGGCTGCTGGCTGAGGCCACCTACACCACACCAGGGCATTAGTTGCTATTGAGGCCAATTACACCACACCAGGGTCTGTGGCTCTTGCTCAGGCCACTTACACCACACCAGGGCCTGTGGCTCTTGCTCAGGCCACTTACACCACACCAGGGCCTGTGGCTGCTGGCTGAGGCCACTTACACCACAACAGGGCCTGTGGCTGCTGGCTGAGGCCACCTACACCACACCAGGGCCTGTGGCTGCTGTCTGAGGCCACTTACACCACACCAGGGCCTGTGGCTGCTGGCTGAGGCCATCTACACCACACCAGGGCCTGTGGCTGCTGGCTGAGGCGACTTACACCACACCAGGGCCCTTTTGCTGCTGGCTGAGGCCACTTACACCACACCAGTGCCTGTGGCTTCTGGCTGAGGCGACTTACACCACACCAGGGCCTGTGGCTGCTGGCTGAGGCCACTTACACCACACCAGGGCCTGTGGCTCTTGCTCAGGCCACTCACATCACACCAGGCCCTGCGCTTCTGGCTGAGGCCATCTTCACCAAACCAGGCCCTGTGGCTCTTGCTCAGGCCACTTACACCACACCAGGGCCTGTGGCTCTGGCTTAGGCCACTTACACCACACCAGGGCCTGTGGCACTTGCTCAGGCCACTTACACCACACCAGGGCCTGTGGCTGCTGGCTGAGGCCACTTACACCACACCAGGGCCTGTGGCTCTTACTCAGGCCACTTACACCACACCAGGGCCTGTGGCACTGGCTGAGGCCACTTAGACCACACCAGGGCCTGTGGCTGCTGGCTGAGGCCACTTACACCACACCAGGGCCTGTGGCTGCTGGCTGAGGCCACTTACACCACACCAGGGCCTTAGTTGCTATTGAGGCCAATTACACCACACCATGGTCTGTGGCTCTTGCTCAGGCCACTCATATCACACCAGGGCCTGTGGCTGCTGGCTGAGGCCACTTACACCACACCAGGGCCTTAGTTGCTATTGAGGCCAATTACACCACACCATGGTCTGTGGCTCTTGCTCAGGCCACTCATATCACACCAGGGCCTGTGGCTGCTGGCTGAGGCGACTTACACCACACCAGGGCCCTTTTGCTGCTGGCTGAGGCCACTTACACCACACCAGTGCCTGTGGCTTGTGGCTGAGGCGACTTACACCACACCAGGGCCTGTGGCTGCTGGCTGAGGCCACTTACACCACACCAGGGCCTGTGGCTGCTGGCTTAGGCCACCTACACTACACCAGGGCCTTAGTTGCTATTGAGGCCAATTACACCACACCATGGTCTGTGGCTCTTGCTCAGGCCACTTACACCACACCAGGGCCTGTGGCACTGGCTGAGGCCACTTACACCACACCAGGGCCTGTGGCTGCTGGCTGAGGCCACTTACACCACACAAGGGCTTGTGGCTGCTGGCTGAGGCCACCTACACCACACCAGGGCCTGTGGCTGCTGGCTGAGGCCACCTACACCACACCAGGGCCTGTGGCTCTTGCTCAGGCCACTTACACCACACCAGGGCCTGTGGCTCTTGCTCAGGCCACTTACACCACACCAGGGCCTGTGGCTCTTGCTCAGGCCACTCATATCACACCAGGCCCTGTGCTTCTGGCTGAGGCCATCTTCACCAAACCAGGCCCTGTGCTGCTTGCTGTGGCCATGTACAACACACCAGGCCCTGTGCTGTTTCCTGAGGCCATCTTCAACAATCCAGGGCCTGTGCTGTTGGATAAATGCCAAACTGAGCCTTTGGGTTAGGGTATTATGCAAACATGCAGGTATGGTTATAGGATTGTCTTCGTAACTTCAGGTACTTGCCACCTAATCACTTGAATCCATAAATTGAGACATTGTGCTGGGCCCAGCAGCTTACGGCCATACCACCCTGAGCACGCCCGACCTCGTCTGATCTCGGAAGCTAAGCAGGGCTGGGCTTGGTTAGTACTTGGATGGGAGACTGCCTGGGAATACCTGGTGCTGTAAGCCTTTCATTTTCATGTCATTGAACCGCTTTTGATCCAGAGAAGGGGTGTATTAAAAGACCAAAAGCAGCTGCCCATTAATAAGGCCACATTAATCACATTGCTTTTGGCTCTTTTCCAATGTCTTGTGCTGCTAGCTGATGCCACCTACACCACACCAGGGCCTGAGTGACCGGCTGAGGCCACTTACACCACACCAGGGCATTAGTTGCTATTGAGGCCAATTACACCACACCAGGGTCTGTGGCTCTTGCTCAGGCCACTTACACCACACCAGGGCCTGTGGCTCTTGCTCAGGCCACTTACACCACACCAGGGCCTGTGGCTGCTGGCTGAGGCCACTTACACCACAACAGGGCCTGTGGCTGCTGGCTGAGGCCACCTACACCACACCAGGGCCTGTGGCTGCTGTCTGAGGCCACTTACACCACACCAGGGCCTGTGGCTGCTGGCTGAGGCCATCTACACCACACCAGGGCCTGTGGCTGCTGGCTGAGGCCACTTACACCACACCAGGGCCCTTTTGCTGCTGGCTGAGGCCACTTACACCACACCAGTGCCTGTGGCTTCTGGCTGAGGCGACTTACACCACACCAGGGCCTGTGGCTGCTGGCTGAGGCCACTTACACCACACCAGGGCCTGTGGCTCTTGCTCAGGCCACTCACATCACACCAGGCCCTGCGCTTCTGGCTGAGGCCATCTTCACCAAACCAGGCCCTGTGGCTCTTGCTCAGGCCACTTACACCACACCAGGGCCTGTGGCTCTGGCTTAGGCCACTTACACCACACCAGGGCCTGTGGCACTTGCTCAGGCCACTTACACCACACCAGGGCCTGTGGCTGCTGGCTGAGGCCACTTACACCACACCAGGGCCTGTGGCTCTTACTCAGGCCACTTACACCACACCAGGGCCTGTGGCACTGGCTGAGGCCACTTAGACCACACCAGGGCCTGTGGCTGCTGGCTGAGGCCACTTACACCACACCAGGGCCTGTGGCTGCTGGCTGAGGCCACTTACACCACACCAGGGCCTTAGTTGCTATTGAGGCCAATTACACCACACCATGGTCTGTGGCTCTTGC
This sequence comes from Aulonocara stuartgranti, assembly GCF_965226115.1. NCBI lineage: Eukaryota > Metazoa > Chordata > Actinopteri > Cichliformes > Cichlidae > Aulonocara > Aulonocara stuartgranti. The sequence goes on along the minus strand of NC_138941.1, from coordinate 23,070,269 downwards.
TCAGGCCACTCATATCACACCAGGGCCTGTGGCTGCTGGCTGAGGCCACTTACACCACACCAGGGCCTTAGTTGCTATTGAGGCCAATTACACCACACCATGGTCTGTGGCTCTTGCTCAGGCCACTCATATCACACCAGGGCCTGTGGCTGCTGGCTGAGGCGACTTACACCACACCAGGGCCCTTTTGCTGCTGGCTGAGGCCACTTACACCACACCAGTGCCTGTGGCTTGTGGCTGAGGCGACTTACACCACACCAGGGCCTGTGGCTGCTGGCTGAGGCCACTTACACCACACCAGGGCCTGTGGCTGCTGGCTTAGGCCACCTACACTACACCAGGGCCTTAGTTGCTATTGAGGCCAATTACACCACACCATGGTCTGTGGCTCTTGCTCAGGCCACTTACACCACACCAGGGCCTGTGGCACTGGCTGAGGCCACTTACACCACACCAGGGCCTGTGGCTGCTGGCTGAGGCCACTTACACCACACAAGGGCTTGTGGCTGCTGGCTGAGGCCACCTACACCACACCAGGGCCTGTGGCTGCTGGCTGAGGCCACCTACACCACACCAGGGCCTGTGGCTCTTGCTCAGGCCACTTACACCACACCAGGGCCTGTGGCTCTTGCTCAGGCCACTTACACCACACCAGGGCCTGTGGCTCTTGCTCAGGCCACTCATATCACACCAGGCCCTGTGCTTCTGGCTGAGGCCATCTTCACCAAACCAGGCCCTGTGCTGCTTGCTGTGGCCATGTACAACACACCAGGCCCTGTGCTGTTTCCTGAGGCCATCTTCAACAATCCAGGGCCTGTGCTGTTGGATAAATGCCAAACTGAGCCTTTGGGTTAGGGTATTATGCAAACATGCAGGTATGGTTATAGGATTGTCTTCGTAACTTCAGGTACTTGCCACCTAATCACTTGAATCCATAAATTGAGACATTGTGCTGGGCCCAGCAGCTTACGGCCATACCACCCTGAGCACGCCCGACCTCGTCTGATCTCGGAAGCTAAGCAGGGCTGGGCTTGGTTAGTACTTGGATGGGAGACTGCCTGGGAATACCTGGTGCTGTAAGCCTTTCATTTTCATGTCATTGAACCGCTTTTGATCCAGAGAAGGGGTGTATTAAAAGACCAAAAGCAGCTGCCCATTAATAAGGCCACATTAATCACATTGCTTTTGGCTCTTTTCCAATGTCTTGTGCTGCTAGCTGATGCCACCTACACCACACCAGGGCCTGAGTGACCGGCTGGGGCCACTTACACCACATCAGGGGCTGTGGCTCTGGCTGAGGCCACTTACACCACACCAGGGCCTGTGGGTTCTGGCTGAGGCGACTTACACCACACCAGGGCCTGTGGCTGCTGGCTGAGGCCACTTACACCACACCAGGGCCTGTGGCTCTTGCTCAGGCCACTCACATCACACCAGGCCCTGCGCTTCTGGCCGAGGCCATCTTCACCAAACCAGGCCCTGTGCTGCTTGCTGTGGCCATGTACAACACACCAGGCCCTGTGCTGGTTCCTGAGGCCATCTTCAACAATCCAGGGCCTGTGCTGTTGGATAAATGCTAAACTGAGCCTTTGGGTTAGGGTATTATGAAAACATGAAAGTAGGGTTATAGGATTGTCTTCGTAACTTCAGGTACTTGCCACCTAATCACCTGAATCCATAAATTCAGACATTGTGCTGTGGCCAGCAGCTTACGGCCATACCACCCTGAGCACGCCCGACCTCGTCTGATCTCGGAAGCTGAGCAGGGCTGGGCTTGGTTAGTACTTGGATGGGAGACTGCCTGGGAATACCTGGTGCTGTAAGCCTTTCATTTTCATGTCATTGAACCGCTTTTGATCCAGAGAAGGGGTGTATTAAAAGACCAAAAGCAGCTGCCCATTAATGAGGGCACATTAACGTCATTGCTTTTGGCTGTTTTCCAATGTCTTGTGCTGCTAGCTGATGCCACCTACACCAAACCAGGGCCTTAGTTGCTATTGAGGCCAATTACACCACACCAGGGTCTTTGGCTCTTGCTCAGGCCACTTACACCACACCAGGGCCTGTGGCACTGGCTGAGGCCACTTACACCACACCAGGGCCTGTGGCTGCTGGCTGAGGCCACTTACACCACACCAGGGCCTTATTTGCTATTGAGGCCACTTACACCACACCAGGGCCTGTGGCTCTTGCTCAGGCCACTTACACCACACCAGGGCCTGTGGCTGCTGGCTGAGGCCACCTACACCACACCAGGGCCTGTGGCTGCTGGCTGAGGCCACCTACACCACACCAGGGCCTGTGGCTGCTGGCTGAGGCCACCTACACCACACCAGGGCCTGTGGCTGCTGGCTGAGGCCACTTACACCACACCAGTGCCTGTGGCTTCTGGCTGAGGCGACTTACACCACACCAGGGCCTGTGGCTGCTGGCTGAGGCCACTTACACCACACCAAGGCCTGTGGCTCTTGCTCAGGCCACTCACATCACACCAGGCCCTGCGCTTCTGGCCGAGGCCATCTTCACCACACCAGGGTCTGTGGCTCTTGCTGAGGCCACTTTCACCACACCAGGGCCTGTGGCTGCTGGCTGAGGCCACTTACACCACACCAGGGCCTTAGTTGCTATTGAGGCCAATTACACCACACCAGGGTCTGTGGCTCTTGCTCAGGCCACTTACACCACACCAGGGCCTGTGGCACTGGCTGAGGCCACTTACACCACACCAGGGCCTGTGGCTGCTGGCTGAGGACAACCTACACCACACCAGGGTCTGTGGCTCTTGCTCAGGCCACTTACACCACACCAGGGCCGGTGGCACTGGCTGAGGCCACTTACACCACACCAGGGCCTGTGGCTGCTGGCTGAGGCCACCTACACCACACCAGGGCCTTAGTTGCTATTGAGGCCAATTACACCACACAAGGGCCTGTGGCTGCTGGCTGAGGCCACCTACACCACACCAGGGCCTGTGGCTGCTGGCTGAGGCCACTTACACCACACCAGGGCCCTTTTGCTGCTGGCTGAGGCCACTTACACCACACCAGTGCCTGTGGCTTCTGGCTGAGGCGACTTACACCACACCAGGGCCTGTGGCTGCTGGCTGAGGCCACTTACACCACACCAAGGCCTGTGGCTCTTGCGCAGGCCACTCACATCACACCAGGCCCTGCGCTTCTGGCCGAGGCCATCTTCACCAAACCAGGCCCTGTGCTGCTTGCTGTGGCCATGTACAACACACCAGGCCCTGTGCTGGTTCCTGAGGCCATCTTCAACAATCCAGGGCCTGTGCTGTTGGATAAATGCCAAACTGAGCCTTTGGGTTAGGGTATTATGCAAACATGCAGGTATGGTTATAGGATTGTCTTCGTAACTTCAGGTACTTGCCACCTAATCACTTGAATCCATAAATTGAGACATTGTGCTGGAGCCAGCAGCTTACGGCCATACCACCCTGAGCACGCCCGACCTCGTCTGATCTCGGAAGCTAAGCAGGGCTGGGCTTGGTTAGTACTTGGATGGGAGACTACCTGGGAATACCTGGTGCTGTAAGCCTTTGATTTTCATGTCATTGAACCGCTTTTGATCCAGAGAAGGGGTGTATTAAAAGACCAAAAGCAGCTGCCCATTAATGAGGGCACATTAACGACACTGCTTTTGGCTCTTTTCCAATGTCTTGTGCTGCTAGCTGATGCCACCTACACCACACCAGGGCCTGAGTGACCGGCTGGGGCCACTTACACCACATCAGGGCCTGTGGCTCTGGCTGAGGCCACTTACACCACACCAGGGCCTGTGGCTGCTGGCTGAGGCCAGTTACACCACACCAGAGCCTGTGGCTGCTGGCTGAAGCCACTTACACCACACCAGGGCCTTAGTTGCTATTGAGGCCACTTACACCACACCAGGGCCTGTGGCTGCTGGCTGAGGCCACTTACACCACACCAGTGCCTGTGGCTTCTGGCTGAGGCGACTTACACCACACCAGGGCCTGTGGCTGCTGGCTGAGGCCACTTACACCACACCAGGGCCTGTGGCTCTTGCTCAGGCCACTCACATCACACCAGGCCCTGCGCTTCTGGCCGAAGCCATCTTCACCAAACCAGGCCCTGTGGTTCTTGCTCAGGCCACTTACACCACACCAGGGCCTGTCGCTCTGGCTTAGGCCAATTACACCACACCAGGGTCTGTGGCTCTTGCTGAGGCCACTTACACCACACCAGGGCCTGTGGCTGCAGCCTGAGACCACCTACACCACACCAGGGCCTGTGGCTGCTTGCTGAGGCGACTTACACCACACCAGGGCCTGTTGCTGCTGGCTGAGGCCACTTACACCACCCCAGTGCCTGTGGCTTCTGGCTGAGGCGACTTACACCACACCAGGGCCTGTTGCTGCTGGCTGAGGCCACTTACACCACACCAGGGCCTGTGGCTGCTGGCTCAGGCCACTCATATCAAACCAGGTCCTGTGCTTCTGGCCGAGGCCATCTTCACCAAACCAGGCCCTGTGCTGCTAGCTGAGGCGACTTACACCACATCAGGGCCTGTGGCTCTGGCTGAGGCCACTTACACCACACCAGGGCCTGTGGCTGCTGGCTGAGGCCAGTTACACCACACCAGGGCCTGTGGCTGCTGGCTGAGGCCACATACACCACACCAGGGCCTTAGTTGCTATTGAGGCCAATTACACCACACCAGGGTCTGTGGCTCTTGCTCAGGCCACTCACATCACACCAGGCCCTGCGCTTCTGGCCACTTACACCACACCAGGGCCTGTGGCTGCTGGCTGAGGCCACTTACACCATACCAGGGCCTGTGGCTGTTGGCTGAGGCCACTTACACCACACCAGGGCCCTTTTGCTGCTGGCTGAGGCCACTTACACCACACCAGTGCCTGTGGCTTCTGGCTGAGGCGACTTACACCACACCAGGGCCTGTGGCTGCTGGCTGAGGCCACTTACACCACACCAAGGCCTGTGGCTCTTGCTCAGGCCACTCACATCACACCAGGCCCTGCGCTTCTGGCCGAGGCCATCTTCACCAAACCAGGCCCTGTGCTGCTTGCTGTGGCCATGTACAACACACCAGGCCCTGTGCTGGTTCCTGAGGCCATCTTCAACAATCCAGGGCCTGTGCTGTTGGATAAATGCCAAACTGAGCCTTTGGGTTAGGGTATTATGCAAACATGAAGGTATGGTTATAGGATTGTCTTCGTAACTTCAGGTACTTGCCACCTAATCACTTGAATCCATAAATTGAGACATTGTGCTGGGGCCAGCAGCTTACGGCCATACCACCCTGAGCACGCCCGACCTCGTCTGATCTCGGAAGCTAAGCAGGACTGGGCTTGGTTAGTACTTGGATGGGAGACTGCCTGGGAATACCTGGTGCTGTAAGCCTTCCATTTTCATGTCATTGAACCGCTTTTGATCCAGAGAAGGGGTGTATTAAAAGACCAAAAGCAGCTGCCCATTAATGAGGGCACATTAACGACACTGCTTTTGGCTGTTTTCCAATGTCTTGTGCTGCTTGCTGATGCCACCTACACCACACCAGGGCCTGAGTGACCGGCTGGGGCCACTTACACCAGACCAGGGCCTGTGGCTGCTGGCTGAGGCCAGTTACACCACACCAGAGCCTGTGGCTGCTGGCTGAAGCCACTTACACCACACCAGGGCCTTAGTTGCTATTGAGGCCACTTACACCACACCAGGGCCTGTGGCTGCTGGCTGAGGCCACCTACACCACACCAGGGCCTGTGGCTGCTGGCTGAGGCCACTTACACCACACCAGGGCCTGTGGCTGCTGGCTGAAGCCACTTACACCACACCAGGGCCTTAGTTGCTATTGAGGCCACTTACACCACACCAGGGCCTGTGGCTGCTGGCTGAGGCCACCTACACCACACCAGGGCCCTTTTGCTGCTGGCTGAGGCCACTTACACCACACCAGTGCATGTGGCTTCTGGCTGAGGCCACTTACACCACACCAGGGCCTGTGGCTGCTGGCTGAGGCCACTTACACCACACCAGGGCCTGTGGCTCTTGCTCAGGCCACTCACATCACACCAGGCCCTGCGCTTCTGGCCGAGGCCATCTTCACCAAACCAGGGCCTGTGGCTGCTTGCTGAGGCCATCTTCACCAAACCAGGCCCTGTGCTGCTTGCTGTGGCCATGTACAACACACCAGGCCCTGTGCTGGTTCCTGAGGCCATCTTCAACAATCCAGGGCCTGTGCTGTTGGATAAATGCTAAACTGAGCCTTTGGGTTAGGGTATTATGCAAACATGAAGGTAGGGTTATAGGATTGTCTTCGTAACTTCAGGTACTTGCCACCTAATCACCTGAATCCATAAATTGAGACATTGTGCTGCGGCCAGCAGCTTACGGCCATACCACCCTGAGCACGCCCGACCTCGTCTGATCTCGGAAGCTGAGCAGGGCTGGGCTTGGTTAGTACTTGGATGGGAGACTGCCTGGGAATACCTGGTGCTGTAAGCCTTTCATTTTCATGTCATTGAACCGCTTTTGATCCAGAGAAGGGGTGTATTAAAAGACCAAAAGCAGCTGCCCATTAATGAGGGCACATTAACGACATTGCTTTTGGCTCTTTTCCAATGTCTTGTGCTGCTAGCTGATGCCACCTACACCACACCAGGGCCTGAGTGACCGGCTGGGGCCACTTACACCACATCAGGGCCTGTGGCTCTGGCTGAGGCCACTTACACCACACCAGGGCCTGTGGCTGCTGGCTGAGGCCACTTACACCACACCAGGGCCTGTGGCTGCTGGCTGAGGCCACTTACACCACACCAGGGCCTTAGTTGCTATTGAGGCCAATTACACCACACCATGGTCTGTGGCTCTTGCTCAGGCAACTTACACCACACCAGGGCCTGTGGCACTGGCTGAGGCCACTTACACCACACCAGAGCCTGTGGCTGCTGGCTGAGGCCACTTACACCACACAAGGGCTTGTGGCTGCTGGCTGAGGCCACCTACACCACACCAGGGCCTGTGGCTCTTGCTCAGGCCACTTACACCACACCAGGGCCTGTGGCTCTTGCTCAGGCCACTTACACCACACCAGGGCCTGTGGCTCTTGCTCAGGCCACTCATATCACACCAGGCCCTGTGCTTCTGGCTGAGGCCACTTAGACCACACCAGGGCCTGTGGCTGCTGGCTGAGGCCACTTACACCACACCAGGGCCTGTGGCTGCTGGCTGAGGCCATCTACACCACACCAGGGCCTGTGGCTGCTGGCTGAGGCGACTTACACCACACCAGGGCCCTTTTGCTGCTGGCTGAGGCCACTTACACCACACCAGTGCCTGTGGCTTCTGGCTGAGGCGACTTACACCACACCAGGGCCTGTGGCTGCTGGCTGAGGCCACTTACACCACACCAGGGCCTGTGGCTCTTGCTCAGGCCACTCACATCACACCAGGCCCTGCGCTTCTGGCCGAGGCCATCTTCACCAAACCAGGCCCTGTGGCTCTTGCTCAGGCCACTTACACCACACCAGGGCCTGTGGCTCTGGCTTAGGCCACTTACACCACACCAGGGCCTGTGGCACTTGCTCAGGCCACTTACACCACACCAGGGCCTCTGGCTGCTGGCTGAGGCCACTTACACCACACCAGGGCCTGTGGCTCTTACTCAGGCCACTTACACCACACCAGGGCCTGTGGCACTGGCTGAGGCCACTTAGACCACACCAGGGCCTGTGGCTGCTGGCTGAGGCCACTTACACCACACCAGGGCCTGTGGCTGCTGGCTGAGGCCACTTACACCAAACCAGGGCCTGTGGCTGCTTGCTGAGGCCATCTTCACCAAACCAGGCCCTGTGCTGCTTGCTGTGGCCATGTAAAACACACCAGGTCCTGTGCTGGTTCTTGAGGCCATCTTCAACAATCCAGGGCCTGTGCTGTTGGATAAATGCCAAACTGAGCCTTTGGGTTAGGGTATTATGCAAACATGCAGGTATGGTTATAGGATTGTCTTCGTAACTTCAGGTACTTGCCACCTAATCACTTGAATCCATAAATTGAGACATTGTGCTGGGGCCAGCAGCTTACGGCCATACCACCCTGAGCACGCCCGACCTCGTCTGATCTCGGAAGCTAAGCAGGGCTGGGCTTGGTTAGTACTTGGATGGGAGACTGCCTGGGAATACCTGGTGCTGTAAGCCTTTGATTTTCATGTCATTGAACCGCTTTTGATCCAGAGAAGGGGTGTATTAAAAGACCAAAAGCAGCTCCCCATTAATGAGGGCACATTAACGACACTGCTTTTGGCTGTTTTCCAATGTCTTGTGCTGCTAGCTGATGCCATTTACACCACACCAGGGCCTGTGGCTGCTGGCTGAGGCCACTTACACCACACCAGGGCCTGTGGCTGCTGGCTGAGGCCACCTACACCACACCAGGGCCTTAGTTGCTATTGAGGCCAATTACACCACACAAGGGCCTGTGGCTGCTGGCTGAGGCCACCTACACCACACCAGGGCCTGTGGCTGCTGGCTGAGGCCACTTACAACACACCAGGGCCTGTGGCTCTTGCTCAGGCCACTCATATCACACCAGGCCCTGTGCTTCTGGCCGAGGCCATCTTCACCAAACCAGGCCCTGTGCTGCTTGCTGTGGCCATGTACAACACACCAGGCCCTGTGCTGGTTCCTGACGCCATCTTCAACAATCCAGGGCCTGTGCTGTTGGATAAATGCCAAACTGAGCCTTTGGGTTAGGGTATTATGCAAACATGCAGGTATGGTTATAGGATTGTCTTCGTAACTTCAGGTACTTGCCACCTAATCACTTGAATCCATAAATTGAGACATTGTGCTGGGGCCAGCAGATTACGGCCATACCACCCTGAGCACGCCCGACCTCGTCTGATCTCGGAAGCTAAGCAGGGCTGGGCTTGGTTAGTACTTGGATGGGAGACTGCCTGGGAATACCTGGTGCTGTAAACCTTTGATTTTCATGTCATTGAACCGCTTTTGATCCAGAGAAGGGGTGTATTAAAAGACCAAAAGCAGCTCCCCATTAATGAGGGCACATTAACGACATTGCTTTTGGCTGTTTTCCAATGTCTTGTGCTGCTAGCTGATGCCACCTACACCACACCACGGCCTTATTTGCTGGCTGAGGTCACTTACACCACACCAGGGCCTGTGGCTCTTGCTCAGGCCACTTACACCACACCAGGGCCTGTGGCTCTTGCTCAGGCCACTTACACCACACCAGGGCCTGTGGGACCGGCTGAGGCCACTTACACCACACCAGGGCCTTTGGCTGCTGGCTGAGGCCACTTACACCACACAAGGGCCTGAGGGACCGGCTGGGGCCACTTACACCACATCAGGGCCTGTGGCTGCTGGCTGAGGCCACTTACACCACACCAGGGCCTGTGGCTGCTGGCTGAGGCCACCTACACCACACCAGGGCCTTAGTTGCTATTGAGGCCAATTACACCACACCAGGGTCTGTGGCTCTTGCTCAGGCCACTTACACCACACCAGGGCCTGTGGCACTGGCTGAGGCCACTTACACCACACCAGGGCCTGTGGCTGCTGGCTTAGGCCACCTACACCACACCAGGGCCTTAGTTGCTATTGAGGCCAATTACACCACACAAGGGCCTGTGGCTGCTGGCTGAGGCCACCTACACCACACCAGGGCCTGTGGCTGCTGGCTGAGGCCACTTACACCACACCAGTGCCTGTGGCTTCTGGCTGAGGCGACTTACACCACACCAGGGCCTGTGGCTGCTGGCTGAGGCCACTTACACCACACCAGGGCCTGTGGCTGCTGGCTGAGGCCACCTACACCACACCAGGGCATTAGTTGCTATTGAGGCCAATTACACCACACCAGGGTCTGTGGCTCTTGCTCAGGCCACTTACACCACACCAGGGCCTGTGGCTCTTGCTCAGGCCACTTACACCACACCAGGGCCTGTGGCTGCTGGCTGAGGCCACTTACACCACACCAGGGCCTGTGGCTGCTGGCTGAGGCCACCTACACCACACCAGGGCCTGTGGCTGCTGGCTGAGGCCACCTACACCACACCAGGGCCTGTGGCTGCTGGCTGAGGCCACCTACACCACACCAGGGCCTGTGGCTGCTGGCTGAGGCCACTTACACCACACCAAGGCCTGTGGCTCTTGCTCAGGCCACTCACATCACACCAGGCCCTGCGCTTCTGGCCGAGGCCATCTTCACCAAACCAGGCCCTGTGGTTCTTGCTCAGGCCACTTACACCACACCAGGGTCTGTGGCTCTTGCTGAGGCCAATTACACCACACCAGGGTCTGTGGCTCTTGCTGAGGCCACTTACACCACACCAGGGCCTGTGGCTGCTGCCTGAGACCACCTACACCACACCAGGGCCTGTGGCTGCTTGCTGAGGCGACTTACACCACACCAGGGCCTGTTGCTGCTGGCTGAGGCCACTTACACCACCCCAGTGCCTGTGGCTTCTGGCTGAGGCGACTTACACCACACCAGGGCCTGTTGCTGCTGGCTGAGGCCACTTACACCACACCAGGGCCTGTGGCTGCTGGCTCAGGCCACTCATATCAAACCAGGTCCTGTGCTTCTGGCCGAGGCCATCTTCACCAAACCAGGCCCTGTGCTGCTAGCTGAGGCGACTTACACCACATCAGGGCCTGTGGCTCTGGCTGAGGCCACTTACACCACACCAGGGCCTGTGGCTGCTGGCTGAGGCCAGTTACACCACACCAGGGCCTGTGGCTGCTGGCTGAGGCCACATACACCACACCAGGGCCTTAGTTGCTATTGAGGCCAATTACACCACACCAGGGTCTGTGGCTCTTGCTCAGGCCACTCACATCACACCAGGCCCTGCGCTTCTGGCCACTTACACCACACCAGGGCCTGTGGCTGCTGGCTGAGGCCACTTACACCATACCAGGGCCTGTGGCTGTTGGCTGAGGCCACTTACACCACACCAGGGCCTGTGGCTGCTGGCTCAGGCGACTTACACCACACCAGGGCCCTTTTGCTGCTGGCTGAGGCCACTTACACCACACCAGTGCCTGTGGCTTCTGGCTGAGGCGACTTACACCACACCAGGGCCTGTGGCTGCTGGCTGAGGCCACTTACACCACACCAAGGCCTGTGGCTCTTGCTCAGGCCACTCACATCACACCAGGCCCTGCGCTTCTGGCCGAGGCCATCTTCACCAAACCAGGCCCTGTGCTGCTTGCTGTGGCCATGTACAACACACCAGGCCCTGTGCTGGTTCCTGAGGCCATCTTCAACAATCCAGGGCCTGTGCTGTTGGATAAATGCCAAACTGAGCCTTTGGGTTAGGGTATTATGCAAACATGAAGGTATGGTTATAGGATTGTCTTCGTAACTTCAGGTACTTGCCACCTAATCACTTGAATCCATAAATTGAGACATTGTGCTGGGGCCAGCAGCTTACGGCCATACCACCCTGAGCACGCCCGACCTCGTCTGATCTCGGAAGCTAAGCAGGACTGGGCTTGGTTAGTACTTGGATGGGAGACTGCCTGGGAATACCTGGTGCTGTAAGCCTTCCATTTTCATGTCATTGAACCGCTTTTGATCCAGAGAAGGGGTGTATTAAAAGACCAAAAGCAGCTGCCCATTAATGAGGGCACATTAACGACACTGCTTTTGGCTGTTTTCCAATGTCTTGTGCTGCTTGCTGATGCCACCTACACCACACCAGGGCCTGAGTGACCGGCTGGGGCCACTTACACCAGACCAGGGCCTGTGGCTGCTGGCTGAGGCCAGTTACACCACACCAGAGCCTGTGGCTGCTGGCTGAAGCCACTTACACCACACCAGGGCCTTAGTTGCTATTGAGGCCACTTACACCACACCAGGGCCTGTGGCTGCTGGCTGAGGCCACCTACACCACACCAGGGCCTGTGGCTGCTGGCTGAGGCCACTTACACCACACCAGGGCCTGTGGCTGCTGGCTGAAGCCACTTACACCACACCAGGGCCTTAGTTGCTATTGAGGCCACTTACACCACACCAGGGCCTGTGGCTGCTGGCTGAGGCCACCTACACCACACCAGGGCCCTTTTGCTGCTGGCTGAGGCCACTTACACCACACCAGTGCATGTGGCTTCTGGCTGAGGCCACTTACACCACACCAGGGCCTGTGGCTGCTGGCTGAGGCCACTTACACCACACCAGGGCCTGTGGCTCTTGCTCAGGCCACTCACATCACACCAGGCCCTGCGCTTCTGGCCGAGGCCATCTTCACCAAACCAGGGCCTGTGGCTGCTTGCTGAGGCCATCTTCACCAAACCAGGCCCTGTGCTGCTTGCTGTGGCCATGTACAACACACCAGGCCCTGTGCTGGTTCCTGAGGCCATCTTCAACAATCCAGGGCCTGTGCTGTTGGATAAATGCTAAACTGAGCCTTTGGGTTAGGGTATTATGCAAACATGAAGGTAGGGTTATAGGATTGTCTTCGTAACTTCAGGTACTTGCCACCTAATCACCTGAATCCATAAATTGAGACATTGTGCTGCGGCCAGCAGCTTACGGCCATACCACCCTGAGCACGCCCGACCTCGTCTGATCTCGGAAGCTGAGCAGGGCTGGGCTTGGTTAGTACTTGGATGGGAGACTGCCTGGGAATACCTGGTGCTGTAAGCCTTTCATTTTCATGTCATTGAACCGCTTTTGATCCAGAGAAGGGGTGTATTAAAAGACCAAAAGCAGCTGCCCATTAATGAGGGCACATTAACGACATTGCTTTTGGCTCTTTTCCAATGTCTTGTGCTGCTAGCTGATGCCACCTACACCACACCAGGGCCTGAGTGACCGGCTGGGGCCACTTACACCACATCAGGGCCTGTGGCTCTGGCTGAGGCCACTTACACCACACCAGGGCCTGTGGCTGCTGGCTGAGGCCACTTACACCACACCAGGGCCTGTGGCTGCTGGCTGAGGCCACTTACACCACACCAGGGCCTTAGTTGCTATTGAGGCCAATTACACCACACCATGGTCTGTGGCTCTTGCTCAGGCAACTTACACCACACCAGGGCCTGTGGCACTGGCTGAGGCCACTTACACCACACCAGAGCCTGTGGCTGCTGGCTGAGGCCACTTACACCACACAAGGGCTTGTGGCTGCTGGCTGAGGCCACCTACACCACACCAGGGCCTGTGGCTCTTGCTCAGGCCACTTACACCACACCAGGGCCTGTGGCTCTTGCTCAGGCCACTTACACCACACCAGGGCCTGTGGCTCTTGCTCAGGCCACTCATATCACACCAGGCCCTGTGCTTCTGGCTGAGGCCACTTAGACCACACCAGGGCCTGTGGCTGCTGGCTGAGGCCATCTACACCACACCAGGGCCTGTGGCTGCTGGCTGAGGCGACTTACACCACACCAGGGCCCTTTTGCTGCTGGCTGAGGCCACTTACACCACACCAGTGCCTGTGGCTTCTGGCTGAGGCGACTTACACCACACCAGGGCCTGTGGCTGCTGGCTGAGGCCACTTACACCACACCAGGGCCTGTGGCTCTTGCTCAGGCCACTCACATCACACCAGGCCCTGCGCTTCTGGCCGAGGCCATCTTCACCAAACCAGGCCCTGTGGCTCTTGCTCAGGCCACTTACACCACACCAGGGCCTGTGGCTCTGGCTTAGGCCACTTACACCACACCAGGGCCTGTGGCACTTGCTCAGGCCACTTACACCACACCAGGGCCTCTGGCTGCTGGCTGAGGCCACTTACACCACACCAGGGCCTGTGGCTCTTACTCAGGCCACTTACACCACACCAGGGCCTGTGGCACTGGCTGAGGCCACTTAGACCACACCAGGGCCTGTGGCTGCTGGCTGAGGCCACTTACACCACACCAGGGCCTGTGGCTGCTGGCTGAGGCCACTTACACCAAACCAGGGCCTGTGGCTGCTTGCTGAGGCCATCTTCACCAAACCAGGCCCTGTGCTGCTTGCTGTGGCCATGTAAAACACACCAGGTCCTGTGCTGGTTCTTGAGGCCATCTTCAACAATCCAGGGCCTGTGCTGTTGGATAAATGCCAAACTGAGCCTTTGGGTTAGGGTATTATGCAAACATGCAGGTATGGTTATAGGATTGTCTTCGTAACTTCAGGTACTTGCCACCTAATCACTTGAATCCATAAATTGAGACATTGTGCTGGGGCCAGCAGCTTACGGCCATACCACCCTGAGCACGCCCGACCTCGTCTGATCTCGGAAGCTAAGCAGGGCTGGGCTTGGTTAGTACTTGGATGGGAGACTGCCTGGGAATACCTGGTCCTGTAAGCCTTTCATTTTCATGTCATTGAACCGCTTTTGATCCAGAGAAGGGGTGTATTAAAAGACCAAAAGCAGCTCCCCATTAATGAGGGCACATTAACGACACTGCTTTTGGCTGTTTTCCAATGTCTTGTGCTGCTAGCTGATGCCATTTACACCACACCAGGGCCTGTGGCTGCTGGCTGAGGCCACTTACACCACACCAGGGCCTGTGGCTGCTGGCTGAGGCCACCTACACCACACCAGGGCCTTAGTTGCTATTGAGGCCAATTACACCACACAAGGGCCTGTGGCTGCTGGCTGAGGCCACCTACACCACACCAGGGCCTGTGGCTGCTGGCTGAGGCCACTTACAACACACCAGGGCCTGTGGCTCTTGCTCAGGCCACTCATATCACACCAGGCCCTGTGCTTCTGGCCGAGGCCATCTTCACCAAACCAGGCCCTGTGCTGCTTGCTGTGGCCATGTACAACACACCAGGCCCTGTGCTGGTTCCTGACGCCATCTTCAACAATCCAGGGCCTGTGCTGTTGGATAAATGCCAAACTGAGCCTTTGGGTTAGGGTATTATGCAAACATGCAGGTATGGTTATAGGATTGTCTTCGTAACTTCAGGTACTTGCCACCTAATCACTTGAATCCATAAATTGAGACATTGTGCTGGGGCCAGCAGATTACGGCCATACCACCCTGAGCACGCCCGACCTCGTCTGATCTCGGAAGCTAAGCAGGGCTGGGCTTGGTTAGTACTTGGATGGGAGACTGCCTGGGAATACCTGGTGCTGTAAGCCTTTCATTTTCATGTCATTGAACCGCTTTTGATCCAGAGAAGGGGTGTATTAAAAGACCAAAAGCAGCTCCCCATTAATGAGGGCACATTAACGACATTGCTTTTGGCTGTTTTCCAATGTCTTGTGCTGCTAGCTGATGCCACCTACACCACACCACGGCCTTATTTGCTGGCTGAGGTCACTTACACCACACCAGGGCCTGTGGCTCTTGCTCAGGCCACTTACACCACACCAGGGCCTGTGGCTCTTGCTCAGGCCACTTACACCACACCAGGGCCTGTGGGACCGGCTGGGGCCACTTACACCACACCAGGGCCTTTGGCTGCTGGCTGAGGCCACTTACACCACACCAGGGCCTTAGTTGCTATTGAGGCCAATTACACCACACCATGGTCTGTGGCTCTTGCTCAGGCCACTTACACCACACCAGGGCCTGTGGCTCTTGCTCAGGCCACTTACACCACACCAGGGCCTGTGGGACCGGCTGAGGCCACTTACACCACACCAGGGCCTTTGGCTGCTGGCTGAGGCCACTTACACCACACAAGGGCCTGAGGGACCGGCTGGGGCCACTTACACCACATCAGGGCCTGTGGCTGCTGGCTGAGGCCACTTACACCACACCAGGGCCTGTGGCTGCTGGCTGAGGCCACCTACACCACACCAGGGCCTTAGTTGCTATTGAGGCCAATTACACCACACCAGGGTCTGTGGCTCTTGCTCAGGCCACTTACACCACACCAGGGCCTGTGGCACTGGCTGAGGCCACTTACACCACACCAGGGCCTGTGGCTGCTGGCTTAGGCCACCTACACCACACCAGGGCCTTAGTTGCTATTGAGGCCAATTACACCACACAAGGGCCTGTGGCTGCTGGCTGAGGCCACCTACACCACACCAGGGCCTGTGGCTGCTGGCTGAGGCCACTTACACCACACCAGTGCCTGTGGCTTCTGGCTGAGGCGACTTACACCACACCAGGGCCTGTGGCTGCTGGCTGAGGCCACTTACACCACACCAGGGCCTGTGGCTGCTGGCTGAGGCCACCTACACCACACCAGGGCATTAGTTGCTATTGAGGCCAATTACACCACACCAGGGTCTGTGGCTCTTGCTCAGGCCACTTACACCACACCAGGGCCTGTGGCTCTTGCTCAGGCCACTTACACCACACCAGGGCCTGTGGCTGCTGGCTGAGGCCACTTACACCACACCAGGGCCTGTGGCTGCTGGCTGAGGCCACCTACACCACACCAGGGCCTGTGGCTGCTGGCTGAGGCCACCTACACCACACCAGGGCCTGTGGCTGCTGGCTGAGGCCACCTACACCACACCAGGGCCTGTGGCTGCTGGCTGAGGCCACTTACACCACACCAGTGCCTGTGGCTTCTGGCTGAGGCGACTTACACCACACCAGGGCCTGTGGCTGCTGGCTGAGGCCACTTACACCACACCAAGGCCTGTGGCTCTTGCTCAGGCCACTCACATCACACCAGGCCCTGCGCTTCTGGCCGAGGCCATCTTCACCAAACCAGGCCCTGTGGTTCTTGCTCAGGCCACTTACACCACACCAGGGTCTGTGGCTCTTGCTGAGGCCACTTTCAGCACACCAGGGCCTGTGGCTGCTGGCTGAGGCCACCTACACCACACCAGGGCATTAGTTGCTATTGAGGCCAATTACACCACACCAGGGTCTGTGGCTCTTGCTCAGGCCACTTACACCACACCAGGGCCTGTGGCTCTTGCTCAGGCCACTTACACCACACCAGGGCCTGTGGCACTGGCTGAGGCCACTTACACCACACCAGGGCCTGTGGCTGCTGGCTGAGGCCACTTACACCACACCAGGGCCTGTGGCTGCTGGCTGAGGCCACTTACACCACACCAGGGCCTGTGGCTGGTGGCTGAGGCCACCTACACCACACCAGGGCCTGTGGCTGCTGGCTGAGGCGACTTATACCACACCAGGGCCCTTTTGCTGCTGGCTGAGGCCACTTACACCACACCAGTGCCTGTGGCTTCTGTCTGAGGCCACTTACACCACACCAGGGCCTGTGGCTGCTGGCTGAGGCCAATTACACCACAACAGGGTCTGTGGCTCTTGCTCAGGCCACTTACACCACACCAGGGCCTGTGGCACTGGCTGAGGCCACTTACACCACACCAGGGCCTGTGGCTGCTGGCTGAGGCCACTTACACCACACCAGGGCCTGTGGCTGCTGGCTGAGGCCACTTACACCACACCAGGGCCTGTGGCTGCTGGCTGAGGCCACCTACACCACACCAGGGCCTGTGGCTGCTGGCTGAGGCGACTTACACCACACCAGGGCCCTTTTGCTGCTGGCTGAGGCCACTTACACCACACCAGTGCCTGTGGCTTCTGGCTGAGGCGACTTACACCACACCAGGGCCTGTGGCTGCTGGCTGAGGCCACTTACACCACACCAAGGCCTGTGGCTCTTGCTCAGGCCACTCACATCACACCAGGCCCTGCGCTTCTGGCCGAGGCCATCTTCACCAAACCAGGCCCTGTGCTGCTTGCTGTGGCCATGTACAACACACCAGGCCCTGTGCTGGTTCCTGAGGCCATCTTCAACAATCCAGGGCCTGTGCTGTTGGATAAATGCCAAACTGAGCCTTTGGGTTAGGGTATTATGCAAACATGCAGGTATGGTTATAGCATTGTCTTCGTAACTTCAGGTACTTGCCACCTAATCACTTGAATCCATAAATTGAGACATTGTGCTGGAGCCAGCAGCTTACGGCCATACCACCCTGAGCACGCCTGACCTCGTCTGATCTCGGAAGCTAAGCAGGGCTGGGCTTGGTTAGTACTTGGATGGGAGACTACCTGGGAATACCTGGTGCTGTAAGCCTTTCATGTCATTGAACCGCTTTTGATCCAGAGAAGGGGTGTATTAAAAGACCAAAAGCAGCTGCCCATTAATGAGGGCACATTAACGACACTGCTTTTGGCTCTTTTCCAATGTCTTGTGCTGCTAGCTGATGCAACCTACACCACACAAGGGCCTGAGTGACCGGCTGGGGCCACTTACACCACATCAGGGCCTGTGGCTCTGGCTGAGGCCACTTTCACCACACCAGGGCATTAGTTGCTATTGAGGCCAATTACACCACACCAGGGTCTGTGGCTCTTGCTCAGGCCACTTACACCACACCAGGGCCTGTGGCTCTTGCTCAGGCCACTTACACCACACCAGGGCCTGTGGCTGCTGGCTGAGGCCACCTACACCACACCAGGGCATTAGTTGCTATTGAGGCCAATTACACCACACCAGGGTCTGTGGCTCTTGCTCAGGCCACTTACACCACACCAGGGCCTGTGGCTCTTGCTCAGGCCACTTACACCACACCAGGGCCTGTGGCACTGGCTGAGGCCACTTACACCACACCAGGGCCTGTGGCTGCTGGCTGAGGCCACTTACACCACACCAGTGCCTGTGGCTTCTGGCTGAGGCGACTTACACCACACCAGGGCCTGTGGCTGCTGGCTGAGGCCACTTACACCACACCAGGGCCTGTGGCTCTTGCTCAGGCCACTCACATCACACCAGGCCCTGCGCTTCTGGCCGAAGCCATCTTCACCAAACCAGGCCCTGTGGTTCTTGCTCAGGCCACTTACACCACACCAGGGCCTGTCGCTCTGGCTTAGGCCAATTACACCACACCAGGGTCTGTGGCTCTTGCTGAGGCCACTTACACCACACCAGGGCCTGTGGCTGCAGCCTGAGACCACCTACACCACACCAGGGCCTGTGGCTGCTTGCTGAGGCGACTTACACCACACCAGGGCCTGTTGCTGCTGGCTGAGGCCACTTACACCACCCCAGTGCCTGTGGCTTCTGGCTGAGGCGACTTACACCACACCAGGGCCTGTTGCTGCTGGCTGAGGCCACTTACACCACACCAGGGCCTGTGGCTGCTGGCTCAGGCCACTCATATCAAACCAGGTCCTGTGCTTCTGGCCGAGGCCATCTTCACCAAACCAGGCCCTGTGCTGCTAGCTGAGGCGACTTACACCACATCAGGGCCTGTGGCTCTGGCTGAGGCCACTTACACCACACCAGGGCCTGTGGCTGCTGGCTGAGGCCAGTTACACCACACCAGGGCCTGTGGCTGCTGGCTGAGGCCACATACACCACACCAGGGCCTTAGTTGCTATTGAGGCCAATTACACCACACCAGGGTCTGTGGCTCTTGCTCAGGCCACTCACATCACACCAGGCCCTGCGCTTCTGGCCACTTACACCACACCAGGGCCTGTGGCTGCTGGCTGAGGCCACTTACACCATACCAGGGCCTGTGGCTGTTGGCTGAGGCCACTTACACCACACCAGGGCCCTTTTGCTGCTGGCTGAGGCCACTTACACCACACCAGTGCCTGTGGCTTCTGGCTGAGGCGACTTACACCACACCAGGGCCTGTGGCTGCTGGCTGAGGCCACTTACACCACACCAAGGCCTGTGGCTCTTGCTCAGGCCACTCACATCACACCAGGCCCTGCGCTTCTGGCCGAGGCCATCTTCACCAAACCAGGCCCTGTGCTGCTTGCTGTGGCCATGTACAACACACCAGGCCCTGTGCTGGTTCCTGAGGCCATCTTCAACAATCCAGGGCCTGTGCTGTTGGATAAATGCCAAACTGAGCCTTTGGGTTAGGGTATTATGCAAACATGAAGGTATGGTTATAGGATTGTCTTCGTAACTTCAGGTACTTGCCACCTAATCACTTGAATCCATAAATTGAGACATTGTGCTGGGGCCAGCAGCTTACGGCCATACCACCCTGAGCACGCCCGACCTCGTCTGATCTCGGAAGCTAAGCAGGACTGGGCTTGGTTAGTACTTGGATGGGAGACTGCCTGGGAATACCTGGTGCTGTAAGCCTTCCATTTTCATGTCATTGAACCGCTTTTGATCCAGAGAAGGGGTGTATTAAAAGACCAAAAGCAGCTGCCCATTAATGAGGGCACATTAACGACACTGCTTTTGGCTGTTTTCCAATGTCTTGTGCTGCTTGCTGATGCCACCTACACCACACCAGGGCCTGAGTGACCGGCTGGGGCCACTTACACCAGACCAGGGCCTGTGGCTGCTGGCTGAGGCCAGTTACACCACACCAGAGCCTGTGGCTGCTGGCTGAAGCCACTTACACCACACCAGGGCCTTAGTTGCTATTGAGGCCACTTACACCACACCAGGGCCTGTGGCTGCTGGCTGAGGCCACCTACACCACACCAGGGCCTGTGGCTGCTGGCTGAGGCCACTTACACCACACCAGGGCCTGTGGCTGCTGGCTGAAGCCACTTACACCACACCAGGGCCTTAGTTGCTATTGAGGCCACTTACACCACACCAGGGCCTGTGGCTGCTGGCTGAGGCCACCTACACCACACCAGGGCCCTTTTGCTGCTGGCTGAGGCCACTTACACCACACCAGTGCATGTGGCTTCTGGCTGAGGCCACTTACACCACACCAGGGCCTGTGGCTGCTGGCTGAGGCCACTTACACCACACCAGGGCCTGTGGCTCTTGCTCAGGCCACTCACATCACACCAGGCCCTGCGCTTCTGGCCGAGGCCATCTTCACCAAACCAGGGCCTGTGGCTGCTTGCTGAGGCCATCTTCACCAAACCAGGCCCTGTGCTGCTTGCTGTGGCCATGTACAACACACCAGGCCCTGTGCTGGTTCCTGAGGCCATCTTCAACAATCCAGGGCCTGTGCTGTTGGATAAATGCTAAACTGAGCCTTTGGGTTAGGGTATTATGCAAACATGAAGGTAGGGTTATAGGATTGTCTTCGTAACTTCAGGTACTTGCCACCTAATCACCTGAATCCATAAATTGAGACATTGTGCTGCGGCCAGCAGCTTACGGCCATACCACCCTGAGCACGCCCGACCTCGTCTGATCTCGGAAGCTGAGCAGGGCTGGGCTTGGTTAGTACTTGGATGGGAGACTGCCTGGGAATACCTGGTGCTGTAAGCCTTTCATTTTCATGTCATTGAACCGCTTTTGATCCAGAGAAGGGGTGTATTAAAAGACCAAAAGCAGCTGCCCATTAATGAGGGCACATTAACGACATTGCTTTTGGCTCTTTTCCAATGTCTTGTGCTGCTAGCTGATGCCACCTACACCACACCAGGGCCTGAGTGACCGGCTGGGGCCACTTACACCACATCAGGGCCTGTGGCTCTGGCTGAGGCCACTTACACCACACCAGGGCCTGTGGCTGCTGGCTGAGGCCACTTACACCACACCAGGGCCTGTGGCTGCTGGCTGAGGCCACTTACACCACACCAGGGCCTTAGTTGCTATTGAGGCCAATTACACCACACCATGGTCTGTGGCTCTTGCTCAGGCAACTTACACCACACCAGGGCCTGTGGCACTGGCTGAGGCCACTTACACCACACCAGAGCCTGTGGCTGCTGGCTGAGGCCACTTACACCACACAAGGGCTTGTGGCTGCTGGCTGAGGCCACCTACACCACACCAGGGCCTGTGGCTCTTGCTCAGGCCACTTACACCACACCAGGGCCTGTGGCTCTTGCTCAGGCCACTTACACCACACCAGGGCCTGTGGCTCTTGCTCAGGCCACTCATATCACACCAGGCCCTGTGCTTCTGGCTGAGGCCACTTAGACCACACCAGGGCCTGTGGCTGCTGGCTGAGGCCACTTACACCACACCAGGGCCTGTGGCTGCTGGCTGAGGCCATCTACACCACACCAGGGCCTGTGGCTGCTGGCTGAGGCGACTTACACCACACCAGGGCCCTTTTGCTGCTGGCTGAGGCCACTTACACCACACCAGTGCCTGTGGCTTCTGGCTGAGGCGACTTACACCACACCAGGGCCTGTGGCTGCTGGCTGAGGCCACTTACACCACACCAGGGCCTGTGGCTCTTGCTCAGGCCACTCACATCACACCAGGCCCTGCGCTTCTGGCCGAGGCCATCTTCACCAAACCAGGCCCTGTGGCTCTTGCTCAGGCCACTTACACCACACCAGGGCCTGTGGCTCTGGCTTAGGCCACTTACACCACACCAGGGCCTGTGGCACTTGCTCAGGCCACTTACACCACACCAGGGCCTCTGGCTGCTGGCTGAGGCCACTTACACCACACCAGGGCCTGTGGCTCTTACTCAGGCCACTTACACCACACCAGGGCCTGTGGCACTGGCTGAGGCCACTTAGACCACACCAGGGCCTGTGGCTGCTGGCTGAGGCCACTTACACCACACCAGGGCCTGTGGCTGCTGGCTGAGGCCACTTACACCAAACCAGGGCCTGTGGCTGCTTGCTGAGGCCATCTTCACCAAACCAGGCCCTGTGCTGCTTGCTGTGGCCATGTAAAACACACCAGGTCCTGTGCTGGTTCTTGAGGCCATCTTCAACAATCCAGGGCCTGTGCTGTTGGATAAATGCCAAACTGAGCCTTTGGGTTAGGGTATTATGCAAACATGCAGGTATGGTTATAGGATTGTCTTCGTAACTTCAGGTACTTGCCACCTAATCACTTGAATCCATAAATTGAGACATTGTGCTGGGGCCAGCAGCTTACGGCCATACCACCCTGAGCACGCCCGACCTCGTCTGATCTCGGAAGCTAAGCAGGGCTGGGCTTGGTTAGTACTTGGATGGGAGACTGCCTGGGAATACCTGGTGCTGTAAGCCTTTGATTTTCATGTCATTGAACCGCTTTTGATCCAGAGAAGGGGTGTATTAAAAGACCAAAAGCAGCTCCCCATTAATGAGGGCACATTAACGACACTGCTTTTGGCTGTTTTCCAATGTCTTGTGCTGCTAGCTGATGCCATTTACACCACACCAGGGCCTGTGGCTGCTGGCTGAGGCCACTTACACCACACCAGGGCCTGTGGCTGCTGGCTGAGGCCACCTACACCACACCAGGGCCTTAGTTGCTATTGAGGCCAATTACACCACACAAGGGCCTGTGGCTGCTGGCTGAGGCCACCTACACCACACCAGGGCCTGTGGCTGCTGGCTGAGGCCACTTACAACACACCAGGGCCTGTGGCTCTTGCTCAGGCCACTCATATCACACCAGGCCCTGTGCTTCTGGCCGAGGCCATCTTCACCAAACCAGGCCCTGTGCTGCTTGCTGTGGCCATGTACAACACACCAGGCCCTGTGCTGGTTCCTGACGCCATCTTCAACAATCCAGGGCCTGTGCTGTTGGATAAATGCCAAACTGAGCCTTTGGGTTAGGGTATTATGCAAACATGCAGGTATGGTTATAGGATTGTCTTCGTAACTTCAGGTACTTGCCACCTAATCACTTGAATCCATAAATTGAGACATTGTGCTGGGGCCAGCAGATTACGGCCATACCACCCTGAGCACGCCCGACCTCGTCTGATCTCGGAAGCTAAGCAGGGCTGGGCTTGGTTAGTACTTGGATGGGAGACTGCCTGGGAATACCTGGTGCTGTAAACCTTTGATTTTCATGTCATTGAACCGCTTTTGATCCAGAGAAGGGGTGTATTAAAAGACCAAAAGCAGCTCCCCATTAATGAGGGCACATTAACGACATTGCTTTTGGCTGTTTTCCAATGTCTTGTGCTGCTAGCTGATGCCACCTACACCACACCACGGCCTTATTTGCTGGCTGAGGTCACTTACACCACACCAGGGCCTGTGGCTCTTGCTCAGGCCACTTACACCACACCAGGGCCTGTGGCTCTTGCTCAGGCCACTTACACCACACCAGGGCCTGTGGGACCGGCTGAGGCCACTTACACCACACCAGGGCCTTTGGCTGCTGGCTGAGGCCACTTACACCACACAAGGGCCTGAGGGACCGGCTGGGGCCACTTACACCACATCAGGGCCTGTGGCTGCTGGCTGAGGCCACTTACACCACACCAGGGCCTGTGGCTGCTGGCTGAGGCCACCTACACCACACCAGGGCCTTAGTTGCTATTGAGGCCAATTACACCACACCAGGGTCTGTGGCTCTTGCTCAGGCCACTTACACCACACCAGGGCCTGTGGCACTGGCTGAGGCCACTTACACCACACCAGGGCCTGTGGCTGCTGGCTTAGGCCACCTACACCACACCAGGGCCTTAGTTGCTATTGAGGCCAATTACACCACACAAGGGCCTGTGGCTGCTGGCTGAGGCCACCTACACCACACCAGGGCCTGTGGCTGCTGGCTGAGGCCACTTACACCACACCAGTGCCTGTGGCTTCTGGCTGAGGCGACTTACACCACACCAGGGCCTGTGGCTGCTGGCTGAGGCCACTTACACCACACCAGGGCCTGTGGCTGCTGGCTGAGGCCACCTACACCACACCAGGGCATTAGTTGCTATTGAGGCCAATTACACCACACCAGGGTCTGTGGCTCTTGCTCAGGCCACTTACACCACACCAGGGCCTGTGGCTCTTGCTCAGGCCACTTACACCACACCAGGGCCTGTGGCTGCTGGCTGAGGCCACTTACACCACACCAGGGCCTGTGGCTGCTGGCTGAGGCCACCTACACCACACCAGGGCCTGTGGCTGCTGGCTGAGGCCACCTACACCACACCAGGGCCTGTGGCTGCTGGCTGAGGCCACCTACACCACACCAGGGCCTGTGGCTGCTGGCTGAGGCCACTTACACCACACCAAGGCCTGTGGCTCTTGCTCAGGCCACTCACATCACACCAGGCCCTGCGCTTCTGGCCGAGGCCATCTTCACCAAACCAGGCCCTGTGGTTCTTGCTCAGGCCACTTACACCACACCAGGGTCTGTGGCTCTTGCTGAGGCCAATTACACCACACCAGGGTCTGTGGCTCTTGCTGAGGCCACTTACACCACACCAGGGCCTGTGGCTGCTGCCTGAGACCACCTACACCACACCAGGGCCTGTGGCTGCTTGCTGAGGCGACTTACACCACACCAGGGCCTGTTGCTGCTGGCTGAGGCCACTTACACCACCCCAGTGCCTGTGGCTTCTGGCTGAGGCGACTTACACCACACCAGGGCCTGTTGCTGCTGGCTGAGGCCACTTACACCACACCAGGGCCTGTGGCTGCTGGCTCAGGCCACTCATATCAAACCAGGTCCTGTGCTTCTGGCCGAGGCCATCTTCACCAAACCAGGCCCTGTGCTGCTAGCTGAGGCGACTTACACCACATCAGGGCCTGTGGCTCTGGCTGAGGCCACTTACACCACACCAGGGCCTGTGGCTGCTGGCTGAGGCCAGTTACACCACACCAGGGCCTGTGGCTGCTGGCTGAGGCCACATACACCACACCAGGGCCTTAGTTGCTATTGAGGCCAATTACACCACACCAGGGTCTGTGGCTCTTGCTCAGGCCACTCACATCACACCAGGCCCTGCGCTTCTGGCCACTTACACCACACCAGGGCCTGTGGCTGCTGGCTGAGGCCACTTACACCATACCAGGGCCTGTGGCTGTTGGCTGAGGCCACTTACACCACACCAGGGCCTGTGGCTGCTGGCTCAGGCGACTTACACCACACCAGGGCCCTTTTGCTGCTGGCTGAGGCCACTTACACCACACCAGTGCCTGTGGCTTCTGGCTGAGGCGACTTACACCACACCAGGGCCTGTGGCTGCTGGCTGAGGCCACTTACACCACACCAAGGCCTGTGGCTCTTGCTCAGGCCACTCACATCACACCAGGCCCTGCGCTTCTGGCCGAGGCCATCTTCACCAAACCAGGCCCTGTGCTGCTTGCTGTGGCCATGTACAACACACCAGGCCCTGTGCTGGTTCCTGAGGCCATCTTCAACAATCCAGGGCCTGTGCTGTTGGATAAATGCCAAACTGAGCCTTTGGGTTAGGGTATTATGCAAACATGAAGGTATGGTTATAGGATTGTCTTCGTAACTTCAGGTACTTGCCACCTAATCACTTGAATCCATAAATTGAGACATTGTGCTGGGGCCAGCAGCTTACGGCCATACCACCCTGAGCACGCCCGACCTCGTCTGATCTCGGAAGCTAAGCAGGACTGGGCTTGGTTAGTACTTGGATGGGAGACTGCCTGGGAATACCTGGTGCTGTAAGCCTTCCATTTTCATGTCATTGAACCGCTTTTGATCCAGAGAAGGGGTGTATTAAAAGACCAAAAGCAGCTGCCCATTAATGAGGGCACATTAACGACACTGCTTTTGGCTGTTTTCCAATGTCTTGTGCTGCTTGCTGATGCCACCTACACCACACCAGGGCCTGAGTGACCGGCTGGGGCCACTTACACCAGACCAGGGCCTGTGGCTGCTGGCTGAGGCCAGTTACACCACACCAGAGCCTGTGGCTGCTGGCTGAAGCCACTTACACCACACCAGGGCCTTAGTTGCTATTGAGGCCACTTACACCACACCAGGGCCTGTGGCTGCTGGCTGAGGCCACCTACACCACACCAGGGCCTGTGGCTGCTGGCTGAGGCCACTTACACCACACCAGGGCCTGTGGCTGCTGGCTGAAGCCACTTACACCACACCAGGGCCTTAGTTGCTATTGAGGCCACTTACACCACACCAGGGCCTGTGGCTGCTGGCTGAGGCCACCTACACCACACCAGGGCCCTTTTGCTGCTGGCTGAGGCCACTTACACCACACCAGTGCATGTGGCTTCTGGCTGAGGCCACTTACACCACACCAGGGCCTGTGGCTGCTGGCTGAGGCCACTTACACCACACCAGGGCCTGTGGCTCTTGCTCAGGCCACTCACATCACACCAGGCCCTGCGCTTCTGGCCGAGGCCATCTTCACCAAACCAGGGCCTGTGGCTGCTTGCTGAGGCCATCTTCACCAAACCAGGCCCTGTGCTGCTTGCTGTGGCCATGTACAACACACCAGGCCCTGTGCTGGTTCCTGAGGCCATCTTCAACAATCCAGGGCCTGTGCTGTTGGATAAATGCTAAACTGAGCCTTTGGGTTAGGGTATTATGCAAACATGAAGGTAGGGTTATAGGATTGTCTTCGTAACTTCAGGTACTTGCCACCTAATCACCTGAATCCATAAATTGAGACATTGTGCTGCGGCCAGCAGCTTACGGCCATACCACCCTGAGCACGCCCGACCTCGTCTGATCTCGGAAGCTGAGCAGGGCTGGGCTTGGTTAGTACTTGGATGGGAGACTGCCTGGGAATACCTGGTGCTGTAAGCCTTTCATTTTCATGTCATTGAACCGCTTTTGATCCAGAGAAGGGGTGTATTAAAAGACCAAAAGCAGCTGCCCATTAATGAGGGCACATTAACGACATTGCTTTTGGCTCTTTTCCAATGTCTTGTGCTGCTAGCTGATGCCACCTACACCACACCAGGGCCTGAGTGACCGGCTGGGGCCACTTACACCACATCAGGGCCTGTGGCTCTGGCTGAGGCCACTTACACCACACCAGGGCCTGTGGCTGCTGGCTGAGGCCACTTACACCACACCAGGGCCTGTGGCTGCTGGCTGAGGCCACTTACACCACACCAGGGCCTTAGTTGCTATTGAGGCCAATTACACCACACCATGGTCTGTGGCTCTTGCTCAGGCAACTTACACCACACCAGGGCCTGTGGCACTGGCTGAGGCCACTTACACCACACCAGAGCCTGTGGCTGCTGGCTGAGGCCACTTACACCACACAAGGGCTTGTGGCTGCTGGCTGAGGCCACCTACACCACACCAGGGCCTGTGGCTCTTGCTCAGGCCACTTACACCACACCAGGGCCTGTGGCTCTTGCTCAGGCCACTTACACCACACCAGGGCCTGTGGCTCTTGCTCAGGCCACTCATATCACACCAGGCCCTGTGCTTCTGGCTGAGGCCACTTAGACCACACCAGGGCCTGTGGCTGCTGGCTGAGGCCATCTACACCACACCAGGGCCTGTGGCTGCTGGCTGAGGCGACTTACACCACACCAGGGCCCTTTTGCTGCTGGCTGAGGCCACTTACACCACACCAGTGCCTGTGGCTTCTGGCTGAGGCGACTTACACCACACCAGGGCCTGTGGCTGCTGGCTGAGGCCACTTACACCACACCAGGGCCTGTGGCTCTTGCTCAGGCCACTCACATCACACCAGGCCCTGCGCTTCTGGCCGAGGCCATCTTCACCAAACCAGGCCCTGTGGCTCTTGCTCAGGCCACTTACACCACACCAGGGCCTGTGGCTCTGGCTTAGGCCACTTACACCACACCAGGGCCTGTGGCACTTGCTCAGGCCACTTACACCACACCAGGGCCTCTGGCTGCTGGCTGAGGCCACTTACACCACACCAGGGCCTGTGGCTCTTACTCAGGCCACTTACACCACACCAGGGCCTGTGGCACTGGCTGAGGCCACTTAGACCACACCAGGGCCTGTGGCTGCTGGCTGAGGCCACTTACACCACACCAGGGCCTGTGGCTGCTGGCTGAGGCCACTTACACCAAACCAGGGCCTGTGGCTGCTTGCTGAGGCCATCTTCACCAAACCAGGCCCTGTGCTGCTTGCTGTGGCCATGTAAAACACACCAGGTCCTGTGCTGGTTCTTGAGGCCATCTTCAACAATCCAGGGCCTGTGCTGTTGGATAAATGCCAAACTGAGCCTTTGGGTTAGGGTATTATGCAAACATGCAGGTATGGTTATAGGATTGTCTTCGTAACTTCAGGTACTTGCCACCTAATCACTTGAATCCATAAATTGAGACATTGTGCTGGGGCCAGCAGCTTACGGCCATACCACCCTGAGCACGCCCGACCTCGTCTGATCTCGGAAGCTAAGCAGGGCTGGGCTTGGTTAGTACTTGGATGGGAGACTGCCTGGGAATACCTGGTCCTGTAAGCCTTTCATTTTCATGTCATTGAACCGCTTTTGATCCAGAGAAGGGGTGTATTAAAAGACCAAAAGCAGCTCCCCATTAATGAGGGCACATTAACGACACTGCTTTTGGCTGTTTTCCAATGTCTTGTGCTGCTAGCTGATGCCATTTACACCACACCAGGGCCTGTGGCTGCTGGCTGAGGCCACTTACACCACACCAGGGCCTGTGGCTGCTGGCTGAGGCCACCTACACCACACCAGGGCCTTAGTTGCTATTGAGGCCAATTACACCACACAAGGGCCTGTGGCTGCTGGCTGAGGCCACCTACACCACACCAGGGCCTGTGGCTGCTGGCTGAGGCCACTTACAACACACCAGGGCCTGTGGCTCTTGCTCAGGCCACTCATATCACACCAGGCCCTGTGCTTCTGGCCGAGGCCATCTTCACCAAACCAGGCCCTGTGCTGCTTGCTGTGGCCATGTACAACACACCAGGCCCTGTGCTGGTTCCTGACGCCATCTTCAACAATCCAGGGCCTGTGCTGTTGGATAAATGCCAAACTGAGCCTTTGGGTTAGGGTATTATGCAAACATGCAGGTATGGTTATAGGATTGTCTTCGTAACTTCAGGTACTTGCCACCTAATCACTTGAATCCATAAATTGAGACATTGTGCTGGGGCCAGCAGATTACGGCCATACCACCCTGAGCACGCCCGACCTCGTCTGATCTCGGAAGCTAAGCAGGGCTGGGCTTGGTTAGTACTTGGATGGGAGACTGCCTGGGAATACCTGGTGCTGTAAGCCTTTCATTTTCATGTCATTGAACCGCTTTTGATCCAGAGAAGGGGTGTATTAAAAGACCAAAAGCAGCTCCCCATTAATGAGGGCACATTAACGACATTGCTTTTGGCTGTTTTCCAATGTCTTGTGCTGCTAGCTGATGCCACCTACACCACACCACGGCCTTATTTGCTGGCTGAGGTCACTTACACCACACCAGGGCCTGTGGCTCTTGCTCAGGCCACTTACACCACACCAGGGCCTGTGGCTCTTGCTCAGGCCACTTACACCACACCAGGGCCTGTGGGACCGGCTGGGGCCACTTACACCACACCAGGGCCTGTGGCTGCTGGCTGAGGCCACTTACACCACACCAGGGCCTTAGTTGCTATTGAGGCCAATTACACCACACCATGGTCTGTGGCTCTTGCTCAGGCCACTTACACCACACCAGGGCCTGTGGCTCTTGCTCAGGCCACTTACACCACACCAGGGCCTGTGGGACCGGCTGAGGCCACTTACACCACACCAGGGCCTTTGGCTGCTGGCTGAGGCCACTTACACCACACAAGGGCCTGAGGGACCGGCTGGGGCCACTTACACCACATCAGGGCCTGTGGCTGCTGGCTGAGGCCACTTACACCACACCAGGGCCTGTGGCTGCTGGCTGAGGCCACCTACACCACACCAGGGCCTTAGTTGCTATTGAGGCCAATTACACCACACCAGGGTCTGTGGCTCTTGCTCAGGCCACTTACACCACACCAGGGCCTGTGGCACTGGCTGAGGCCACTTACACCACACCAGGGCCTGTGGCTGCTGGCTTAGGCCACCTACACCACACCAGGGCCTTAGTTGCTATTGAGGCCAATTACACCACACAAGGGCCTGTGGCTGCTGGCTGAGGCCACCTACACCACACCAGGGCCTGTGGCTGCTGGCTGAGGCCACTTACACCACACCAGTGCCTGTGGCTTCTGGCTGAGGCGACTTACACCACACCAGGGCCTGTGGCTGCTGGCTGAGGCCACTTACACCACACCAGGGCCTGTGGCTGCTGGCTGAGGCCACCTACACCACACCAGGGCATTAGTTGCTATTGAGGCCAATTACACCACACCAGGGTCTGTGGCTCTTGCTCAGGCCACTTACACCACACCAGGGCCTGTGGCTCTTGCTCAGGCCACTTACACCACACCAGGGCCTGTGGCTGCTGGCTGAGGCCACTTACACCACACCAGGGCCTGTGGCTGCTGGCTGAGGCCACCTACACCACACCAGGGCCTGTGGCTGCTGGCTGAGGCCACCTACACCACACCAGGGCCTGTGGCTGCTGGCTGAGGCCACCTACACCACACCAGGGCCTGTGGCTGCTGGCTGAGGCCACTTACACCACACCAGTGCCTGTGGCTTCTGGCTGAGGCGACTTACACCACACCAGGGCCTGTGGCTGCTGGCTGAGGCCACTTACACCACACCAAGGCCTGTGGCTCTTGCTCAGGCCACTCACATCACACCAGGCCCTGCGCTTCTGGCCGAGGCCATCTTCACCAAACCAGGCCCTGTGGTTCTTGCTCAGGCCACTTACACCACACCAGGGTCTGTGGCTCTTGCTGAGGCCACTTTCAGCACACCAGGGCCTGTGGCTGCTGGCTGAGGCCACCTACACCACACCAGGGCATTAGTTGCTATTGAGGCCAATTACACCACACCAGGGTCTGTGGCTCTTGCTCAGGCCACTTACACCACACCAGGGCCTGTGGCTCTTGCTCAGGCCACTTACACCACACCAGGGCCTGTGGCACTGGCTGAGGCCACTTACACCACACCAGGGCCTGTGGCTGCTGGCTGAGGCCACTTACACCACACCAGGGCCTGTGGCTGCTGGCTGAGGCCACTTACACCACACCAGGGCCTGTGGCTGGTGGCTGAGGCCACCTACACCACACCAGGGCCTGTGGCTGCTGGCTGAGGCGACTTATACCACACCAGGGCCCTTTTGCTGCTGGCTGAGGCCACTTACACCACACCAGTGCCTGTGGCTTCTGTCTGAGGCCACTTACACCACACCAGGGCCTGTGGCTGCTGGCTGAGGCCAATTACACCACAACAGGGTCTGTGGCTCTTGCTCAGGCCACTTACACCACACCAGGGCCTGTGGCACTGGCTGAGGCCACTTACACCACACCAGGGCCTGTGGCTGCTGGCTGAGGCCACTTACACCACACCAGGGCCTGTGGCTGCTGGCTGAGGCCACTTACACCACACCAGGGCCTGTGGCTGCTGGCTGAGGCCACCTACACCACACCAGGGCCTGTGGCTGCTGGCTGAGGCGACTTACACCACACCAGGGCCCTTTTGCTGCTGGCTGAGGCCACTTACACCACACCAGTGCCTGTGGCTTCTGGCTGAGGCGACTTACACCACACCAGGGCCTGTGGCTGCTGGCTGAGGCCACTTACACCACACCAAGGCCTGTGGCTCTTGCTCAGGCCACTCACATCACACCAGGCCCTGCGCTTCTGGCCGAGGCCATCTTCACCAAACCAGGCCCTGTGCTGCTTGCTGTGGCCATGTACAACACACCAGGCCCTGTGCTGGTTCCTGAGGCCATCTTCAACAATCCAGGGCCTGTGCTGTTGGATAAATGCCAAACTGAGCCTTTGGGTTAGGGTATTATGCAAACATGCAGGTATGGTTATAGCATTGTCTTCGTAACTTCAGGTACTTGCCACCTAATCACTTGAATCCATAAATTGAGACATTGTGCTGGAGCCAGCAGCTTACGGCCATACCACCCTGAGCACGCCTGACCTCGTCTGATCTCGGAAGCTAAGCAGGGCTGGGCTTGGTTAGTACTTGGATGGGAGACTACCTGGGAATACCTGGTGCTGTAAGCCTTTCATGTCATTGAACCGCTTTTGATCCAGAGAAGGGGTGTATTAAAAGACCAAAAGCAGCTGCCCATTAATGAGGGCACATTAACGACACTGCTTTTGGCTCTTTTCCAATGTCTTGTGCTGCTAGCTGATGCAACCTACACCACACAAGGGCCTGAGTGACCGGCTGGGGCCACTTACACCACATCAGGGCCTGTGGCTCTGGCTGAGGCCACTTTCACCACACCAGGGCATTAGTTGCTATTGAGGCCAATTACACCACACCAGGGTCTGTGGCTCTTGCTCAGGCCACTTACACCACACCAGGGCCTGTGGCTCTTGCTCAGGCCACTTACACCACACCAGGGCCTGTGGCTGCTGGCTGAGGCCACCTACACCACACCAGGGCATTAGTTGCTATTGAGGCCAATTACACCACACCAGGGTCTGTGGCTCTTGCTCAGGCCACTTACACCACACCAGGGCCTGTGGCTCTTGCTCAGGCCACTTACACCACACCAGGGCCTGTGGCACTGGCTGAGGCCACTTACACCACACCAGGGCCTGTGGCTGCTGGCTGAGGCCACTTACACCACACCAGGGCCTGTGGCTGCTGGCTGAGGCCACTTACACCACACCAGGGCCTGTGGCTGGTGGCTGAGGCCACCTACACCACACCAGGGCCTGTGGCTGCTGGCTGAGGCGACTTACACCACACCAGGGCCCTTTTGCTGCTGGCTGAGGCCACTTACACCACACCAGTGCCTGTGGCTTCTGTCTGAGGCGACTTACACCACACCAGGGCCTGTGGCTGCTGGCTGAGGCCAATTACACCACACCAGGGTCTGTGGCTCTTGCTCAGGCCACTTACACCACACCAGGGCCTGTGGCACTGGCTGAGGCCACTTACACCACACCAGGGCCTGTGGCTGCTGGCTGAGGCCACTTACACCACACCAGGGCCTGTGGCTGCTGGCTGAGGCCACTTACACCACACCAGGGCCTGTGGCTGCTGGCTGAGGCCACCTACACCACACCAGGGCCTGTGGCTGCTGGCTGAGGCGACTTACACCACACCAGGGCCCTTTTGCTGCTGGCTGAGGCCACTTACACCACACCAGTGCCTGTGGCACTGGCTGAGGCCACTTACACCACACCAGGGCCTGTGGCTCTTGCTCAGGCCACTCACATCACACCAGGCCCTGCGCTTCTGGCCGAGGCCATCTTCACCAAACCAGGCCCTGTGCTGCTTGCTGTGGCCATGTACAACACACCAGGCCCTGTGCTGGTTCCTGAGGCCATCTTCAACAATCCAGGGCCTGTGCTGTTGGATAAATGCCAAACTGAGCCTTTGGGTTAGGGTATTATGCAAACATGCAGGTATGGTTATAGGATTGTCTTCGTAACTTCAGGTACTTGCCACCTAATCACTTGAATCCATAAATTGAGACATTGTGCTGGGGCCAGCAGCTTACGGCCATACCACCCTGAGCACGCCCGACCTCGTCTGATCTCGGAAGCTAAGCAGGGCTGGGCTTGGTTAGTACTTGGATGGGAGACTGCCTGGGAATACCTGGTGCTGTAAGCCTTTCATTTTCATGTCATTGAACCGCTTTTGATCCAGAGAAGGGGTGTATTAAAAGACCAAAAGCAGCTGCCCATTAATGAGGGCACATTAACGACACTGCTTTTGGCTGTTTTCCAATGTCTTGTGCTGCTAGCTGATGCCACCTACACCACACCAGGGCCTGAGTGACCGGCTGGGGCCACTTACACCACATCAGGGCCTGTGGCTCTGGCTGAGGCCACTTACACCACACCAGGGCCTGTGGCTGCTGGCTGAGGCCAGTTACACCACACCAGAGCCTGTGGCTGCTGGCTGAAGCCACTTACACCACACCAGGGCCTTAGTTGCTATTGAGGCCACTTACACCACACCAGGGCCTGTGGCTGCTGGCTGAGGCCACCTACACCACACCAGGGCCTGTGGCTGCTGGCTGAGGCCACTTACACCACACCAGGGCCTTAGTTGCTATTGAGGCCAATTACACCACACCATGGTCTGTGGCTCTTGCTCAGGCCACTTACACCACACCAGGGCCTGTGGCACTGGCTGAGGCCACTTACACCACACCAGGGCCTGTGGCTGCTGGCTGAGGCCACTTACACCACACAAGGGTTTGTGGCTGCTGGCTGAGGCCACCTACACCACACCAGGGCCTGTGGCTGCTGGCTGAGGCCACCTACACCACACCAGGGCCTGTGGCTGCTGGCTGAGGCCACTTACACCACACCAGGGCCTGTGGCTGCTGGCTGAGGCCAGTTACACCACACCAGGGCCTGTGGCTGCTGGCTGAGGCCACATACACCACACCAGGGCCTTAGTTGCTATTGAGGCCAATTACACCACACCAGGGTCTGTGGCTCTTGCTCAGGCCACTCACATCACACCAGGCCCTGCGCTTCTGGCCACTTACACCACACCAGGGCCTGTGGCTGCTGGCTGAGGCCACTTACACCATACCAGGGCCTGTGGCTGTTGGCTGAGGCCACTTACACCACACCAGGGCCTTAGTTGCTATTGAGGCCACTTACACCACACCAGGGCCTGTGGCTCTGGCTGAGGCCACTTACACCACACCAGGGCCTTATTTGCTATTCAGGCCAGTTACACCACACCAGGGCCTGTGGCTCTGGCTCAGGCCATTTACACCACACCAGGGCCTGTGGCTGCTGGCTGATTCCACTTACACCACACCAGGGCCTGTGGCTCTTGCTCAGGCCACTCATATCACACCAGGCCCTGTGCTTCTGGCTGAGGCCATCTTCACCAAACCAGGCCCTGTGCTGCTTGCTGTGGCCATGTACAACACACCAGGGCCTTAGTTGCTATTGAGGCCACTTACACCACACCAGGGCCTGTGGCTGCTGGCTGAGGCCACCTACACCACACCAGGGCCTGTGGCTGCTGGCTGAGGCCACTTACACCACACCAGGGCCTGTGGCTGCTGGCTGAAGCCACTTACACCACACCAGGGCCTTAGTTGCTATTGAGGCCACTTACACCACACCAGGGCCTGTGGCTGCTGGCTGAGGCCACCTACACCACACCAGGGCCCTTTTGCTGCTGGCTGAGGCCACTTACACCACACCAGGGCCTGTGGCTGCTGGCTGAGGCCACTTACACCACACCAGTGCCTGTGGCTCTTGCTCAGGCCACTCACATCACACCAGGCCCTGCGCTTCTGGCCGAGGCCATCTTCACCAAACCAGGCCCTGTGGTTCTTGCTCAGGCCACTTACACCACACCAGGGCCTTATTTGCTATTGAGGCCACTTACACCACACCAGGGCCTGTGGCTCTGGCTTAGGCCACTTACACCACACCAGGGCCTGTGGCACTTGCTCAGGCCACTTACACCACACCAGGGCCTGTGGCTGCTGGCTGAGGCCACTTACACCACACCAGGGCCTGTGGCTCTTGCTCAGGCCACTTACACCACACCAGAGCCTGTGGCACTGGCTGAGGCCACTTACACCACACCAGGGCCTGTGGCTGCTGGCTGAGGCCACTCACACCACACCAGGGCCTGTGGCTGCTAGCTGAGGCCACTTACACCAAACCAGGGCCTGTGGCTGCTTGCTGAGGCCATCTTCACCAAACCAGGGCCTGAGTGACCGGCTGGGGCCACTTACACCACACCAGGGCCTGTGGCTCTTGCTCAGGCCACTCACATCACACCAGGCCCTGCTCTTCTGGCCGAGGCCATCTTCACCAAACCAGGCCCTGTGCTGCTAGCTGTGGCCATGTACAACACACCAGGCCCTGTGCTGGTTCCTGAGGCCATCTTCAACAATCCAGGGCCTGTGCTGTTGGATAAATGCCAAACTGAGCCTTTGGGTTAGGGTATTATGCAAACATGCAGGTATGGTTATAGGATTGTCTTCGTAACTTCAGGTACTTGCCACCTAATCACTTGAATCCATAAATTGAGTCATTGTGCTGGGGCCAGCAGCTTACGGCCATACCACCCTGAGCACGCCCGACCTCGTCTGATCTCGGAAGCAAAGCAGGGCTGGGCTTGGTTAGTACTTGGATGGGAGACTGCCTGGGAATACCTGGTGCTGTAAGCCTTTCATTTTCATGTCATTGAACCGCTTTTGATCCAGAGAAGGGGTGTATTAAAAGACCAAAAGCCCATTAATGAGGGCACATTAACGACATTGCTTTTGGCTCTTTTCCAATGTCTTGTGCTGCTAGCTGATGCCACCTACACCACACCAGGGCCTGAGTGACCGGCTGGGGCCACTTACACCACATCAGGGCCTGTGGCTCTGGCTGAGGCCACTTACACCACACCAGGGCCGGTGGCTGCTGGCTGAGGCCACTTACACCACACCAGAGCCTGTGGCTGCTGGCTGAAGCCACTTACACCACACCAGGGCCTTAGTTGCTATTGAGGCCACTTACACCACACCAGGGCCTGTGGCTGCTGGCTGAGGCCACTTACACCACACCAGGGCCTGTGGCTGCTGGCTGAAGCCACTTACACCACACCAGGGCCTTAGTTGCTATTGAGGCCACTTACACCACACCAGGGCCTGTGGCTGCTGGCTGAGGCCACCTACACCACACCAGGGCCCTTTTGCTGCTGGCTGAGGCCACTTACACCACACCAGTGCCTGTGGCTTCTGGCTGAGGCCACTTACACCACACCAGGGCCTGTGGCTGCTGGCTGAGGCCACTTACACCACACCAGGGCCTGTGGCTCTTGCTCAGGCCACTCACATCACACCAGGCCCTGCGCTTCTGGCCGAGGCCATCTTCACCAAACCAGGCCCTGTGGTTCTTGCTCAGGCCACTTACACCACACCAGGGCCTTATTTGCTATTGAGGCCACTTACACCACACCAGGGCCTGTGGCTCTGGCTTAGGCCACTTACACCACACCAGGGCCTGTGGCACTTGCTCAGGCCACTTACACCACACCAGGGCCTGTGGCTGCTGGCTGAGGCCACTTACACCACACCAGGGCCTGTGGCTCTTGCTCAGGCCACTTACACCACACCAGGGCCTGTGGCACTGGCTGAGGCCACTTAGACCACACCAGGGCCTGTGGCTGCTGGCTGAGGCCACTCACACCACACCAGGGCCTGTGGCTGCTAGCTGAGGCCACTTACACCAAACCAGGGCCTGTGGCTGCTTGCTGAGGCCATCTTCACCAAACCAGGCCCTGTGCTGCTTGCTGTGGCCATGTAAAACACACCAGGCCCTGTGCTGGTTCTTGAGGCCATCTTCAACAATCCAGGGCCTGTGCTGTTGGATAAATGCCAAACTGAGCCTTTTGGTTAGGGTATTATGCAAACATGCAGGTATGGTTATAGGATTGTCTTCGTAACTTCAGGTACTTGCCACCTAATCACTTGAATCCATAAATTGAGACATTGTGCTGGGGCCAGCAGCTTACGGCCATACCACCCTGAGCACGCCCGACCTCGTCTGATCTCGGAAGCTAAGCAGGGCTGGGCTTGGTTAGTACTTGGATGGGAGACTGCCTGGGAATACCTGGTGCTGTAAGCCTTTCATTTTCATGTCATTGAACCGCTTTTGATCCAGAGAAGGGGTGTATTAAAAGACCAGAAGCAGCTCCCCATTAATGAGGGCACATTAACGACATTGCTTTTGGCTGTTTTCCAATGTCTTGTGCTGCTATCTGATGCCACCTACACCACACCAGGGCCTGAGTGACCGGCTGGGGCCACTTACACCACATCAGGGCCTGTGACTTGGCTGAGGCCACTTACACCACACCAGGGCCTGTGGCTGCTGGCTGAGGCCAGTTACACCACACCAGAGCCTGTGGCTGCTGGCTGAAGCCACTTACACCACACCAGGGCCTTAGTTGCTATTGAGGCCACTTACACCACACCAGGGCCTGTGGCTGCTGGCTGAGGCCCCCTACACCACACCAGGGCCTGTGGCTGCTGGCTGAGGCCACTTACACCACACCAGGGCCTGTGGCTCTTGCTCAGGCCACTCACATCACACCAGGCCCTGCGCTTCTGGCCGAGGCCATCTTCACCAAACCAGGCCCTGTGGTTCTTGCTCAGGCCACTTACACCACACCAGGGCCTGTGGCTGCTGGCTGAAGCCACTTACACCACACCAGGGCCTTAGTTGCTATTGAGGCCACTTACACCACACCAGGGCCTGTGGCTGCTGGCTGAGGCCACCTACACCACACCAGGGCCCTTTTGCTGCTGGCTGAGGCCACTTACACCACACCAGTGCCTGTGGCTTCTGGCTGAGGCCACTTACACCACACCAGGGCATGTGGCTGCTGGCTGAGGCCACTTACACCACACCAGGGCCTGTGGCTCTTGCTCAGGCCACTCACATCACACCAGGCCCTGCGCTTCTGGCCGAGGCCATCTTCACCAAACCAGGCCCTGTGGTTCTTGCTCAGGCCACTTACACCACACCAGGGCCTTATTTGCTATTGAGGCCACTTACACCACACCAGGGCCTGTGGCACTTGCTCAGGCCACTTACACCACACCAGGGCCTGTGGCACTTGCTCAGGCCACTTACACCACACCAGGGCCTGTGGCTGCTGGCTGAGGCCACTTACACCACACCAGGGCCTGTGGCTCTTGCTCAGGCCACTTACACCACACCAGGGCCTGTGTCACTGGCTGAGGCCACTTAGACCACACCAGGGCCTGTGGCTGCTGGCTGAGGCCACTCACAACACACCAGGGCCTGTGGCTGCTAGCTGAGGCCACTTACACCAAACCAGGGCCTGTGGCTGCTTGCTGAGGCCACCTACACCACACCAGGGCCTTAGTTGCTATTGAGGCCAATTACACCACACAAGGGCCTGTGGCTGCTGGCTGAGGCCACCTACACCACACCAGGGCCTGTGGCTGCTGGCTGAGGCCACTTACAACACACCAGGGCCTGTGGCTGCTGGCTGAGGCCACCTACACCACACCAGGGCCTGTGGCTGCTGGCTGAGGCCACTTACAACACACCAGGGTCTGTGGCTCTTGCTCAGGCCACTCATATCACACCAGGCCCTGTGGTTCTGGCCGAGGCCATCTTCACCAAACCAGGCCCTGTGCTGCTTGCTGTGGCCATGTACAACACACCAGGCCCTGTGCTGGTTCTTGAGGCCATCTTCAATAATCCAGGGCCTGTGCTGTTGGATAAATGCCAAACTGAGCCTTTGGGTTAGGGTATTATGCAAACATGCAGGTATGGTTATAGGATTGTCTTCGTAACTTCAGGTACTTGCCACCTAATCACTTGAATCCATAAATTGAGACATTGTGCTGGGGCCAGCAGATTACGGCCATACCACCCTGAGCACGCCCGACCTCGTCTGATCTCGGAAGCTAAGCAGGGCTGGGCTTGGTTAGTACTTGGATGGGAGACTGCCTGGGAATACCTGGTGCTGTAAGCCTTTCATTTTCATGTCATTGAACCGCTTTTGATCCAGAGA
This sequence comes from Aulonocara stuartgranti, assembly GCF_965226115.1. Classification (NCBI taxonomy): domain Eukaryota; kingdom Metazoa; phylum Chordata; class Actinopteri; order Cichliformes; family Cichlidae; genus Aulonocara; species Aulonocara stuartgranti. The sequence continues at coordinate 23,030,198 of NC_138941.1, read as the reverse complement.
AGGGGTGTATTAAAAGACCAAAAGCAGCTGCCCATTAATGAGGGCACATTAACGACATTGCTTTTGGCTGTTTTCCAATGTCTTGTGCTGCTAGCTGATGCCACCTACACCACACCAGGGCCTGAGTGACCGGCTGAGGCCACTTACACCACACCAGGGCCTGTGGCTGCTGGCTGAGGCCACTTACACCACACCAGGGCCTGTGGCTGCTGGCTGAGGCCACTTACACCACACCAGGGCCTTAGTTGCTATTGAGGCCAATTACACCACACCATGGTCTGTGGCTCTTGCTCAGGCCACTTACACCACACCAGGGCCTGTGGCACTGGCTGAGGCCACTTACACCACACCAGGGCCTGTGGCTGCTGGCTGAGGCCACTTACACCACACAAGGGCTTGTGGCTGCTGGCTGAGGCCACCTACACCACACCAGGGCCTGTGGCTGCTGGCTGAGGCCACCTACACCACACCAGGGCCTGTGGCTCTTGCTCAGGCCACTTACACCACACCAGGGCCTGTGGCTCTTGCTCAGGCCACTCATATCACACCAGGCTCTGTGCTTCTGGCTGAGGCCACTTAGACCACACCAGGGCCTGTGGCTGCTGGCTGAGGCCACTTACACCACACCAGGGCCTGTGGCTGCCAGCTGAGGCCATCTACACCACACCAGGGCCTGTGGCTGCTGGCTGAGGCGACTTACACCACACCAGGGCCCTTTTGCTGCTGGCTGAGGCCACTTACACCACACCAGTGCCTGTGGCTTCTGGCTGAGGCGACTTACACCACACCAGGGCCTGTGGCTGCTGGCTGAGGCCACTTACACCACACCAGGGCCTGTGGCTCTTGCTCAGGCCACTCACATCACACCAGGCCCTGCGCTTCTGGCCGAGGCCATCTTCACCAAACCAGGCCCTGTGGCTCTTGCTCAGGCCACTTACACCACACCAGGGCCTGTGGCTCTGGCTTAGGCCACTTCCACCACACCAGGGCCTGTGGCACTTGCTCAGGCCACTTACACCACACCAGGGCCTGTGGCTGCTGGCTGAGGCCACTTACACCACACCAGGGCCTGTGGCTCTTACTCAGGCCACTTACACCACACCAGGGCCTGTGGCACTGGCTGAGGCCACTTACACCACACCACGGCCTTATTTGCTGGCTGAGGCCACATACACCAAACCAGGGCCTTAGTTGCTATTAAGGCCAATTACACCACACAAGGGCCTGTGGCTGCTGGCTGAGGCCACTTACACCACACCAGGGCCTTAGTTGCTATTGAGGCCAATTACACCACACCAGGGCCTGTGGCTGCTGGCTGAGGCCACTTACACCACACCAGTGCCTGTGGCTTCTGGCTGAGGCGACTTACACCACACCAGGGCCTGTGGCTGCTGGCTGAGGCCACTTACACCACACCAGGGCCTGTGGCTCTTGCTCAGGCCACTCACATCACACCAGGCCCTGCGCTTCTGGCCGAAGCCATCTTCACCAAACCAGGCCCTGTGGTTCTTGCTCAGGCCACTTACACCACACCAGGGCCTGTGGCTCTGGCTTAGGCCAATTACACCACACCAGGGTCTGTGGCTCTTGCTGAGGCCACTTACACCACACCAGGGCCTGTGGCTGCTGCCTGAGACCACCTACACCACACCAGGGCCTGTGGCTGCTTGCTGAGGCGACTTACACCACACCAGGGCCTGTTGCTGCTGGCTGAGGCCACTTACACCACCCCAGTGCCTGTGGCTTCTGGCTGAGGCGACTTACACCACACCAGGGCCTGTTGCTGCTGGCTGAGGCCACTTACACCACACCAGGGCCTGTGGCTGCTGGCTCAGGCCACTCATATCAAACCAGGTCCTGTGCTTCTGGCCGAGGCCATCTTCACCAAACCAGGCCCTGTGCTGCTAGCTGAGGCGACTTACACCACATCAGGGCCTGTGGCTCTGGCTGAGGCCACTTACACCACACCAGGGCCTGTGGCTGCTGGCTGAGGCCAGTTACACCACACCAGGGCCTGTGGCTGCTGGCTGAGGCCACATACACCACACCAGGGCCTTAGTTGCTATTGAGGCCAATTACACCACACCAGGGTCTGTGGCTCTTGCTCAGGCCACTCACATCACACCAGGCCCTGCGCTTCTGGCCACTTACACCACACCAGGGCCTGTGGCTGCTGGCTGAGGCCACTTACACCATACCAGGGCCTGTGGCTGTTGGCTGAGGCCACTTACACCACACCAGGGCCTGTGGCTGCTGGCTGAGGCCACCTACACCACACCAGGGCCTGTGGCTGCTGGCTGAGGCGACTTACACCACACCAGGGCCCTTTTGCTGCTGGCTGAGGCCACTTACACCACACCAGTGCCTGTGGCTTCTGGCTGAGGCGACTTACACCACACCAGGGCCTGTGGCTGCTGGCTGAGGCCACTTACACCACACCAAGGCCTGTGGCTCTTGCTCAGGCCACTCACATCACACCAGGCCCTGCGCTTCTGGCCGAGGCCATCTTCACCAAACCAGGCCCTGTGCTGCTTGCTGTGGCCATGTACAACACACCAGGCCCTGTGCTGGTTCCTGAGGCCATCTTCAACAATCCAGGGCCTGTGCTGTTGGATAAATGCCAAACTGAGCCTTTGGGTTAGGGTATTATGCAAACATGAAGGTATGGTTATAGGATTGTCTTCGTAACTTCAGGTACTTGCCACCTAATCACTTGAATCCATAAATTGAGACATTGTGCTGGGGCCAGCAGCTTACGGCCATACCACCCTGAGCACGCCCGACCTCGTCTGATCTCGGAAGCTAAGCAGGACTGGGCTTGGTTAGTACTTGGATGGGAGACTGCCTGGGAATACCTGGTGCTGTAAGCCTTCCATTTTCATGTCATTGAACCGCTTTTGATCCAGAGAAGGGGTGTATTAAAAGACCAAAAGCAGCTGCCCATTAATGAGGGCACATTAACGACACTGCTTTTGGCTGTTTTCCAATGTCTTGTGCTGCTTGCTGATGCCACCTACACCACACCAGGGCCTGAGTGACCGGCTGGGGCCACTTACACCAGACCAGGGCCTGTGGCTGCTGGCTGAGGCCAGTTACACCACACCAGAGCCTGTGGCTGCTGGCTGAAGCCACTTACACCACACCAGGGCCTTAGTTGCTATTGAGGCCACTTACACCACACCAGGGCCTGTGGCTGCTGGCTGAGGCCACCTACACCACACCAGGGCCTGTGGCTGCTGGCTGAGGCCACTTACACCACACCAGGGCCTGTGGCTGCTGGCTGAAGCCACTTACACCACACCAGGGCCTTAGTTGCTATTGAGGCCACTTACACCACACCAGGGCCTGTGGCTGCTGGCTGAGGCCACCTACACCACACCAGGGCCCTTTTGCTGCTGGCTGAGGCCACTTACACCACACCAGTGCATGTGGCTTCTGGCTGAGGCCACTTACACCACACCAGGGCCTGTGGCTGCTGGCTGAGGCCACTTACACCACACCAGGGCCTGTGGCTCTTGCTCAGGCCACTCACATCACACCAGGCCCTGCGCTTCTGGCCGAGGCCATCTTCACCAAACCAGGGCCTGTGGCTGCTTGCTGAGGCCATCTTCACCAAACCAGGCCCTGTGCTGCTTGCTGTGGCCATGTACAACACACCAGGCCCTGTGCTGGTTCCTGAGGCCATCTTCAACAATCCAGGGCCTGTGCTGTTGGATAAATGCTAAACTGAGCCTTTGGGTTAGGGTATTATGCAAACATGAAGGTAGGGTTATAGGATTGTCTTCGTAACTTCAGGTACTTGCCACCTAATCACCTGAATCCATAAATTGAGACATTGTGCTGCGGCCAGCAGCTTACGGCCATACCACCCTGAGCACGCCCGACCTCGTCTGATCTCGGAAGCTGAGCAGGGCTGGGCTTGGTTAGTACTTGGATGGGAGACTGCCTGGGAATACCTGGTGCTGTAAGCCTTTCATTTTCATGTCATTGAACCGCTTTTGATCCAGAGAAGGGGTGTATTAAAAGACCAAAAGCAGCTGCCCATTAATGAGGGCACATTAACGACATTGCTTTTGGCTCTTTTCCAATGTCTTGTGCTGCTAGCTGATGCCACCTACACCACACCAGGGCCTGAGTGACCGGCTGGGGCCACTTACACCACATCAGGGCCTGTGGCTCTGGCTGAGGCCACTTACACCACACCAGGGCCTGTGGCTGCTGGCTGAGGCCACTTACACCACACCAGGGCCTGTGGCTGCTGGCTGAGGCCACTTACACCACACCAGGGCCTTAGTTGCTATTGAGGCCAATTACACCACACCATGGTCTGTGGCTCTTGCTCAGGCAACTTACACCACACCAGGGCCTGTGGCACTGGCTGAGGCCACTTACACCACACCAGAGCCTGTGGCTGCTGGCTGAGGCCACTTACACCACACAATGGCTTGTGGCTGCTGGCTGAGGCCACCTACACCACACCAGGGCCTGTGGCTCTTGCTCAGGCCACTTACACCACACCAGGGCCTGTGGCTCTTGCTCAGGCCACTCATATCACACCAGGCCCTGTGCTTCTGGCTGAGGCCACTTAGACCACACCAGGGCCTGTGGCTGCTGGCTGAGGCCACTTACACCACACCAGGGCCTGTGGCTGCTGGCTGAGGCCATCTACACCACACCAGGGCCTGTGGCTGCTGGCTGAGGCGACTTACACCACACCAGGGCCCTTTTGCTGCTGGCTGAGGCCACTTACACCACACCAGTGCCTGTGGCTTCTGGCTGAGGCGACTTACACCACACCAGGGCCTGTGGCTGCTGGCTGAGGCCACTTACACCACACCAGGGCCTGTGGCTCTTGCTCAGGCCACTCACATCACACCAGGCCCTGCGCTTCTGGCCGAGGCCATCTTCACCAAACCAGGCCCTGTGGCTCTTGCTCAGGCCACTTACACCACACCAGGGCCTGTGGCTCTGGCTTAGGCCACTTACACCACACCAGGGCCTGTGGCACTTGCTCAGGCCACTTACACCACACCAGGGCCTCTGGCTGCTGGCTGAGGCCACTTACACCACACCAGGGCCTGTGGCTCTTACTCAGGCCACTTACACCACACCAGGGCCTGTGGCACTGGCTGAGGCCACTTAGACCACACCAGGGCCTGTGGCTGCTGGCTGAGGCCACTTACACCACACCAGGGCCTGTGGCTGCTGGCTGAGGCCACTTACACCAAACCAGGGCCTGTGGCTGCTTGCTGAGGCCATCTTCACCAAACCAGGCCCTGTGCTGCTTGCTGTGGCCATGTAAAACACACCAGGTCCTGTGCTGGTTCTTGAGGCCATCTTCAACAATCCAGGGCCTGTGCTGTTGGATAAATGCCAAACTGAGCCTTTGGGTTAGGGTATTATGCAAACATGCAGGTATGGTTATAGGATTGTCTTCGTAACTTCAGGTACTTGCCACCTAATCACTTGAATCCATAAATTGAGACATTGTGCTGGGGCCAGCAGCTTACGGCCATACCACCCTGAGCACGCCCGACCTCGTCTGATCTCGGAAGCTAAGCAGGGCTGGGCTTGGTTAGTACTTGGATGGGAGACTGCCTGGGAATACCTGGTGCTGTAAGCCTTTCATTTTCATGTCATTGAACCGCTTTTGATCCAGAGAAGGGGTGTATTAAAAGACCAAAAGCAGCTCCCCATTAATGAGGGCACATTAACGACACTGCTTTTGGCTGTTTTCCAATGTCTTGTGCTGCTAGCTGATGCCATTTACACCACACCAGGGCCTGTGGCTGCTGGCTGAGGCCACCTACACCACACCAGGGCCTTAGTTGCTATTGAGGCCAATTACACCACACAAGGGCCTGTGGCTGCTGGCTGAGGCCACCTACACCACACCAGGGCCTGTGGCTGCTGGCTGAGGCCACTTACAACACACCAGGGCCTGTGGCTCTTGCTCAGGCCACTCATATCACACCAGGCCCTGTGCTTCTGGCCGAGGCCATCTTCACCAAACCAGGCCCTGTGCTGCTTGCTGTGGCCATGTACAACACACCAGGCCCTGTGCTGGTTCCTGACGCCATCTTCAACAATCCAGGGCCTGTGCTGTTGGATAAATGCCAAACTGAGCCTTTGGGTTAGGGTATTATGCAAACATGCAGGTATGGTTATAGGATTGTCTTCGTAACTTCAGGTACTTGCCACCTAATCACTTGAATCCATAAATTGAGACATTGTGCTGGGGCCAGCAGATTACGGCCATACCACCCTGAGCACGCCCGACCTCGTCTGATCTCGGAAGCTAAGCAGGGCTGGGCTTGGTTAGTACTTGGATGGGAGACTACCTGGGAATACCTGGTGCTGTAAGCCTTTCATTTTCATGTCATTGAACCGCTTTTGATCCAGAGAAGGGGTGTATTAAAAGACCAAAAGCAGCTCCCCATTAATGAGGGCACATTAACGACATTGCTTTTGGCTGTTTTCCAATGTCTTGTGCTGCTAGCTGATGCCACCTACACCACACCACGGCCTTATTTGCTGGCTGAGGTCACTTACACCACACCAGGGCCTGTGGCTCTTGCTCAGGCCACTTACACCACACCAGGGCCTGTGGCTCTTGCTCAGGCCACTTACACCACACCAGGGCCTGTGGGACCGGCTGGGGCCACTTACACCACACCAGGGCCTGTGGCTGCTGGCTGAGGCCACTTACACCACACAAGGGCCTGAGGGACCGGCTGGGGCCACTTACACCACATCAGGGCCTGTGGCTGCTGGCTGAGGCCACTTACACCACACCAGGGCCTGTGGCTGCTGGCTGAGGCCACTTACACCACACCAGGGCCTTAGTTGCTATTGAGGCCAATTACACCACACCATGGTCTGTGGCTCTTGCTCAGGCCACTTACACCACACCAGGGCCTGTGGCACTGGCTGAGGCCACTTACACCACACCAGGGCCTGTGGCTGCTGGCTGAGGCCACTTACACCACACAAGGGCTTGTGGCTGCTGGCTGAGGCCACCTACACCACACCAGGGCCTGTGGCTGCTGGCTGAGGCCACCTACACCACACCAGGGCCTGTGGCTCTTGCTCAGGCCACTTACACCACACCAGGGCCTGTGGCTCTTGCTCAGGCCACTTACACCACACCAGGGCCTGTGGCTCTTGCTCAGGCCACTCATATCACACCAGGCTCTGTGCTTCTGGCTGAGGCCACTTAGACCACACCAGGGCCTGTGGCTGCTGGCTGAGGCCACTTACACCACACCAGGGCCTGTGGCTGCCAGCTGAGGCCATCTACACCACACCAGGGCCTGTGGCTGCTGGCTGAGGCGACTTACACCACACCAGGGCCCTTTTGCTGCTGGCTGAGGCCACTTACACCACACCAGTGCCTGTGGCTTCTGGCTGAGGCGACTTACACCACACCAGGGCCTGTGGCTGCTGGCTGAGGCCACTTACACCACACCAGGGCCTGTGGCTCTTGCTCAGGCCACTCACATCACACCAGGCCCTGCGCTTCTGGCCGAGGCCATCTTCACCAAACCAGGCCCTGTGGCTCTTGCTCAGGCCACTTACACCACACCAGGGCCTGTGGCTCTGGCTTAGGCCACTTCCACCACACCAGGGCCTGTGGCACTTGCTCAGGCCACTTACACCACACCAGGGCCTGTGGCTGCTGGCTGAGGCCACTTACACCACACCAGGGCCTGTGGCTCTTACTCAGGCCACTTACACCACACCAGGGCCTGTGGCACTGGCTGAGGCCACTTACACCACACCACGGCCTTATTTGCTGGCTGAGGCCACATACACCAAACCAGGGCCTTAGTTGCTATTGAGGCCAATTACACCACACAAGGGCCTGTGGCTGCTGGCTGAGGCCACTTACACCACACCAGGGCCTTAGTTGCTATTGAGGCCAATTACACCACACCAGGGCCTGTGGCTGCTGGCTGAGGCCACTTACACCACACCAGTGCCTGTGGCTTCTGGCTGAGGCGACTTACACCACACCAGGGCCTGTGGCTGCTGGCTGAGGCCACTTACACCACACCAGGGCCTGTGGCTCTTGCTCAGGCCACTCACATCACACCAGGCCCTGCGCTTCTGGCCGAAGCCATCTTCACCAAACCAGGCCCTGTGGTTCTTGCTCAGGCCACTTACACCACACCAGGGCCTGTGGCTCTGGCTTAGGCCAATTACACCACACCAGGGTCTGTGGCTCTTGCTGAGGCCACTTACACCACACCAGGGCCTGTGGCTGCTGCCTGAGACCACCTACACCACACCAGGGCCTGTGGCTGCTTGCTGAGGCGACTTACACCACACCAGGGCCTGTTGCTGCTGGCTGAGGCCACTTACACCACCCCAGTGCCTGTGGCTTCTGGCTGAGGCGACTTACACCACACCAGGGCCTGTTGCTGCTGGCTGAGGCCACTTACACCACACCAGGGCCTGTGGCTGCTGGCTCAGGCCACTCATATCAAACCAGGTCCTGTGCTTCTGGCCGAGGCCATCTTCACCAAACCAGGCCCTGTGCTGCTAGCTGAGGCGACTTACACCACATCAGGGCCTGTGGCTCTGGCTGAGGCCACTTACACCACACCAGGGCCTGTGGCTGCTGGCTGAGGCCAGTTACACCACACCAGGGCCTGTGGCTGCTGGCTGAGGCCACATACACCACACCAGGGCCTTAGTTGCTATTGAGGCCAATTACACCACACCAGGGTCTGTGGCTGTTGCTCAGGCCACTCACATCACACCAGGCCCTGCGCTTCTGGCCACTTACACCACACCAGGGCCTGTGGCTGCTGGCTGAGGCCACTTACACCATACCAGGGCCTGTGGCTGTTGGCTGAGGCCACTTACACCACACCAGGGCCTGTGGCTGCTGGCTGAGGCCACCTACACCACACCAGGGCCTGTGGCTGCTGGCTGAGGCGACTTACACCACACCAGGGCCCTTTTGCTGCTGGCTGAGGCCACTTACACCACACCAGTGCCTGTGGCTTCTGGCTGAGGCGACTTACACCACACCAGGGCCTGTGGCTGCTGGCTGAGGCCACTTACACCACACCAAGGCCTGTGGCTCTTGCTCAGGCCACTCACATCACACCAGGCCCTGCGCTTCTGGCCGAGGCCATCTTCACCAAACCAGGCCCTGTGCTGCTTGCTGTGGCCATGTACAACACACCAGGCCCTGTGCTGGTTCCTGAGGCCATCTTCAACAATCCAGGGCCTGTGCTGTTGGATAAATGCCAAACTGAGCCTTTGGGTTAGGGTATTATGCAAACATGAAGGTATGGTTATAGGATTGTCTTCGTAACTTCAGGTACTTGCCACCTAATCACTTGAATCCATAAATTGAGACATTGTGCTGGGGCCAGCAGCTTACGGCCATACCACCCTGAGCACGCCCGACCTCGTCTGATCTCGGAAGCTAAGCAGGACTGGGCTTGGTTAGTACTTGGATGGGAGACTGCCTGGGAATACCTGGTGCTGTAAGCCTTCCATTTTCATGTCATTGAACCGCTTTTGATCCAGAGAAGGGGTGTATTAAAAGACCAAAAGCAGCTGCCCATTAATGAGGGCACATTAACGACACTGCTTTTGGCTGTTTTCCAATGTCTTGTGCTGCTTGCTGATGCCACCTACACCACACCAGGGCCTGAGTGACCGGCTGGGGCCACTTACACCAGACCAGGGCCTGTGGCTGCTGGCTGAGGCCAGTTACACCACACCAGAGCCTGTGGCTGCTGGCTGAAGCCACTTACACCACACCAGGGCCTTAGTTGCTATTGAGGCCACTTACACCACACCAGGGCCTGTGGCTGCTGGCTGAGGCCACCTACACCACACCAGGGCCTGTGGCTGCTGGCTGAGGCCACTTACACCACACCAGGGCCTGTGGCTGCTGGCTGAAGCCACTTACACCACACCAGGGCCTTAGTTGCTATTGAGGCCACTTACACCACACCAGGGCCTGTGGCTGCTGGCTGAGGCCACCTACACCACACCAGGGCCCTTTTGCTGCTGGCTGAGGCCACTTACACCACACCAGTGCATGTGGCTTCTGGCTGAGGCCACTTACACCACACCAGGGCCTGTGGCTGCTGGCTGAGGCCACTTACACCACACCAGGGCCTGTGGCTCTTGCTCAGGCCACTCACATCACACCAGGCCCTGCGCTTCTGGCCGAGGCCATCTTCACCAAACCAGGGCCTGTGGCTGCTTGCTGAGGCCATCTTCACCAAACCAGGCCCTGTGCTGCTTGCTGTGGCCATGTACAACACACCAGGCCCTGTGCTGGTTCCTGAGGCCATCTTCAACAATCCAGGGCCTGTGCTGTTGGATAAATGCTAAACTGAGCCTTTGGGTTAGGGTATTATGCAAACATGAAGGTAGGGTTATAGGATTGTCTTCGTAACTTCAGGTACTTGCCACCTAATCACCTGAATCCATAAATTGAGACATTGTGCTGCGGCCAGCAGCTTACGGCCATACCACCCTGAGCACGCCCGACCTCGTCTGATCTCGGAAGCTGAGCAGGGCTGGGCTTGGTTAGTACTTGGATGGGAGACTACCTGGGAATACCTGGTGCTGTAAGCCTTTCATTTTCATGTCATTGAACCGCTTTTGATCCAGAGAAGGGGTGTATTAAAAGACCAAAAGCAGCTGCCCATTAATGAGGGCACATTAACGACATTGCTTTTGGCTCTTTTCCAATGTCTTGTGCTGCTAGCTGATGCCACCTACACCACACCAGGGCCTGAGTGACCGGCTGGGGCCACTTACACCACATCAGGGCCTGTGGCTCTGGCTGAGGCCACTTACACCACACCAGGGCCTGTGGCTGCTGGCTGAGGCCACTTACACCACACCAGGGCCTGTGGCTGCTGGCTGAGGCCACTTACACCACACCAGGGCCTTAGTTGCTATTGAGGCCAATTACACCACACCATGGTCTGTGGCTCTTGCTCAGGCAACTTACACCACACCAGGGCCTGTGGCACTGGCTGAGGCCACTTACACCACACCAGAGCCTGTGGCTGCTGGCTGAGGCCACTTACACCACACAAGGGCTTGTGGCTGCTGGCTGAGGCCACCTACACCACACCAGGGCCTGTGGCTCTTGCTCAGGCCACTTACACCACACCAGGGCCTGTGGCTCTTGCTCAGGCCACTCATATCACACCAGGCCCTGTGCTTCTGGCTGAGGCCACTTAGACCACACCAGGGCCTGTGGCTGCTGGCTGAGGCCACTTACACCACACCAGGGCCTGTGGCTGCTGGCTGAGGCCATCTACACCACACCAGGGCCTGTGGCTGCTGGCTGAGGCGACTTACACCACACCAGGGCCCTTTTGCTGCTGGCTGAGGCCACTTACACCACACCAGTGCCTGTGGCTTCTGGCTGAGGCGACTTACACCACACCAGGGCCTGTGGCTGCTGGCTGAGGCCACTTACACCACACCAGGGCCTGTGGCTCTTGCTCAGGCCACTCACATCACACCAGGCCCTGCGCTTCTGGCCGAGGCCATCTTCACCAAACCAGGCCCTGTGGCTCTTGCTCAGGCCACTTACACCACACCAGGGCCTGTGGCTCTGGCTTAGGCCACTTACACCACACCAGGGCCTGTGGCACTTGCTCAGGCCACTTACACCACACCAGGGCCTCTGGCTGCTGGCTGAGGCCACTTACACCACACCAGGGCCTGTGGCTCTTACTCAGGCCACTTACACCACACCAGGGCCTGTGGCACTGGCTGAGGCCACTTAGACCACACCAGGGCCTGTGGCTGCTGGCTGAGGCCACTTACACCACACCAGGGCCTGTGGCTGCTGGCTGAGGCCACTTACACCAAACCAGGGCCTGTGGCTGCTTGCTGAGGCCATCTTCACCAAACCAGGCCCTGTGCTGCTTGCTGTGGCCATGTAAAACACACCAGGTCCTGTGCTGGTTCTTGAGGCCATCTTCAACAATCCAGGGCCTGTGCTGTTGGATAAATGCCAAACTGAGCCTTTGGGTTAGGGTATTATGCAAACATGCAGGTATGGTTATAGGATTGTCTTCGTAACTTCAGGTACTTGCCACCTAATCACTTGAATCCATAAATTGAGACATTGTGCTGGGGCCAGCAGCTTACGGCCATACCACCCTGAGCACGCCCGACCTCGTCTGATCTCGGAAGCTAAGCAGGGCTGGGCTTGGTTAGTACTTGGATGGGAGACTGCCTGGGAATACCTGGTGCTGTAAGCCTTTCATTTTCATGTCATTGAACCGCTTTTGATCCAGAGAAGGGGTGTATTAAAAGACCAAAAGCAGCTCCCCATTAATGAGGGCACATTAACGACACTGCTTTTGGCTGTTTTCCAATGTCTTGTGCTGCTAGCTGATGCCATTTACACCACACCAGGGCCTGTGGCTGCTGGCTGAGGCCACCTACACCACACCAGGGCCTTAGTTGCTATTGAGGCCAATTACACCACACAAGGGCCTGTGGCTGCTGGCTGAGGCCACCTACACCACACCAGGGCCTGTGGCTGCTGGCTGAGGCCACTTACAACACACCAGGGCCTGTGGCTCTTGCTCAGGCCACTCATATCACACCAGGCCCTGTGCTTCTGGCCGAGGCCATCTTCACCAAACCAGGCCCTGTGCTGCTTGCTGTGGCCATGTACAACACACCAGGCCCTGTGCTGGTTCCTGACGCCATCTTCAACAATCCAGGGCCTGTGCTGTTGGATAAATGCCAAACTGAGCCTTTGGGTTAGGGTATTATGCAAACATGCAGGTATGGTTATAGGATTGTCTTCGTAACTTCAGGTACTTGCCACCTAATCACTTGAATCCATAAATTGAGACATTGTGCTGGGGCCAGCAGATTACGGCCATACCACCCTGAGCACGCCCGACCTCGTCTGATCTCGGAAGCTAAGCAGGGCTGGGCTTGGTTAGTACTTGGATGGGAGACTGCCTGGGAATACCTGGTGCTGTAAGCCTTTCATTTTCATGTCATTGAACCGCTTTTGATCCAGAGAAGGGGTGTATTAAAAGACCAAAAGCAGCTCCCCATTAATGAGGGCACATTAACGACATTGCTTTTGGCTGTTTTCCAATGTCTTGTGCTGCTAGCTGATGCCACCTACACCACACCACGGCCTTATTTGCTGGCTGAGGTCACTTACACCACACCAGGGCCTGTGGCTCTTGCTCAGGCCACTTACACCACACCAGGGCCTGTGGCTCTTGCTCAGGCCACTTACACCACACCAGGGCCTGTGGGACCGGCTGGGGCCACTTACACCACACCAGGGCCTGTGGCTGCTGGCTGAGGCCACTTACACCACACCAGGGCCTTAGTTGCTATTGAGGCCAATTACACCACACCATGGTCTGTGGCTCTTGCTCAGGCCACTTACACCACACCAGGGCCTGTGGCACTGGCTGAGGCCACTTACACCACACCAGGGCCTGTGGCTGCTGGCTGAGGCCACTTACACCACACAAGGGCTTGTGGCTGCTGGCTGAGGCCACCTACACCACACCAGGGCCTGTGGCTGCTGGCTGAGGCCACCTACACCACACCAGGGCCTGTGGCTCTTGCTCAGGCCACTTACACCACACCAGGGCCTGTGGCTCTTGCTCAGGCCACTTACACCACACCAGGGCCTGTGGCTCTTGCTCAGGCCACTCATATCACACCAGGCTCTGTGCTTCTGGCTGAGGCCACTTAGACCACACCAGGGCCTGTGGCTGCTGGCTGAGGCCACTTACACCACACCAGGGCCTGTGGCTGCTGGCTGAGGCCATCTACACCACACCAGGGCCTGTGGCTGCTGGCTGAGGCGACTTACACCACACCAGGGCCCTTTTGCTGCTGGCTGAGGCCACTTACACCACACCAGTGCCTGTGGCTTCTGGCTGAGGCGACTTACACCACACCAGGGCCTGTGGCTGCTGGCTGAGGCCACTTACACCACACCAGGGCCTGTGGCTCTTGCTCAGGCCACTCACATCACACCAGGCCCTGCGCTTCTGGCCGAGGCCATCTTCACCAAACCAGGCCCTGTGGCTCTTGCTCAGGCCACTTACACCACACCAGGGCCTGTGGCTCTGGCTTAGGCCACTTCCACCACACCAGGGCCTGTGGCACTTGCTCAGGCCACTTACACCACACCAGGGCCTGTGGCTGCTGGCTGAGGCCACTTACACCACACCAGGGCCTCTGGCTCTTACTCAGGCCACTTACACCACACCAGGGCCTGTGGCACTGGCTGAGGCCACTTACACCACACCACGGACTTATTTGCTGGCTGAGGCCACATACACCAAACCAGGGCCTTAGTTGCTATTGAGGCCAATTACACCACACAAGGGCCTGTGGCTGCTGGCTGAGGCCACTTACACCACACCAGGGCCTTAGTTGCTATTGAGGCCAATTACACCACACCAGGGTCTGTGGCTCTTGCTCAGGCCACTTACACCACACCAGGGCCTGTGGCACTGGCTGAGGCCACTTACACCACACCAGGGCCTGTGGCACTGGCTGAGGCCACTTACACCACACCAGGGCCTGTGGCTGCTGGCTGAGGCCACTTACACCACACAAGGGCTTGTGGCTGCTGGCTGAGGCCACCTACACCACACCAGGGCCTGTGGCTGCTGGTTGAGGCCACCTACACCACACCAGGGCCTGTGGCTCTTGCTCAGGCCACTTACACCACACCAGGGCCTGTGGCTCTTGCTCAGGCCACTTACACCACATCAGGGCCTGTGGCTCTGGCTGAGGCCACTTACACCACACCAGGGCCTGTGGCACTGGCTGAGGCCACTTACACCACACCAGGGCCTGTGGCTGCTGGCTGAGGCCACTTACACCACACAAGGGCTTGTGGCTGCTGGCTGAGGCCACCTACACCACACCAGGGCCTGTGGCTGCTGGCTGCTGGCTGAGGCCACCTACACCACACCAGGGCCTGTGGCTCTTGCTCAGGCCACTTACACCACACCAGGGCCTGTGGCTCTTGCTCAGGCCACTTACACCACACCAGGGCCTGTGGCTCTTGCTCAGGCCACTTACACCACACCAGGGCCTGTGGCACTGGCTGAGGCCACTTACACCACACCAGGGCCTGTGGCTGCTGGCTGAGGCCACTTACACCACACCAGGGCCTGTGGCTGCTGGCTGAGGCCACTTACACCACACCAGGGCCTGTGGCTGGTGGCTGAGGCCACCTACACCACACCAGGGCCTGTGGCTGCTGGCTGAGGCGACTTACACCACACCAGGGCCCTTTTGCTGCTGGCTGAGGCCACTTACACCACACCAGTGCCTGTGGCTTCTGTCTGAGGCGACTTACACCACACCAGGGCCTGTGGCTGCTTGCTGAGGCCATCTTCACCAAACCAGGCCCTGTGCTGCTTGCTGTGGCCATGTAAAACACACCAGGTCCTGTGCTGGTTCTTGAGGCCATCTTCAACAATCCAGGGCCTGTGCTGTTGGATAAATGCCAAACTGAGCCTTTGGGTTAGGGTATTATGCAAACATGCAGGTATGGTTATAGGATTGTCTTCGTAACTTCAGGTACTTGCCACCTAATCACTTGAATCCATAAATTGAGACATTGTGCTGGGGCCAGCAGCTTACGGCCATACCACCCTGAGCACGCCCGACCTCGTCTGATCTCGGAAGCTAAGCAGGGCTGGGCTTGGTTAGTACTTGGATGGGAGACTGCCTGGGAATACCTGGTGCTGTAAGCCTTTCATTTTCATGTCATTGAACCGCTTTTGATCCAGAGAAGGGGTGTATTAAAAGACCAAAAGCAGCTCCCCATTAATGAGGGCACATTAACGACACTGCTTTTGGCTGTTTTCCAATGTCTTGTGCTGCTAGCTGATGCCACTTACACCACACCAGGGCCTGTGGC
This sequence comes from Aulonocara stuartgranti, assembly GCF_965226115.1. Lineage (NCBI taxonomy): Eukaryota > Metazoa > Chordata > Actinopteri > Cichliformes > Cichlidae > Aulonocara > Aulonocara stuartgranti. Next base: position 23,014,264 of record NC_138941.1, on the reverse strand, counting down.
TGCTGGCTGAGGCCACTTACACCACACCAGGGCCTGTGGCTGCTGGCTGAGGCCACCTACACCACACCAGGGCCTTAGTTGCTATTGAGGCCAATTACACCACACAAGGGCCTGTGGCTGCTGGCTGAGGCCACCTACACCACACCAGGGCCTGTGGCTGCTGGCTGAGGCCACTTACAACACACCAGGGCCTGTGGCTCTTGCTCAGGCCACTCATATCACACCAGGCCCTGTGCTTCTGGCCGAGGCCATCTTCACCAAACCAGGCCCTGTGCTGCTTGCTGTGGCCATGTACAACACACCAGGCCCTGTGCTGGTTCCTGACGCCATCTTCAACAATCCAGGGCCTGTGCTGTTGGATAAATGCCAAACTGAGCCTTTGGGTTAGGGTATTATGCAAACATGCAGGTATGGTTATAGGATTGTCTTCGTAACTTCAGGTACTTGCCACCTAATCACTTGAATCCATAAATTGAGACATTGTGCTGGGGCCAGCAGATTACGGCCATACCACCCTGAGCACGCCCGACCTCGTCTGATCTCGGAAGCTAAGCAGGGCTGGGCTTGGTTAGTACTTGGATGGGAGACTACCTGGGAATACCTGGTGCTGTAAGCCTTTCATTTTCATGTCATTGAACCGCTTTTGATCCAGAGAAGGGGTGTATTAAAAGACCAAAAGCAGCTCCCCATTAATGAGGGCACATTAACGACATTGCTTTTGGCTGTTTTCCAATGTCTTGTGCTGCTAGCTGATGCCACCTACACCACACCACGGCCTTATTTGCTGGCTGAGGTCACTTACACCACACCAGGGCCTGTGGCTCTTGCTCAGGCCACTTACACCACACCAGGGCCTGTGGCTCTTGCTCAGGCCACTTACACCACACCAGGGCCTGTGGGACCGGCTGGGGCCACTTACACCACACCAGGGCCTGTGGCTGCTGGCTGAGGCCACTTACACCACACAAGGGCCTGAGGGACCGGCTGGGGCCACTTACACCACATCAGGGCCTGTGGCTGCTGGCTGAGGCCACTTACACCACACCAGGGCCTGTGGCTGCTGGCTGAGGCCACCTACACCACACCAGGGCCTTAGTTGCTATTGAGGCCAATTACACCACACCAGGGTCTGTGGCTCTTGCTCAGGCCACTTACACCACACCAGGGCCTGTGGCACTGGCTGAGGCCACTTACACCACACCAGGGCCTGTGGCTGCTGGCTTAGGCCACCTACACCACACCAGGGCCTTAGTTGCTATTGAGGCCAATTACACCACACAAGGGCCTGTGGCTGCTGGCTGAGGCCACTTACACCACACCAGTGCCTGTGGCTTCTGGCTGAGGCGACTTACACCACACCAGGGCCTGTGGCTGCTGGCTGAGGCCACTTACACCACACCAGGGCCTGTGGCTGCTGGCTGAGGCCACCTACACCACACCAGGGCATTAGTTGCTATTGAGGCCAATTACACCACACCAGGGTCTGTGGCTCTTGCTCAGGCCACTTACACCACACCAGGGCCTGTGGCTCTTGCTCAGGCCACTTACACCACACCAGGGCCTGTGGCTGCTGGCTGAGGCCACTTACACCACACCAGGGCCTGTGGCTGCTGGCTGAGGCCACCTACACCACACCAGGGCCTGTGGCTGCTGGCTGAGGCCACCTACACCACACCAGGGCCTGTGGCTGCTGGCTGAGGCCACCTACACCACACCAGGGCCTGTGGCTGCTGGCTGAGGCCACTTACACCACACCAGGGCCTGTGGCTGCTGGCTGAGGCCACTTACACCACACCAAGGCCTGTGGCTCTTGCTCAGGCCACTCACATCACACCAGGCCCTGCGCTTCTGGCCGAGGCCATCTTCACCAAACCAGGCCCTGTGGTTCTTGCTCAGGCCACTTACACCACACCAGGGTCTGTGGCTCTTGCTGAGGCCACTTTCACCACACCAGGGCCTGTGGCTGCTGGCTGAGGCCACCTACACCACACCAGGGCATTAGTTGCTATTGAGGCCAATTACACCACACCAGGGTCTGTGGCTCTTGCTCAGGCCACTTACACCACACCAGGGCCTGTGGCTCTTGCTCAGGCCACTTACACCACACCAGGGCCTGTGGCACTGGCTGAGGCCACTTACACCACACCAGGGCCTGTGGCTGCTGGCTGAGGCCACTTACACCACACCAGGGCCTGTGGCTGGTGGCTGAGGCCACCTACACCACACCAGGGCCTGTGGCTGCTGGCTGAGGCGACTTATACCACACCAGGGCCCTTTTGCTGCTGGCTGAGGCCACTTACACCACACCAGTGCCTGTGGCTTCTGTCTGAGGCCACTTACACCACACCAGGGCCTGTGGCTGCTGGCTGAGGCCAATTACACCACACCAGGGTCTGTGGCTCTTGCTCAGGCCACTTACACCACACCAGGGCCTGTGGCACTGGCTGAGGCCACTTACACCACACCAGGGCCTGTGGCTGCTGGCTGAGGCCACTTACACCACACCAGGGCCTGTGGCTGCTGGCTGAGGCCACTTACACCACACCAGGGCCTGTGGCTGCTGGCTGAGGCCACCTACACCACACCAGGGCCTGTGGCTGCTGGCTGAGGCGACTTACACCACACCAGGGCCCTTTTGCTGCTGGCTGAGGCCACTTACACCACACCAGTGCCTGTGGCTTCTGGCTGAGGCGACTTACACCACACCAGGGCCTGTGGCTGCTGGCTGAGGCCACTTACACCACACCAAGGCCTGTGGCTCTTGCTCCGGCCACTCACATCACACCAGGCCCTGCGCTTCTGGCCGAGGCCATCTTCACCAAACCAGGCCCTGTGCTGCTTGCTGTGGCCATGTACAACACACCAGGCCCTGTGCTGGTTCCTGAGGCCATCTTCAACAATCCAGGGCCTGTGCTGTTGGATAAATGCCAAACTGAGCCTTTGGGTTAGGGTATTATGCAAACATGCAGGTATGGTTATAGGATTGTCTTCGTAACTTCAGGTACTTGCCACCTAATCACTTGAATCCATAAATTGAGACATTGTGCTGGGGCCAGCAGCTTACGGCCATACCACCCTGAGCACGCCCGACCTCGTCTGATCTCGGAAGCTAAGCAGGGCTGGGCTTGGTTAGTACTTGGATGGGAGACTGCCTGGGAATACCTGGTGCTGTAAGCCTTTCATTTTCATGTCATTGAACCGCTTTTGATCCAGAGAAGGGGTGTATTAAAAGACCAAAAGCAGCTGCCCATTAATGAGGGCACATTAACGACACTGCTTTTGGCTGTTTTCCAATGTCTTGTGCTGCTAGCTGATGCCACCTACACCACACCAGGGCCTGAGTGACCGGCTGGGGCCACTTACACCACATCAGGGCCTGTGACTTGGCTGAGGCCACTTACACCACACCAGGGCCTGTGGCTGCTGGCTGAGGCCAGTTACACCACACCAGAGCCTGTGGCTGCTGGCTGAAGCCACTTACACCACACCAGGGCCTTAGTTGCTATTGAGGCCACTTACACCACACCAGGGCCTGTGGCTGCTGGCTGAGGCCACCTACACCACACCAGGGCCTGTGGCTGCTGGCTGAGGCCACTTACACCACACCAGGGCCTGTGGCTCTTGCTCAGGCCACTCACATCACACCAGGCCCTGCGCTTCTGGCCGAGGCCATCTTCACCAAACCAGGCCCTGTGGTTCTTGCTCAGGCCACTTACACCACACCAGGGCCTGTGGCTGCTGGCTGAAGCCACTTACACCACACCAGGGCCTTAGTTGCTATTGAGGCCACTTACACCACACCAGGGCCTGTGGCTGCTGGCTGAGGCCACCTACACCACACCAGGGCCCTTTTGCTGCTGGCTGAGGCCACTTACACCACACCAGTGCCTGTGGCTTCTGGCTGAGGCCACTTACACCACACCAGGGCATGTGGCTGCTGGCTGAGGCCACTTACACCACACCAGGGCCTGTGGCTCTTGCTCAGGCCACTCACATCACACCAGGCCCTGCGCTTCTGGCCGAGGCCATCTTCACCAAACCAGGCCCTGTGGTTCTTGCTCAGGCCACTTACACCACACCAGGGCCTTATTTGCTATTGAGGCCACTTACACCACACCAGGGCCTGTGGCACTTGCTCAGGCCACTTACACCACACCAGGGCCTGTGGCACTTGCTCAGGCCACTTACACCACACCAGGGCCTGTGGCTGCTGGCTGAGGCCACTTACACCACACCAGGGACTGTGGCTCTTGCTCAGGCCACTTACACCACACCAGGGCCTGTGTCACTGGCTGAGGCCACTTAGACCACACCAGGGCCTGTGGCTGCTGGCTGAGGCCACTCACAACACACCAGGGCCTGTGGCTGCTAGCTGAGGCCACTTACACCAAACCAGGGCCTGTGGCTGCTTGCTGAGGCCACCTACACCACACCAGGGCCTTAGTTGCTATTGAGGCCAATTACACCACACAAGGGCCTGTGGCTGCTGGCTGAGGCCACCTACACCACACCAGGGCCTGTGGCTGCTGGCTGAGGCCACTTACAACACACCAGGGCCTGTGGCTGCTGGCTGAGGCCACCTACACCACACCAGGGCCTGTGGCTGCTGGCTGAGGCCACTTACAACACACCAGGGTCTGTGGCTCTTGCTCAGGCCACTCATATCACACCAGGCCCTGTGGTTCTGGCCGAGGCCATCTTCACCAAACCAGGCCCTGTGCTGCTTGCTGTGGCCATGTACAACACACCAGGCCCTGTGCTGGTTCCTGACGCCATCTTCAATAATCCAGGGCCTGTGCTGTTGGATAAATGCCAAACTGAGCCTTTGGGTTAGGGTATTATGCAAACATGCAGGTATGGTTATAGGATTGTCTTCGTAACTTCAGGTACTTGCCACCTAATCACTTGAATCCATAAATTGAGACATTGTGCTGGGGCCAGCAGATTACAGCCATACCACCCTGAGCACGCCCGACCTCGTCTGATCTCGGAAGCTAAGCAGGGCTGGGCTTGGTTAGTACTTGGATGGGGGAATACCTGGTGCTGTAAGCCTTTCATGTCATTGAACCGCTTTTGATCCAGAGAAGGGGTGTATTAAAAGACCAAAAGCAGCTGCCCATTAATGAGGGCACATTAACGACATTGCTTTTGGCTGTTTTCCAATGTCTTGTTCTGCTAGCTGATGCCACCTACACCACACCAGGGCCTGAGTGACCGGCTGAGGCCACTTACACCACACCAGGGCCTGTGGCTGCTGGCTGAGGCCACTTACACCACACCAGGGCCTGTGGCTGCTGGCTGAGGCCACTTACACCACACCAGGGCCTTAGTTGCTATTGAGGCCAATTACACCACACCATGGTCTGTGGCTCTTGCTCAGGCCACTTACACCACACCAGGGCCTGTGGCACTGGCTGAGGCCACTTACACCACACCAGGGCCTGTGGCTGCTGGCTGAGGCCACTTACACCACACAAGGGCTTGTGGCTGCTGGCTGAGGCCACCTACACCACACCAGGGCCTGTGGCTGCTGGCTGAGGCCACCTACACCACACCAGGGCCTGTGGCTCTTGCTCAGGCCACTTACACCACACCAGGGCCTGTGGCTCTTGCTCAGGCCACTTACACCACACCAGGGCCTGTGGCTCTTGCTCAGGCCACTCATATCACACCAGGCTCTGTGCTTCTGGCTGAGGCCACTTAGACCACACCAGGGCCTGTGGCTGCTGGCTGAGGCCACTTACACCACACAAGGGCTTGTGGCTGCTGGCTGAGGCCACCTACACCACACCAGGGCCTGTGGCTGCTGGCTGAGGCCACCTACACCACACCAGGGCCTGTGGCTCTTGCTCAGGCCACTTACACCACACCAGGGCCTGTGGCTCTTGCTCAGGCCACTTACACCACATCAGGGCCTGTGGCTCTGGCTGAGGCCACTTACACCACACCAGGGCCTGTGGCACTGGCTGAGGCCACTTACACCACACCAGGGCCTGTGGCTGCTGGCTGAGGCCACTTACACCACACAAGGGCTTGTGGCTGCTGGCTGAGGCCACCTACACCACACCAGGGCCTGTGGCTGCTGGCTGCTGGCTGAGGCCACCTACACCACACCAGGGCCTGTGGCTCTTGCTCAGGCCACTTACACCACACCAGGGCCTGTGGCTCTTGCTCAGGCCACTTACACCACACCAGGGCCTGTGGCTCTTGCTCAGGCCACTCATATCACACCAGGCTCTGTGCTTCTGGCTGAGGCCACTTAGACCACACCAGGGCCTGTGGCTGCTGGCTGAGGCCACTTACACCACACCAGGGCCTGTGGCTGCTGGCTGAGGCCATCTACACCACACCAGGGCCTGTGGCTGCTGGCTGAGGCGACTTACACCACACCAGGGCCCTTTTGCTGCTGGCTGAGGCCACTTACACCACACCAGTGCCTGTGGCTTCTGGCTGAGGCGACTTACACCACACCAGGGCCTGTGGCTGCTGGCTGAGGCCACTTACACCACACCAGGGCCTGTGGCTCTTGCTCAGGCCACTCACATCACACCAGGCCCTGCGCTTCTGGCCGAGGCCATCTTCACCAAACCAGGCCCTGTGGCTCTTGCTCAGGCCACTTACACCACACCAGGGCCTGTGGCTCTGGCTTAGGCCACTTCCACCACACCAGGGCCTGTGGCACTTGCTCAGGCCACTTACACCACACCAGGGCCTGTGGCTGCTGGCTGAGGCCACTTACACCACACCAGGGCCTGTGGCTCTTACTCAGGCCACTTACACCACACCAGGGCCTGTGGCACTGGCTGAGGCCACTTACACCACACCACGGCCTTATTTGCTGGCTGAGGCCACATACACCAAACCAGGGCCTTAGTTGCTATTGAGGCCAATTACACCACACAAGGGCCTGTGGCTGCTGGCTGAGGCCACTTACACCACACCAGGGCCTTAGTTGCTATTGAGGCCAATTACACCACACCAGGGCCTGTGGCTGCTGGCTGAGGCCACTTACACCACACCAGTGCCTGTGGCTTCTGGCTGAGGCGACTTACACCACACCAGGGCCTGTGGCTGCTGGCTGAGGCCACTTACACCACACCAGGGCCTGTGGCTCTTGCTCAGGCCACTCACATCACACCAGGCCCTGCGCTTCTGGCCGAAGCCATCTTCACCAAACCAGGCCCTGTGGTTCTTGCTCAGGCCACTTACACCACACCAGGGCCTGTGGCTCTGGCTTAGGCCAATTACACCACACCAGGGTCTGTGGCTCTTGCTGAGGCCACTTACACCACACCAGGGCCTGTGGCTGCTGCCTGAGACCACCTACACCACACCAGGGCCTGTGGCTGCTTGCTGAGGCGACTTACACCACACCAGGGCCTGTTGCTGCTGGCTGAGGCCACTTACACCACCCCAGTGCCTGTGGCTTCTGGCTGAGGCGACTTACACCACACCAGGGCCTGTTGCTGCTGGCTGAGGCCACTTACACCACACCAGGGCCTGTGGCTGCTGGCTCAGGCCACTCATATCAAACCAGGTCCTGTGCTTCTGGCCGAGGCCATCTTCACCAAACCAGGCCCTGTGCTGCTAGCTGAGGCGACTTACACCACATCAGGGCCTGTGGCTCTGGCTGAGGCCACTTACACCACACCAGGGCCTGTGGCTGCTGGCTGAGGCCAGTTACACCACACCAGGGCCTGTGGCTGCTGGCTGAGGCCACATACACCACACCAGGGCCTTAGTTGCTATTGAGGCCAATTACACCACACCAGGGTCTGTGGCTGTTGCTCAGGCCACTCACATCACACCAGGCCCTGCGCTTCTGGCCACTTACACCACACCAGGGCCTGTGGCTGCTGGCTGAGGCCACTTACACCATACCAGGGCCTGTGGCTGTTGGCTGAGGCCACTTACACCACACCAGGGCCTGTGGCTGCTGGCTGAGTCCACCTACACCACACCAGGGCCTGTGGCTGCTGGCTGAGGCGACTTACACCACACCAGGGCCCTTTTGCTGCTGGCTGAGGCCACTTACACCACACCAGTGCCTGTGGCTTCTGGCTGAGGCGACTTACACCACACCAGGGCCTGTGGCTGCTGGCTGAGGCCACTTACACCACACCAAGGCCTGTGGCTCTTGCTCAGGCCACTCACATCACACCAGGCCCTGCGCTTCTGGCCGAGGCCATCTTCACCAAACCAGGCCCTGTGCTGCTTGCTGTGGCCATGTACAACACACCAGGCCCTGTGCTGGTTCCTGAGGCCATCTTCAACAATCCAGGGCCTGTGCTGTTGGATAAATGCCAAACTGAGCCTTTGGGTTAGGGTATTATGCAAACATGAAGGTATGGTTATAGGATTGTCTTCGTAACTTCAGGTACTTGCCACCTAATCACTTGAATCCATAAATTGAGACATTGTGCTGGGGCCAGCAGCTTACGGCCATACCACCCTGAGCACGCCCGACCTCGTCTGATCTCGGAAGCTAAGCAGGACTGGGCTTGGTTAGTACTTGGATGGGAGACTGCCTGGGAATACCTGGTGCTGTAAGCCTTCCATTTTCATGTCATTGAACCGCTTTTGATCCAGAGAAGGGGTGTATTAAAAGACCAAAAGCAGCTGCCCATTAATGAGGGCACATTAACGACACTGCTTTTGGCTGTTTTCCAATGTCTTGTGCTGCTTGCTGATGCCACCTACACCACACCAGGGCCTGAGTGACCGGCTGGGGCCACTTACACCAGACCAGGGCCTGTGGCTGCTGGCTGAGGCCAGTTACACCACACCAGAGCCTGTGGCTGCTGGCTGAAGCCACTTACACCACACCAGGGCCTTAGTTGCTATTGAGGCCACTTACACCACACCAGGGCCTGTGGCTGCTGGCTGAGGCCACCTACACCACACCAGGGCCTGTGGCTGCTGGCTGAGGCCACTTACACCACACCAGGGCCTGTGGCTGCTGGCTGAAGCCACTTACACCACACCAGGGCCTTAGTTGCTATTGAGGCCACTTACACCACACCAGGGCCTGTGGCTGCTGGCTGAGGCCACCTACACCACACCAGGGCCCTTTTGCTGCTGGCTGAGGCCACTTACACCACACCAGTGCATGTGGCTTCTGGCTGAGGCCACTTACACCACACCAGGGCCTGTGGCTGCTGGCTGAGGCCACTTACACCACACCAGGGCCTGTGGCTCTTGCTCAGGCCACTCACATCACACCAGGCCCTGCGCTTCTGGCCGAGGCCATCTTCACCAAACCAGGGCCTGTGGCTGCTTGCTGAGGCCATCTTCACCAAACCAGGCCCTGTGCTGCTTGCTGTGGCCATGTACAACACACCAGGCCCTGTGCTGGTTCCTGAGGCCATCTTCAACAATCCAGGGCCTGTGCTGTTGGATAAATGCTAAACTGAGCCTTTGGGTTAGGGTATTATGCAAACATGAAGGTAGGGTTATAGGATTGTCTTCGTAACTTCAGGTACTTGCCACCTAATCACCTGAATCCATAAATTGAGACATTGTGCTGCGGCCAGCAGCTTACGGCCATACCACCCTGAGCACGCCCGACCTCGTCTGATCTCGGAAGCTGAGCAGGGCTGGGCTTGGTTAGTACTTGGATGGGAGACTACCTGGGAATACCTGGTGCTGTAAGCCTTTCATTTTCATGTCATTGAACCGCTTTTGATCCAGAGAAGGGGTGTATTAAAAGACCAAAAGCAGCTGCCCATTAATGAGGGCACATTAACGACATTGCTTTTGGCTCTTTTCCAATGTCTTGTGCTGCTAGCTGATGCCACCTACACCACACCAGGGCCTGAGTGACCGGCTGGGGCCACTTACACCACATCAGGGCCTGTGGCTCTGGCTGAGGCCACTTACACCACACCAGGGCCTGTGGCTGCTGGCTGAGGCCACTTACACCACACCAGGGCCTGTGGCTGCTGGCTGAGGCCACTTACACCACACCAGGGCCTTAGTTGCTATTGAGGCCAATTACACCACACCATGGTCTGTGGCTCTTGCTCAGGCAACTTACACCACACCAGGGCCTGTGGCACTGGCTGAGGCCACTTACACCACACCAGAGCCTGTGGCTGCTGGCTGAGGCCACTTACACCACACAAGGGCTTGTGGCTGCTGGCTGAGGCCACCTACACCACACCAGGGCCTGTGGCTCTTGCTCAGGCCACTTACACCACACCAGGGCCTGTGGCTCTTGCTCAGGCCACTCATATCACACCAGGCCCTGTGCTTCTGGCTGAGGCCACTTAGACCACACCAGGGCCTGTGGCTGCTGGCTGAGGCCACTTACACCACACCAGGGCCTGTGGCTGCTGGCTGAGGCCATCTACACCACACCAGGGCCTGTGGCTGCTGGCTGAGGCGACTTACACCACACCAGGGCCCTTTTGCTGCTGGCTGAGGCCACTTACACCACACCAGTGCCTGTGGCTTCTGGCTGAGGCGACTTACACCACACCAGGGCCTGTGGCTGCTGGCTGAGGCCACTTACACCACACCAGGGCCTGTGGCTCTTGCTCAGGCCACTCACATCACACCAGGCCCTGCGCTTCTGGCCGAGGCCATCTTCACCAAACCAGGCCCTGTGGCTCTTGCTCAGGCCACTTACACCACACCAGGGCCTGTGGCTCTGGCTTAGGCCACTTACACCACACCAGGGCCTGTGGCACTTGCTCAGGCCACTTACACCACACCAGGGCCTCTGGCTGCTGGCTGAGGCCACTTACACCACACCAGGGCCTGTGGCTCTTACTCAGGCCACTTACACCACACCAGGGCCTGTGGCACTGGCTGAGGCCACTTAGACCACACCAGGGCCTGTGGCTGCTGGCTGAGGCCACTTACACCACACCAGGGCCTGTGGCTGCTGGCTGAGGCCACTTACACCAAACCAGGGCCTGTGGCTGCTTGCTGAGGCCATCTTCACCAAACCAGGCCCTGTGCTGCTTGCTGTGGCCATGTAAAACACACCAGGTCCTGTGCTGGTTCTTGAGGCCATCTTCAACAATCCAGGGCCTGTGCTGTTGGATAAATGCCAAACTGAGCCTTTGGGTTAGGGTATTATGCAAACATGCAGGTATGGTTATAGGATTGTCTTCGTAACTTCAGGTACTTGCCACCTAATCACTTGAATCCATAAATTGAGACATTGTGCTGGGGCCAGCAGCTTACGGCCATACCACCCTGAGCACGCCCGACCTCGTCTGATCTCGGAAGCTAAGCAGGGCTGGGCTTGGTTAGTACTTGGATGGGAGACTGCCTGGGAATACCTGGTGCTGTAAGCCTTTCATTTTCATGTCATTGAACCGCTTTTGATCCAGAGAAGGGGTGTATTAAAAGACCAAAAGCAGCTCCCCATTAATGAGGGCACATTAACGACACTGCTTTTGGCTGTTTTCCAATGTCTTGTGCTGCTAGCTGATGCCATTTACACCACACCAGGGCCTGTGGCTGCTGGCTGAGGCCACCTACACCACACCAGGGCCTTAGTTGCTATTGAGGCCAATTACACCACACAAGGGCCTGTGGCTGCTGGCTGAGGCCACCTACACCACACCAGGGCCTGTGGCTGCTGGCTGAGGCCACTTACAACACACCAGGGCCTGTGGCTCTTGCTCAGGCCACTCATATCACACCAGGCCCTGTGCTTCTGGCCGAGGCCATCTTCACCAAACCAGGCCCTGTGCTGCTTGCTGTGGCCATGTACAACACACCAGGCCCTGTGCTGGTTCCTGACGCCATCTTCAACAATCCAGGGCCTGTGCTGTTGGATAAATGCCAAACTGAGCCTTTGGGTTAGGGTATTATGCAAACATGCAGGTATGGTTATAGGATTGTCTTCGTAACTTCAGGTACTTGCCACCTAATCACTTGAATCCATAAATTGAGACATTGTGCTGGGGCCAGCAGATTACGGCCATACCACCCTGAGCACGCCCGACCTCGTCTGATCTCGGAAGCTAAGCAGGGCTGGGCTTGGTTAGTACTTGGATGGGAGACTGCCTGGGAATACCTGGTGCTGTAAGCCTTTCATTTTCATGTCATTGAACCGCTTTTGATCCAGAGAAGGGGTGTATTAAAAGACCAAAAGCAGCTCCCCATTAATGAGGGCACATTAACGACATTGCTTTTGGCTGTTTTCCAATGTCTTGTGCTGCTAGCTGATGCCACCTACACCACACCACGGCCTTATTTGCTGGCTGAGGTCACTTACACCACACCAGGGCCTGTGGCTCTTGCTCAGGCCACTTACACCACACCAGGGCCTGTGGCTCTTGCTCAGGCCACTTACACCACACCAGGGCCTGTGGGACCGGCTGGGGCCACTTACACCACACCAGGGCCTGTGGCTGCTGGCTGAGGCCACTTACACCACACCAGGGCCTTAGTTGCTATTGAGGCCAATTACACCACACCATGGTCTGTGGCTCTTGCTCAGGCCACTTACACCACACCAGGGCCTGTGGCACTGGCTGAGGCCACTTACACCACACCAGGGCCTGTGGCTGCTGGCTGAGGCCACTTACACCACACAAGGGCTTGTGGCTGCTGGCTGAGGCCACCTACACCACACCAGGGCCTGTGGCTGCTGGCTGAGGCCACCTACACCACACCAGGGCCTGTGGCTCTTGCTCAGGCCACTTACACCACACCAGGGCCTGTGGCTCTTGCTCAGGCCACTTACACCACACCAGGGCCTGTGGCTCTTGCTCAGGCCACTCATATCACACCAGGCTCTGTGCTTCTGGCTGAGGCCACTTAGACCACACCAGGGCCTGTGGCTGCTGGCTGAGGCCACTTACACCACACCAGGGCCTGTGGCTGCTGGCTGAGGCCATCTACACCACACCAGGGCCTGTGGCTGCTGGCTGAGGCGACTTACACCACACCAGGGCCCTTTTGCTGCTGGCTGAGGCCACTTACACCACACCAGTGCCTGTGGCTTCTGGCTGAGGCGACTTACACCACACCAGGGCCTGTGGCTGCTGGCTGAGGCCACTTACACCACACCAGGGCCTGTGGCTCTTGCTCAGGCCACTCACATCACACCAGGCCCTGCGCTTCTGGCCGAGGCCATCTTCACCAAACCAGGCCCTGTGGCTCTTGCTCAGGCCACTTACACCACACCAGGGCCTGTGGCTCTGGCTTAGGCCACTTCCACCACACCAGGGCCTGTGGCACTTGCTCAGGCCACTTACACCACACCAGGGCCTGTGGCTGCTGGCTGAGGCCACTTACACCACACCAGGGCCTCTGGCTCTTACTCAGGCCACTTACACCACACCAGGGCCTGTGGCACTGGCTGAGGCCACTTACACCACACCACGGACTTATTTGCTGGCTGAGGCCACATACACCAAACCAGGGCCTTAGTTGCTATTGAGGCCAATTACACCACACAAGGGCCTGTGGCTGCTGGCTGAGGCCACTTACACCACACCAGGGCCTTAGTTGCTATTGAGGCCAATTACACCACACCAGGGTCTGTGGCTCTTGCTCAGGCCACTTACACCACACCAGGGCCTGTGGCACTGGCTGAGGCCACTTACACCACACCAGGGCCTGTGGCACTGGCTGAGGCCACTTACACCACACCAGGGCCTGTGGCTGCTGGCTGAGGCCACTTACACCACACAAGGGCTTGTGGCTGCTGGCTGAGGCCACCTACACCACACCAGGGCCTGTGGCTGCTGGTTGAGGCCACCTACACCACACCAGGGCCTGTGGCTCTTGCTCAGGCCACTTACACCACACCAGGGCCTGTGGCTCTTGCTCAGGCCACTTACACCACATCAGGGCCTGTGGCTCTGGCTGAGGCCACTTACACCACACCAGGGCCTGTGGCACTGGCTGAGGCCACTTACACCACACCAGGGCCTGTGGCTGCTGGCTGAGGCCACTTACACCACACAAGGGCTTGTGGCTGCTGGCTGAGGCCACCTACACCACACCAGGGCCTGTGGCTGCTGGCTGCTGGCTGAGGCCACCTACACCACACCAGGGCCTGTGGCTCTTGCTCAGGCCACTTACACCACACCAGGGCCTGTGGCTCTTGCTCAGGCCACTTACACCACACCAGGGCCTGTGGCTCTTGCTCAGGCCACTTACACCACACCAGGGCCTGTGGCACTGGCTGAGGCCACTTACACCACACCAGGGCCTGTGGCTGCTGGCTGAGGCCACTTACACCACACCAGGGCCTGTGGCTGCTGGCTGAGGCCACTTACACCACACCAGGGCCTGTGGCTGGTGGCTGAGGCCACCTACACCACACCAGGGCCTGTGGCTGCTGGCTGAGGCGACTTACACCACACCAGGGCCCTTTTGCTGCTGGCTGAGGCCACTTACACCACACCAGTGCCTGTGGCTTCTGTCTGAGGCGACTTACACCACACCAGGGCCTGTGGCTGCTTGCTGAGGCCATCTTCACCAAACCAGGCCCTGTGCTGCTTGCTGTGGCCATGTAAAACACACCAGGTCCTGTGCTGGTTCTTGAGGCCATCTTCAACAATCCAGGGCCTGTGCTGTTGGATAAATGCCAAACTGAGCCTTTGGGTTAGGGTATTATGCAAACATGCAGGTATGGTTATAGGATTGTCTTCGTAACTTCAGGTACTTGCCACCTAATCACTTGAATCCATAAATTGAGACATTGTGCTGGGGCCAGCAGCTTACGGCCATACCACCCTGAGCACGCCCGACCTCGTCTGATCTCGGAAGCTAAGCAGGGCTGGGCTTGGTTAGTACTTGGATGGGAGACTGCCTGGGAATACCTGGTGCTGTAAGCCTTTCATTTTCATGTCATTGAACCGCTTTTGATCCAGAGAAGGGGTGTATTAAAAGACCAAAAGCAGCTCCCCATTAATGAGGGCACATTAACGACACTGCTTTTGGCTGTTTTCCAATGTCTTGTGCTGCTAGCTGATGCCACTTACACCACACCAGGGCCTGTGGCTGCTGGCTGAGGCCACTTACACCACACCAGGGCCTGTGGCTGCTGGCTGAGGCCACCTACACCACACCAGGGCCTTAGTTGCTATTGAGGCCAATTACACCACACAAGGGCCTGTGGCTGCTGGCTGAGGCCACCTACACCACACCAGGGCCTGTGGCTGCTGGCTGAGGCCACTTACAACACACCAGGGCCTGTGGCTCTTGCTCAGGCCACTCATATCACACCAGGCCCTGTGCTTCTGGCCGAGGCCATCTTCACCAAACCAGGCCCTGTGCTGCTTGCTGTGGCCATGTACAACACACCAGGCCCTGTGCTGGTTCCTGACGCCATCTTCAACAATCCAGGGCCTGTGCTGTTGGATAAATGCCAAACTGAGCCTTTGGGTTAGGGTATTATGCAAACATGCAGGTATGGTTATAGGATTGTCTTCGTAACTTCAGGTACTTGCCACCTAATCACTTGAATCCATAAATTGAGACATTGTGCTGGGGCCAGCAGATTACGGCCATACCACCCTGAGCACGCCCGACCTCGTCTGATCTCGGAAGCTAAGCAGGGCTGGGCTTGGTTAGTACTTGGATGGGAGACTACCTGGGAATACCTGGTGCTGTAAGCCTTTCATTTTCATGTCATTGAACCGCTTTTGATCCAGAGAAGGGGTGTATTAAAAGACCAAAAGCAGCTCCCCATTAATGAGGGCACATTAACGACATTGCTTTTGGCTGTTTTCCAATGTCTTGTGCTGCTAGCTGATGCCACCTACACCACACCACGGCCTTATTTGCTGGCTGAGGTCACTTACACCACACCAGGGCCTGTGGCTCTTGCTCAGGCCACTTACACCACACCAGGGCCTGTGGCTCTTGCTCAGGCCACTTACACCACACCAGGGCCTGTGGGACCGGCTGGGGCCACTTACACCACACCAGGGCCTGTGGCTGCTGGCTGAGGCCACTTACACCACACAAGGGCCTGAGGGACCGGCTGGGGCCACTTACACCACATCAGGGCCTGTGGCTGCTGGCTGAGGCCACTTACACCACACCAGGGCCTGTGGCTGCTGGCTGAGGCCACCTACACCACACCAGGGCCTTAGTTGCTATTGAGGCCAATTACACCACACCAGGGTCTGTGGCTCTTGCTCAGGCCACTTACACCACACCAGGGCCTGTGGCACTGGCTGAGGCCACTTACACCACACCAGGGCCTGTGGCTGCTGGCTTAGGCCACCTACACCACACCAGGGCCTTAGTTGCTATTGAGGCCAATTACACCACACAAGGGCCTGTGGCTGCTGGCTGAGGCCACTTACACCACACCAGTGCCTGTGGCTTCTGGCTGAGGCGACTTACACCACACCAGGGCCTGTGGCTGCTGGCTGAGGCCACTTACACCACACCAGGGCCTGTGGCTGCTGGCTGAGGCCACCTACACCACACCAGGGCATTAGTTGCTATTGAGGCCAATTACACCACACCAGGGTCTGTGGCTCTTGCTCAGGCCACTTACACCACACCAGGGCCTGTGGCTCTTGCTCAGGCCACTTACACCACACCAGGGCCTGTGGCTGCTGGCTGAGGCCACTTACACCACACCAGGGCCTGTGGCTGCTGGCTGAGGCCACCTACACCACACCAGGGCCTGTGGCTGCTGGCTGAGGCCACCTACACCACACCAGGGCCTGTGGCTGCTGGCTGAGGCCACCTACACCACACCAGGGCCTGTGGCTGCTGGCTGAGGCCACTTACACCACACCAGGGCCTGTGGCTGCTGGCTGAGGCCACTTACACCACACCAAGGCCTGTGGCTCTTGCTCAGGCCACTCACATCACACCAGGCCCTGCGCTTCTGGCCGAGGCCATCTTCACCAAACCAGGCCCTGTGGTTCTTGCTCAGGCCACTTACACCACACCAGGGTCTGTGGCTCTTGCTGAGGCCACTTTCACCACACCAGGGCCTGTGGCTGCTGGCTGAGGCCACCTACACCACACCAGGGCATTAGTTGCTATTGAGGCCAATTACACCACACCAGGGTCTGTGGCTCTTGCTCAGGCCACTTACACCACACCAGGGCCTGTGGCTCTTGCTCAGGCCACTTACACCACACCAGGGCCTGTGGCACTGGCTGAGGCCACTTACACCACACCAGGGCCTGTGGCTGCTGGCTGAGGCCACTTACACCACACCAGGGCCTGTGGCTGGTGGCTGAGGCCACCTACACCACACCAGGGCCTGTGGCTGCTGGCTGAGGCGACTTATACCACACCAGGGCCCTTTTGCTGCTGGCTGAGGCCACTTACACCACACCAGTGCCTGTGGCTTCTGTCTGAGGCCACTTACACCACACCAGGGCCTGTGGCTGCTGGCTGAGGCCAATTACACCACACCA
Source organism: Aulonocara stuartgranti (assembly GCF_965226115.1). Classification (NCBI taxonomy): domain Eukaryota; kingdom Metazoa; phylum Chordata; class Actinopteri; order Cichliformes; family Cichlidae; genus Aulonocara; species Aulonocara stuartgranti. The sequence goes on along the minus strand of NC_138941.1, from coordinate 22,996,898 downwards.
GGGTCTGTGGCTCTTGCTCAGGCCACTTACACCACACCAGGGCCTGTGGCACTGGCTGAGGCCACTTACACCACACCAGGGCCTGTGGCTGCTGGCTGAGGCCACTTACACCACACCAGGGCCTGTGGCTGCTGGCTGAGGCCACTTACACCACACCAGGGCCTGTGGCTGCTGGCTGAGGCCACCTACACCACACCAGGGCCTGTGGCTGCTGGCTGAGGCGACTTACACCACACCAGGGCCCTTTTGCTGCTGGCTGAGGCCACTTACACCACACCAGTGCCTGTGGCTTCTGGCTGAGGCGACTTACACCACACCAGGGCCTGTGGCTGCTGGCTGAGGCCACTTACACCACACCAAGGCCTGTGGCTCTTGCTCCGGCCACTCACATCACACCAGGCCCTGCGCTTCTGGCCGAGGCCATCTTCACCAAACCAGGCCCTGTGCTGCTTGCTGTGGCCATGTACAACACACCAGGCCCTGTGCTGGTTCCTGAGGCCATCTTCAACAATCCAGGGCCTGTGCTGTTGGATAAATGCCAAACTGAGCCTTTGGGTTAGGGTATTATGCAAACATGCAGGTATGGTTATAGGATTGTCTTCGTAACTTCAGGTACTTGCCACCTAATCACTTGAATCCATAAATTGAGACATTGTGCTGGGGCCAGCAGCTTACGGCCATACCACCCTGAGCACGCCCGACCTCGTCTGATCTCGGAAGCTAAGCAGGGCTGGGCTTGGTTAGTACTTGGATGGGAGACTGCCTGGGAATACCTGGTGCTGTAAGCCTTTCATTTTCATGTCATTGAACCGCTTTTGATCCAGAGAAGGGGTGTATTAAAAGACCAAAAGCAGCTGCCCATTAATGAGGGCACATTAACGACACTGCTTTTGGCTGTTTTCCAATGTCTTGTGCTGCTAGCTGATGCCACCTACACCACACCAGGGCCTGAGTGACCGGCTGGGGCCACTTACACCACATCAGGGCCTGTGACTTGGCTGAGGCCACTTACACCACACCAGGGCCTGTGGCTGCTGGCTGAGGCCAGTTACACCACACCAGAGCCTGTGGCTGCTGGCTGAAGCCACTTACACCACACCAGGGCCTTAGTTGCTATTGAGGCCACTTACACCACACCAGGGCCTGTGGCTGCTGGCTGAGGCCACCTACACCACACCAGGGCCTGTGGCTGCTGGCTGAGGCCACTTACACCACACCAGGGCCTGTGGCTCTTGCTCAGGCCACTCACATCACACCAGGCCCTGCGCTTCTGGCCGAGGCCATCTTCACCAAACCAGGCCCTGTGGTTCTTGCTCAGGCCACTTACACCACACCAGGGCCTGTGGCTGCTGGCTGAAGCCACTTACACCACACCAGGGCCTTAGTTGCTATTGAGGCCACTTACACCACACCAGGGCCTGTGGCTGCTGGCTGAGGCCACCTACACCACACCAGGGCCCTTTTGCTGCTGGCTGAGGCCACTTACACCACACCAGTGCCTGTGGCTTCTGGCTGAGGCCACTTACACCACACCAGGGCATGTGGCTGCTGGCTGAGGCCACTTACACCACACCAGGGCCTGTGGCTCTTGCTCAGGCCACTCACATCACACCAGGCCCTGCGCTTCTGGCCGAGGCCATCTTCACCAAACCAGGCCCTGTGGTTCTTGCTCAGGCCACTTACACCACACCAGGGCCTTATTTGCTATTGAGGCCACTTACACCACACCAGGGCCTGTGGCACTTGCTCAGGCCACTTACACCACACCAGGGCCTGTGGCACTTGCTCAGGCCACTTACACCACACCAGGGCCTGTGGCTGCTGGCTGAGGCCACTTACACCACACCAGGGACTGTGGCTCTTGCTCAGGCCACTTACACCACACCAGGGCCTGTGTCACTGGCTGAGGCCACTTAGACCACACCAGGGCCTGTGGCTGCTGGCTGAGGCCACTCACAACACACCAGGGCCTGTGGCTGCTAGCTGAGGCCACTTACACCAAACCAGGGCCTGTGGCTGCTTGCTGAGGCCACCTACACCACACCAGGGCCTTAGTTGCTATTGAGGCCAATTACACCACACAAGGGCCTGTGGCTGCTGGCTGAGGCCACCTACACCACACCAGGGCCTGTGGCTGCTGGCTGAGGCCACTTACAACACACCAGGGCCTGTGGCTGCTGGCTGAGGCCACCTACACCACACCAGGGCCTGTGGCTGCTGGCTGAGGCCACTTACAACACACCAGGGTCTGTGGCTCTTGCTCAGGCCACTCATATCACACCAGGCCCTGTGGTTCTGGCCGAGGCCATCTTCACCAAACCAGGCCCTGTGCTGCTTGCTGTGGCCATGTACAACACACCAGGCCCTGTGCTGGTTCCTGACGCCATCTTCAATAATCCAGGGCCTGTGCTGTTGGATAAATGCCAAACTGAGCCTTTGGGTTAGGGTATTATGCAAACATGCAGGTATGGTTATAGGATTGTCTTCGTAACTTCAGGTACTTGCCACCTAATCACTTGAATCCATAAATTGAGACATTGTGCTGGGGCCAGCAGATTACAGCCATACCACCCTGAGCACGCCCGACCTCGTCTGATCTCGGAAGCTAAGCAGGGCTGGGCTTGGTTAGTACTTGGATGGGGGAATACCTGGTGCTGTAAGCCTTTCATGTCATTGAACCGCTTTTGATCCAGAGAAGGGGTGTATTAAAAGACCAAAAGCAGCTGCCCATTAATGAGGGCACATTAACGACATTGCTTTTGGCTGTTTTCCAATGTCTTGTTCTGCTAGCTGATGCCACCTACACCACACCAGGGCCTGAGTGACCGGCTGAGGCCACTTACACCACACCAGGGCCTGTGGCTGCTGGCTGAGGCCACTTACACCACACCAGGGCCTGTGGCTGCTGGCTGAGGCCACTTACACCACACCAGGGCCTTAGTTGCTATTGAGGCCAATTACACCACACCATGGTCTGTGGCTCTTGCTCAGGCCACTTACACCACACCAGGGCCTGTGGCACTGGCTGAGGCCACTTACACCACACCAGGGCCTGTGGCTGCTGGCTGAGGCCACTTACACCACACAAGGGCTTGTGGCTGCTGGCTGAGGCCACCTACACCACACCAGGGCCTGTGGCTGCTGGCTGAGGCCACCTACACCACACCAGGGCCTGTGGCTCTTGCTCAGGCCACTTACACCACACCAGGGCCTGTGGCTCTTGCTCAGGCCACTTACACCACACCAGGGCCTGTGGCTCTTGCTCAGGCCACTCATATCACACCAGGCTCTGTGCTTCTGGCTGAGGCCACTTAGACCACACCAGGGCCTGTGGCTGCTGGCTGAGGCCACTTACACCACACAAGGGCTTGTGGCTGCTGGCTGAGGCCACCTACACCACACCAGGGCCTGTGGCTGCTGGCTGAGGCCACCTACACCACACCAGGGCCTGTGGCTCTTGCTCAGGCCACTTACACCACACCAGGGCCTGTGGCTCTTGCTCAGGCCACTTACACCACATCAGGGCCTGTGGCTCTGGCTGAGGCCACTTACACCACACCAGGGCCTGTGGCACTGGCTGAGGCCACTTACACCACACCAGGGCCTGTGGCTGCTGGCTGAGGCCACTTACACCACACAAGGGCTTGTGGCTGCTGGCTGAGGCCACCTACACCACACCAGGGCCTGTGGCTGCTGGCTGCTGGCTGAGGCCACCTACACCACACCAGGGCCTGTGGCTCTTGCTCAGGCCACTTACACCACACCAGGGCCTGTGGCTCTTGCTCAGGCCACTTACACCACACCAGGGCCTGTGGCTCTTGCTCAGGCCACTCATATCACACCAGGCTCTGTGCTTCTGGCTGAGGCCACTTAGACCACACCAGGGCCTGTGGCTGCTGGCTGAGGCCACTTACACCACACCAGGGCCTGTGGCTGCTGGCTGAGGCCATCTACACCACACCAGGGCCTGTGGCTGCTGGCTGAGGCGACTTACACCACACCAGGGCCCTTTTGCTGCTGGCTGAGGCCACTTACACCACACCAGTGCCTGTGGCTTCTGGCTGAGGCGACTTACACCACACCAGGGCCTGTGGCTGCTGGCTGAGGCCACTTACACCACACCAGGGCCTGTGGCTCTTGCTCAGGCCACTCACATCACACCAGGCCCTGCGCTTCTGGCCGAGGCCATCTTCACCAAACCAGGCCCTGTGGCTCTTGCTCAGGCCACTTACACCACACCAGGGCCTGTGGCTCTGGCTTAGGCCACTTACACCACACCAGGGCCTGTGGCACTTGCTCAGGCCACTTACACCACACCAGGGCCTGTGGCTGCTGGCTGAGGCCACTTACAACACACCAGGGCCTGTGGCTCTTACTCAGGCCACTTACACCACACCAGGGCCTGTGGCACTGGCTGAGGCCACTTAGACCACACCAGGGCCTGTGGCTGCTGGCTGAGGCCACTTACACCACACCAGGGCCTGTGGCTGCTGGCTGAGGCCACTTACACCAAACCAGGGCCTGTGGCTGCTTGCTGAGGCCATCTTCACCAAACCAGGCCCTGTGCTGCTTGCTGTGGCCATGTAAAACACACCAGGTCCTGTGCTGGTTCTTGAGGCCATCTTCAACAATCCAGGGCCTGTGCTGTTGGATAAATGCCAAACTGAGCCTTTGGGTTAGGGTATTATGCAAACATGCAGGTATGGTTATAGGATTGTCTTCGTAACTTCAGGTACTTGCCACCTAATCACTTGAATCCATAAATTGAGACATTGTGCTGGGGCCAGCAGCTTACGGCCATACCACCCTGAGCACGCCCGACCTCGTCTGATCTCGGAAGCTAAGCAGGGCTGGCCTTGGTTAGTACTTGGATGGGAGACTCCCTGGGAATACCTGGTGTTGTAAGCCTTTCATTTTCATGTCATTGAACCGCTTTTGATCCAGAGAAGGGGTGTATTAAAAGACCAAAAGCAGCTCCCCATTAATGAGGGCACATTAACGACATTGCTTTTGGCTCTTTTCCAATGTCTTGTGCTGCTAGCTGATGCCACCTACACCACACCACGGCCTTATTTGCTGGCTGAGGCCACATACACCAAACCAGGGCCTTAGTTGCTATTGAGGCCAATTACACCACACAAGGGCCTGTGGCTGCTGGCTGAGGCCACTTACACCACACCAGGGCCTTAGTTGCTATTGAGGCCAATTACACCACACCAGGGTCTGTGGCTCTTGCTCAGGCCACTTACACCACACCAGGGCCTGTGGCACTGGCTGAGGCCACTTACACCACACCAGGGCCTGTGGCTGCTGGCTGAGGACAACCTACACCACACCAGGGTCTGTGGCTCTTGCTCAGGCCACTTACACCACACCAGGGCCGGTGGCACTGGCTGAGGCCACTTACACCACACCAGGGCCTGTGGCTGCTGGCTGAGGCCACCTACACCACACCAGGGCCTTAGTTGCTATTGAGGCCAATTACACCACACAAGGGCCTGTGGCTGCTGGCTGAGGCCACCTACACCACACCAGGGCCTGTGGCTGCTGGCTGAGGCCACTTACACCACACCAGGGCCCTTTTGCTGCTGGCTGAGGCCACTTACACCACACCAGTGCCTGTGGCTTCTGGCTGAGGCGACTTACACCACACCAGGGCCTGTGGCTGCTGGCTGAGGCCACTTACACCACACCAAGGCCTGTGGCTCTTGCGCAGGCCACTCACATCACACCAGGCCCTGCGCTTCTGGCCGAGGCCATCTTCACCAAACCAGGCCCTGTGCTGCTTGCTGTGGCCATGTACAACACACCAGGCCCTGTGCTGGTTCCTGAGGCCATCTTCAACAATCCAGGGCCTGTGCTGTTGGATAAATGCCAAACTGAGCCTTTGGGTTAGGGTATTATGCAAACATGCAGGTATGGTTATAGGATTGTCTTCGTAACTTCAGGTACTTGCCACCTAATCACTTGAATCCATAAATTGAGACATTGTGCTGGAGCCAGCAGCTTACGGCCATACCACCCTGAGCACGCCCGACCTCGTCTGATCTCGGAAGCTAAGCAGGGCTGGGCTTGGTTAGTACTTGGATGGGAGACTACCTGGGAATACCTGGTGCTGTAAGCCTTTCATTTTCATGTCATTGAACCGCTTTTGATCCAGAGAAGGGGTGTATTAAAAGACCAAAAGCAGCTGCCCATTAATGAGGGCACATTAACGACACTGCTTTTGGCTCTTTTCCAATGTCTTGTGCTGCTAGCTGATGCCACCTACACCACACCAGGGCCTGAGTGACCGGCTGGGGCCACTTACACCACATCAGGGCCTGTGGCTCTGGCTGAAGCCACTTACACCACACCAGGGCCTGTGGCTGCTGGCTGAGGCCAGTTACACCACACCAGAGCCTGTGGCTGCTGGCTGAAGCCACTTACACCACACCAGGGCCTTAGTTGCTATTGAGGCCACTTACACCACACCAGTGCCTGTGGCTTCTGGCTGAGGCGACTTACACCACACCAGGGCCTGTGGCTGCTGGCTGAGGCCACTTACACCACACCAGGGCCTGTGGCTCTTGCTCAGGCCACTCACATCACACCAGGCCCTGCGCTTCTGGCCGAAGCCATCTTCACCAAACCAGGCCCTGTGGTTCTTGCTCAGGCCACTTACACCACACCAGGGCCTGTGGCTCTGGCTTAGGCCAATTACACCACACCAGGGTCTGTGGCTCTTGCTGAGGCCACTTACACCACACCAGGGCCTGTGGCTGCTGCCTGAGACCACCTACACCACACCAGGGCCTGTGGCTGCTTGCTGAGGCGACTTACACCACACCAGGGCCTGTTGCTGCTGGCTGAGGCCACTTACACCACCCCAGTGCCTGTGGCTTCTGGCTGAGGCGACTTACACCACACCAGGGCCTGTTGCTGCTGGCTGAGGCCACTTACACCACACCAGGGCCTGTGGCTGCTGGCTCAGGCCACTCATATCAAACCAGGTCCTGTGCTTCTGGCCGAGGCCATCTTCACCAAACCAGGCCCTGTGCTGCTAGCTGAGGCGACTTACACCACATCAGGGCCTGTGGCTCTGGCTGAGGCCACTTACACCACACCAGGGCCTGTGGCTGCTGGCTGAGGCCAGTTACACCACACCAGGGCCTGTGGCTGCTGGCTGAGGCCACATACACCACACCAGGGCCTTAGTTGCTATTGAGGCCAATTACACCACACCAGGGTCTGTGGCTCTTGCTCAGGCCACTCACATCACACCAGGCCCTGCGCTTCTGGCCACTTACACCACACCAGGGCCTGTGGCTGCTGGCTGAGGCCACTTACACCATACCAGGGCCTGTGGCTGTTGGCTGAGGCCACTTACACCACACCAGGGCCTTAGTTGCTATTGAGGCCACTTACACCACACCAGGGCCTGTGGCTCTGGCTGAGGCCACTTACACCACACCAGGGCCTTATTTGCTATTCAGGCCAGTTACACCACACCAGGGCCTGTGGCTCTGGCTCAGGCCACTTACACCACACCAGGGCCTGTGGCTGCTGGCTGATTCCACTTACACCACACCAGGGCCTGTGGCTCTTGCTCAGGCCACTCATATCACACCAGGCCCTGTGCTTCTGGCTGAGGCCATCTTCACCAAACCAGGCCCTGTGCTGCTTTCTGTGGCCATGTACAACACACCAGGCCCTGTGCTGGTTCCTGAGGCCATCTTCAACAATCCAGGGCCTGTGCTGTTGGATAAATGCCAAACTGAGCCTTTGGGTTAGGGTATTATGCAAACATGCAGGTATGGTTATAGGATTGTCTTCGTAACTTCAGGTACTTGCCACCTAATCACTTGAATCCATAAATTGAGACATTGTGCTGGGGCCAGCAGCTTACGGCCATACCACCCTAAGCACGCCTGACCTCGTCTGATCTCGGAAGCTAAGCAGGGCTGGGCTTGGTTAGTACTTGGATGGGAGACTGCCTGGGAATACCTGGTGCTGTAAGCCTTTCATGTCATTGAACCGCTTTTGATCCAGAGAAGGGGTGTATTAAAAGACCAAAAGCAGCTCCCCATTAATGAGGGCACATTAACGACATTGCTTTTGGCTCTTTTCCAATGTCTTGTGCTGCTAGCTGATGCCACCTACACCACACCAGGGCCTGAGTGACCGGCTGGGGCCACTTACACCACATCAGGGCCTGTTGCTCTGGCTGAGGCCAGTTACACCACAACAGGGCCTGTGGCTGCTGGCTGAGGCCACATACACAACACCAGGGCCTTAGTTGCTATTGAGGCCATTTACACCACACCAGGGTCTGTGGCTCTTGCTCAGGCCACTTACACCACACCAGGGCCTGTGGCACTGGCTCAGGCCGCTTAGACCACACCAGGGCCTGTGGCTGCTGGCTGAGGCGACTTACACCACACCAGGGCCTGTTGCTGCTGGCTGAGGCCACTTACACCACACCAGGGACTGTGGCTTCTGGCTGAGGTGACTTACACCACACCAGGGCCTGTGGCTGCTGGCTGAGGCCACCTACACCACACCAGGGCCTGTGGCTCTTGCTCAGGCCACTTACACCACACCAGGGCCTGTGGCTGCTGGCTGAGGCCACTTACACCACAACAGGGCCTGTGGCTGCTGGCTGAGGCCATCTTCACCAAACCAGGCCCTGTGCTGCTTGCTGTGGCGACTTACACCACATCAGGGCCTGTGGCTCTGGCTGAGGCCACTTACACCACACCAGGGCCTGTGGCTGCTGGCTGAGGCCACTTACACCAAACCAGGGCCTGTGGCTGCTTGCTGAGGCCATCTTCACCAAACCAGGCCCTGTGCTGCTTGCTGTGGCCATGTAAAACACACCAGGTCCTGTGCTGGTTCTTGAGGCCATCTTCAACAATCCAGGGCCTGTGCTGTTGGATAAATGCCAAACTGAGCCTTTGGGTTAGGGTATTATGCAAACATGCAGGTATGGTTATAGGATTGTCTTCGTAACTTCAGGTACTTGCCACCTAATCACTTGAATCCATAAATTGAGACATTGTGCTGGGGCCAGCAGCTTACGGCCATACCACCCTGAGCACGCCCGACCTCGTCTGATCTCGGAAGCTAAGCAGGGCTGGGCTTGGTTAGTACTTGGATGGGAGACTGCCTGGGAATACCTGGTGCTGTAAGCCTTTCATTTTCATGTCATTGAACCGCTTTTGATCCAGAGAAGGGGTGTATTAAAAGACCAAAAGCAGCTCCCCATTAATGAGGGCACATTAACGACACTGCTTTTGGCTGTTTTCCAATGTCTTGTGCTGCTAGCTGATGCCATTTACACCACACCAGGGCCTGTGGCTGCTGGCTGAGGCCACTTACACCACACCAGGGCCTGTGGCTGCTGGCTGAGGCCACCTACACCACACCAGGGCCTTAGTTGCTATTGAGGCCAATTACACCACACAAGGGCCTGTGGCTGCTGGCTGAGGCCACCTACACCACACCAGGGCCTGTGGCTGCTGGCTGAGGCCACTTACAACACACCAGGGCCTGTGGCTCTTGCTCAGGCCACTCATATCACACCAGGCCCTGTGCTTCTGGCCGAGGCCATCTTCACCAAACCAGGCCCTGTGCTGCTTGCTGTGGCCATGTACAACACACCAGGCCCTGTGCTGGTTCCTGACGCCATCTTCAACAATCCAGGGCCTGTGCTGTTGGATAAATGCCAAACTGAGCCTTTGGGTTAGGGTATTATGCAAACATGCAGGTATGGTTATAGGATTGTCTTCGTAACTTCAGGTACTTGCCACCTAATCACTTGAATCCATAAATTGAGACATTGTGCTGGGGCCAGCAGATTACGGCCATACCACCCTGAGCACGCCCGACCTCGTCTGATCTCGGAAGCTAAGCAGGGCTGGGCTTGGTTAGTACTTGGATGGGAGACTGCCTGGGAATACCTGGTGCTGTAAGCCTTTCCTTTTCATGTCATTGAACCGCTTTTGATCCAGAGAAGGGGTGTATTAAAAGACCAAAAGCAGCTCCCCATTAATGAGGGCACATTAACGACATTGCTTTTGGCTGTTTTCCAATGTCTTGTGCTGCTAGCTGATGCCACCTACACCACACCACGGCCTTATTTGCTGGCTGAGGTCACTTACACCACACCAGGGCCTGTGGCTCTTGCTCAGGCCACTTACACCACACCAGGGCCTGTGGCTCTTGCTCAGGCCACTTACACCACACCAGGGCCTGTGGGACCGGCTGGGGCCACTTACACCACACCAGGGCCTGTGGCTGCTGGCTGAGGCCACTTACACCACACAAGGGCCTGAGGGACCGGCTGGGGCCACTTACACCACATCAGGGCCTGTGGCTGCTGGCTGAGGCCACTTACACCACACCAGGGCCTGTGGCTGCTGGCTGAGGCCACCTACACCACACCAGGGCCTTAGTTGCTATTGAGGCCAATTACACCACACCAGGGTCTGTGGCTCTTGCTCAGGCCACTTACACCACACCAGGGCCTGTGGCACTGGCTGAGGCCACTTACACCACACCAGGGCCTGTGGCTGCTGGCTTAGGCCACCTACACCACACCAGGGCCTTAGTTGCTATTGAGGCCAATTACACCACACAAGGGCCTGTGGCTGCTGGCTGAGGCCACCTACACCACACCAGGGCCTGTGGCTGCTGGCTGAGGCCACTTACACCACACCAGTGCCTGTGGCTTCTGGCTGAGGCGACTTACACCACACCAGGGCCTGTGGCTGCTGGCTGAGGCCACTTACACCACACCAGGGCCTGTGGCTGCTGGCTGAGGCCACCTACACCACACCAGGGCATTAGTTGCTATTGAGGCCAATTACACCACACCAGGGTCTGTGGCTCTTGCTCAGGCCACTTACACCACACCAGGGCCTGTGGCTCTTGCTCAGGCCACTTACACCACACCAGGGCCTGTGGCTGCTGGCTGAGGCCACTTACACCACACCAGGGCCTGTGGCTGCTGGCTGAGGCCACCTACACCACACCAGGGCCTGTGGCTGCTGGCTGAGGCCACCTACACCACACCAGGGCCTGTGGCTGCTGGCTGAGGCCACCTACACCACACCAGGGCCTGTGGCTGCTGGCTGAGGCCACTTACACCACACCAGTGCCTGTGGCTTCTGGCTGAGGCGACTTACACCACACCAGGGCCTGTGGCTGCTGGCTGAGGCCACTTACACCACACCAAGGCCTGTGGCTCTTGCTCAGGCCACTCACATCACACCAGGCCCTGCGCTTCTGGCCGAGGCCATCTTCACCAAACCAGGCCCTGTGGTTCTTGCTCAGGCCACTTACACCACACCAGGGTCTGTGGCTCTTGCTGAGGCCACTTTCACCACACCAGGGCCTGTGGCTGCTGGCTGAGGCCACCTACACCACACCAGGGCATTAGTTGCTATTGAGGCCAATTACACCACACCAGGGTCTGTGGCTCTTGCTCAGGCCACTTACACCACACCAGGGCCTGTGGCTCTTGCTCAGGCCACTTACACCACACCAGGGCCTGTGGCACTGGCTGAGGCCACTTACACCACACCAGGGCCTGTGGCTGCTGGCTGAGGCCACTTACACCACACCAGGGCCTGTGGCTGCTGGCTGAGGCCACTTACACCACACCAGGGCCTGTGGCTGGTGGCTGAGGCCACCTACACCACACCAGGACCTGTGGCTGCTGGCTGAGGCGACTTATACCACACCAGGGCCCTTTTGCTGCTGGCTGAGGCCACTTACACCACACCAGTGCCTGTGGCTTCTGTCTGAGGCGACTTACACCACACCAGGGCCTGTGGCTGCTGGCTGAGGCCAATTACACCACACCAGGGTCTGTGGCTCTTGCTCAGGCCACTTACACCACACCAGGGCCTGTGGCACTGGCTGAGGCCACTTACACCACACCAGGGCCTGTGGCTGCTGGCTGAGGCCACTTACACCACACCAGGGCCTGTGGCTGCTGGCTGAGGCCACTTACACCACACCAGTGCCTGTGGCTGCTGGCTGAGGCCACCTACACCACACCAGGGCCTGTGGCTGCTGGCTGAGGCGACTTACACCACACCAGGGCCCTTTTGCTGCTGGCTGAGGCCACTTACACCACACCAGTGCCTGTGGCTTCTGGCTGAGGCGACTTACACCACACCAGGGCCTGTGGCTGCTGGCTGAGGCCACTTACACCACACCAAGGCCTGTGGCTCTTGCTCCGGCCACTCACATCACACCAGGCCCTGCGCTTCTGGCCGAGGCCATCTTCACCAAACCAGGCCCTGTGCTGCTTGCTGTGGCCATGTACAACACACCAGGCCCTGTGCTGGTTCCTGAGGCCATCTTCAACAATCCAGGGCCTGTGCTGTTGGATAAATGCCAAACTGAGCCTTTGGGTTAGGGTATTATGCAAACATGCAGGTATGGTTATAGGATTGTCTTCGTAACTTCAGGTACTTGCCACCTAATCACTTGAATCCATAAATTGAGACATTGTGCTGGGGCCAGCAGCTTACGGCCATACCACCCTGAGCACGCCCGACCTCGTCTGATCTCGGAAGCTAAGCAGGGCTGGGCTTGGTTAGTACTTGGATGGGAGACTGCCTGGGAATACCTGGTGCTGTAAGCCTTTCATTTTCATGTCATTGAACCGCTTTTGATCCAGAGAAGGGGTGTATTAAAAGACCAAAAGCAGCTGCCCATTAATGACGGCACATTAACGACACTGCTTTTGGCTGTTTTCCAATGTCTTGTGCTGCTAGCTGATGCCACCTACACCACACCAGGGCCTGAGTGACCGGCTGGGGCCACTTACACCACATCAGGGCCTGTGACTTGGCTGAGGCCACTTACACCACACCAGGGCCTGTGGCTGCTGGCTGAGGCCAGTTACACCACACCAGAGCCTGTGGCTGCTGGCTGAAGCCACTTACACCACACCAGGGCCTTAGTTGCTATTGAGGCCACTTACACCACACCAGGGCCTGTGGCTGCTGGCTGAGGCCCCCTACACCACACCAGGGCCTGTGGCTGCTGGCTGAGGCCACTTACACCACACCAGGGCCTGTGGCTCTTGCTCAGGCCACTCACATCACACCAGGCCCTGCGCTTCTGGCCGAGGCCATCTTCACCAAACCAGGCCCTGTGGTTCTTGCTCAGGCCACTTACACCACACCAGGGCCTGTGGCTGCTGGCTGAAGCCACTTACACCACACCAGGGCCTTAGTTGCTATTGAGGCCACTTACACCACACCAGGGCCTGTGGCTGCTGGCTGAGGCCACCTACACCACACCAGGGCCCTTTTGCTGCTGGCTGAGGCCACTTACACCACACCAGTGCCTGTGGCTTCTGGCTGAGGCCACTTACACCACACCAGGGCATGTGGCTGCTGGCTGAGGCCACTTACACCACACCAGGGCCTGTGGCTCTTGCTCAGGCCACTCACATCACACCAGGCCCTGCGCTTCTGGCCGAGGCCATCTTCACCAAACCAGGCCCTGTGGTTCTTGCTCAGGCCACTTACACCACACCAGGGCCTTATTTGCTATTGAGGCCACTTACACCACACCAGGGCCTGTGGCACTTGCTCAGGCCACTTACACCACACCAGGGCCTGTGGCACTTGCTCAGGCCACTTACACCACACCAGGGCCTGTGGCTGCTGGCTGAGGCCACTTACACCACACCAGGGCCTGTGGCTCTTGCTCAGGCCACTTACACCACACCAGGGCCTGTGTCACTGGCTGAGGCCACTTAGACCACACCAGGGCCTGTGGCTGCTGGCTGAGGCCACTCACAACACACCAGGGCCTGTGGCTGCTAGCTGTGGCCACTTACACCAAACCAGGGCCTGTGGCTGCTTGCTGAGGCCACCTACACCACACCAGGGCCTTAGTTGCTATTGAGGCCAATTACACCACACAAGGGCCTGTGGCTGCTGGCTGAGGCCACCTACACCACACCAGGGCCTGTGGCTGCTGGCTGAGGCCACTTACAACACACCAGGGCCTGTGGCTGCTGGCTGAGGCCACCTACACCACACCAGGGCCTGTGGCTGCTGGCTGAGGCCACTTACAACACACCAGGGTCTGTGGCTCTTGCTCAGGCCACTCATATCACACCAGGCCCTGTGGTTCTGGCCGAGGCCATCTTCACCAAACCAGGCCCTGTGCTGCTTGCTGTGGCCATGTACAACACACCAGGCCCTGTGCTGGTTCTTGAGGCCATCTTCAATAATCCAGGGCCTGTGCTGTTGGATAAATGCCAAACTGAGCCTTTGGGTTAGGGTATTATGCAAACATGCAGGTATGGTTATAGGATTGTCTTCGTAACTTCAGGTACTTGCCACCTAATCACTTGAATCCATAAATTGAGACATTGTGCTGGGGCCAGCAGATTACGGCCATACCACCCTGAGCACGCCCGACCTCGTCTGATCTCGGAAGCTAAGCAGGGCTGGGCTTGGTTAGTACTTGGATGGGAGACTGCCTGGGAATACCTGGTGCTGTAAGCCTTTCATTTTCATGTCATTGAACCGCTTTTGATCCAGAGAAGGGGTGTATTAAAAGACCAAAAGCAGCTGCCCATTAATGAGGGCACATTAACGACATTGCTTTTGGCTGTTTTCCAATGTCTTGTGCTGCTAGCTGATGCCACCTACACCACACCAGGGCCTGAGTGACCGGCTGAGGCCACTTACACCACACCAGGGCCTGTGGCTGCTGGCTGAGGCCACTTACACCACACCAGGGCCTGTGGCTGCTGGCTGAGGCCACTTACACCACACCAGGGCCTTAGTTGCTATTGAGGCCAATTACACCACACCATGGTCTGTGGCTCTTGCTCAGGCCACTTACACCACACCAGGGCCTGTGGCACTGGCTGAGGCCACTTACACCACACCAGGGCCTGTGGCTGCTGGCTGAGGCCACTTACACCACACAAGGGCTTGTGGCTGCTGGCTGAGGCCACCTACACCACACCAGGGCCTGTGGCTGCTGGCTGAGGCCACCTACACCACACCAGGGCCTGTGGCTCTTGCTCAGGCCACTTACACCACACCAGGGCCTGTGGCTCTTGCTCAGGCCACTTACACCACACCAGGGCCTGTGGCTCTTGCTCAGGCCACTCATATCACACCAGGCTCTGTGCTTCTGGCTGAGGCCACTTAGACCACACCAGGGCCTGTGGCTGCTGGCTGAGGCCACTTACACCACACCAGGGCCTGTGGCTGCTGGCTGAGGCCATCTACACCACACCAGGGCCTGTGGCTGCTGGCTGAGGCGACTTACACCACACCAGGGCCCTTTTGCTGCTGGCTGAGGCCACTTACACCACACCAGTGCCTGTGGCTTCTGGCTGAGGCGACTTACACCACACCAGGGCCTGTGGCTGCTGGCTGAGGCCACTTACACCACACCAGGGCCTGTGGCTCTTGCTCAGGCCACTCACATCACACCAGGCCCTGCGCTTCTGGCCGAGGCCATCTTCACCAAACCAGGCCCTGTGGCTCTTGCTCAGGCCACTTACACCACACCAGGGCCTGTGGCTCTGGCTTAGGCCACTTCCACCACACCAGGGCCTGTGGCACTTGCTCAGGCCACTTACACCACACCAGGGCCTGTGGCTGCTGGCTGAGGCCACTTACACCACACCAGGGCCTCTGGCTCTTACTCAGGCCACTTACACCACACCAGGGCCTGTGGCACTGGCTGAGGCCACTTACACCACACCACGGCCTTATTTGCTGGCTGAGGCCACATACACCAAACCAGGGCCTTAGTTGCTATTGAGGCCAATTACACCACACAAGGGCCTGTGGCTGCTGGCTGAGGCCACTTACACCACACCAGGGCCTTAGTTGCTATTGAGGCCAATTACACCACACCAGGGTCTGTGGCTCTTGCTCAGGCCACTTACACCACACCAGGGCCTGTGGCACTGGCTGAGGCCACTTACACCACACCAGGGCCTGTGGCACTGGCTGAGGCCACTTACACCACACCAGGGCCTGTGGCTGCTGGCTGAGGCCACTTACACCACACAAGGGCTTGTGGCTGCTGGCTGAGGCCACCTACACCACACCAGGGCCTGTGGCTGCTGGTTGAGGCCACCTACACCACACCAGGGCCTGTGGCTCTTGCTCAGGCCACTTACACCACACCAGGGCCTGTGGCTCTTGCTCAGGCCACTTACACCACATCAGGGCCTGTGGCTCTGGCTGAGGCCACTTACACCACACCAGGGCCTGTGGCACTGGCTGAGGCCACTTACACCACACCAGGGCCTGTGGCTGCTGGCTGAGGCCACTTACACCACACAAGGGCTTGTGGCTGCTGGCTGAGGCCACCTACACCACACCAGGGCCTGTGGCTGCTGGCTGCTGGCTGAGGCCACCTACACCACACCAGGGCCTGTGGCTCTTGCTCAGGCCACTTACACCACACCAGGGCCTGTGGCTCTTGCTCAGGCCACTTACACCACACCAGGGCCTGTGGCTCTTGCTCAGGCCACTTACACCACACCAGGGCCTGTGGCACTGGCTGAGGCCACTTACACCACACCAGGGCCTGTGGCTGCTGGCTGAGGCCACTTACACCACACCAGGGCCTGTGGCTGCTGGCTGAGGCCACTTACACCACACCAGGGCCTGTGGCTGGTGGCTGAGGCCACCTACACCACACCAGGGCCTGTGGCTGCTGGCTGAGGCGACTTACACCACACCAGGGCCCTTTTGCTGCTGGCTGAGGCCACTTACACCACACCAGTG